>NC_141537.1:116381641-116981641 GCF_021556685.1 Rattus norvegicus
ATCTTAGCTATGCTTCCTATTGCTGAAAGCCTATAACCAAAACACCAAAGCACCACAGGGAGGAACATGTTTATTTGATTTACATATCCTGAATCTTGGTGCATTGAGGAAAACTGTATTGGTCAGGGTTCTCCAGAAGTACAGAACGAAAGGAGTGTTATTTATTAGAATGGCTTTAGGCTTACAGGCTGTGGTCTAACTAGTCCAACAAAGGCTGTCTACCAATGGAAAGGCCAAGAATCCAGTAGCTGTCCAGTCTATGAGGCTGGACTTGCTGGCTGATCTTCAGTATACATTGGAATCCCAAAGAAGTGAACTCTACTGCCAGTGAAGCAAGCAGGAGGGGCATGTAGAAAAGAGCAAAGTCCCTCTTCAACGTTCTTAGGAAAGGCTGCTGGGGAAAGGTGTGGCCCAGATTTAGGATAGGTCTTCTGACCTCAGGTGATCTGGACTTGGTGTGTCTTCCTACCTCAAATGATCCAATTAACTGAACATCCCTCATAGGTGTGCCCAGTGACTTGGGGTTTTAGCTAATTACAGATGCACTCAAGTTCACAACGAAGCATGTCCATCGCAAATCCACCCAGCTAAGCTTCCTTGTGAAAAGGAATTAAAGGAAAGCTTAGGCATCCAGGGAAACCATCAAACGACCAAGTGCTTATACCCATGAGATTCAAGGAGGAAGCCAGGTTCCAGCTCCAGCAAGCAGAAGAGCTTGGCAGCCTCAGCCATTGTGGTTCTGGCTTTAGAGCCATGAAGGATATGAGAGTAAAAGGGTCATGGAATCTTCCTCTGCAGTTAAGGAAAGATGCTGAGGCCAGGGTGTGTGTCAGAGGAGTCTCTGCACGGAGGTCAGGAGAGGACACTGTGTGGATCTGTGAAGGTGCAACCTGGGTTGTGTGGAAGCCTCAAAGATGTTAGAGATGCCAGAGCCATGAGATACCTGCCAAGGAAGGCTGCAGACAGCGTGTGGACCCAGCCCAAGAGAGGTGTGCTGCGGTCAACAAAACTGAGAGGCATGGGAGATGCAGAGTCACCCAAGGCCTCAGACACGGACACTGAGGCACAGGGCTTGGAGTCAGCCCTGCTGCTTTCTGCTCTTGCCCTGGCCCAGGGTTTTCTCACTATGCTCCCTTTCCTCCCTTTCGGAATGAAAATGTATACTCTGTACCACTGTATGTTTGATGTATGTGATCTGCTTTTTTATCTAGATTTTATAAGGGGTTACAGTTAAAAGATTGCTCTGCGTCTCAGGAGAGACTTTGGACTTTTAAACAGTGTTGAGACTACAGGTCTATGCGGACCTTTGAAGTTGGATTAAATGCGTTTGCTTTATGATCTAGCTACAAGCCTGTGGGGGCCAAGGAGTGGAAGGTGGTGGTTCAAAAGAGAATGGCCCAATAGGTTCATCTATTGGAATGCTGTCACTAGGACATGGGACTATTTGAGAAGGATCAGAAGGATCAGGTGGTCTGGCTTTTCTTGGAGAAGGTGTGTTCTTAGGGGTGGGCATTGAGGTTTCAAAAGCTCAGTCCAGGCCCAGTGCCTGGGAATCAGGATACAAAGCTCTCAGCTCCGCTCCAGCACCTTGCCTGTCTGCTTCCCACCACGAATAAACAATAAGCAAACCCCGAATTAAATGCTTCTTTTATCTTAGTTACCTTAGTCATGGAGTTTCTTCACAGAACAGTAGCTAAGACAGAAGTTGGTACCAGGGACTGAAGTATTCCTGTAATGAGCCTGACCACGGTATTGTTTGGAGGAATATGAAAGACTTTAGGACTTTGGACTAGAAAAATGATTGGATGCTTCAAACAGGACTTGATGGGCCCTCCTACTAGGAACATGGAAGATGGTAGTATGATATGAGATGGCAGCCTATCTCAAGACGTTTCAGAGGTGAAGAATTTTAGCGAGTTTTCTAGAAACTATCCTTGAAATATTTCCTCAAAGAATATGACTGCTTTGCCCTTGTCCTAAAAGTTTCCTGGAGCCTACATTGAAGAGTTTTGGATTAATGTCATTGGCAAAGGTTTCAAGACAGCCTAGTATTGACTGTGTCTCATTGTTACTAGTGATTACTCTCATGCAGATATACAATGAAAAGGAGCAAGCCGAACAAAAAGAAATATAAATGTATAGTTTGAGGAGAAAAAGAGCATTGAGAAATGGCTGGTTGGAGCTGAGTCCTGTGCTCAAGGTTAGTAAAATGTTTAAAGAAAAGCCTGATTCAAAGTAGAATAAAGGGAGTTGTATCCTCAGGTCAAGACCCCATTCCTGCTACTACATTTTGTATTAGTCAGGGTTCTCTAAAGGAACAGAACTGATAGGATACATACACACACATAATAAATAAGATTTATTAGAGTAAATTATAGGCTGTGGTTCAGCTAATCCAGGGGTAGTCAAGAAGCTAAGGCAGAAACAGGGCAAGAACTTTGAGGCAGGAGCAGAGGTCATGGAGGAGTGCTAGTTACTGATTTGCACTTATCACTTGCTCAGCCTGCTTTCTCAAAGAATCCAGGACCAGCCTCCCAGAGCTGACTTCATCTACAATGGACAGGGCTCATTAAGGGTGAATATTCATATATTGGGTTCTTGGCCTTCAGTGTGCCAATGTTGAGGTAGTGAAGGCTACTGAAAAGTGACTAAGAGTGCTACCCTGAGGGGGCGATAAAACAGTTCACTTACAACCTCAGTTAGTTCTCATTAGCACTTCTCCAGCACCATGCCGGAACACCATGCTGCTATGCTAACCGCCCCGGTGGTCAAGGTCATCTATGGAACCATGAACTCCCATTGAACACTTTCTTTTGTTAGGTTGTCTTGGCCATAGTGTTTTGTCTCCACAATCAAAAAGTAACTGAGACACCAACTGAGTCACACACACACACACACACACACACACACACACACACACTCCAAGCCCCAGGACTCACTGTTTTTATTTTAAATCCCTAAGAACAAGATAAGCCACTCAGTATATCAGTTCAAAGAAAATAAGAAACAAAATAGAAGATACATCCTAAAAAGGAAATCTGTGATGACTTGAGAAATGGCTGAAGGGCATTTGTTTAGTGCTCAACTGCTCTGGTTTACAACAGAAGTTTCTGGCTACCAAAGCATAAGATGATTAAACTGAAATTTCCTCTGCTTAAGTTGTATAGCTACCTCCTTGCAATTGAAAATTTCTCTCCTAGAGGGAATGGTGAGGCTCGTATGGCACAGGAAGTTTATGAAACTTACAGGGCTTCGGACACTCAGAAAATTACAAGAGTCACAAGGGTCCTCCCCAAGGTAACAAAAAGCAGTAAATGGGCTAGGGAAGAGAAGAGCAGCTGAGGAAGCTGTCTGCAAGTTGTTCGCAGAGTTCGAAGGCTTCAGCTTTTATGAGTCACCCATGTTTCTCTAAGTAACCCCAATAAACTCTATGCTTCACTAAGTTTCACTAGTGAAATGGCTTCTTTGTTTCATTGTAGGTGCTCTATCCAGTGTGAATACATGTTTGCTCACCTCTTCCCCAGGGAAAATCACACAACAATCACAGACTTGTAACATTAGTCATGAAGAGGCTACAGCCATGCACCTATGAATTAAGGCATGCACTTATGCACTAAACTCTGGTTTGATGGGTTTGTTGTCAGTGTTAGCACTGGAGAAATGAGCCACAAAAAACTGTTTCCCTCGATACCAAGAAGGAATAGAGGCCCTGAGAATTCTCATCCTCAGAAGAATAGAAAGCTGGACCACAAAGATGAGTAACTAGTTGCCATGTACCAAGAACACCAGAGAGGGAAGGGTTCCACTTAATGGGAACAGAATTGGTTGTGGATGAGAGAGTTCTGAGAATGAAGAGTAGAGTGTTTGCCTAATACTATGAACTTAATTAGAACCACTATATCATTTGTTTAAAATAGTTAAATCTCAAGGTTAAGGTCCTACACCCCAATTTCTAATTAATTAAAGAGTAAATGTAGTTCAGCCAAAGGCTGAAGAAGGCAGAAGTGGAGAAAGAAAGAGAAAGCCTGACATAGCTCAGGGAACCTATTGCCACTATCTAGCTTGAATTTTCCTTTCTGCATTGTCATCTTATGTGTTCCCAATGTGTCATGCTCTAGGCTATTTCAGTGGGGAGACAATTATAGGTCCCTCTGACTGATGTATCAGAGAGCACAGTGATACCCCTCACCCCCAGAAGCAGAATGAAAAGCCTTGGCCAGTAAAACAGCTCTGGGCAGGAGGTAAAGATTGAATGAGGCTAGAGATAGGAAAGATACAGAAATCATGAGCACCCCAAGGGCCTCTGGGAAACAACCAAAAGCAGACTCTCTCAGAGGCTGGACTTCTCACCAGTCATAGTCTATGAGTCAGGTACTGAGGTTGGATAATTGACTACCAGCCCAACCTCTTACTTGACCCCAGAATCTTCTGAACCTTGCCAGTTAGATACTGCATGTGCACTGTGGCTCTGACAAGCTTTTGAGGGTTCTTTATGCTGGTTCTCTTGCTGCTGAAACATTCCTCAGACCAAAGAGCTCTGACTCAACCCAATAGAAAACACACGCAGTCCCTGTGATGTATACAAAGTTGACAACGTGGCTCAGGTCCAAGGTAGCCACCTCTCTTCACTTCCAAATTGCTGTCACCATCCAGGAGACACTGTGAGGGGCCAGCTCCCTGGAAGACCCACCTCTCAGCCCTCTTATTTGTCCAAGTGAACCATAACACTCTCCACAGGAGACTCTTGGGCTCTACACTCCTCCCTCTCATTGGCCAGGGGAAGGCTGCCCGCCCAGTAATCCATTTCCAGGTTCTTAGCACCGTCCAGGAAGGTCAACAACAAGGCATCGACTGAACCATCACAGACCTTTAGGCTTCACCCAAGAGCGAGATGAACACCATCTCTGTATCACTCTGCATCTGCCTATAGCTATGTCTGCACCTCCAAATACTCTGAATACATTATATCCAAAAAACGATACATAGAAGGGCTAGGAATGTGGCTCATTCACTAGAGTGCTTGCCTAGCATGCAGGTAGCCCTGCGTTCCATCCCCAGCACAGTACCAAACAGGCATGGTGGCAAATGCCTGGGATCCCCTCACTCAGGAGTGGTGGAGGCAGGAAGATCAGCAATGTAAGTGTTACTCTCAGCTACAAGGTGAGCTCAAGGCCAGTCTGGCTACAAGAGACACTATCTTTAAAAAATGGATGATAGACAGACAGACAGACAGACAGACAGACAGACAGAAGAAACAATCCATAGCCAATTCTCACAGTCATTCCCCAGAAACCCAATGGCTGTGTTGGCCAGGGAAGTAGCCAGAAATTGAAAACAACCTAGATGTCTATCGATGGATGAATGGATAAAGAAAGGTGGTACATTTACATAATGGAATATTGCTCAGCCACTTAAAAAGATGAAATTGGCAGGTAAATGGATGGAGCTTTAAAAAGTCATTTTGAGTAAGGTAACTGAAGAGGAAGCTAAAGGTTTCTTTGGAAAGTCGATTATATCAAAGGATTCTTTCCTGAAGCAGACACAGGTGAAAGGATGCTTTGCTAACGCAGACGTGTGAAAGGACACACAATGTTAAGAAGGACCCAACAGACAGTGGACAACACTGGATGCTATAGTCATGCCTTACCATTGCTTATTGGTCATTGTTTGTGGTGACGCCATAGTCAGAAATGCACCAAAAATCTTCTGGTGGTGCTCTGGCAGCTTCTTGGTGAGTTGGCAGAGTGATGTCAGCTGATACAGACTCACGTGAGGTTTTGCTAAGACAGACTCAGGTACTGTTTGGAGGGAGTATGGCTTGATGGACAGTGACCGGCGGAGGTGGGGGCAAGCTTCATTCGTCTCTAGAGTTCATTTTCAATGATCTTCACTTTTGAAAGTGGCACCTCAGAGAACTTATCTTAGTGTCCCTGCTGGCCCAGGTCACTCCTGCTGACTCATCCAGATTCGGTGGAGGCCTGGCTGTTTCTGCTGGGTCATGTCTCACTGCTGATTCGTGTTTGCTGTCCTATTACTAAACTGAACTGCTGGTATATATCCTGACAACGAAGATTGGATTTGCTCCTAAGAACTATTTCTAAACAGGTCCACTTCCCCTGTATCCTAATAACCTTTCTTTTCCTCTTCCTCTGGTAGGAGGTGGGCTAGAAGGGGGTTAAAGCATTTAAGAATCCTTATTAAAAGTAGGTTTTTTATTTTTATTTTTTAAGATTTATTTATTTTATCTGAGTACACTGTTGCTCTCTTAGGACACACCAGAAAAGAGCATCAGATCTCATTACAGATGGCCGTGAGCCACCATGTAGTTGCTGGGAATTGAACCCAGGACCTCAGGAAGAGAAGTCCGTGCTCTTAACCACTAAACCATTTCTCCAGCCCCAAAAGTAGGTTTTAAAAACTGGAAGCCTACAGGTAACCCAGAACCAGAAAGACAACTATGCTATGCACTCACTTATACATGGATGTTGGCTGTTAAGACATTGATAAACAGTCCATATAACCATGGAAATTAGGTATTTAGTAAGGGACTAGGGAGGAGGGATGGATCTCCCTAGAGAAGGAAAATAGATAGTTATAGATGGAGGGGGGACTGAAATGGATCAAATGGGGAGGGTGAGAAAGGGGGAATATAAAGAGGAACAGTTAGTTTTCTAAGGGCCATTTGAGTAGTCATATGCAAACCTAATACAGTAGATGCTTCCTATAATGTATACATATGTGAAGTTGGTCTGAATAAAATGGCCAAACAATAGGAAAGACAGAGAACCAACTAGACATCTCTCTTCACCAAAATGAAATCTCTGGTGCTTAAAATGGTTTTTATCTAGTAGAATTGTTGGCCAAAGGAGTCCCATGGAAACCAGAAACGATCCGGGCTATTGCCAAGATGACTTGCTGCTCTCCACAAGCTGACTGAAATGCCCCATTGCGGCATTTCACTACACATGGAGAAGTCAAGCTGGTGCCTGCAGAGAGTCCGCACCCCTTCAGACGAGTATTCATGGTACTGGAAGGTACTTTGCATGCAACCAAAGGAGAAAAGTTGTAGGATGTCATTCAGGTGAAGCCAAGTACAAGATAGAATGAGGCCTGTCATTGGACAAGAAGGAAGGATGGGTGGGAGAAGAGTTTGAGGTAAGAAGAGGAGACTGAACGGGAAGAGAAGCCACGGGAAGAACATGGAGGCTGATGTTAAGATTCCACTCTGTACCTTTACAGCTTCTTATGAATATTCTTAAGGGATGGATATGTATAGGACTTTGTGTGTCTAGGTAGGCAATTATATCTTATCAATTGGATCAGAGGTGGTTGTGTTGTGTGTTCTTTCATGTGGCAATTTGAGTTCAAGAGAGTATGTGGTGGCTGGTGTAAATTATTTTTAAAAACTGGAAAAATAAATAAAAAGCAAAAGCAATCAGTTTTAATAAATGTTTATTCATTTAAAAACAGAAAGGAAGAAAGAAAGAAAAAGAAGAAAGAAAAAAGAAGGAAGAAAGAAAAATAAGAAAGAAAGAAAGAGAGAGAGAGAGAGAGAGAGAGAGAGAGAAAGAAAGGAAGGGAGGAAGAAAGAAAGGAAGACAGACAGACAGACAATTTGAAGCTATGAACTCTACAGGGAAAGTGAGAGACCTAAAGGAGAAGACATTTTACCTTCATTTTATCACTTTTTACATATTTTTAATTACTTTAATAATGTTGTGTGTTACTTTTATAACTAAGCTAAATCCTGTTAATACACTTTAAGATTTGAAGAGGGGGGCTGCTGGCGAGATGGCTCAGAGGTTAAGAGCACTGACTGCTCTTCCAGAGGTCCTGAGTTCAATTCCCAGCAACCACATGGTGGCTCAGTCCATCTGTAATGAGATCTGATGCCCTCTTCTGGTCTGAGGAGGACTTAAGCACACCAAGTTCAAACGACTTCACTGATATAATAGCTAAGTAAAATGTCACAAAGTTACAACATATATTAGAATGATTTCGACCACAAGAGCAACTAGAATGTAATTCAAGACAGGGGCAAAATCTGCAAGAAGCAAACTTTGAAATTCTATTGAGGAACATAAAAGAATAATTGGGTAAATGGAAGAGCAGACCCCACTCTTGAGAAACTCAATAATTTTATATTGTTGATTCTCCCTAAATTAAACTATAAATTTAATACCGTCTCAATAAAAGTGACAACAGAGCAGAGGGATGTGGCAAGCTGTTTATAAAGCACATATGAAAAAATGAAAAATGGAAAAATCTTTGTGTAAATAGGCATGTGTTCCTGTGGGTGTGTCCACGTGTGCACAGAGGCTGGGAGCAGAGCTGACCTCAGGGGTCTCCCTCAATCATTTTTCCATTTTCTTTTCTGAGACAGGGTCTTTAACTGAAGCTGGGGCCCTTCCATTCATCTAGACCGACTAGCCGTCAAGTTCCAGGGGGGACACTTGTCTCTGCATCCCCCTTGCTGGGGTTACAAATGTGTCTACTGCACCTGGATTTTTATGTTTGTGTTGGGGATCCAAACTCAAGTTATTGCTTGCACTTTGCCTGCTCAGCCATCTCCCCAGCCCTGAGAAAACTTAGAGAGCAGCATTTCTACACCCTGTGTACTGGCTGATTTTGTGTCGATTTGACACAAGCTGGAGTCATCAGTTGGAAGGGAGCCTTAATTGAGAAAACGCCCCCATAAGATTGGGCTGTAGGCAAGCCTGTAAGGCATTTTCTTAACTAGTTATTGATGGGAAAGGGCCCTGCCCATTACGGGTGGTGCCATTCCCCAGGCTGGTGGTCCTGGGTTCTATAAGAAAGGCTGGCCAGAGGAGTTCAAGGCCAATGTAGTCTTACAAAGTGAGTTCCAGGACAGCCAAAGCTACAAAGAAAAATCCCATCTCTTAAAACCAAAAAAGAAGAAGGAAGAGGAAAGGGAGAGGGAGAGGGAGAGGGACAGGGAGAGGGACAGGGACAGGGACAGGGACAGGGACAGGGACAGGGACATGGACAGGGACAGGGACAGGGACAGGGACAGGGAGCTGAGCAAACCACATGAAGAACAAGCCAGTAAACACTTCTCCTCCATGGTCTGTACAGCTCCTGCCTCCTGCCCTGCTTGAATTCCTGTCCTAAGCAAAATAAACCCTTTTCTCCCCAGATTGTTTTGGTCATGGTGTTTCATCACAGCAAGAGTAACCGTAAGACACCATGGTAATTATTAAAATCATTTAGAAGACTCCTGTGCAAGTAACACAAAGGACTGAAAATGGAGATTTAGAGATTGCTTGAGGGTCTGTTCACAGGGCTCTGAAAACCCTTTGCATCTTCCTAACCCTGTCAAGGAAAATGACTTCTACTCCCCAACCATCCCAACCATTCATTTGTCCTCTAGAGTTACACAAAGTAAAAATCTAACATGAGTTTCACTGTAGCATCTGCCAAGTCACAGAGGGCTAGAATAAAAAAAAGTGTTCAGATGCATAAGGACCTAGGAATGTATTGTCCTGGCAACCTCCACTAGACACTTCAGGAGAAGCAAGTGCCTCTCCTATTTGCATGAGCACAGGGCCTGCTGGAGGAGCGTCTTCTTATCTATCAGATCCTGTGTGTTCTGACGCTGAGGGCCCCTGGACCACACTGAGCAGCAGGGCACTACAGCAGCAGCTCTAGTTGAGTACAGCTGGAGGGACTCCAGGAACCCTGGGGGCGCTTAGGAAACCAATGGTATCTTTCTGAGCTACATATCCACATGGACCCTGGTTTTCTCTATATACTTTGACTAAAGTGACACTTTTATGAGCATCTAGCTGTACTCATCCAGTCACACCTAAAGAGATTTGCAAAACTACCCAGCTAGGCTAGCCCTGGGCATGCACACTTGACACCTTTGTTCACCCCTGCTCTATCCACAATAGCCAGGAAAAAGAACCAGCCTGGTTGTCCTGCATCTAATACATAGAGAATCAAAATATAGTGCACACATACAATGGACCTCTACTCTGCTATTTAAAGGGGAGGGGGCTAAAATCATATAGATAATGGATGGAACTAGAAAATCTTTTTTTTTTAAGATTTATTTATTTATTATATGTATATACACTGTAGCTGTCTTCAGACGCACCAGAAGAGGGCATCAGATTTCATTACAGATGGTTGTAAGCCACCATGTGGTTGCTGGGAATTGAACTCAAGACCTCTGGAAGAGCAGTCAGTGCTCTTAACCTCTGAGCCATCTCTCCAGCCCCCGAAACTAGAAAATCTTATACTGCACGAGGTGACCCAAGCTCAGAAAGACAATTGTCACATTTCTCTCACATATGTGGATCCTAACACTGAATATTTAGGTTAGTGTGTTTGAGGTACAGGCCCTTTCATGTCAGAAAGCTAGACACAGGCCTTGGAGAGGGGTGGGGGGAATGTTATAGGACGTCAGTAGTAGAACACAGGTAACATAAAAGCAGAGACAGGGATACTGGGGGTGGAAAGGTTTAAGGGGAGATGGGAATGAGGAATAGGGACATGGATGGAGGACAACCAAAGCTAAGGATGAGGGCTGGAGAGATGGCTCAGCAGTTAAAAGCACTGACTGCTCTTCCAGAGGTCATGAGTTCAAATCCCAGCAACCACATGATGGCTCACGACCATCTCTAATGAGATCCGATGCCCTCTTCTGGTGTGTCTGAAGACAGTGACAGTGTACTTGTCATATATAAAATGAATAAATAAAATATTTTTTTAAAAAGGCTAAGGATGTATAGGAAATTGCCATATTGAAATCTGTAATTTTAAAATATAATTTAAAAAATAAGTGTTGGCCATGCAAAGTATGAAGACTGGAACACGAATTCCCAATACTCACATGACCTTGGGAAGTGTAGCAGCACTCCTCTAAACCTTATATAAAGGATATATAAGGGCTGTATATATAGGGGGTAGCAATGGAAACCCCTAAACCTACAACAACTCACTGTGTGTGTGTGTGTGTGTGTGTGTGTGTGTGTGTGTGTATACTGATTGGTTTTGTGTGTCAACTTGACATAGCTGGAGTTATCACAGAGAAAGGAGCCTCCCTTGAGGAAATGCCTCCATGAGATCCAGCTGTAAGGCATTTTCTCAATTAGTGATCAAGGGTGGGAGGGCCCACTGTGCGTGGTGCCATCCCTGGGCTGGTAGTTCTGAGTTCTATAAGAAAGCAAGCTGAGCAAGCCAGGGGAAGCAATCCAGTAAGCACCACCCCTCCATGGCCTCTACATCAGCTCCTGCTTCCTGACCTGCTTGAGTTCCTGTCCTGCCTTCCTTTAGTGATGCACAGCAGTGTGGAAGTGTAAGCTGAATAAACACTTTTCTCCCCAACTTGCTTCTTGGTCATGATGTCTGTGCAGGAACAGAAACCCTGACTAAGACAGTTTGTTTGTTTTGAGACAAGGCCTCACTGTATAGCTCTGGTTGTCCTGGAATTCTCTGTGTAGACCAGGCTGTCTTGAATTCACAGAGACTTGCATGCTTCTTCCTCCCAAGTCCTGGGATTAAATGCGTGTGCCAGCACATCTTGCTGACAACACATTATTTTCTCTGTTTGCTGAGATACTTGCAGTTCCCACAGTAGGCTAGGGGTTTGTAGCTCATCTGAGAGTACTCAACTAGCATGAATCCCTGGGTTCAATCCCCAGAACTGTCTAAAACCAAGTGTGATGGCATACACATATAATTTCAGCACTCCAGAAGTGAGAGCAGGATCACCCTCAGCCACATACCAATTTCAAGGCTGGCTTGGACTACACGAGACCTTGTCTCAAAAAATAAAATGAAATAAAACAAAATTCCTATAGTAATCAGAGACTCACACACTACTCATTTACTCTCTCTCTCTCTCTCTCTCTCTCTCTCTCTCTCTCCTGCCCCGTGTGTGTGCATGTGTGTGTGTGTGTATGTGTGTGTGAATATGTGTATGTGTGTGCATGTCTGTGTGTGCGAGCATGTGTGTGTATGTGTGTATGTGTGTATGTGTGTATGTGTGTATGTATGTGTGTATGTGTATGTGTGCATGTGTGTGTGCAAGTGTGTGTATGTGTGTATGTGTGTGTGCATGTGTGTGTATGTGTGTATGTGTGTATGTGTGTGTGTGCGCATGTGTGTGTGCGTGTGTATGTGCACGCTCCTATGTGAGTGCAAAGGCAAGAGTACCACCTCATTAATTGTTCCTCAGGCACTGTGCACTTTATTTTTTAAGATTCTTTTGTAATTATGTGTCTTCAAGGCTGGCTGTGTGTGCACATAAGTGCAGGTGCCTGTGGAGACCAGAAGTAGGGGGTCTAACTCCTGGGTCTAGATCTGGAGTGAGAAGCAACTATGAGCCACCTGACATAAACACTGAGACTAGAACTCGAGTCCTTGGCAAGAGCAATACGTACTCTTAAGTACTGAGCCATCTTTCAGTCCCACACCACCCCTTTCTGAGACACGGTCTCTCACTAGCCTGGAGCTAGCCAGGCAGGCTAAGTCAGTCCCAGGAATCCTCCTATCTCCAGCTCCCCAGCTCTGGGGTTACAGGTGACAGCTGCCATGCCTAGCTTTTTCCTGTGGGTTGAGGGGATCAGACTCAAGACCTCACTCTTTCAAAATGAGCACCTTACTGACTGAGCCTCGGTCCATTACAGAACAATTACTGCAGTTTTACACTAACCCTCTCCTTGTCTCACACCAGACTTAAGGGGAGCCCCAAAGCTAGAATCACAAAGCAGACAGTCCGGTCTCCTGCTACCCTCATGAAAACAGCTGTGTGAAGAGAGACACGCATCATACACAAAAAGATGTGTATCCGTGTGGGGAGACCTAAGATGAGACACACAAACATGAGGGACCACGAGGCAGCCACCCTCCTCTAGAGGGAGGCAGAGAGTTTCTGTGTGTCGGACTTAAGCTTAAGAATAAGCAAGGTGGCAGGTGGGGGAGGGAATGAGACAGAACACAGAAGCAGAAGGTGCCTCTGGCTGGACCAGAGCCCTCAAGGAAGCCTGAGTGGCTGGAGCGGGGGTGGGGATGAGATCCTTTCTGTCTTAGTCAGGGTTTCTATCCCTGCACAAACATCACAACCAAGAAGCAAGTTGGGGAGGAAAGGGTTTACACTTCCACATCACTGTTCATCACCAAAGGAAGTCAGGACAGGAGCTCACACAGGGTAGGAACTTGAGAGGCAGGAGCTGGATGCAGAAGCCATGGAGAGGTGCTGCTTACTGGCCTGCTTTCTTATAGAACCCAAGACTACCAGCCCAGGGGGTGGTACCACCCACAATGCGTTAGGCCCTCCCCACTCCATTGATCACTAATTGAGAAAAATGCCTTACAGCTGGATCTCATGGAGGCATTTCCTCAAGGGAGGCTCCTTTCTCTGTGATAACTCCAGCTTGTGTCAAGTTGACACACAAAACCAGCCAGTACACCTCCCAATACCTAGTCAGTCTTACTAGGCAATTCCAGTACTAGCCAAGTCTCATAGAGGTCACAGGACATGGAGCCAAGAGGGCTCGACTTGACCTTTAGAATACTCAGTCACCAGCATGTTCTCCATATTCCATTCAGTCTCCCACAACTGCCGAATCCTTTTTTTGTCTCTTAGAACAGTTGCTAACATGTTCCTGGCACTCGGCAAAGGAGGTCTGTCCATTCACCAACTAAAGCTTTTGATTGGTAGCTCTCAATAGACACCCATTACCCCCACCCCCAAAGCAGACTATATACTACTTTTCTAAATTCCTATATAAAATTATAAGAACCAGCTAGAGATGGTGGTGTACACCTTAAATGTCAGCAAAGAGGCAGAGACAGTCAGATCTCTGTCAGTTGAGGTCAGCCTGGCCTACATGGTGAGTTCCAGGCAAGCCAGGGCTGCACGGTGAGGCTCTGTCTCAAACAAACAAACAACTAGAACTCTGGAGAAGTACAGTCCTTTCAAAAGGTCTAGCACCAGAGTGGAAAGATAGTACTGTTGGTAAAGTGTTCACAGTACAAGTGTAAAAACATGAGTTCAATCCCAAAATCTCACATACGAAATACTGGCACAATGCCTGTAATCCCAGACTGGGGAGGCAGAGGCAGGAGGATTGCTATGGCTCGCTAGTCCCCCAGCCTAGCCTACCTGGCCGGTTCCATACCAGTGAGAGATCTTGTCTCAAAAAGAGAGCTATTGACAGGTTCGGTCCCCAGCTCCAAAAAAAAAAAAAAAAAAAAAAAAAGAGCTATTGACAAATGACACCTAAGGTTGTCCTTTGACCTCCACGTGAGTGTGTGTGTGTGTGTGTGTGTGTGTGTCTGTGTGTCTGTGTGTGTTGTGTGTGTGTGTCTGTCTGTCTGTCTGTGTCTGTGTGTGTTGTGTGTGTGTCTGTGTGTGTGTCTGTGTGTGTGTATGTGTCTGTGTGTGTCTGTGTCTGTGTGTGTGTCTGTGTGTATGTGTGTGTGTGTGTGTCTGTGTGTGTGTCTGTGTGTGTGTGTCTGTGTGTGTATGTCTGTGTGTGTGTGTGTGTGTGTGTGTGTGTATGTCTGTGTGTGTGTCTGTGTGTGTGTGTGTGTGCGGTCTCACATGCATACATACACAAAGTTTACTGAAGATCAAAGCCCTTGTCAAATTCTACTGAGTCTGGTCTATTAAGACATTGCAGGCTCTGCTGGGCCATGAGTGCATATGGCCCTCAGAACCTACTGGGTCTTGCCGAACACAGGTACCAATTTTCTGATGATATGGCTGCTTTCTTGGTCCTGTCTCTAGTGCCACCCTAGGGCTGCTTCTTGTCTTGTGTCCAAGTATCTCTGCTTTTAGTGCAGATTCCCTCTCCCTCTCCCTCTCCCTCTCCCTCTCCCTCTCCCTCTCCCCTCCCTTCAACCCCCCCCGCCCCAGAAAACTCCCTCCTCCCTCAACTTTTTACTTTTACAGACTGCCTGATGGAATCACTATTTTATGTCTCCCGTCATTAAGAGTGACTTTAAGGAAAACGATAATTCTGTATCTCTCTTTTGGCATGCAACCATATCCTACCAGTGTGAAGTGGAAGAACCCAGAAATCATCCTTCAACACCGAGCCAGCATCCCCCTGGTATTTCACTATTTCATAGCACAAAAGGCAGAGTTTCTCAAAGCAGGCGAGGAAAGGCAGCTTGCTGTCAGTAGCCTGTTGTTTCGAAATAATTCTCACTTGTCCTGCGGTGGTGAGCATTTCCTGAGGACACCGTGAGCATCTTCAGAGAATTCATTATAGTGACTTGGGCTGTCTGAAAGGCTGGATGTTGATCTCTGCTTTATGACATGTGGATATGACAACCCTCAGATGAGAATGGCGAGCCCCGCAGCTTCCTGGTCAGTTTCTATTTATCTTCCCTAATAAGGTAGAGATGTGTTCATTAGCAGCTCATTGGAAATACGCCATGAGCTCACCAACATAGGTGTCTTTTTAATACCAAGTTTCTCTCCATGACCCTGGACTCTATTAGGAATGGGGAGTGTAAAGGACGTGTTGTCTGTCTTAGGTAAAAGCTCTCCAATTGTCTCCAAAGAGGCCCTTCAGGGTGACATTCATATTCTCTTCGAGTGTGCTTCGGGCTAAGAAACCTGGGGTTATTAGCACATCAAAATGAGCCTTTTCTCAGAAAGGAGCACTCATTAGCTGACTCTGTGTCTGATGTGCCAACAAGCCTTCCTTTGCGCGTTTCCCTTCAGAGAATTAGAAATCATTTCTAACTCTCATTTCTTCCGTAGAACTCCTGTTACCCCAGGTGACCCATATTGACAACTAGAGAGTCCACAATACTCGGTAAGCAAAGATCTAAGTTAACAAAAGTCCCAGTTACAGCAGCTTCCATCCTAACGAGTATTTATGATAGTTTTTCTCTCTATTCCAAAATATAGCACGCTATTTTGTAGTCACATTGGTTGGTTGGTTGGTTGGTTGGTTGGTTGGTTGGTTGGTTGGTTGGTTGGCTGGCTGGCTGGCTGGCTGGCTGGCTGGCTGGCTGGCTGGTTCATGTGTTTATTTGAAAGCCAGGCTAACCCCCAGCTTGTTCTGAAGCTAAGGGTAACTCCAGACTTCTGACCTTGTAGTTTCTACCTACTGGGTACTGGAGATACAGGCTTGCTCCACCAAGTTTGACGCAGTGTCAGGAGTGAAGCCCAGGGCTATGCATGTGCTGGACAAGCACTCTACCCAGTGAACTACATCCCCAGCCTTCCACCACCTTTTGAAATGCGTGTCACTATAATCTGTTAGATTCATTTCATTACTCAATGTGGTGATTTCAATGTGCTTGGCCCAGGGAGTAGCACTATTAGGAGGTATGGCCTTTTTGAAGGAAGTGTGTCACTGCAGGGGTAGGCTTTGAGATCTTCCTCCTAGTCATATGGGAGCCAGACTTCTGCTGTTTGCAGTTGGATCAATATTTAGAACTCTCAGCTCCTCCTGCACCAGGCCTGCCTGGACGCTGCCATGCTTCCTACCTTGATGATAATGGCCTGAACCTCTGAACCAGTAAGCCAGCCCCAATTAAGTGTTGTCCTTTATAAGAGTTGCCTTGGCCATGGTAACCCTAACTAAGACACTCAAGTAGAATACTTTGTTAATATAAAATAAGAGAGAGGGAGAAAGTCCATATTGCATATTGTACACTTTCCTCAACTAAACACAGTATTAGTTCCTGAAGATCAGCATGCATTATTTCATTTATCTGTTTTGAGAAAGGGTCTCTTGTAGCTCAGGTTGGTCTCAAAGTCTACTATGTAACCTAGGCTGGCCTAGACTTCCTATTTCTCCAACCTCTACTTTTCAAGAGTTGAGATAACAGATTATGTACCACTTACAGGCAGCCTGCTATGTTTCTTGAAAACCCTTATAAATTTCAACACATAGGTGGCACCCTGCATAAATATGTAATTCTGTTCTCAGAAGCCATAAGTCATTGAGCAAAAATCTCAGTGCAGGTGTAGGGCACCTCCCAGCCAGTTGCTAGCCAGGGAGACTTCGGAGGCTCTCAAAACAGTCGAAGTTGCAGGCTGTGGTGCTGCACACCTTTAATGTCAGGACCCAGGAGGCAGAGGCAGGGGGATCTCTATGAGGCTAGCCTGGTCTACATAGTGAGTTTCAGAACAGCCAAAGCCACATATAGAAACTCCTATCTCAAAAAAAAATTGATAAATAAAAAGTAGAAAGGTTGGCTATTGCCAGCACTCTTGATCACTTATCAGAACAAGATAATAAGGCCCCACTGCTAAAGCTACCACATACTCTCGAAACACATAGATAAATCAAATTGGAACTGTAGCTTCCTCCCCTCTGACTAGCATTCATAGTACTGGACAGTGTTATGTAGGTTGCTGGGGGAGAAAAGGCATTAGCAATCTTACCTAGCTGTAGACCAGGATACTATAGTGTGTTGTAGTTAACCCCATTTTAATGCTCCCAAAAATGGGCTGCACCACCAGCCCCTGCCCAGAGACTATTGGATCCATGGGTGAAAAACACAGACATACACATATCACTCAATTTCAACCTGCCTTATTGGCTCAGTTGCTGGGCGCTTCCAATCTCCCACGTCTAGCATACCCTTCCCAATATTAGTAGCTCAGTACCTCTTAATCTGCCCTTAGCTTAGTGTCCCAGTTACCTTCTCCTTGTTCAACAACCCAAAACTGCCTTCAGCTTAGTTGCATTTCTAATCTCCCACCTGGGAAGATCCACCCGAAATCTCACATGTCTGGGTCACCTTTTCTCCCCCTGAAGCCTGGTGAAATCTCCCTTCCTCTCCCTGCTTCTCTTAGCCTCCTCCAGGGACCCAGAAGTCCCGCCTCTTTCCTTCTGCTGAGATTGGCTCCTGGTATCTTTATTGATTGACCAAGAACCAACTGGGGTACAGGACCTTAGCATCAGAGCCAACCCCTACAGGATACTACTATACTGACCTGCTAGACAAGATGTTCCCACGGGTGCGATAGTGGTTAGGAGTGTTTGGGGAGTAACCAATCCTTATCTGGTTGGATATGAGGCCTTTTCCTTGGGAACAAATAGATACCTAGTACTATACACTGTTTGAAAGTCCACAGCAGGAGGGACCACACACCCTAGGGGAGAACTTTCTATGCTAAGTAGACATGGTGCCAAACTGCTTTCTACCTCTTGGCCAGAAAAGTTTCTTTCTCCAAAGGGAGACAGGACTGAGAATAAGGGACTAGTGAGTACTCAGCCCTAAGCAGGACCTTTATATCACACCTTTCAAGGCCTAGTAGACCACACAAAAGGGGATAGTAGGATTCTAAGACTTAAAGTACAAGGTGAAATACTGCGTATCTTCTGGATACAACATAGTCCATGTAGTAATGTACACACAGCAGGTGTGATGACTACACAAAGCCTACGCACACACAAACAGGATAAATAAATAAATAAATAAATAAATAAATAAATAAATAAATAGCCCGGCAGTGGTGGCACATCCCTGTAAGGTCAGCACTCAGGGGGCAGACATGCAGATCTCTATGAGTTCAAGCCAGCCTGGCCTACAGAGTGAGTTTCAGGGCAGCCAGAGCAATATTGAGAAATCCTGTCAAGAAGAAAGAAGAGAGAAGGGAGAAAGAACAAAGAAGAAAGGAGGAGGAGGAAGAGAAAGAGGAGGAGGAAAAAACCCAAGGAGGTGGGAGACTACTAAGGAAAGGGGGCAGCTACAGAGGCAGGAGGAGAGAGGATAATGGGTATGAGCACATATATTGTATATATACATGAATCTGTCAAAAATTAAATATTTTAAAATTAAAAAATTTTTAAATAAAATTTTAAATGACTATGACTGACCATAGTCACTTTATAGTTGTGATGATCTCCACATAAATGCTGAAGGATCCTGTCCTGGTTAACCTTGATCCTATTTCACACAACCTAGAGTCATCTGAGAAGGAAGCCTCAGCTGAGAAACTGCCAGGACATGTAGGCATGTCTGTGGTAGATTACCTTGGTAAGTTAACTAACATGGGGCTGGAGCCCGTTGTGGGTGGTGTCGTCCTTAGGCAGGAAGCCCTGGGCAGGATAGGAGAGCTAGCAAAGCATGAGCCTGGAGCAAGCCAGCAAAGAGCATTTGTCCCAAGGTTTCTGTTTCAGGTTCTTCTCTGACTTCCCTTTATGATTGATTGTGACCTGGAAATAAGATGAAATAAACCGTTGCCTCCTCTAAGTTGCCTTTGGCCCAAGAACAAAACAACAAAGGAAGCAAACTAGAATTGACCAAGAGACATATTTGCCCATTTAAAAGGGTAGAATTCTCCTAATGTCATTTCAAATTAGAAAAATATTGCAACTAACTTTAAAATTAAAAGAATGAAACAAAAAGCCCTCCTCAAGAAACCAAGTTTCTAAGAGAAATGAGGGGGATCCCAAGGTAGAGAACTCTGAACCAATAGTTAGAAAACATAACAGAAAAACGCCTTAAATTTGAGCTGCTCAGAGCTACTTAGCATGAAGTGAAAACATCAGATCCCTGATTCTAATATAAAGAAAGAACCAGGGCAGACTGCAATTTTTTCTAACCTTTGTTATGAGATGCTCTTTTTAAACACTTAGGATTTAGTGCAGGTGGTTGTATGCACAAGGCCCGGATTTGATTCCCAGGACAGCACAAACTTTGGGAGTAGCCTGTGGTCCCAGGGCTTGAGGAGTAGAAATTCAAGGTCATCCTCAGCTGCACAGCAATTTCAAGGCCATGCTGGGATATATGAGACCTAATCTCAAAATGCTATGAGACTGGAGAGATGGTTCAATGGTAAAGAGAGCAAACTGAAGATGGGAGTTTGATTCCCAGCCCCGTGTCAGGCAGCTCACAACTGCCTGGATATCTCTCTCTCTCTCTCTCTCTCTCTCTCTCTCTCTCTCTCTCTCTCTCTCTCTCTTTTGAGAGTCAAAGGGCAGGTTTATTTAGGGGCAGCTTTTGAGTGAGTAACTAAGGAACTAGGCCAGGGAAATCATCATACAGACAGGGAGATGGGTGGCAAGGAGAGGGAGAGAGAGTACATGCACACAGGGACAGAGAGGGAGGGAGAAAGAGAAAGAGGAAGGGAGGGAGGAAGGGAGGGAGGGAAGAAGAGAGGCAGGGAGGGAGAGAGCCCTGTAACTCTTTAGCTCCACAGGGACCCACCTGACACCTCTGGCCTCCTCAGGCAAATGGCCTTACTTGCATGCACAGACATGCGTGCACTTGGTGTTTTTATGGAAAAAAAATGACAAGAAATAGAGGATCGTTAAGCTTTACAGTGTTAGCCTGCGGTTTCAGTGACTTACTTTTTCCTCTGTCTGACTCTACCCTAGAACACCCAGCCAGACATAGAAATGCCCAGTCCCTTCTGGTCCACTGGCCCATGAATGACAGACAGGAAGAAGGCAGAGCACAAGGGAGGCTGATAAGGGAAGCTGTGCTTTCCCACAGCCTTAAAAAGACAAGCAAAAAAGATTAAAACAGAGACAGAAGGAACACCCATTCAGAGCCTGGCCCACATGTGGCCCATACATATACAGCCACCCAATTAGACAAGATGGATGAAGTAAAGAAGTGCAGGCCTACAGGAGCCGGATGTAGATCTCTCCTGAGAGACACAGCCAGAATACAGCAAATACAGAGGCGAATGCCAGCAGCAAACCACTGAACTGAGAACAGGACCCCTGTTGAAGGAATCAGAGAAAGAACTGGAAGAGCTTGAAGGGGCTCGAGACCCCATATGAACAACAATGCCAACCAACCAGAGCTTCCAGGGACTAAGCCACTACCTAAAGACTATACATGGACTGACCCTGGACTCTGACCTCATAGGTAGCAATGAATATCCTAGTAAGAGCACCAGTGGAAGGGGAAGCCCTGGGTCCTGCTAAGACTGAACCCCCAGTGAACTAGACTGTTGGGGGGAGGGCAGCAATGGGGAGAGGATGGGGAGGGGGACACCCATAAAGAAGGGGAGGGGGAGAGGCTAGGAGGATGTTGGCCCGGAAACCGAGAAAGGGAATAACACTCGAAATGTAAATAAGAAATACTCAAGTTAATTTAAAAAAATAAAAATAAAAAAAAAAAATACAAGCAAAAGTGCGTGCAAGGAATCCTGGGAAGCCCAAGTGCCTCATTTAAGTCATGCCACCAGTAGAGCTGTACACGTAAAAATTAGTCTTCAGACTTTAAAATATGTATGTAGTGGGCCTGGGACAAAGTATTTTGCATAACACATTTGATTAATGCAAATTAAAACCACAGTGAGCTGCTGCTAGCCATTACAGTGACTAAGTGTTTCTTTTATTTTTCAAGAGCCAGCTCACTTTTATTCAATAATAAAATATGTAGCAGGGACCAGGCAAGAGCATCCATCAACAAATTACTATACAGAACATACATGTGGGGGCAGGGGGGAGAGCAAACTCGTGAGACTGACATCAGCAGAGAAGAAAGGCAGGCACCGACCGAAGCCAGATGCTAACACTACTGCAGTAACCAGCACCATTTCCTGGAGCATCCCAGATGTGTCACTGGCCACCACTGTTCTTCACTTTGGACTGCCCACGTTTCTCAACTCAATGTTCCCTGTATCTTCAAAGCCAGGAAGTTAAGAAAGGCCTTCTCCCTCTGAGGCTGAGGCAGGTGGAACTCTGCTAGTTGGAGGCCAGCCTGGTCTATAGGAGGAGCTCCTGGATAGCCAGGGCTGCAGAGGGAACTGGGGTGGGGATTGGGGGAGAAAGGACATACTTTTTTTACTCTTGGTCAGGAGAAAGTTCTGCTTTTAAGGGCTCATGTATTACTAGGGCCTGCTGAGACAGTCCAGAATGATCAACTTTAAAGTCAGTTGGCTACTCAACCTAAATTATATCCACATCACTTTTTTACCTATAAGATGACATCACAGGCATGATACCAGGAGAAAGATCTAATGACATTTGATATTCTACATGCATTTTACACGATGACCTAGCACCCAAAGTTGAAAGGAAACAAAAATTAAAATACCCTATTGAATTCAATACTAACTTCTTTTTCTTTTGAGACAGGGTCTCACTCTGTAGACCAGCTGACCTTAAACTCAGAGATCTGCCCGCCTGTGTCTCATGAAAACTGGGAGCAAAGGCATGGGGCACTATGCCTGGCTTAATACTACTACTTCTTTAAACTCGTGGGCATTGCTTTTGTAACTTTATGAGTGTTTTGCCTACATGTGAATATACACACCACATATGTGCCTGGTGCCTACAGAGGTGATAAAAGGACGACAGATTCCCTAGAACTAACGTTAAGGGTGGTTGTGTGCTGCCATGTGGGTACTGGGAACTGGGAACCGACCCAGGCCTTCTGTAAGAGCAACATGCGTTCTTAACCTCTGGACCAACTCTCCAGCCCCGTAGGGGATGATTCTACCCCTAATTTTCTTTCTTCTTTTTATTGGAGGTGGGGAAAGGGGGTTTAGGGACAGGATTTCTCTGTGTATCCTTGGCTGTCCTAGAACTCACTCTGTAGAGCAAGCTGGCTCAAATTCAGAAATCTGCCTACACCTGCATCTTGAATCCTGGGATCAAAGGTGAGTGCCACTATTCCCAGAAACTTTTCAAATATATTAACTCATAATTCTTTTAGTGACAGCATTTAATATCCTTTCTGTTTATATTTTCAAAGAGTACAGCAACATTAAGAAATTTTTATTTTTCAGAAAATGATAAAAAGTAAATGTAAAAGTAAATGAGTAACAGAGTTCAGATCCCGGTGCCCATAAGTGTTGGGTGGGCATGGCAACCCACCAATCATCCCAACACAGAGGCAGAGATGGGGCTCCAGGACTATCTAACCAAATTAGGAAGCTCTGGGTTTAACTTAGAGACCCTGCCTCAATAAATTGGGACAATTGAGGAAGACAGCCAACATCAAACTTTGGCTTACACACACATGTGAACGTGTGCTGCGTTTGGTTTCAATAAACATGCACTACCTGCTTTGCCCCGGAACTGTTACCAGCCCACTCCCCGCTCTCTTTTGTTCACCCGGCTTAACTCGGGATCTGTGCCGCCAGCACTGACGTGGCTTCTCTTTCCTACCATCCTTCGCTCCAGGACGGGTAGAGTTACCAGCCCACTCCCAAGACCCTAGAATCTGCAGAAAAGAACACAGACAGCTTTATTATTTTAGAACTTGCCAGCTAGGCACAATCCTAGGCGCAGATATCTCCTGCCAGAAAGGCATGCCCCTACCAATTATTATCTCCATTTCTCCTCCTGCCCTAAACTTAATGGCTTGTATCAGCTAGTCCCCGCCAACCTCCTTGGCCATCTGCCCATAGCAGAGGCCACAGGCCCTAGTTGCCCAGAGGCCTTACATGATTGCAGCGTCCTCTTCTCTCCAAAGCATGGCAGAACAGTCCCTCTCTCTCTTTCTCTGCATCTCCTTTCCCCCTAGGACCCGGGAGTCCCACCCATATCTTCCTTCCAACAACTCCTCCCCACCACACCCCCCACCCCGCTTCTTTATTGACAAGTCAAGAACCAATTGGGGAACAAGACCTTAGCGACAGAACCTCCCCTTACAAACATGCACGAACAACAACACACACACAAGAAAAAAATACCAACATTAGCCTTGTTGTATAAAGAAATGCTGATTATTAATGCTGACTTATTAATCTCTCCCACTATTGGCCAAAACTTATTTTTTTTAACTTTCTCTTGAATAAAAGTGTACACTTTCAATATCTGTAGTAATAGGCCTGTGGTGTGGTCTGTATTACACTCAAAATTATATGCAGTTACAGACTTAACTAATCATAGACAAAAATACAAACCAGGCTGGGGAACAGGCTACAGGGTGTTTGGCCAGCATTAGTCAAGACTATAAATATGATTTTTTAAAAAAGGGGGGGGGGCCATTGTAGAGGGTGATTTTGAGATAAGGAATCTGTGTTACTGACACTGAAGGTCCTTGTCCCCAATTGGATTTTGATCTAGCAATAAAAGATGCCAATAGCCAATGGCTATGCACAGGGCAGGAAACAGAATTGAGCAAGTAGGGCACAGAGAAAATCAGAAGACTTGGGGAGAGAAGGTGACACAATAGCAGAGGAGATAAAACCAACCAGCCATGTGAGATTTCAGGTAAGTGGCCACTGACCACTTCACCCATTGGGCCTGGGGTAGCAGGGGAAGATTTAAGAGTATTCAGCCACTGGGTTAGCCAAGGCATTTTAATAACTAGTGAAAGTGTATGTTTTCTATTCTTGGATCCAAGATAGCTCCTGGGTGGGTGCATGACCAGCCAGGAACACAAAGTGGTGTAGACAAAACTCCTGCCACAGGTCAGCAAGATGGCTCAACAAGAAAAGGCACCTACTCCCATGCCATGGCACAGGCACAGGCACAGGCACAGGCACAGACTCACAATTTAAAAAAAGACAGACAAGGGCTGGAGAGACGGCTCAGCGGTTAAGAACACTGATTGCTCTTCAGAGGTCCTGAGTTCAAATCCCAGCGACCACATGGTGGCTCACAACCACCTGTAGTGGGATCTGATGCCCTCTTCTGGTGTGTCTGAAGACAGCGACAGTGTACTCGTATACATTAAATAAATAAATCTTAAAAAAAAAAAAAGACAAAGCAACCAGGGAGCTGGCAAGATGGAGCAGCAGATAAAGCCACTTGTGGTCCAAGGATGTGAAGGCAGAAGGCTCCACATATGTAAGTACACACAAAGTAAAAACAAAATTAAGCAACTTCAAGAAAGACTGGAGAGACAAAGAAGCAAACACAACTTAATACTCTGGATTAGATCTCAAAACAAAGGATATTGATGCAAAAAATAATGAATTCAAATAAAAACTGAAACCCAATGAATAATAAGCCATAAATGTCCATTCCTGGAAATCCTGAAATGTCAGTCTTGGGGGGACTTGATAAGCAAGTCTTAAAAACACTTTCCTACAAATCTAGTATTTTTCTGAAAGTGTATTTTTACCACATTACCGGACTGAATCTATTATTCTGGAGAAAATGTCCTGCAGACTTTGTATCCTAAGAAAGATCTGTACTGCAGAATACTGTCGGAAGGCCTTGCTACAGCTTTCCTGAACCACTACATTCTATGTACTCCAAGTACACCACCCACACCATCTCACAAAAAAAACCCAAAAGTTTCATTTAGCATGACATGAGATGAGAAAGGGAAAGTTACTGTCCCATGTGTATGATGGTCCAGGCTAAGAACACTGTTACAAAGTTACTGTCCCATGTGTATGACAGTTCAGGCTAAGAACACTGTTACAAAGTTACTGTCCCATGTGTATGACAGTTCAGGCTAAGAACACTGTTACAAAGTTACTGTCCCATGTGTATGACAGTTCAGGCTAAGAACACTGTTACAAAGTTCTGGAGGTCAATGATGGTGACGGTTGTGCAACACTCTGAGCAACACACTGAAAAGCAGTTGAAATGGGAAACTTTATATTACATATATTTCACAACTTAAAGGTAAGGGTACAAATACATAGCATAGCATAGATTAAATTTAAATAACATTATCTAAATTTTGTCATACACAAAACTCATGTGAATCCATTCAGAGGAAAATGTTCCAAATCTCACTACATATACCTATGAATATTCAAAAAAAAGCCATTGAACTTTACAGTTTGAATTGAATATTACACATGAATTATACTTCAATAAAACTGTTGGAACCTCATTGATTTGACTCCTAAGGAGAAGAGGTATCCCATATATTATTGACCCACATACCAATGACATGCTTAGAAAGAACAAAGTTAATAAAGACTTGACTTGGGATGGTTGCTTGAAAGATGAGGAAAGTCTGTGCCTGACCACACGGGTTCCCAGTCACAGGGCAAGAGCAAAGGCAATATAAAACACAGGAACGAAGCCGACCAAAGACCTTTATTCCAGTCTTCTGTGATCATTAAACCACCTATGCAGAACGGTCCTTTCATCTCTGCCCCAAACAGCATCAGCTACATCCAGGCCTGAATTGGAAGACAGACTCAAGTAATGGAAGACTTTATGGAGAATGCTATCCAAGAGCTCTCTGCTTCTTCCATCTACAGGAAGATCGTATACATGCGCAGACACTCTCCAAAGCTGAGGCTCACAGAGGGGAAAAACGACGGATGCAGCAAAGGCTCACAAAATCATCCAGCTCCATAATCAATCCAAAGTGCCTAAAAACAGAAAAACCAATGTATAAGAATGTGTCTCAGTCTTGGGTAATGTCACAAACTGGACAAACTTAAAGCACACAGGGCCTTGCTGGTAACAGCAGTTTAATCTGAGGAGTATATCCAAAAGACTGAGGGGGAAATGTTATTAGAAAAGGTAGCTTTTTGGGAATTAATCCCACCAGTGCACAGAATTAGAACTAGAGCTGAAAAAGAGCTAAAGAATTGCTACACTGCTCAATGAACATTCAAAAAGGGAAAGGCTCTCTAAGCAAAGCATTTATAACTTTAAACAAGTTTTTTTAATTACATGTATACTTTTGAGAGCGTGTGTATGCAATACCCATATAGACCAGAAAAGGGCATCAGATCCCCCTGAAGCTGGAGTTACAGGAGGCTGTGAGTGAACTGAACTTGGATCCTCTGCTATAGAATAGTCTTAATTACTATCTCTCCAGTCCCTCTAATCTTTTCTCAGAAAGTCCCAGCTGAGTTTGCGCACCTGAGCTCACAAGTCTTTATGCTCTCCAAGATTGTATTCAAAAGAGAAAAAGCTGTTTAAAAGGCATAATCTACAACACAGAACAAAGCTCCACTAGCAGCTGGCCAATTCCAACAACAACAAAGAAATAATCAACATCTCACTGAGTATGTTTATAAACAGAGCAAAGAATCCTTGAGCCTGATGCAGATCGGGGTGCAAGAGAAGAGAAGCTATCTCCCACCCCAGGAGAACCAGCAGAAAGCACAAGACTAGTGGTTCTCAACCTGTGGGTCATCACCCCTTTAGCAAACCTCATTTCTAAAAGTATTTACATTACAATTCATAACAGTAGCAAAGTTACAGTTATGAAGTAGCAATGAAATAATCTTATAATCTGGGTCACCACAGCATGAGGAGCTGTATTATTAAAGGGTCGCAGCATTCGGAAGGTTGAGAACCACTGTTCCAGTTAACTGCATTGACAGAAAAAGAAGTGAAAGGAAAGGAGCTAATGATCCACAGGACACAGGCTTCCCTCTCTCATGCCTCTTACAACCTTGCCTCCACGCAGCAGCCACAGATTTAAACATACATGAAGGAGAGAAAAAAAAAAAATCGCAGGACTTTGCTCAAAGAACCAAGTGGCCTATCTTGGAAAACCAGAGCAGCCTCTGGCAGTCAGACTCCCAGGAAGCATCCTGCATTTTGGCCTGTGGGGCCTCAGCAGGGCATCTGCTCCTCTTTACCCAGAAGCTGCAAAGCAACAACCATCACTTTACAGACACTCAGCTTCCAAAGCAGCCTCATGTTATGTTCACACAGAAGGAAAAGCACTGTACTGAAGGAAACTTCGTAGTAAAAGGAGAGGCCAAAGTTATTTCTTAATTCGATTAATAAAGTTTACATCAGGGTGATAAACATTAGAAAAACCAAACCAATAGTACTTGTAACTAAAAAATAGTAACTTTCTTTGGGGTGTTCTGTTGTTGATTAAGGCAATATTGTCACTAGCCAAAGTGGGCTGGAGCCCCCTTTGTAGCACAGACTGGCCTTAAACTTAAAATCCTGCTGCCTCAGTCTCCCAAGGACTGGCATTCACAAGCATGAACTCGTGGAAACTTCCGCTTTTGACGATGGCTGGTCTGTGTTTAGAGCAACGAATAAAGCTAAACATATTTTAAAAATAAAATTTCTCAATAATTGAAAATCATATTAAGAGTTAAATCTACAACTTAGAGAGAGCAAAGTCACTAAGTAAGGTCAACCTCGAACGCTATTGTGGCCCTGAAGGCATGTGTCAATGTGAGAGAGCTGAGAAGGGCTGTGTGCCAGGCTGAGGGAGGGAAGAACCAAACCTCAGTCTGTCCAAATGGGAAGGTCTAATAACCTCCTTTTAAAATCACTAGAAATAACAATAATCAACCTATAAATTAAACACCATGGGCTGTCACAAACAACATAGTATTATTAAACTTTTACATACCTAACCATATGGTCTTACAAAATAAACAGAATCAATAATTTAAGTGAAAATAATCTGCAGCTGTGGTAGGAGAATTTAACAGGCAATTCTTACTCAGCAACTGGTAAAACAAGTAAGCAAAACAGAATAGAGTGCTTTCTCTTCCAGCATATACAGAGCCCCCCCCCCCCCCCCAAGAATGACCATATACTGGGCCATAAAGCAAGTTGGGCAACTAATTCAAGTTATTTTTAAGACAAATAGGTGGAAAAACAAAGATCTACAACTTAAAAGAATACTCAAGTCTAGACTTGAAGCAGACATTGGGGAGATATCTTAAAACGTGTTCGAAGAGAACATCTAAAGAGTGCCATTGGCATAGGCTGACACAGAGAAGCAGAATAAAGAGAGAAGAAAAGATCTCAGAGCCAGGCGAGAAAGTATATGCCTACTTATGTATTTATTTACTTATTATTATTGTTATTACTAGCATTTGGGGAGGTGAGGAAGACAGAAAAGGAATTCCAGGTCATTCTCAGTTATACAGTGAAATTTCAAGACCAGCCTGAGATACATGAGAACATGTCTTTAAAGTCAGGAACTGAGGGTGAAGAGATGACTCTGATTTAGTGCTTGCTGCTCTGAGGGCAGTTGTAGCATACGCCTTAAATCCCAGGACTTGGAAGGCAGAGGCAGGTGGATCTTGGATCTCTGGGAATTCAAGGCCAGCCTGGTCTACAGAGTGAATTCCAGGACAGCCAGGGCTACACAGAGAAACCCTTGTCTCAAACAAAGCAAAAGCAAAACAAAAAAGTGCTTGCTGTTCTTCCAGAAGACCTCTTCACGGCACCCAGGTTTAGCACCTCACACTGCTCTTCTGGCTCCTAAGGGAACCTTCATATATTTGGCATGTATAAGCACACATACACATAAGTAAAAATGAATGTTTAAAGAATTATGAATTGTGTCTTATTCTAAACAGTATAAGGGAGCAATATTGATATTTAGGGACAGAGATTTAAATAGGATTCAAAATCTAAATCCAACTCTATTGGTATTTTTTTTATACTCCCTCCTTCTTTTACGCTTGCAATTTCACTGTAGAATTTCTAATTCCCACAAATGGAAAATGTTCCTCTTTTCTATCAAAATGGGAAGAATCAATTCCATTGTGTACAAAGAACCACACATCTGTTTTTATAAGGTTTTATGAGATTCGAAGTTCACATCATCGACAGAGAAAGCAGTCTGTGCTGACAGTGAACTCACCTTCTAGAAAAGCGAATTCATCCACAGCTTCTATGGCATTATCTGAAATACAAGGTAAAGGGATATTTGATTAGCTCTAGTCATTTGGACATCAGACACAAAACAGTACAATCCACATAATAACAAACATGGAGTTTTATGCAAATGACATCATTTATAAACAATCTCCCTGATGTCCTAATTTTTACACTATAAATTCTTTCAACTGTCTCGGCACAAAAGCCCACGAAAATGCTGTTCGGTAAGGCCTCCTACAATCCTGTCTCGTTCCTAAATCCACTTTTCTCTCTAAAGATACTAGAAGAAGAGTTTGGCAGCATAAGAGGGAATGAGAGATACAGTCTTTAAAGTCTAACACACGTGCAAGGGTTACCAGCTAGACAAATAAATAAAAACCTTGCTTCAGTGATGCCTTGTGAACCAGCTCTAAGAAAGCCCAGCCCATAGCTCCCCTGTCCACCCTGAGGTACCACAGTGACTCTACCCAAATCTCTCCTCTGAAGAGTTTTCCTCTTTCCTTGTTGAGCACAGCAGTAGGCATCTTTTGCAATAGTCTCCACAAACAGCTCCTGCAAAACAAGCAGAGCAGATTAGTGGATTATAGCCCACTGAGTGAGCAAACCTGTGTATATGTGGGCAAGAAGGGTAAAAGGGGGCTCTACCACACAGGAAAGTTCTAGAAGTTAAGATTGTACTAAAATTCACAAAAACACTTCTGCTATCCCCTTCCCTATCTTCAGTCACCCTGCTCTAATATTTATAAATATTCACTAGGGCCCCCTTCAAATTCTGTGTGAGCCCCGGAGGGTGCAAACTAAAGTTGCCTGAGCCCCCTGAAGTGGAGTGATTAACAAACTCAAATGGGGCCTACAGAGGCCTTCCTAGGTCTCAGGCAGGTCAGCATACCAGGGCCTGCCACACCCCGAGCCACGCCCCCTAAAAACCACGCCCCCTTCCCCGACCCAGTCGCCCTTGCTTTCCCGCCGCACCGCGGCACGCGCCAGGATAAAGATGGCTTCCTGTCCCGCCAGCGTTACGTCAGGGTCTGCCTTCACCAAGGCCTTTACTCTCGCCAGAGGCAGCCTCGAAAGGCGAGCCCCACCGGGTGCATTCGTCGGGGCTTGGGCCTGCGAAGCTGCTGCCTCCCCTCCGGGAGCCTCCTCCTCTCTGGGCGTCCCGCTCCCAGCGGTCGCCGCTGCCGCCATCCCCTCCCTAAACGTGCTGCGCGCGATCGCTGTCTGAGCGCGCACACGAGATTCCGGCCCCTTTCCCGCGCCGGTTAGAGACCACGCCTCTCTGTGGGGGCGTGGCCCCTCCCTTACAAGGCGGGGCGCGCCAGAAACGCCCCCCTCCGGCTCCGGCTTCTGATGTTGCCTTCCGGGGGAGAGCCTGGAAGCGGCCGGGCGTGGCCTAGCTGAGCCGGAAGTCCGGATGCTTCGCCAGAGCCTGTGTAGGTTCTCAGGGTCTAACTTCAAGGTTCACTTAAGGGGGACCCATGGGTGTCCTCACAATGCGGTGCCGCGCAGCGCCAGGCCATCTCCGGGGATCACGTCTTAACTGGAATGGGACTTTTGACGGGCAGAATTGGAAGTGCAGTCCAAGAAAGGCGTGCGGACATAGAGAGCAAGTTGTGGTGTCTGGTCGTTCAAACGTAGGTTGCATCAGAACACTGATGGCCTTACTCAAAAAAACAATCAAAAAGTGTGTTTCTGTAGGAAATATCAACATTAATTGCACATTTTTACGTTTTAAAATTTTGGTATGTGGAGTTAGCAAAACATTGTCATGACAAGTAAGTTAAAAAAATTTGATAAGAAAAAATTGTCTCCCTTAGAAAAAGATTGGATCAGGGCTGGGGATTTAGCTCAGTGGTAGAGCGCTTACCTAGGAAGCGCAAGGCCCTGGGTTCTGTCCCCAGCTCCGAAAAAAAGAACCAAAAAAAAAAAAAAAAAAGAAAGAAAAAGATTGGATCATCTAGCTGCTTCTGAACATTATTACTATCCGGTTTTGCTTAGTTATGGAAAATTCCACTACACCTTCCTGAGAGAATGAGAATGACTTCTGGGTATTAAGATAACTTTGACCGGGTGTGGTGGTGCACACCTTTAATATAAGCACTGGAGTAGCAGAAACCAGCCTAATCTACAGAGGGAGTTCCCAAGCCAGCTAGAACTACATAGTAAGACCCTATCTTTAAAATAGAAAATCGCTTTGATCTCACAGGCCTCTGGAAAGGTTCTCCAAGAAGCCTCTCTTCACCTCCTCCTTCCCTATGAGTTCTCATACCACACCGGAGATCTGGCATGGAGGAGTGGCAAATATTTGCAATAGGCAAAAGAGATGACTCAGTCAAGTGCTGCACATCAAGGACCTGAGTTCAAATCGCCAGAACACAGTAAAAGGCAAGTGCGACATAACTCCTGTAATCTCTGCAGTAAGAGTAGTAGGATGGCTGAAACTCCTTGGCCAGCTAAGCTAGCCTAACCAAATCAGCGAGATGGTGGACCCTGGGCCTTTATACTAACAAATGCACCCAACGCACATCAAAGTTTTAATATAAGGCATAATAAAAACACTGTGTAGCTAGTTGATTGCTTTATATAAATATTAATGTTTAGTCATAATACCTGTACTATTGAGGCAGGTAAGTAATTTTATTTATAGCTATGACTGAGCCACAGACTGTTCAATAGTATACCTGTGGAATATGGGCTCATTGCATTGGATAATAACCTGAAATCATTCACTTTCAAATTTAAGCAATAAACTTTGACTGGATCTATACACAGAGGCCCCACTAAAACAAAATGAGTCTTCGCCAGAATTAAAAGCTTCAGGGGAAGAGAGATGAATTACATTGTACCAGAGTTTTCCTTAGGACCTTTGCCTTGAGTTCCTTCTACTTTGTATTTAATAAAAAGAGAAACAAAACATACCAAGAAACTTTATTCTCATTGGTTGATTGTTCATAGAAACTGACTACATGGATTTCCAGTCTTTTCACCCCAACTTTGAAATGCTACAAATCCAATGTAACAGACAAGGATCTCTGCAGCTGGTCTCTTTCCATCCTCTGCCATTTTGTAACATCTCCAGGTCCTCTCTATGTCTGGACCAGGTAAACTGTGTCTCTAGTTCTTTTGTTCTGCCCCAAAGCTTTTCTCCACTTCAGATCCCAGGTTCTCTGATAGTTCTACAGATGAAGTTAAATCAGTCATACCACTGCATACGGTCCTTCAGAGTGCTGGTCCCAGTAGCAGCACCAAGCCTCTCCCTGTGCCATTTTTCTTTCTTTTCCTCTTTTTTTTTTTTTTAAATCAGTATTTGACTCTTCTAGCCCCACCTTCCCCAGATTGAAAACTCCTGAAGGAAGGTGTTTCTGTCTGATTTTGTTCATTGAGTCTCGAGACTATGATAAAGTACCTGACACCTAGGTTTTCAGTATTTACAGAGTCAATGGATCATTAGCAATAGCTCATCTGAAATTGATATCGCCTCAGAAGGATGTCATCTAAGGGCAGAAGTCATTGTTTGAAAATGCCTGCTAAGGGTCTCTAGTCATTCCTGCATTCACTATCTTGGAAAATCAATATTTTTCCTTATGTTATGAGACTGTAGCCCAGGCTAGGCTAGAACTGGTGACAGTCCTCCTGCCTCAGCTTCCCAAGTGATGGAGTTATAGCCCAAGCCTTCGCATTCAGCTTTAAGCAATCAACTTGACATTTGCTCATATACTTTGTTTCACAGAAAGCAAATAAATGTCATAACTTTAAAAACCTAAAAATCAGAGAGTGTACTGATGCCTTTGGTCACAGTTTTTCTATTTGTTCAGTCTCCTCCTCTACTTGACAGCATTACACAGCAGCCCTGCTCTGAAGGCAGCCTTCAGCTTGTCCTGAGCTCTCCTTTGTGGGATCCGGCTACCCTTGGGATGGTTTATGAGCCACTCTGAGTGGCAATCATGAAGGACCGAAGGCTATCCTAACTCATTCCCAGCAGATTACTTTTCAGTTCAGTGATCTAGAATATTGGATTTTTTTATTCTCAGGAGATAATATGAAGAAAAGGAACTGTGGCTAATCTATAAGAGATCAGAGGGGAGTGTTGTGAGGTTCAAGCCCTCTCTGTTGATAAGCGAGAGGCACAATAACATGGCAGTCATAAAATGATTCGTGGAGCTGAGTGATGGTGCTGAAAGAGGGCCACAGCCCTGAGGCTAGCCTGATCTACACACTGAATTCTAGAGCAGCCAGTGCTGTATTGTGAGACCTGGCCTCAAAACAACAAACCTAATAGTTAAGATTGTTTACCAAGTAAGCAAACATTTAAGAATCATGTATTAGTCTTTTACTACTTATAATTAGAAGTATTTTAAATATCTTCATTAATTCGTTGGGAATTCCACCCAGCATATTTTAAGCATATCCACCCCAAACTTCTCCTGTTAACTCCTTCTAGCTCCACTCCCACCCCACTAACACCCAATTTTCTGTTCTCTTTTATTTTGAACTATTTTTTAATGCTAAGTTTAATTTCCAGAGAATATATAAATTCTTATAAGGGTTTTTGTGTATGTGTGTCTGTGTATGAATGTGTGAGTGAGTATGTACGTATGTGTGTGTTTATGATGTGTGACTGTAGGTGTGTGGTGTGGTGTAGTGTGTGCGTGTGTATGTGTGTATGTATGTATGTATCTGAGTGTGTGTTTATGATGTGTGACTGTGGGTATGTAGGGGTGTGTGTGTGTGTGTGTGTGTGTGTGTGTGTGTGTATGTATCTGAATGTGTGTTTATGATGTGTGACTGTATGTAGGGGTGTGTGTGTGTCTCTGTGTGTATGTATGTGAGTGTGTGTTTATGATGTGTGACTGTGGGTATGTAGGTGTGTGTGTGTGTGTGTGTGTGTGTGTGTGTGTGTGTGTTACCTAAGAGATCAGAGGACTAAGTCCACTTAGAACTACCTAACATGGATTCTGGAGATTGAACCTGGGTCTCCTGAGACAAGTGCTCTTAACTGCTCGATCATCTCTCCAGGCCCCTGTTAGGAGTAGCATTCACAAAGATTAATTTTAACTTTGTTCTCTATTATGTTTTTTTTTCCAGTTTGGTTTTTGAAAGAGAGGTGGCCTGGAACTAGTGGCAGTCCTCCTGCCTCAACCTCCCAAATATTCTGACTATAGAAATACAGTATAACACCCAGCTGAGACTGCAGGTTGTTTCATCCACTGTGGGCCTGCTGTCTAGACTGAGACAGACTATGAAGTTCAGGGTCCTCTGAACCCAACCACAACAGCCTTGGCCTCCCTGGAAAGCCTCCATATAAGCTGAGATGAAGCCAGCAGCAGACATCGTCAGGAAGTCAGCTTGTATAACCATCGTTCTGTTCACTTGCAGAAGAGCAGTAAGAAGCTTCACCTCTAAGGAAACAGCAGACTTTCCACCACTGTCAACATCACACAGATCTTTGATGAAGCAAAGAAACATCACTGCTGCTAACATAGTGCTAGCTGCCATCGCTGTGGACAGCAAACTGTCACGAAGTTTGGAGGTAAAAAGAGCTCATGAAGCAGCCAACAATCATGTAGATCAAAGGAAGAAATGAAAATATGGAACAACCTTTCTCTTGGGGACCAGATAGGAGTATAATTATTGTACATTATGTTTTATAGAACAAAAAAAAGGGAGAGAAGGATGGGAGCTGTAAACAGCAGCAAATTCACAACCTAAGACTTGTTCTTGCTTTATGTTCAGAACTCAGTATTGTTGATCATGTTGATACAATTCAGTAAGTTCCTATAGGGTTAGGAAACCTTGCTCAAATAAGTCTTTCTCCTGATTCAGGCTGGTAAGAAGTCATTGTGGTGCAAGCAAGCATAGGGAATAACTTATCCTGGACTCTACTACATGTGGGCTATGTGACACAGCGCTGCTAACAAGGCATCTAGCAACCTAGGACTCTAACCTGCATGTAAACCCCACTTCAAAGCACCGAATTAGTTACTCCTTGCTAACAACTTGGTGACGACTTCCATTTTGTGGTTTGTGTCTTAGTTATTTTTCTATTGCTGTGGGAAGACACTATGACCAAGCAAACTTATAGGGGGAAAAGGTTTATTTGGGGCTTCCTTCCGTTTCCAAGGATTACTCCATGACCAGCATAGTGGAGAGTGTGGCAGCAGGCAGGCAGGCTTGGTACTGGAGCAATAGCTAAGGACTTACATGTTGAGACAATAACTCTGAGGAGAAAGATAACCAGCAGGAATGATGTGAGCTTTTGAAACCTCAAATCCTAGTGCTAGGATTGGGTTACATCTATTCAAGATATCAGCCAAAGGGCCCAATGGAAACTCCCGAACAACCCAAGTGTGGTTTGAATAGGTGTGGCCCCCATAGACTCATGTGTTTGAATGCTTGGTCCATAAGGAACGGCACTATTAGGAGGTGTGGCCTTGTTGGAGTGGGTGTGGCCTTGTTGGAGTGGGTGTGGCCTTGTTGGAGGAAGTATGTCACTATAGGGGCAGGCTTTGAGGTGTTCTATGCTCAAGCTACACCCAATGACACAGTCTCCTTCTGCTGCCTTCAGACCTCTCAGCTCCTTCTCCAGCACCATACCTGCCTGCACTCTGCCATGTTTCCTGCCATAATATTAATGGACTAAAACTCTGAAACTGTAAGCCAGCCCCAATTAAATGTTTTATTTTCTAAGAGTGGCCATGATCGTGGTGTTTCTTCACAACAATGGAAATCCTAAGATATCAGGCTACTGCCAAAGCTATTAACTTTCCACAAACTGACAGCAAGGCCCTATTGCTGAAGACAACACCCACACAACTTGCTGCACGTGGAGACGTTGAGCTGGCGTCTGTCTGGAACCTTCACTCCTACTAAAAGCATTCATGATGCTAGAATGTACTCTGCATGCTACAGAGTACAGAAGAAATAAACAGCAATCCAGCTACCAGTCCTTGAATCTGCAATGGTGACCTGACCTGGCAAAAAGATACATGGGTAAAATAGTGGCATAAAAGTTGTGGCAGTCACTAACCACTATCTGTTTGGAAGTAAAGTCCATTCCATGAGATGGAACCCATTGTCAACACTGCTCAGGTAGCCAAGAGCTTGAGGCTAGATAGGCCATAGACCTATGGTTGTTTGAATAAAAATGGCCCCCATAGACTCTAATAGTTTAATGCATGGTCATTGGGAGTGGTGCTACTTGTGATTGTTCTTTAATAAGAGAGAATGAGGTGTAGATTTGGGGAAGTGAGGAGTTGAGGCAGATCTGGGAGCAGTTGGGGGAAGGAAACCATAATCAAAATATATTGTATAAGAAAAATCTACTTTCAATAAAGAACAAAAGAAAGAAACCTCCAAACTGCCCCAGTGACACATCTCCTTCAATAAGGCCATACTCCCGAATTATTCTCAAGTGTGAAACAAGTCTTTAAACATGTGAGCTTAGGGCGGCATTCTCATTCAAACTGCCACAGTCGGTTTCTATTCAAACATCCAGTAACTAAAGGAAAGAAGGCAAGGCAGCCTAAACCACTTTGGGGAGCAGGCACAGTAATGCGAACTGTGTCTTTTTACCTTTTAGAGAAAAAAAAACTATCATATAGACATATGCAAGACATATAGTCTATGCAAGATTATGAATTCATATAAGTAAAATCAGATGTATCGTGGAAAGTGGCAAGTACAATGAAGAAAAGCTTTCATAACTTAAGCCTCTTGATCACAGCAGAAATTCACACATACCTTACCCATAGCAACTAACTCCTCGGCCTGGATCCCATAAAAGAAGAATACAAGGGGGCTGGAGAGATGGCTCAGCGGTTAAGAGCACTGACTGCTCTTCCAGAGGTCCTGAGTTCAATTCCCAGCAACCACATGGGGGCTCACAACCATCTGTAATGGGATCTGATGCCCTCTCCTGGTGTGTCTGACAAGAGCAGCAGTGTACTCACATACATGAAATAAATAAATCTTTTTAAAAAAAAAAAAAGAAGAACACAATCAGTAACTCAGTGCTCTTTGGTGTTCGAGCTCAGGTAGCCTGCTGCTCCTATGCAATGTATCCTGTGCTGTCCCTTTCAATAAAGCTTGCTTCTTTGACATCTATGGCACTTTCTCAGTTCTTTGAAGGTCATGGAAACAGAAAGCAAATTTACCCTAGTGGGTCACTAGTGGAGTGGTAATGAGTAGCATCGCCTTTTCCATGACTCCTGGATCATGGATCCTGGCTATAGGAGAAGTTATAATATATATTGGATGCTGATTCAAAGCATCTAACAGCTACTGGAGAGTACTTTGCCCCAGCCCTTTGGGCTGCTGCTACCTAATTGACACTGTGACTGTGTCTTCAAAAGGCCATTCCATATTTCTATTAAGCCAGTTGTTTTAAGATAGTGGAGAACATGGTAAGGCCAGTGGATCCCATGATCATGGGCCCACTCTCACATTTCTCAGACCATGAAGTGAGCTCCGTGGTCAAAGTAAAACTATGTAGACTGTAAGGATAGTAAGTCAGGCATCATTTAAGACCATATATGGTGGTTAGGGCAGAAAGATTATGTATAAGAAATGCAAATCCATAACCAGAATAAGTACTCTAGTAAAAACAGTGTTGTCCTTTCCACAGAGGAAGTGGTTTAATGTAGTCAGTGTGCCACCACGTTGCTAGATGGCCACATTAGTGCCATGTCTGGGGCTCAGTGTTGATCTCTGCTGTTGCCAGACCTGGCACTCAGCAGCAGCTGTAGCCAAGCCAGCCTTGGAGAGTGGAAGTCTGTGTTGTTGAGCCCATACATAACCCCTATCTGTGTCACCAGAGACACTTTACCCTTGTGCCATTGGGCAATGACAGGAATGGTTGGGGGAAAGAGCAGACTGTCCACACAACAGGCCATCCTATTCTACTTGATTATTGAACTCTTCTGGTGAAGTCACCTTTTGTTGAGCATTTACATGGGACACAAATATCTTCACATCCTTTGCCCATTTGGAGAGATCTATCCACATACTTCTTCCCCAGATGTCTCTCTCACCAATTTTCCAATCATGTTCTTTCCAAGTCCCTAATCACCCAGCCCACCAATGGGCTACAACTCATGAATCAGTGAACAATCTCTCTTCTGGCCATTTTTCCTTCTAAACAAAGTATACGACCATGTGTACTACCCAGAGTTCTGATCACTGTGGAGATTTCCCTTCATGCCTTTCAGCATTGTCCCAGAAAGGGGTTGTAAGGCTGCAGCTATCCACTTCTGGGTGGATAGCAGAACAAGCAGAATCATCAATAGTCCTCTCATCCCCAGTCAACCAATCATAGGGTATAATCCCATGAGTCAATAGGAGCATGCTTACTAGCAGACAGCATTGTAACAGGAATGGAAAATGGTAGGCATTTGAGCAACTTCATGTCACTTGCTTATGCCTTCAGGACTTGCTCAGGCCCTATCATGTATATACCATTTCTGTTTGATAATGGGTTGCAGCTATGCACATCTTACTTTATGAATTAATGAGTCAGATTCATGGTGGGCAGCTCAGATCATATGGTAACTTGGTGGCCCACGGTCAAATATTCTGTTCCTACTAGATCTGGGTATGACCATCTTTGTCATTGCCTATAGTTCCTGTGCTGGCCTGGGACTCTGATCATAAGCTATGTGAGTTCCACTTTGGCTTTCACTATGACTTGAGGAAGAACTCTCCTGCCAGCTTTAATTATAAACAAATTCTTAGTCTTGCTTTATCATCAGCTGGAGAATTACAAAGAGGATACTGACTTATGGAAGGGACTCTTATCACTATCATTTGTAACTATTTACAGTTCCACCAAGCTTGCCTCCCACAGCCCTATGCACTCCCTTCTCAGCCTCCTGCCATTGATCACTCTCATGACACCTAATCCTATGGGAGGTGTATGGAAGAGTTGCAGTAACTCAAATATATCATTAGAAGGCGTAGCAATTCCTTCACCAGGCCCGGGACTCTATAGGCTAACAAACTCAATGGATATTAGTGAAAGAAAATGCAACTTAGAGGAAGTGGTGAATTAGTTAAAGTTATGAAGAAGAGCTTGTGAAACTCTGCCTTCCAGACAACTACAGACACTGCCACTTTGAAATTCAAGCAACTGTGTTCGCCCCCAGGAAACCCTCAAGGTTCTACCTATTTCCATGCCTGCGGTGGCTTGAATGAAAATAGCCACCACAGGCTTATAGAGAAAGGAACTATTTGAAAGGATCATGTGGACTTGGAGGAAGTGCGGAAGTGGGCTTTCAGGCTTCAGAAACTCAAGCCAAGCCCAGTGTTACACTCTCCTCCTCCTTCCTGTCAACCCAGATGTAGAACTCTCAACTACTTTCCCAGCCCCATATCCTCCTGCATGCTGCCTTGCTTCTTACCAGGATGACAATGGATTAAACCTCTGAACAGTAAGCTAGGCCCCAATTAAGAGTTTTCCTTTATACAAGTTGTGATGGTCATGGTGTCTCTTCCCAGCAGTAGAAACACGAAAACGCATTCCTCTCATGGAGTGATGGGTGGCCACCACTCATTTGAGACTACAGTCACATAATCCTGTCCTTCATTCCAGGAGTGAGTTACTAGAGGTGAAAGGTTAACTGAAGGCAAAACTCTCTGCCTATTTTGTGATTTCTACCACCCATGCTAGGGTAGGAGTTCTCAGAGATGAAGAAGATTTTGAATTACACCTACTCCTGTAAGTAACTCCCCGCCCAGGTTTCCACAGTAACCCTGACAACTAATTAGAACACTAAGTTGAAATCAGGTGGCATTTTTTTCCTTTGGTCCATTTTTGCACTAACTGGAATAAACAGACATTTGTTCGTGTGCCCTTGGGGAAGGAATATAACAAGCCTCTTCAAGGAAGATTGTCTCTTCAAATCATCGGAGCAAAGCCACAGATCCATCTTAAATGGGATAAAAGATAATTTATCCTGGAGCCATGTTGAGTGAACTTCCATGGCGAAGGATTACAGATTTAGTTTATCTCTAATTCTACGTTCCAACAGGGAGGCAGTTTCATGAGGTTTTTTAATAGTTTTACAAAACAAACAAAGTTATAAATCAAGGCAAGTTTAAAATACTTTGGTGGGTACATCAGAAAGGCAGGTACAAGCAAGATAGGCCCAACCTTTACTATAGACCCAAAACACTACCTGAGCTTCTGGTTGGTGGAAGCTAGTAATCTGCTAAGTCAGTAGATTCCAAAGGGTTTTATGTATTAGTAAGAAGACTTTAGTTCTCCCACAGAGATGGGCAATGAATGGCTGTTCCAGAGAGCTAGAACTAGGTTGAGGTAAGGCCTTGAGCCTTCAACATTCCAGTCTCTTCACAGTACTGAAATTCTAATTGGCCAGTCAGTCACTGCAGGCACAGGGTCCTCTCAGGAGTTCTTGTTTGCAATGTACTTAGCTAAAGGTCTTCTTCCCTGTCTGAGGGTTTCTTTAGATCCATATGGGCCAACCCAGATTAAATACTGTGGTAGTTTGAATAGGTTTGGCACCCACATACTCATGTATTTGAATGCTTGGCCATAGGGAGTGGCACTGTTAGAAGGTATGGCCTTGTTGAAGGAGATGTGGCTTTGTTAGAGGAAGTGTGTCACTGTGTAGATGGGCTTTAAGGTCTCCCTTGCTCAGACTCTACTTGGTGTGGGACATAGTCTCCTCCTGGCTGCCTGAAAAAGAAAGTCTCCCTCTGACTGCCTTTGGATCAAGATGTAGAACTCTAGGCCACTCCAGCACCATGTCTACCGTCACACTGCCATGCTTCCTGACATGGTGATAACGGACTGAACCTCTGAAACTATAAGTTGTCCCAAATGAAATGTTTTCTTTTATAAGAGTGGTCTTGGTCATGGTTTCTCCTCAAAGCAATGAAACCCTAACCAAGATAGAAGCTGGTACCAGGGAGTGAAGTGTTGCTATGATAGGCCTGGCCATGCTCTTGTGTGGAGGAATATGGATTTTGGGACTTTGGAAAGCAATGATATGTGTTAAGTGGGTCTTAATGGGCCAACCTAAGAATGAAGCTCAGACCATGGATGACAATGGTGTTGTGGGTGGTTTGAACTGTGGGATCCTGGCTCAAGAGGTTTCACGGGGGAAAAATTTTAGTATGTAACCTAGAAACTATACTTGTGATATTTTGGTGAAGAGTTTAGCTGCTTTTTGCTCTTATCTGAAAAGTCTGCCAGATGCTAAAGTGAAGAGATTTCTATTACAAAACAGCATAGCATAGAATCTGACCTGTGGTTCACTCTTATGAAGAACTTTTTGATCAAGCATAACAAGCTTAGAATGGAGAAATACAAATTATATGGTTCAAAGATTAAAGGGGCACCAGGAAGTAGAATAGAAGTGAAAGGGTACAGATTTAAAAAGTAAGTTTCAAAATTCACAGACTCAGGGCTGAAAACCGTGAAAGGCAAGCCCAGGAATGACGGGGCCCGCCTTGCCGCTAGGACTAACAGACCATAAAGATAAAGAAAAGGAATACAGGAACCAGCCCAAGCTATCAGGACTGACTCACAAACCATCTGGCAGAAGGGCACCTCCCCCAGCTTACTCAGAGTCACACTTTAACCAGATGTCCTTCAAACCCTGATAAGCCCCTGGCTTCTAAAATTCCGAACGTCCCAGTCAGCACGTACTCTTCTGCTGTGTTGTAATCTCACTGCTATGTTTGAATGAGCCGCCACTGTTTGAAACAGCCAATTGTGTGTAACCGCGCCAAACCCCCCTAGCTTTCCCTATATAAACCCCTGACTTTTGAGTTTCGGGGTCGACTCCTCTGTCTCCTGCGTGAGATATGTGTCGGCCCAGAGCTCCATTACCATTAAACTGCCTCTTGCTTTTACATCAAGCCGGTCTCTCGTGTTTCCTGGGGCGCGCCATCCTGAGACTCGAGCAGGGTTCTTTCAGAAGAAAATCCTGTGTTCAAGGATATTAATTGCAATTAAAAGAGTGGTGACCTCAGGGCAAGACCCCACCTGGCTAGTATAATTGTTTATGCGTTTGCTGTTGAACAAGGAACAGTTATATCATATTAGGTGTTATTATGAGCTGCTATTGTTTTCATTTGAACATAAAAAGATGTCTGTGGGTCAAATTGACATGGGATGGCTTGTGATGGCTATTCTTTGTTGTCAATTTGACTATATTTGGAATGAACTACAATCTAGAAATGGAGGGCACCCAAGTAATCCAGATCTTGAGGCTGGAAGACATAGACTTTTTTGATCAGGACCTTGAGGCAGAGTATCCATGCTTATAAAAATCTTGTGAAAAGGAATTAAAGAAAAACTTAAGTTCAGATACACATCTTTAATCCCACCCAGTACTCAGGAGACAGAGGCAAGCCTAGTCTTCAGAGCAAGTTACAGGTAAAGAAAATGTGAGGTCTAGGTGTGGTAGTATACACTTTTAATCCCAGCACTCAGGAGACAGGCATTCAGATCTCTGAGTTCAAGGCCAGTTTACAGAGAAAGTTCCAGGACTCCCAAGCTTAGTCAGTGAAGGAAATCATTGAAAACAGAAAGCTGGAGAAGATGTAATAGAACAAGGAGGCTGTGTTCCAGTCCCAGAAAGCAGCAGAACTTGGCTGCTTGGGCCATGTAAAGAGTAACTTTAGAGTCAAGAATAGAAGGAATTACTGGTACAAATGATGCTAGTTACCTGGAGCTAAAAAATTAGCGGTGATTAAGAAGAGAACAGCTGGCCCCAGCTCCGAAAAAAAAAAAAAAAAAGAAGAGAACAGCTGGGTTCGGTCCCCAGCTCCGAAAAAAAGAAAAGGGAAAAAAAAAAAAAAGAAGAGAACAGCATCACTAAGGGGAAATCTTCTGGGAAGTGTTTTCTGAGAGCACGAAGAAGCTATTTTCCAGAGAGAGACCTTTTGCTGCAGCAAAACTTGGTAATGTGTAAGAATTACCCTACAGTGTACTGGTTTTGGAGGCATGAAATGGTTATGGAGAGCAGCTGATGCATGTCATTGTGAGAGGCCAGAAAAGGCCATTGGTGAAGGTGCAGCCTCAGTGGCAGTTGAAGGCCCAGGACAATGTATCTTGCAGAAAATTTAAAGCTTGGCACAGTGAAGAGAGCCTGTGAAAGCCTATTGGTAAAAGCGCAGCCTAGTTGCAGTGAAGACTCCAATGTACTGGAGATGCTAGTACCACCCAGAACAGCAGCAGCAGTGGAGTGGAGTCAGCCAGAGCCTAGAGTGCTACAGAAAGCAGAGCTGAAGAAGTGACCCAAGCCCTTTGGAGGAGCCCAGAAGATTATGTGTGGATCCCAGACACTGGAACAAGTCGCAATTGCCTTGAAGACCCCAAGATGTTAGAGATGCCAGAGCCATGGGATTATCTACCAAGGAAAGCTGCTAACAGAGTGGAACCAGCTCAAGAGAAAGAATTGTGTTGAGGTCAACAAAGCTGGAAGGAATTGAACATCAAATGTCGAGATGCAGAATTTGGAGTTTGCCCAGATGGTTTTCGGTCTTGCTTTGGTATATAGTATTTCCTCACTATGACCGTTTGGAATGGTCACATATATCCTGTGATGTTGGAAGTATGTGATCTACTTTTTTTATTTTGATTTTATAGGGAATTACAGTTTAAGTGAATTGATGAATCTCAAGAGACTTTGGACTTTTAAACATCTTTGAGGCTGTGATAGACTATGGGGACTTTTGAAGTTGGACTAAATATAGTTTGCATTATGTTATGGCTACAAGCCTATAGGGGCCAGGAAGTGGAATGTGGTGGGTTGAATGGGTTGGACGTGCCCATAGATTCATGTGTTTGAATGCTTGGCCAAAAGGAGTGGCACTATGAGGAGGTGTGGCCTTGTTAGAGGAAATGTGTCACTATGTAGATGGGTTTTAAGGTTTCCTATACTCAGGCTCTGCCCAGTGTGGAAGAGAGTCTCTTTCTGGCTGCCTTTGTATCAAGATATAGAATTCTCAGCTCCTTCTCCAGCACCATGTGTTTTGACCAAAAGGCCCAAATATATCATTTTCAAAGAGCTGAGAAGCCCAAGTTCAGCCTGGACGAGTCCAGAGCAGTGCAAGTGGCCAAGGCCATAAACAAGGAGATTCCAGAAGTATGGCCTCCTAGCTAAAATCTCTAGTTAATGGGCACAGACAGGCATGCTCTCTGACTGGGGAAGCCATTCAGTTTGGCTATGGTTTTTGTATACTTCTACATGGTTGGCTGGAAATGAACTGGAACAATTTAGCTTTTAATGTAGAGTTCTTAATTATGGAGTAGGTACTACATCCAAGTGCTTGGCAGTGCTGACTGAAAGGATCTTGTTGTCCAGATGTTGCTCTGTACTCTACTGTTCTGGGGATACCTCCTTGAGGAACAGACTTCAAGGGCTGCTGTAATCCTTTGAATGAAATGGCTCCCATAGGTTCCCAGGAAGTGGTAGTATTGGGTGGCGTGTCCTTGTTGGAGGAAGTGTGTCACGGGAGCTAGGTTTTGAGGTTTCAGAAACTCAAGTCAAGTCCAGTGGCTACCTCTCTCTTCCTGCTGCCTGCTGGTCAAGATATAGAATTGCGGTATCTAGGCAGGCAAGGTGCAGGAGGAGTTGAGAGTTCTACATCTTCATCTGAAGGCTGCTAAGAGAAGACTGGCTTTGAGGCAGCTAGGATGAGAGCCTTAAGGCCCACAACCACAGTGACACACCTACTCCAACAAGGCCACACATCCTAATAGTGTCACTCCCTGGGCCAAGCACATACAAACTATCACAGGTAGTGTTTAGGATTCCTGGGCTTGGAGTCAGAGGAGAACCACAAGGGGAAGGGGGAGGAAGGAGAAGCTGCCATGGATTAGTTAAGCCATAAAAACATGGCCCTGAGGGCTGGACAATTGGAGTTAAGAGCAGCCCAGATGAAACAACATAAGTAATAATTTGGGGTTGTTGATAAGAAAGTAGATTCTAATAGCATTGAGGGTAGATATCTGCCCGGCTCTTGTACCGATTAAGGTTTATTATAAATATAAGTTTGTGTATGTGTCTTAGTTAGGGTTTTACTGCTGTGAGCAAACACCATGACCAAGGCAACTCTTATAAAAACAAGATTTAATTGGGGCTGGATTACAGGTTCAGAGGTTTAGTCCATTATCATCAAGGTGGGAACATGGCAGATCTGGGCGGGCATGGTGCAGGAGGAGCTGAGAGTTCTATATCTTCATCTGAAGGCTGCTAGCAGAGTAGTGGCTTCCAGGCAGCTAGGATGAGGGTCTTAAAGCCCAAGCCCATAATGATACACCTACTCCAACAAGGCCACATCTCCAAATAATGCCACTCCCTGAGCCAAGCATATTCAAACCATCACAATATGTCTTTTATCCAGGAACTGAATGATTAAAGGCAGGGTAGAAACCCCAGATTGGGATTAAAAATAACTACAACAAAGTGTTCTTAAATGATTTAGCCTCCCTTCTAGCCTACCACCCACCAGAGGTAGTAGAAAGGAAAAGTTAATAGTGCAAAAGAATAAATAGTTCTTTGTAGCGAATCCAATCTGCATTGCCAGGATATCAGCAGTTCAGTTCACACAAATCAGCAGCAGTAGCTCAATTTATTCACAAACACTACTCATAAATCAGCCACAGCAGTTCAATCCAGAAGAAACTGCAAGGCTCTGTCATTCAGCTTGAGTCAGCAGAAGCAGCAGGAAGCCAACAGAACAACCAAAAGTTCTTTGGTGCGTTTCTCTCTGTGAAGTCACAACAAACAATAACCAGCAAAGTGTGTCAAGATGAACCAATACCACACAGCATTGTCAGCAAAATCCAGCAACAGCAAAGTCCAATGAAGATCAGCAAAGTGGCAAAGTGATCCAATGCCACAGGGGAATGTCCACTGTCTGTTGGTTTGTGTTTATACCCTCTCCAAATATCACATGTTCTCTCAGGCATCTACTCTAGCAAAACATCTCAGACCCTTGTCCAGTCAGCTCTCAGAAAAACACATGTCTGTTGTCACCGAAAACATGTCTGCCTCAGGAAAAACATCCTTTCATAAGACAGTTTCCAGAAAAAAAAATCACATGACACAGCTGAGTCTCCAAAGAAACCAGAAATTTCCACTTCAACCATGGAAGCCTTGGATACAGAAAACTGAGTGGCTTGTTTTATTTAGTTATTTTCTCACAGTATTAAAGAAGGTCCCTTCCCTGCATTCATTTCTCATCCCTGGGTGTGGTGTGTGTGTGTGTGTGTGTGTGTGTGTGTGTGTGTGTGTACATGTTTGTGTGTGTGTATGAGTATATGTGTGTATATATGTTTGTATGTGTGTATGAGTATATGTGTATACATGTTTGTGTATGTATGAGTATATATGTATACATGTTTGTGTGTGTGTATGAGTATATGTGTATACATGTTTGTGTGTATGAGTATATGTGTATACATGTTTGTGTGTGTGTATGAGTATATGTGTATACATGTTTGTGTGTGTGTGAGTATATAGGTATACATGTTTGTGTGTGTATGAGTATATGTGTATACATGTTTGTGTGTGTATGAGTATATGTGTATACATGTTTGTGTGTGTGTATGAGTATATGTGTATACATGTTTGTGTATGTATGAGTATATGTGTATACATGTTTGTGTGTATGAGTATATGTGTATACATGTTTGTGTGTGTATGAGTATATGTGTATACATGTTTGTGTGTGTATGAGTATACGTGTATACATGTTTGTGTGTGTGTATGAGTGTACGTGTATACATGTTTGTGTGTGTGTATGAGTATACGTGTATACATGTTTGTGTGTGTGTATGAGTATATGTGTATACATGTTTGTGTATGTATGAGTATATGTGTATACATGTTTGTGCGTGTGAGTATATATGTATACATGTTTGTGTGTGTGTATGAGTATACGTGTATACATGTTTGTGTGTGTGTATGAGTATATGTGTATACATGTTTGTGTATGTATGAGTATATGTGTATACATGTTTGTGCGTGTGAGTATATATGTATACATGTTTGTGTGTGTATGAGTATATGTGTATACATGTTTGTGTGTGTGTATGAGTATACGTGTATACATGTTTGTGTGTGTATGAGTATACGTGTATACATGTTTGTGTGTGTATGAGTATATGTGTATACACGTTTGTGTGTATGTGTGTGAGTGTGTGTATACATATTTGTGTGTATGTGTGTACATGTTTGTGTGAATATATGTGTACATGTTTGTATGTAAGTGTGTACATGTTTGTGTGTAAGTGTGTACATGTTTGTGTGAGTATGTGTGCATGTTTGTGAATATGTGTATGCATGTGTGTGCATGTTTGTGTGTATATATGGATTTTGTGTGTATGTGATGATCATGAAATATGGAAGATGTACAAACTTATACAGGATACTATTGCCCAATTGTTATTATTCGAGAGTATGGGGAGAGAGTTGAGGGAGGCTGGAATTACTAAATTTTTTTCTTCAGATTTAAACATTGTCTTTCTGGTTACAGTAAATGCATGCCATTTTATAACCTTATAAATAAAGATAAGATTAACCTGAAAAAGAATGAAAATATTTTTCATTATAAAGTTTCAGACTAAGTCAAGATGATATATAAAGAGTGACGGGTGCAGCAACAGGGCACATGCCACCAGGCCTGAGGGCCTGAGTGTGAGCCCCAGAACCCACATGGTAGAAGGTTGTCATACCTCCACACATGCACTGGGCATGTGCCTCCTTCCATGCACAAGTAATAAACAAATGTGATGCAGAGGGACAGGGGTCACTTGGCATTTGTGTACAAGAAGACATACCCAGTAAGTAAATGTGCCCATGCAGATCAGACTAGCATGCTGAGGGGGGTGCCGATATGTTATAATGTCACTCCAGGGGCTGACCTTGCCCTGAGTGAACAAGGAGATAATTACCCCAGCAGGCAGCAGTCTGTACAAACTCCACTGGCTTGAGGGCCTTGAGAACAGAACGTCTTAGAGGCAAATTATCTCAAGTCCCTTTGAAGATGCTTCTTGACTTTTCAAGTCAGAGCCTAAAGCACTGAATGGATTAGCCGCTGGGGGAGAGATGAATATTCATGTGTGGTAGAAACTTTGTGATTAATATGAATATTGAAACGAGAATACCATGGGCATTAATCTTACTGCAATCTCCTCCCTTAAGATCTCATTAACAACTCTCACAACTCTTAAGAAGATACCTATTTGCCAGGTGGTTGTGGTGCACACCTTTAATCCCAACACTAGAGAGGCAGAGGCAGGCAGACCTCTGTAACTTGAGGGTAGCCTCATCTACACATTGGGTTCCAGGACAGCCAGGGCTACAGAGAGAAACCCTGCCTGGGGTGGGGAGGGGAAGTGTGTGGGGGGGTGGGTAATACTTGCCTTCTTTAGGGAATGGAGAGATAGCTCAATGGTTAAGAGCAATTGCTGCTCTTAACAATAGGACTTGAATTTGGATCTCAGCACCCACTGTTTGTTATCAACCATGGACACTGGTCATACATGTGATACACATATTTACATGCAGGCAAAACTCTCATATACATAAAAATAAAATTTAAAAACCCCTTTATAGATGTCCCCATGGAAGTATAGAATGAATTACTAAAAATTACCAAAGCTCTAATGAAAATTGGCTCCAGGCTGGGGGAATGACTCAGTTGGTAAAGTGTGTGCTGTAGAATCATAAGGAGCCAAGCTTCATGCCCAGAATCCATGTAAGGAAAAACTGGCTCTGACCTCTTGACCTGTGCTCTCACTCCCCTGTGGCAGCTGCCTCGGTTCTTGCTCTGCTGGTTTCCTTCCCCGCTTGCGTCTTGGAATGACTTGCCCGTTGCCCTACATTTTATGTGCATGTATACAGATGCACACACACTTGCAATCCCAGACTTAGGAAAACAGAGACAGAGGATTCCCAGGACTCATTGGCCAGCTAGCCTACCTGTGAGCTCCAAGCCAGGGAGACCCTCTGTCAAAAAAAAAAAAAAAAAAAAAAAGTAAACACTCCCTGAGAAATAATAATACCCAAAGTTGTCCTCTGGCCTCTACATGGTGTGCAATCACACATACATAGGCACCTGCAACTGCACACACCAGGGTGTACGTCCATGCACACACACACATACACACACACACACACACACACACACACACACACACACACACACACACACACAGGCATCCTCGCCAGGAGTCGCCAGGAGAAAGAAAGCTGGTAAGCAGTGTTCTCCCATTACCTTTGCTTCAGCTCCTGCCCCCCAGGTTCCTGCCCCCAGGTTCCTGCTCTGACTTCCTTCCTTAATAGACTGTGATGCAGAAGTGTACACTGAAACAAACCCTTTCCTCCTCAAGTTGTTTCTGGTCATGGTGATTTGTCACTGCAGTAGAAACCTAACTAAGACCCTTCTATCAATGATAATTGTCTGTTCTCAGAATACAAAGTCAAGTCCAGACCAAACCCCAAGTTTCTGACATGCAGAAGATTCTGAAGGTCCTCATAGCACATGAAGAAAGGACCAGTGAGGCTGTGGAGGCTGTGACCCTCTTAACCCTGTGATCCTGCTCATGGATGCGGTCACCGAGAAGAGCTGGAGAAATGGGGGCCCTCAGAGGTAGAAGGATAAAGAGGGTGGGGTCTCTCCTTCACCATATGGGCATGAAACTCAGGTCCTTTTACCTACCGAGGCGTCTCACAGGCCCCCAGCACACTTTCCTGACAACCACTTCAAGCACATCAGTCATGGTTCCTGCCCGTGACTCACCACTATGGCTCACCCAGTGTACTAGACTTGGATTACTTAATATCTTCCCGACACCCGCAGCAAATGCCAAAGCTCTTTCTCTACCTGTTTTCCCTCTGAGCTTACATCCCCAATGACCGTGTGTGTGTGTGTGTGTGTGTGTGTGTGTGTGAATTCACACGCATGTGAAGGGAGGGTCCAGCCTATTGTGGGTGGTACCCCAGGCAGATGGTCCTGGGTGCGGTTAGAAAGCAGACTGGGCAAACCAGGAAAGAATAAGCCAGAAGCTCTTCCTCCTCCACTTTTGCTTCAGCTCCACACGTGTGCTGATCTTCAGCAGCCGTTCAGCTTTTTTTTTGACACACGATCTCTCATGGACCCTCGAGCTTGCCGATGAGGCTAAGTTGGCTGGCCAATTAGCTTCAGTAACTTAGCTGTCCCTGTCTCTCCAGAGCTGAGGTTACCAGAATGTGCCATCACATCTGGGTTTTTATGTGGGTGCAGGGGCTGGGGCTGGGGCTGGGACTCAGGTCCTTGTGCTTGTACCAGTGACTAAGCCATCTCCAGAGCCCCCTCTCCTGCTTTCCCTTTTAAAGATGTCTAGATTTTAATAAATAAGACCGAACGACGAATCATACTAGTGGGTAGAAATTGAAAAAGTTATTTTGTTTACTTCCCTGACACCATAGCTTTCTCCCAGCCAAGTGACTTTTAATTCTTTTCATTTTTTCAGAAGTCATAGCAAACCTCAGGACGCTAGGTTGCCTGGAGGTGCCTTTGTATGTCTCACTTTTGTCTTCCCCTAAACAGGAAGTCCCTTGAGGGTGGAATGATGTCCTGGTTTTGGTCCGGTCTGGTTTCCAACAGAACCTAACAGACGGTGTCTGTTAAGTTGCGTTATAGACACCTACTGGTTGCTCTGATGGTTGAATGGTTGATTAACTTAGAACTCAATTATTTTATAGTCTCTAAACATTCAGACTAAGAACTTGAGCATGGCATTTAAATACCACAGAGAAAACACAGGGATAGATTGTTCGGGTCACGGCTGAGTTATCTTGTAAAATGTCCCACGGCGAGCATAAATTTGCATTTGTACAAAAGCATCCCAAGGGCTGTCAAGGTGGCTCTGTACTAAGAGTGCTTGCTTGTCCTTCAGGAGCTTGGTGGAAAGCTTCTACATCAAGAGGTTTACGATCACCTATAATTCCAGTGCTGGAGGATCTGATGCGCTCTTCTGACCACAGTGAACACCTGCACACACATGCACTTATGTGCACACTCACGTGAGCACGCACATGTGTACACACACCATACAGAGAAATAAAATAAATCTAAAAAATATTCTTCACAAGAACTGGAAGAGCTTGAAGGGGCTCGAGACCCCATATGTACAACAATGCCAAGCAACCAGAGCTTCCAGGGACTAAGCTACTACCTAAAGACTGTACATGGACTGACTATGGACTCTGACCTCATAGTTAGCAATGAATATCCTAGTAAGAACACCAGTGGAAGGGGAAGCCCTGGGTCCTGCTAAGACTGAACCCCCAGTGAACTAGACTGTTGGGGGGAGGGCGGCAATGGGGGGAGGATGGGGAGGGGAACACCCATAAGGAAGGAGAGGGGGGAGGGGATATTTGCCCGGAAACCAAAGAATTATTATTAAGTATTAAATAAATTTAAAAAAAATATTCTTCACTACTATTCCTATTCTTTTTAAAACTTAATTCAAGCATGGTGCACATGGCGAAGCATATATATATACATTATATACATATATACACATATATACATTGTTTGTGCTTATTTATGGAATGCATCAATAGATGATCACAGCCCATATAGCCACATACACTTCAGGAAGCCTCCAGAAATCCATCTTACAGACTCTCCCTCCATCCACCCTTGGAGTTTTGGTTTTGTTTTGTTTTGTTTTAATTATTTAATTATGTCACATATACACTGTTGATCTCTTCATGCATACCAGAAGAGGGCATTGGATCCCATTACAGATGGTTACGAGCCGCCATGTGGTTGCTGGGAATTGAACTCAGGACCTCTGGAAGGGCAGTCAGTGCTCTTAACCGCTGAGCCATCTCTCCAGCCCCCTTCCATCCACCCTTACACTAATATCCCAGATTAGTTTTGACTTAACACATAGGGAATAACAGACTATGAGTCCTTGGGGACACGCAAATATTTTTGTCACTTGTAGTTCCTGTATTCTTCCTACCTGGGTGTCCCCCCATCCCCTTCTCAATAAGGATCCACACCTCACTTGATCTTGTATCTCCCAAGTGCCCAGAACTCCCAAGTGCTCCTGGCTTCAGCAGCTTCTTGTATTTCCATTAAAGAATTGAACAAATGAAATCACACCCCTGACCAGACCTTTCCCCTTCAGACAGTCTTACTCTAACTCGACAATTCTGTCTTTTATCTCTGTAAAAAGTTGTGTGACAGCAGTCTTATCCAATCCATACAGGAACCGTTGGAGTGGTGGTTCTCAACTTTCCTAGTGCTCTGTAATAGACTTTCCTAGACTCTGTAATACAGTTCTTCATGCCATGGTAACCCCTTCCATAAAATTATTTTGTTGCTACTTCATAACTAAAATTTTGCTACTGTTATGAATTGTAATATAAATATTTGACACGCAGGATATCTGATAAGCAAAGGGGTTGCAACCCACAGGCCGAGAATCACTACCTTAGAGAATCTAGAGGGTTCACCCTCAAAATAGTCAGAACAGAAAGGACCCAATTAGAATGGTGTGACAGGAGTTTGGACTGGGGTTTTAATGCCATATATAAGGTACACATATGAGACTAGCATCTGTTTTTAAATGGTGAACTATTAGTGAGTATCCTAGTTATGGTTTTATTGCTATAAAGAAACACCATGACCAAAGCAACTCTTATAGACACAAACATTTAGTTGGGGCTGGCTTACAGTTTCAGAGGTTCAAGTCCATTCTCACCATGGGGGGAAGCATGGTATTGTGTAGGCAGTCATGGTGCTGGAGGAGGAACTGAGAGTTCTTCATCTTGACCCAAAGGCATCCAGGAGGAGGCTCTGATTCCACTGACCAGACCTGAGCATATATATAAGACCTCAAAGACCCAACTCCACAGTGACTCACTTGCTCTAAAAGGCCACACCTCCTCCAATAAAGGCCACACCTCCTAATAGTGCCACTCCCCACAAATGCATTCAAACTATCACAGTAAGCTACTATTACTATGATAAAACACCACTAGCAAACAACTTTAAAAGGAAAAGGTTTGGCTCGCAGTTCCAAAGGTTTCAGTCAAAGGACTCTTGGCCCTGTTGCTTTGGGACATGGAGGACAGTTCATCATGACAATGGTACCTGACAGAGGACGCCTGTTCATATCTAAGCAGCCATGAAGCAGAGAGAGAAATAGGAGGGGCAGGGTCCCAATATCCTCCTTCAAAGGCACACCCCCAATGATGTAACTTCTTCCAAGCAGCAGTAAAGAGCACTGGCTTCTCTTCCAGAGGACCCAGGTTCAATTCCCAGGCCCACCTGGTAGCCCACAACTGTCTGCAACTCCACTACTGGGGTCTCTGAAACCCTCTTCTGATCTCTGTAGACATCAGGTACATGTGTGGCACATATACATATATGCAGGCACAACACCCACAGACATAAAATTTAAAATATTTTTAAAGAGTTAAGATTTTACTTAGCTAGCTGCTTAAAGAAGAAGTTCTGAGTAGAAGAGATGGTTCAGTGGTAAAGAGCACTTACTGCTCAATCAGAGAGTCCTCAATGTGTGTCACCGAACTCTGATCTCTGATACCTCCAACTCCAAGGGATCTGATATCCCCTTCTAGCCTCTCTGGGCAACCAACACACACACACACACACACACACACACACACACAACACAACACACACACCATAACACACACACACCATAACACACACACACCACAACACACACACCACACACACAACACACACAACACACACAACACACACACACCACAACACACACACATCACAACATACACAACACACACACCACAACACACATGCACACACAGACCACAACACACACACAAACACAACACACACAACACACACACACAACACACACACGACCACACACACATACACATGACAACACACACACATACACACACACACACCTTAACACACACACAAACACAAACACAGCACACACACACAGCACACACACACACACACACACAAATACATATTTTAAAAGGGAGGAAGATAGATGCTCTGAAACAATTTGAGAGTACAAAGCCCAGCCTTCACCAGTCCCCACCAGCTCCTGATGATGGACTATTTTTTAAGTCTTCAGTGAACACAGCAATGCCTCTCTGACTACACCTCTACTGTTGATGTGCACATTAATTCCCCATCCCTTCCTTTTCAATGAAGTCAGAACCCCAGATTCTGTGGTGGCTAGGTTCTCTCCACCTTCTGAAGGAAGCATGATCACATACCTGTATTCACCCATGTCTTAGGAATCAGGTAGTAAAAAGAGCATGCTTCCAGCTCCACTTCTCCTCTGAGAAGTCAGGTTGACCTTGGGAGCTTTGCTAAGAGTAGTTACTTCAGGGCTGGAGAGATGGCTCAGCGGTTAAGAGCACCGGACTGCTCTTCCAGAGGTCCTGAGTTCAATTCCCAGCAACCACATGGTGGCTCACAGCCATCTGTAATGAGATCTGATGCCCTCTTCTGGTGTGTCTGAAGACAGCTACAGTGTACTCATAGACATAAAATAAATAAATCTTAAAAAAAAAATGACTAAAAGAGTAGTTACTTCACTGTGAACGCTACGGAGAACAGCTCAATAACTGTACTCACCACAAAGGTAAATTGAACCATAGACCTCTCTGGAAAACAAGGAAGGAGCAAAAGGGAAGCATGGAGCAGAGTTAGGAGAGAAAAGCATGGTCTTGTAGGTGTGAGGTAATAAAGAACTCAGCCTAGGTGGCGGAGAGCAAATTGGGAAAGGACACACAAAACTGTTAGGGCCACCAGGGCTATAGAGGGCCTTGGGAAGGGACAAATGAGCATCTTGGGACTCCAAAGTAGAAGAAAACATATAGACATACCTCTCATGATTTTCTTCTTTAAAAATGAATAAATAAAACAAAGCAATTAATGCATGTGGTATGTGTACATGTGTATGCAGTCACACTCCCTTGTATGTTTACATACGTAAAGCTCAGTGCAGTGTCTTCCTTAATTACTCTCCACATTATTTTCTGAGTCAAGGTTTCAGCAAACCTGAAGCTCCTTGTTTTTAGCGAGGCTAGCTGAGCAACACGCCTGTGGGATGCCCCTGTCTGCACCTCCCAGCTCTGGGGTTGTGGCTTTCACTGTGCTGTGTGGGTTTTCCATGCATGCAGACTGAAGTCCTAATGCTTGTGCTTGACCCGCTGAGCCATCACCCTAATAGAGGGAAGTGATGGGGACTGAACTTAGAATGCATTGGAGGCCCCCAAGACCATAAGGTACAAATGTTAATGCATAGTTCAGGAATCTGGAGTGAGGTTGGGGCTATGGACTTTAACTCTCAAACCACCACATGGGACCAGAGGCTGCATGCCAGTGTGCAAATGAGGGCTGGGGAAATAAAGTGGGGAGAGAGCAGAGACAGTAGCATCTGCTCTCGGGTCCAGATGACTGCCCTGCAAATCCCCACTCCCAGGGTGGCAGAAAACCGCCTCTTGTGTTGGCTTTTATAGGTCCTATGACACAGAATAATTTAATTTCTTCTATTAAACTGATGAAATCAGGTTGTTTTAATTACTGATTTGCCTGTTACTCCAGGCAAAATTTCAGTGGTAGCCATGCAGAAACAACTAGTCTAAGTACTCAAATATGCAGAAGACACACTGCTAGAATTAAAGATTCAGCTGTGAGGCTATAAAAGAAAAAAAAAATGACAGTAAGGCTCAAGCTTCAGTAGGTTTAGAAACTCAAGGGCAGACGTACCAAAGCCTTGAAGGTCACACATAAAACATGTCACGATAGAGGGCTCTGTGTGTGGTTTGATGGATCGAATGTGCTTCCATGGTGACTTTGAAACCCCCAAAGCTCTGCATAAACTAGGTATGGCGGCCCATGCCTGTAATCCCAGCACTAAGAAGACTGAGATAGGAGGATGAGAAAATCAAGGTTATCCTTGGCTACACAGTGAGTAATGAGGCTAGCCAGGGCTACATGACAACCAGGGGGGAGTTGTTTTGTTTTGGGGTTTTTTGTTTGTTTGTTTTGTTTGTTTTTTTAAAGGAGGGAAAATGGTGACTGGGATTGGAAGTCTTAGGAAAATTTGTCTCTAGGATGTCACTAAGCTGGCTTTTGGTTCCCGTTTCATCTCTCTGCACCCCAGATTCCTGTGCCATAAATACTAATAGAGTTGAGGTTTGGTTCTTTTTTCCCTTCTGTGATGCCTTGAGTAGAACCAGTGCTTCTGGCTGTAGGAGGAAAGCACTGTGGGCAGGTGAGTGGGAGGGACATAATAAGAATGGTTTTCTCCGGGTCAATGCCCTCAAGCACTTTCGCATCCTAGTTCCCTGCCTTAGACTCCACATTCTCCACATAACCCTTTGCCTTCCTCAGAGGTCTGTTTGCAGTGGAAGGAGGTGAGAGCCCAGACAGACAGGCACTCCAGCCACACACCGTCCCAGTGCCCGTAGGATTCCATAGATCCGCACGGTGGTTTCACGCATCAGCTCTCGGAGCTTAATTAATTAGAGAAAAAGCTACAGATGGATCCGTGCCCGCTGTGCTGACAAACTCGGTTCTTAAACTCAAGAGACCTAGACGCTGGCAGAGGCAGTGTAACCCCGTGAGGTCGTGAGGTTGCTGCGATAAGTCAAATTGTCGCCTGATACCCCACCTGGCCTTTGGCAATGGGGCTCCTCTCAACTTTCTCTCTCTGACTCTGAGAGTGTTAAATTACAGAGGTAGGATGATGTGGAGTAGCAAAGCTCTGATCCTAATTAGAGAGAGGGAAAAGCTATAAATCAGGGGAAGCAGCCTCCCTACTGGCCGGATTGACAGATTGACAACTCTGTGTAGTCTGTGACTAAAGATAGTACTTGGTCCCAGTTCACTTTCAATTAACTCTGGTCCTGGAAACGCCGTTTGTGTTCCAGGCTGATTAAGTGTGTGTTCATAACTGTCTGGCCTCCCCACTTCACAGGGAGCCGAACAGCCCCTATCCTGACAATGACTTGCTAATCATTCTTTTTGTTAAAAGATAATGATTGAACTCCTGGGGGGAGTGGGGAGCCACCACGTCAGGCACAGTGGTACTCACAGACACAGAGATGGAGAGTTTGTGCCTCTTAATTGGGGGAAATAAAATGTAAATCAATTGCATGGGGTATATTTTGCTACTATAACAAAGTATCAGAGATTGGGAAATGTCAACAATAGTCCTAAAGGCCGGCGAGTTCAGAGTCAAGACGCTAGCTGATTCGCTTCAGGTGAATACCCCTCTTCACCTTGTCCTAATCCTTTAGAACCAAGGTCCTACTCACAAAATCCCTTGTCTGACCTCGATTTACTAAAAGTATAAAATTTGTCACCGAGGGTATTCACATTGAGGGGTTGGCGTTCCAACATATAAATTGAAGAGAGAGGGCACACAAGCCTTGGTGAAGGAAAGTGATTCATTAATACGCTACGAGGTGCTCAGGGCTGTAGAGAAGCAAAGAAAATTCTTTCTGGGATAGGATTCAATGACATTCCCACCCTGGTTCGTTGCCCACTATAGTGGCCATTTTCAAAGTTCGGGCAGTGCGCAGAACAGTCTCCCACGAACTTACTTAATTTGTTCTTCTGAACTTTCTATTCTTTCCCATGAACTTAATTCCCAGACAAACCTGCAAGCGGAGCTCCCCGTTGGGATAAAAATTTGATCCCAGTGGCTCCTGCAGTGCGAGCATCCGGTGGAGAAGCTCATGAACTTCTAATTTGAACACCAACTCCGCTGTGTCCCAGCTGGCCCCTGAAAAGAGTAACCAGGGCAACCGTGGTCTCTGGAGCTGTGCACCAGCCGCTCTTGCTGCTACCGGAAGTCAAGTGGGCAAGTTATTGCTCCTACGGTGACATCTCGGTTTTTTGTTTTTTGTTTTTTTGTTTTTTTGTTTTTTTATTTGATTGTCTTCCCTGTTTGGGGAACCTCGGAATAAATCCACTTAGACCTGGATGGGAAGAAGTGCAGTCTCATTCCATTCGGATCAAACGGGGTTGTTTATCTATTCCGAATGTTTATCTTTTCAGAACTATTCAGAACGCTCTGAACCTTGGAGGGCACGCTCACCTCTCTCCTGGCTTCTCGGCAACAATAATCCAAGGGGTTGTGGGCTGAATTGTGTCTCCTCTCCACCCAAATATATTCAGTTAAGTTTATGTAGGAAGTATATAATTTGCTTTTTTTTTTTTTTTAATCTTACAGCGGTTTACAGTCAAGGCATTGCCTGTCATCTCAGAAAAGACTCCAGACCTTGAGCTTTTCAATAAAGTTGTGATTGAAAGCCTATGGAGATTTTAAGTTGGATTAAATGCATTTTGCATTATGATCAGGAGACTAGGGGACCAAGAAGTGGAATGTGGGGGTTGGGGATTTAGCTCAGTGGTAGAGCGCTTGCCTAGCAAGCGCAAGGCCCTGGGTTCGGTTCCCAGCTCCGGAAAAAAAAAAAAAAAAAAAAAGTGGAATGTGGTGGTTTGAATGAGATAGACCCCCGTAGTCTCCAGCATTCGAATACTTGGTCCTCAGCTAGTGTTGTTATTGGAGCAGTTAGGAGATGTGGCCTTGCTGGTGGAAGTGTGTCCACTCCCTGTGGGCTTTTAGAGTTTAAAGACTAGAACCACTTCTTTTTTTTTTTTTTTTTTTTTTTTTTTTTTTATTAACTTGAGTATTTCTTATATACATTTCGAGTGTTATTCCCTTTCCCGGTATCCGGGCAAACATCCCCCTCCCCCCTCCCCTTCCTTATGGGTGTTCCCCTCCCAACCCTCCCCCCATTGCCACCCTCCACCCAACAGTCTAGTTCACTGGGGGTTCAGTCTTAGCAGGACCCAGGGCTTCTCCTTCCACTGGTGCTCTTACTAGGATATTCATTGCTATCTATGAGGTCAGAGTCCAGGGTCAGTCCATGTATAGTCTTTAGGTAGTGGCTTAGTCCCTGGAAGCTCTGGTTGCTTGACACTGTTGTACTTTTGGGGTCTCGAGCCCCTTCAAGATCTTCCAGTTCTTTCTCTGATTCCTTCAACGGGGGTCCTATTCTCAGTTCAGTGGTTTGCTGCTGGCATTCGCCTCTGTATTTGCTGTATTCTGGCTGTGTCTCTCAGGAGCGATCTACATCCGGCTCCTGTCGGTCTGCACTTCTTTGCTTCATCCATCTTGTCTAATTGGGTGGCTGTATATGTATGGGCCACATGTGGGGCAGGCTCTGAATGGGTGTTCCTTCAGTCTCTGTTTTAATCTTTGCCTCTCTCTTCCCTGCCAAGGGTATTCTTGTTCCCCTTTTAAAGAAGGAGTGAAGCATTCACATTTTGATCATCCGTCTTGAGTTTCATTTGTTCTAGGTATCTAGGGTAATTCAAGCATTTGGGCTAATAGCCACTTATCAATGAGTGCATACCATGTATGTCTTTCTGTGATTGGGTTAGCTCACTCAGGATGATATTTTCCAGTTCCAACCATTTGCCTACGAATTTCATAAAGTCATTGTTTTTGATAGCTGAGTAATATTCCATTGTGTAGATGTACCACATTTTCTGTATCCATTCCTCTGTTGAAGGGCATCTGGGTTCTTTCCAGCTTCTGGCTATTATAAATAAGGCTGCAATGAACATAGTGGAGCACGTGTCTTTTTTATATGTTGGGGCATCTTTTGGGTATATGCCCAAGAGAGATATAGCTGGATCCTCAGGCAGTTCAATGTCCAATTTTCTGAGGAACCTCCAGACTGATTTCCAGAATGGTTGTACCAGTTTGCAATCCCACCAACAATGGAGGAGTGTTCCTCTTTCTCCACATCCTCGCCAGCATCTGTTGTCCCCTGAGTTTTTGATCATAGCCATTCTCACTGGTGTGAGGTGAAATCTCAGGGTTGTTTTGATTTGCATTTCCCTTATGACTAAAGATGTTGAACATTTCTTTAGGTGTTTCTCAGCCATTTGGCATTCCTCAGCTGTGAATTCTTTGTTTAGCTCTGAACCCCATTTTTAATAGGGTTATTTGTTTCCCTGCGGTCTAACTTCTTGAGTTCTTTGTATATTTTGGATATAAGGCCTCTATCTGTTGTAGGATTGGTAAAGACCTTTTCCCAATCTGTTGGTTGCCGTTTTGTCCTAACCACAGTGTCCTTTGCCTTACAGAAGCTTTGCAGTTTTATGAGATCCCATTTGTCGATTCTTGATCTTAGAGCGTAAGCCATTGGTGTTTTGTTTAGGAAATTTTTTCCAGTGCCCATGTGTTCCAGATGCTTCCCTAGTTTTTCTTCTATTACTTTGAGTGTGTCTGGTTTGATGTGGAGATCCTTGATCCACTTGGACTTAAGCTTTGTACAGGGTGATAAGCATGGATCGATCTGCATTCTTCTACATGTTGACCTCCAGTTGAACCAGCACCATTTGCTGAAAATGCTATCTTTTTTCCATTGGATGGTTTTGGCTCCTTTGTCAAAAATCAAGTGACCATAGGTGTGTGGGTTCATTTCTGGGTCTTCAATTCTATTCCATTGGTCTATCTGTCTGTCTCTGTACCAATACCATGCAGTTTTTATCACTATTGCTCTGTAATACTGCTTGAGTTCAGGGATAGTGATTCCCCCTGAAGTCCTCTTATTGTTGAGGATAGCTTTAGCTATCCTGGGTTTTTTGTTATTCCAGATGAATTTGCAAATTGTTCTGTCTAACTCTTTGAAGAATTGGATTGGTATTTTGATGGGGATTGCATTGAATCTGTAGATTGCTTTTGGTAAAATGGCCATTTTTACTATATTAATCCTGCCAATCCATGAGCATGGGAGATCTTTCCATCTTCTGAGGTCTTCTTCAATTTCTTTCCTCAGTGTCTTGAAGTTCTTATTGTACAGATCTTTTACTTGCTTGGTTAAAGTCACACCGAGGTACTTTATATTATTTGGGTCTATTATGAAGGGTGTCGTTTCCCTAATTTCTTTCTCGGCTTGTTTCTCTTTTGTATAGAGGAAGGCAACTGATTTATTTGAGTTAATTTTATACCCAGCCACTTTGCTGAAGTTGTTTATCAGCTTTAGTAGTTCTCTGGTGGAACTTTTGGGATCACTTAAATATACTATCATGTCGTCTGCAAATAGTGATATTTTGACCTCTTCTTTTCCGATCTGTATCCCCTTGATCTCCTTTTGTTGTCTGATTGCTCTGGCTAGAACTTCAAGAACTATATTGAATAAGTAGGGAGAGAGTGGGCAGCCTTGTCTAGTCCCTGATTTTAGTGGGATTGCTTCAAGTTTCTCTCCATTTAGTTTAATGTTAGCAACTGGTTTGCTGTATATGGCTTTTACTATGTTTAGGTATGGGCCTTGAATACCTATTCTTTCCAGGACTTTTATCATGAAGGGGTGTTGAATTTTGTCAAATGCTTTCTCAGCATCTAATGAAATGATCATGTGGTTCTGTTCTTTCAGTTTGTTTATATGATGGATCACGTTGATGGTTTTCCTTATATTAAACCATCCCTGCATGCCTGGGATGAAGCCTACTTGATCATGGTGGATGATTGTTTTGATGTGCTCTTGAATTCGGTTTGCCAGAATTTTATTGAGTATTTTTGCGTCGATATTCATAAGGGAAATTGGTCTGAAGTTCTCTTTCTTTGTTGGGTCTTTGTGTGGTTTAGGTATAAGAGTAATTGTGGCTTCATAGAAGGAATTCGGTAGGGCTCCATCTGTTTCAATTTTGTGGAATAGTTTGGATAATATTGGTATAAGGTCTTCTATGAAGGTTTGATAGAATTCTGCACTAAACCCGTCTGGACCTGGGCTCTTTTTGGTTGGGAGACCTTTAATGACTGCTTCTATTTCCTTAGGAGTTATGGGGTTGTTTAACTGGTTTATCTGTTCCTGATTTAACTTCGGTACCTGGTATCTGTCTAGGAAATTGTCCATTTCCTGCAGATTTTCAAGTTTTGTTGAATATAGGCTTTTATAGTAAGATCTGATTATTTTTTGAATTTCCTCTGAATCTGTAGTTATGTCTCCCTTTTCATTTCTGATTTTGTTAATTTGGACACACTCTCTGTGTCCTCTCATTAGTCTGGCTAAGGGTTTATCTATCTTGTTGATTTTCTCAAAGAACCAACTTTTGGTTCTGTTGATTCTTTCTATGGTCCTTTTTGTTTCTACTTGGTTGATTTCCGCTCTGAGTTTGATTATTTCCTGCCACCTACTCCTCCTGGGTGTATTTGCTTCTTTTTGTTCTAGAGCTTTTAGGTGTGCTGTCAAGCTGCTGACATATGCTCTTTCCTGTTTCTTTCTGCAGGCACTCAGCGCTATGAGTTTTCCTCTTAGCACAGCTTTCATTGTGTCCCATAAGTTTGGGTATGTTGTACCTTCATTTTCATTAAATTCTAAAAAGTTTTTAATTTCTTTCTTTATTTCTTCCTTGACCAGGTTATCATTGAGTAGAGCATTGTTCAATTTCCACGTATATGTGGGCATTCTTCCCTTATTGTTATTGAAGACCAGTTTTAGGCCGTGGTGGTCCGATAGCACGCATGGGATTATTTCTATCTTTCTGTACCTGTTGAGGCCCGTTTTTTGACCAATTATATGGTCAATTTTGGAGAAAGTACCATGCGGAGCTGAGAAGAAGGTATATCCTTTTGCTTTAGGATAGAATGTTCTATAAATATCCGTTAAGTCCATTTGGCTCATGACTTCTCTTAGTCTGTCTACATCTCTGTTTAATTTTTGTTTCCATGATCTGTCCATTGATGAGAGTGGGGTGTTGAAATCTCCCACTATTATTGTGTGAGGTGCAATGTGTGTTTTGAGCTTTAGTAAGGTTTCTTTTATATATGTAGGTGCCCTTGTATTTGGGGCATAGATATTTAGGATTGAGAGTTCATCTTGATGGATTTTTCCTTTGATGAATATGAAGTGTCCTTCCTTATCTTTTTTGATGACTTTTAGTTGAAAATTGATTTTATTTGATATTAGAATGGCTACTCCAGCTTGCTTCTTCTGACCATTTGCTTGGAAAGTTGTTTTCCAGCCTTTCACTCTGAGGTAATGTCTGTCTTTGTCTCTGAGGTGTGTTTCCTGTAGGCAGCAGAATGCAGGGTCCTCGTTGCGTATCCAGTTTGTTAATCTATGTCTTTTTATTGGGGAGTTAAGGCCATTGATGTTGAGAGATATTAAGGAATAGTGATTATTGCTTCCCGTTATATTCATATTTGGATGTGAGGTTATGTTTGTGTGCTTTCATTCTCTTTGTTTTGTTGCCAAGACGATTAGTTTCTTGCTTCTTCTAGGGTATAGCTTGCCTCCTTATGTTGGACTTTACCATTTATTATCCTTTGTAGTGCTGGATTTGTAGAAAGATATTGTGTAAATTTGGTTTTGTCATGGAATATCTTGGTTTCTCCATCTATGTTAATTGAGAGTTTTGCAGGATACAGTAACCTGGGCTGGCATTTGTGTTCTCTTAGGGTCTGTATGACATCAGTCCAGGATCTTCTGGCCTTCATAGTTTCTGGGGAGAAGTCTGGTGTGATTCTGATAGGTCTGCCTTTATATGTTACTTGACCTTTTTCTCTTACTGCTTTTAATATTCTTTCTTTATTTTGTGCGTTTGGTGTTTTGACTATTATGTGACGGGAGGTGTTTCTTTTCTGGTCCAATCTATTTGGAGTTCTGTAGGCTTCTTGTATGCCTATGGGTATCTCTTTTTTTAGGTTAGGGAAGTTTTCTTCTATGATTTTGTTGAAGATATTTACTGGTCCTTTGAGCTGGGAGTCTTCACTCTCTTCTATACCTATTATCCTTAGGTTTGATCTTCTCATTGAGTCCTGGATTTCCTGTATGTTTTGGACCAGTAGCTTTTTCTGTTTTACATTATCTTTGACAGTTGAGTCAATGATTTCTATGGAATCTTCTGCTCCTGAGATTCTCTCTTCCATCTCTTGTATTCTGTTGGTGATGCTTGTATCTACGGCTCCTTGTTTCTTCCTTTGGTTTTCTATATCCAGGGTTGTTTCCATGTGTTCTTTCTTGATTGCTTCTATTTCCATTTTTAATTCCTTCAACTGTTTGATTGTGTTTTCCTGGAATTCTTTCAGGGATTTTTGCGATTCCTCTCTGTAGGCTTCTACTTGTTCTCTAAGGGAGTTCTTCACGTCCTTCTTGAAGTCCTCCAGCATCATGATCAAATAGGATTTTGAAACTAGATCTTGCTTTTCTGGTGTGTTTGGACATTCCATGTTTGTTTTGGTGGGAGAATTGGGCTCCGATGATGCCATGTAGTCTTGGTTTCTGTTGCTTGGGTTCCTGCGCTTGCCTCTCGCCATCAGATTATCTCTAGTGTTACTTTGTTCTGCTATTTCTGACAGTGGCTAGACTGTCCTATAAGCCTGTGTGTCAGGAGTGCTGTATATCTGTTTTCCTCTCTTTCAGTCAGTTATGGGGACAGAGTGTTCTGCTTTTGGGTGTGTAGTTTTTCCTCTCTACAGGTCTTCAGCTGTTCCTGTGGGCCTGTGTCTTGAGTTCACCAGGCGGGGTGCTGCCCAAGGGCTCTCTGCGGTGGCAGCAACCAGGAAGACTTGTGCCGCCCCTTCCGGGAGCTTCAGTGCACCAGGGTTCCAGATGGCCTTTGGTGTTTTCCTCTGGCGTCCGAGATGTATGTACAGAGAGCAGTCTCTTCTGGTTTCCCAGGCTTGTCTGCCTCTCTGAAGGTTCAGCTCTCCCTCCCACGGGATTTGGGTGCAGAGAACTCTAGAACCACTTCTAATTTGCTCTCTCTGCTTGATCAAATTTGACTCTTTGGAGAGAGCCAATGATTCATCATTTTCCCAAAGGCTGATTAATCGTAGAACATCTCAGTTTAAAGAAACTTGAGAAATTTTTAGAATTGTAGAAATGGAGACCTAGAGGAGTCTAGGGGGTCATTTAAATTAGTTCTTTCTTAACTCTCCTTTTCCAAATCTCTCTTCATCCCATAATACTCGAAGCTCTGGTCTCTCTCCTTTGCATGCAGTCTTCCTCAGCGTCTTTGAAAGCTTCCTTCTCTTCCCATGACACTGTCTTCGCACACTTTGCTCACCATCATTTCTCCTTAGGTGACATGATCCTTGGCTTTACAGACTGTCTCTATACAGATAGTTCTCAGATTTATATTTCTGGCCCCAACATCCTCACTGAATTTCACACTGATTTTTCAAACCTCCTATTCTTAGCCACTACTATCTCACAAACATCTCAAATTTGACATGGCTAACAGACTCAAGGTTTTACCTCCTATGTCAGTGAGTTCTGCCCTAGTCTTCCAATCAGAGGAAACACCATCACTGTATACACAGATGTTCAAACCTTAAGCCTTACTACCTGCTCAGTTTCCTTCACCATCACATCCAGTCTGTGGGTGGATCTGGCCACTTGCTCCCAGTTTGTCTCTGGTTATCTTAGTTAGGGTGTTACTGCTGTGAACAGACACCAAGGCAACTCTTATAAAGGACAACATTTAATTGGGGCTGGCTTATAGATTCAGGGGTTCAGTCCATTGTCATCAAGACTGGAGCATGGCAGTATGCAGGGAGGATGCAGGAGGAGCTGAGAGTTCTACAATTTGATCTGAAGGCTGTTAGGGGAAGACTGATTGTCTTCTAAAAAGGTAGGAGGAGAGTCTGAAAGCCCACTCCCACAGGGACACACTTCGTCCAACAAGGCCATACCTCCTATTAGTGCCATTGCCTGGGTCAAGCATAGTCAAACCACTGCACCCAGAGACATACTTTTTCCAGCAAGGCCACACCTTCTAATAGTGCCACTCCCTACAAGTCTGTGGGGGCCATTTTTATTCAACCCATCACATCAGTTCATCCTGAAAGGTAGACGTTTTAAGGTTGCCCCCCTAGACAAAAGTTTAGAGCAGAAGAATTACACCAGTCGGTTCAACAACTCTCTCCCAGGAACTAGTTGACAATAAAGTTAGATTAAAATCTTAAAGAACAATTTTGAGAAACAGGAAGCTTCTCCCAGGAACTGGCAGACCATAAAGTTAAACAATCTTGAGAAACGGGGAGTTTCTCCTTGTGATTTTTCACTGGTATTCTCGGCATTTTCCAATGACGCCATCCTTACCCCCTTAGGTTGTAGTTTCTGTGAGTTTTTTTTTTCCTTTAAATACCCCTTCTCCAAGCCACACTGGGTCAAACTCCTCTGCCCCTGTGTGGGATATGAGTCTCAACCCCAGTGCACTGGTTCCTATCAATAAACCTCATGTTTTTACAGCAAGGACTGACTCTCATGAGTTCTTGGGTGGTCATGTCATCCCGAGACTTGAGTGAGGGTCTCCCCGCTCCGGGGGTCTTTCAATCTGATTCTCTTTATCTCTGAGGCCAACATTCATGTCCAAGCCATCACCATCTCCCCTTTGAACCACTCCATCCGTGTATCCTTACTGGGGCTTTGATCTCATCTCAAGTCTAAGCACAGCACCTGGAACAGTCCTACCAGGATATGAATGGAGGGCAGGGAGAAGGCTCTGGGGTTAAATGTTTGTCACTCAGGAATGAAGGCCTAAGTTTGAACTCCAGAAGCTATTTAAATGCCAGGTGTGTACTCCAGCCTCGGAAGGTGGAGAGAGAGAAGACCCCAGAGTAAGCTGGTTCATGACATAAGCCATGTTGGTGAGCTCTGGGTTTAGTTGAAAGACCCTACCTCAATGAGTGAGGTGGAAGAGCCACTGGGGAGGATTCCAGACATCAACCTTGGGCCTCCACATTCGGATACAACCACACGAGCTAACACATGTTCCCATACACATGCAAGAACAAACACTATAACCAATATACAAACAGAAAGATACAAATATGTAAACATTAAATCTTGCAGTGCCTCATCTGTACACACACACACGCATGCACACACACACACACACACACACACACACACACACACACACACTAAAATCCAGGCTCCTATAACTGCCTGATGACAAAGTTTCCAGCCAGCTCTAACGTGACCTTGCTATAATCCACCCTTGATGCCCTCTTCTTCCTTAAATACATTGCTCATTGTCTACCTTCAGAGTCTTTACTTAGCATCTTTCCCTGAAATGGTATCCCACCAACTTCTCCCTTAGATCATTGACAAAAGAGACTTGACAATATGTCCTCACATCCATTGAATTTATCTTACCAAAAGGCAGCTTCCAGTTCCTCTCCCCTTGAAGATACAATGTCTTGAGTGACTTCATTAATAAAACACTGTAGATTTCTAAGACTAAAAGCTGCTATGGCTTCCATCTGGCCCTTTTATTGGAAGACCCACGCCTACAACTCAGCTACCACCCTGTGACATAAACAAGAAACTGCTTTCGGGTGTCTCAATTGACTCTTCGACCTGAGATCTCTATTAATAGGCCACCATCAAGGGACTAAACATACCAGGGAGAAAGCCCTCAGATGTTTCCAACTCCCCCTTCAGCTAGCTGACTCTGTTACTCTGCACCCTCCCCTCTTCCCACCTAAGCTGAAAATTCACGGGGGAATAATAACCATGATCACCTGAGGGCATTACGTTTTGGGGTGGTTTGCTACAGTTCAATAAATAACAGAACATAGCCAATGAATCCCTTTCCCCCCATCCTAATGACTCCTTGGCTTCATCCACAAGCAGTGACTTATTCTCTCTATTAACCTCGACACTCAGCCTACTACTTCCTGGCAAACAAGAAGCACTCGATGAATATTTGTAGACTGACTGCACAGCTGAATGAATCCTCTTGTCGAGTTAGAGCCATTAATGAGCCAGTGGTTTATTTAAAATTTCTTAATGCAATGATACCAGCAAACATCAGTTCAAGCTAGATATGCTAGTAATAGCCTGCTATTCCAGCACTCAGGAGACAGAGGCAGGAGAATCGTGAAGACAAGACCACTCTTGGTTATATAGCAAGTTTGAGGCCAGCCGGGGTTACACGAGACCTAATCCCAAAGAAACAAGAATTGACTGGAGAGATGGCTCAGCACTTAAAAGCACCCCAGTTCAGTTCCTAGCACCCATGCCCAACAGACTACAACCCCCTATAATTCTAGCTCCTGAGGATCCTCTTCTGGTCTCCTCAGACACACACGCACACACACACACAAAATGAAAATAAAGATAATACTTTAAAAAGAAACAAAACAGAGAGAGGCATAATAGACAGAGGGTGAGGGAGGAAGGGAGAAAGAGAGAAAACACCAAAATCTTTGGAGGGAAAGAAGGTTAAAGATTAATTGTGGAACAACCTTCCTGGTTATCACTGTCCGGAGATGTTGGGCAGACTCAATGACCACTGCTTAGAGGTCAGAAGACAGTAGGACCTGAGAAGGTGGGTTGGTTTGCCCCAAGGATGTTAGTCCCAGGGCCAACACAGCAGACAGCCTGTCTTATTTGTTGGGAAGTAAGCAAGCGTTCTTCCTGCTATTGGTCACGCCTGCCAGAACATGTCTCTTTGAGGTGAGCAAATTTTCAATGCGGGAAGCTACAGACAGCAGGATGAGGAACTTTGGAGAATCGTTCCTTCTACATCGGGGCCCAGTTGCTAATGACAGACTTGTCAGGCAACTGAGTTTCTAGCTGGTTCCTGGGGGCCCTTTTCACTGATGTGTGGTTTCCTTGGTGACTGGATGGGCTGCTGTACACACAGAGAGAAGCTTTCTTGGAGACACTTGACTGGTTCTGATGCTAACTAGCTCTGACAGCTTTGATTGGGGTAAAAATGATAAAGGGTCTCTACTGAGTTTCTCAAATTAAACATTCCTTCCATGCTCATATACACTGTTTCAGACTGGAGAACTCTCCTGGGCAAGGATTTCCTTCACCCTGGAAACTAACAGGCTGAGGATACTAGCAAGGTTTCTGAGATTGGGCACCTTGAAGCATCCCACAAGGGATGCAGCACTGTGTGATTCTCAGAGGATGCCTTCAGGCGCGTGTTAGCTGCAGGTCTATGGGTTGGTCAGGAGCAGCTAGGAAACCAAGAACGGCCTGAACTACTTCAATAAAAAGTATTTATCTAGGCTGTTGTTTGAGCCGGAGCTGGAAAGGCAAAAGGGGGATATCAAGGTAGAGAGAGTCTGGTATGCTCAGCTGGTAAAATGCTTTCCTTGTATGCATGAGAGGCTAAGTTGGAAGCCCAGAACTCAGGTGAAAGAAAGGGGCAGCAGCCACAGAGGAGCTCCCCCATGACAGAAACTCCATCTTCCACGACACATGTCCTGGATAACAGGGCGGGCACGCTAATCTTCCCAAGAGATGACGAGTAAGGCTGCGGGAAGCTGAAAGGGCTGAGAACAGTAGTGGTGACAGGCTCATGGAGTGGGCAAAGGGGACAGCAGCTGATCAGATAACCCTGGATACTCTGAGAGGATGCAAACTCACATTTATGATCAGATACAAAAACTTCCTGGGGGTGTGACCTTCGTGTGTGTGAGACCTGGACATTCACAGGCTTTCCCCACCAGGAAAGTCTCAAAAGTGTGAGTGGGTATGGGGGGGATATGGGGGGTGTGGGGGAGGGTGTATGTGTGTGGCAGAGGGTTGGTGTGTGTGTGTGTTGGTGTGAGAGGAGTTGATGTGTGGGTATGGGTGTAGGTGCGTGTAGGTATGTGTGTATATGAGTGTGTGCAGGTGGAGGGAGCTTGATATGGGGGGAGCTGGGGTGTGTGTGTGTGTGTGCTGGAGTGCGCTCACATGCATGGGCAATTGTGTAACTGCGGATGACAGAGGCCAACCTCAGGTGTCCCTCAGTTACTTACCACCTTGGGATTTTTGTGATCTTCCTTACATTTATTTGCTGTGAACACCTGTACTCAGTGGTCAGAGGACCACTTGCAAGAGTCAGTTCTCTCCTTCCACTATGTGTGCTCTGGGAATAGAACTCATACTGTCAGACTTGGTGGCAAGCCCCGTTACCTCCTGTGCCATGTCTAAGGCCTCACTGTGCTTTTTGAGACAGTTTCTCACTGGTTTGGGGAACAACAAGTTGACTAGAACGGCTACCCTATAAGTGCCCAAGATTCGCCTGCTCTACCTCCATAGCACTGGGATTGCGAGCATGTGTCACCACATCAGGCTACAAATTCTGAAACTTTTTTTTTTTTTAAGATTTGTTTTAGGGCTGGAGAGACGACTCAGCAGTTACGAGCAATTGCTGTTCTTCCAGAGGACATAGGTTCAAGTCCCACATGGTGGCTCAGAACACCAATATCTCCAGTTGCACCCTCTTCTGACACCCTCTTCAGGCCTCTGTGTACACTACAAACATGTATGTGGTTGGTGCACATACATACATACATACATACATACATACATACATCTATGGGGGAGGGGGGTTGTGCACACGTGTAGGTGCTGACAGGATCCAGAAGAAGGCGTCAGGTCCCCTGAAGTTGGAGTTACAGGTGGTTATAAAACTACCCACTGTAGGAAGCGACCTTTGGTGGAGTGCAATGCAGAGAAGTAAGGGCTCTTAAACTCCTGAGCCATCTCTTCAGCTCAAAATTTTTTTAAACATTCTAATCAAGGTCCCTGAATGTTAGTTTCCCATTGGCCTCTGTCCTTCTGGTACCACTGCTGACTGTGACTTCCAGGAGGCTTCCAGGGCAAACCAAGAGAAGGCAGAGGCAGCAGCCAGAGAGGTTGAGGAGCTTGTATGGAAGGACATGTGACTTCTCTACCCCTCGTCCCGACCTCACTCTCAGCTGAATCTTAGCTACCTCCTAAATGGCTGGCAGGTAGCAGCACCACCACCACCCGGCCCCGACCCTGGGACCCGATTCCCTGCATCCCCGCCCCAAGGAATAATCTTCACACAACTGCAGAATACAGTCAAAGGAGGTGCAACCCAAACATAGGCTGCGCATCAGTCAGCCAGTCATGTCTGGCCTGTGGTTCTCAAAGGCGATTTCTAGCGCAGGACACTGCACAGCAGCAGGTGTAGCACACACACCCCCACCGCACAGCCCTTTCAGCACCTCCGGGTGGCGGGCGCCACCTGGTGGTCACTCTGAAATAGATATACTCCAGACCATGTGCTCTTAAGGGCAGGGACAGTGAGAAGCACTGAGTAGGTGGAGGCAGGAGAATCAAGTACAAGGCTAGATTTGATTACAGGACCCTGTCTCAAAAAAAAAAAAAAAAAAAAAAAAAAGCTAGGGAGATGGCTCATGGGACAAACATGAGTTCAGATTCCCAACACCCATATAAAAGCCAAACAGCCACGGCTGCCTATGCAAATCCACTAGATCCCCAAAGGCAGCTGACTCTCCACATTAGTAAAGCCAGTACCCTCCGGCTTCATCGAGAGATCCTGCCTCAATATTCAAGAAGGTTCCCAGGTCAGGCATACACACATCATACACGCACACCTACATATATGTGATATGTGTACACACACACACACACACACACACACACACACACACACACACACGAGCGCGCGAGCGAAAAAAGAAAGAAAGAGAGGGGAGAGGGGGGAGGAAGAAAGAAAAAAGAGGAAGAGGAAAGCGGCAATGGAGCAGAGAGAGCAAGGCATCAGATGTGGATGAGCAAAATTCCCTCAATCCTGCATTTGCAAGGAGGAATAGCTCCATTGAAGAAGCACAAAGCAAAAAAAAAAAAAAAAAAGTAGCCGATGAGAAAGGAAGTCTGTGTCTGAGGTGGGAGGATCAGAGATCTGCTGGGACACAGAACAGGACAGGAGTTCAGAGCCAGCAGAGAAAGGCTTGCTCTCACAGGTGAACAATGTGGCCTTGTTGGGGCTGGCAGAGTAGCCCAGGGAGAAAAGCAAACCTGATGGCCTGTGTTCATCAAATACCTCCCAACCACGGCATGTGCAAGCATACACCCACATCCACACACCGATAAATCAATCAGATTTTTATACCAGTTTGAGCTTGTTCGCAAGCACAGGGAAACAATACTGGGGTTCTAGAATAGAGACTTGGGACCCTTGTTGTACTGGGTACTTAATACTTGTTGCCCTGCTAATTAATGTCAAAGTCTAGCATTGTCCTGATAGCCTCTTAACTCAGCACAAAATGGGAACTCCCTTTACCAGCAGGGATTCTCCTTCTCTGACTTGTCTGAGGAGTTCGGAAACCCCCTTCCTCTACCTGAGGAATGTCACAGGCATAGCCTGGATTAGCTTACACATTTAGCTTCCTTTCTCCCCAAGAACCTGTTCAGCAAGCACCTGAGATCCCTGGAACACCTCCCATGCTAATGAGACATCTCAGTACCTCAGCCTTCAGCCAATGACCTTTGCCCACCCTGGATATCCCTTCCTCCTTTCCCCCCAATTACATAATCCTTGATTCACCCCAAGTAAAGTCGATCTCTCTCCCTGAAGCTGATCCCAGAGATAGATATGTTGTTTCTGTCATACAGCCCTTCCAAACCCGCTTGTTGACTCTACTTCCCCAGAAGGGAGACCCAGATACCCACTTTATTTATTTATTAATTTTGAGACAGGGTCTTGTTGGTGCCCGCACCACCACGGTACCGAGAACCGGGCAGTACTGAGAGCCGGGCCTAGGCCTGAGAGGTTTAAGAAAAAACACACAGACTCGGGTCATTCATGTTAAGAAAGAGGGCCAAGTCTTTTACTTGATTCACCGAATATATGCCCCAAGTTCAATGGGTGGAGAAATCCAGGAAACACAGTGGAAAAACAGGCTTGTGCCCTCAGGAACAAAGAAAGAGGAACAAAAAACAGGAACCGATTTAGCAGTGTTATTGATTGCCTGGGTGCTCAGGGCAAACAGAAAGGTCAAGGCGATCCTTGTTAGGAACAAAAGGCTTCCACATGCATCAGCAAGGCTCAGCAGGGGTAAAATACTGATGGGGCTGGGAGGTTCAGACAGCTTCTCTAAGTGTCCCTAGCTGGACTAGAACTCACTATGTAGACCAGGCTGAACTCAAATTCACAGAGATCCTCCTGCCTCTGCCTCTCGAGTGTCACCCATCCCGATTATTTTTTCCCTTGATGTTTTAGAAACAATGTCTAATGAAGTCAGGCAGTCTCAGCAGGGGTTTCAACTGCTGCAACAAAACACCAGGACCAAAACGCAAGGTGGGAAGGAAGGGGTTGTTTGCCTAACACTTCCAGGTCACAGTCCATCATTGGAGGAAGTCAGGACAGGAACTCAAGCAGGGCTGGAATCTGGAGGCAGGAGCTGCTGCAGAAGCCTTGGGCGGTGCTGCTTATTGGATTGCTTCCCCAGGCTTCCTTGGCCTACAGGCCTGGATATGGCAGCCCCTACAATGGGCTGGGCCCTCCCGCTTTGATCACTAGTTGAGAAAATGCCTTACAGCTGGATCTCATGGAGGCATTTCCCCAACGGAGCCCCCTTCCTCCAGCTTGTGTTCAAGTACACAGGCTGTCCTTGAACTTAGGACACAGCCAGCAGAGGCTTACTTTGAATTCCCACTCCTCCTACCTCCACTTCCCAAAAGCTGGAATTACAGGCATGCACCTCCACACCCAGAACCATCCACTATTATTTGAACACTCTTTAAGTGGGTCAAGGAAGTAAGAAAATAGTAGCCCAGTTTTAGCAAGGCACAGTACAGCCTAAGCCACTTACTTGCCAACTTTGGAATAGGCAGTCACCAAATTCCCACCAGATTCTACTCAGTTCAAGCCAGGCCAGCCAGAAGCTGTGCAGCCACCCTTTGCAAGACAGAGTAGAACCACTCAGCAGTGAGGCGAACCTGACCAGAGGAAAGCCCCTGTTGGTCAGCAGCCCCTATGACCTGATGCAGAAGAGGCTGTTTCATTACTGTGGAGAGTGGTTTATTATCTTGTAGTGTTGGGGATCAAACACAGAGTCTTGAATGTGGTGGGCAAGCACACCACTACTGAGCTATACCCTCCAGCCCTTTTTTAAAAAGAAGTTTGAGACAGGAGTTGTGTTGAGGCTAGCTTAACTCACTCAGAAGCATAGATAGGCCTGCTGCCCCAGTCTCCCAAGTAGCTAGGGCTACAGGGCTGTGGCCAAGTAGCTAGGGCCCAGTTTGGCAAGGTTATTATTGGGAGCCTGAGAAACAGGTGCACCTTCCATAATCCCCCTCCTACCCATGATCACAGGGTCCCAGTGGGCCAAGGATATTTGTTCTCATGATTTCCTTAACTAGTCCCTCTCTGCATCATGGCTCTGAGAAAACTGACAAAACCGACTGAGGATAGGAGAGTTAATCTGGGCTTATGGTTACAGGGCACTGCCCACCGTGTTGAGAAGGAATGGAGGCAGGAGTGTGAGGCAGCCATGTTGCATTGAAAGACCCCTGGAGCGGGGAGACCCTCACTCAAGTCTCGGGATGAAGTGACCACCCAAGAACTCACGTGAGACCATCCTTGCTGTAATCACATGAGGTTTATCGATAGGAACCAGAGCACTGGGGTCGAGACTCGTATCCCACGCAGAGGCACAGGAGTTCAACCCCGAGAGGCTGGGAGAAAGGGTATTCAAAGGGAGAAACCACAACCCGAGGGGGCAGGGAGGGCGTCATAGAATAACAGTGAAAAATCACAAGGAGGAGCTTCCTGTTTCTCAAGATTGTTTAACTTTATGGTCAGCTAGTTCCTGGGAGAAACTTCCTGCTTCTCAGGGTTGTTCTCTTAAGATTTTAACTTAACTTTTAGGTCAGCTAGATCCTGGAAGGAGCTTTCTGTTATCTTTACTAGATCAGGAATTGCATATCTAAGGGCCTTATCTTAAGTCCTTTCATCTAGTTCCTGGGAGAGCAGGCTCTGACCTTTTACCTACTTACAGGTAGAAGGTGGGGTCTGGAATTTGAGGTATTTAGGGCTTCTTAGGGGTAAGATAGCATTCTTAAACTTCTGACTTCTTAGCTGCATTTTTTTTCTTTCAGCATCTGCAGTAGGAAGCTGAGGAAGAGGAATGCTGGTCCTCAGCTCGCTTCTTCCCTTGTATTCAGTTTGGAACCCCAGCCCATGGAATGATGCTGCCCACATTCAGCATAGGCCTTCGCTCCTTGGTTAATTCTCTTTAGCAACTCTCTCCTAGACATACCTGGAACTGTATCTCTTAGGTGATTCCAAATCTACTCAGGCTGACAATGAAGATGAGCCACCACGGGCTGGAGAGATGCTCTTCTAAAAGACCCAAGTTCAGTTCCCAGAATCCACATCCAGAAGCTCACAATCGCCTGTCATGCCAGCTCCTTAGGATTTAATGCCCTCTTCTGGCCTCTGTGGGTACTATACCCATAGGCATGTACTCACATATAGACACACATACACAGTATTTTAAAAATAATAAAAATAAATCTCTGAAAACAGATGATGAGTCCTCATGATGTCTCATATTTATGAACATTCTTCTATCTTCTTTTTTTTTTCCGGAGCTGGGGACCGAACCCAGGGCCTTGCACTTGCTAGGCAAGCGCTCTACTGAAAGAGCGTACCCCAAAACGGGGAGCCGCGTCTCTCGCTCCGATCGCAGGGTGGGGTGCCCCCAGGAATCACGAGGAGCCATTCTTGATGTAACAGCAAGAGGTAGCTTTATTAACGAGATCCCAGGTCTTAGCGGGATCCCGGGTCGACACGTATCTCACACAGGAGACAGAGGAATCGACCCCGAGCCTCCAGACTCGGGGGTTTATATAGGGGAGGTTAGGGGCATTCGCGCGGTTACACATGATTGGTCAATTCAAATGGTGCACAGTTACTTTCGGCGCGAAATTACATCAGCAAGGAGTACGTGCTCTCCAGCAGCTCAGCAGGCAGGTAGGGTGACTCATCTCACTCAGGGGGGTGAAGGAAGGGGAGGGGGTAGCTACGGATGGTCAGTGTCCTTGGGGCTGATAGCTGGTTTGGCAAGTCCTATCTCTGGCTCTCCCTCAGGCACGTCCCGCCCTGCACATCTGGACTCTGACAATGAGCAACCTTTATGAAACTCTAGTTCTACATTCCCCAATTCTTTTTTTTTTTTGTTAATAGTTCTAATCCTAGAACTTCATGGAGAACTCAGCTTCATCTAGCATAACAGCTTGGTATTGTAGTCTTAACATGAGGATTCTAACCTGGACACTATCCAAGCCTATCCACCAAGGTCATGACTAGCTTTTAGAACTTCTAAGCTTATACGGACTGTGATCCCTGAGGCACAGTCCCAAGAAGTGTTAAGAGTACTAACATATGCAATGTTACATCATTTGTAATGGAAATCAAGCCTATCCCACACCTATCTTGATAGAACCCAGGACAAACATGACTGAGTTTCCCTCTAGGTCCCAGCTCTCAGCCCCAACAGCTAGTACACGGCTGGTGAGGGCTGAGAATTGACAGCTGTCAGGGTGGTCAGCAGCACCAGGTACAGTCCTTTCCAGCGAGGCTCGAGTGTCTGGACTCAGTGTAGCTGCAACCTGGAACTGATGGGATGTCTCAGGGGTCTCCGGGGCATAGGCTGCTGTCAGCTGTGAGCAGATTTCTTTCTGTATCACCTGTAGGTCTTTTAGCCTGGCACACAAATCATTATTACTATGGCACTATGACATGTTGGTTCAGTAACATCATCTAATACAGTCAGGGGGGCTGAGGCCCCATATAAGATCTCAAAGGGGGTAAGGCTGAATCTGGAAGGGGTATTTCTTGCTCTGAAGAGAGCAAGAGGGAAGGAGTGTCACCCAGTCTGTGCCAGTCTCCATGGTTAATTTAATTTGGTCAGGGTCTCTTTTAAAATTTTATTTATTTACTCTACCTGTCCTGAACTTTGAGGTCTGTAAATACAATGTAATTTCCAATTGACCTCTAAATACTTGGCCACACCCTGGCTTACCTTGGCAACGAAAGTAGGGCCTTTGTCTGGCCAGATTACCTTGGGCATTCCAAATCCGGGGAAGATTTCTTCCAGTATCTTCTTGATGATTGCAGAGGCCGTCTCTCATTTGGTGAGGAAAGCTTCTATCTATTCCTGAAAAAGTATCTACAAGCACTAGGAGATACTTGTGATTATATTTTTCTGGTTTTATCTCAGTGAAGTTCACTTCGACTTTTCACTAAACTCTCTAGGTCTCTTTGCCCTGTTTGCTTGCTAAGCATTCACTTATTGACATACCTTATACTTTCTACTGTCTCTCTGGCTAAAATCTTAAAGTCTGTTACATATACCTTAACTACTTGGACAAACTTTTTATCTCCTAAATGAGTCCATTTCTGTATTTGGCAAAGTGAGTCTTTTCTTTGTTCTCTGGGGGAGTATAGCTTTCCCCTCAAGCGTGCCATTGTCCTTTATCTTTTAAGCAATTTGGGCCTTTTCTAAGTGAGGCCATCCCTTAGTCCGATCCCAGTTCCCAGTGGCTGTCTCTTGCAGGCCTGCCACCAGGATGGGCTCCTGCATAACCATTTTTCGAGCCACTTTATCTGCTTCGTTATTGCCCCATGTCACTGAATCTCTTCCCTCCTGATATCCTGAGCAATGAATAGTACTCACAGTTGTTGGCTTCACCAGGGCATCCAAGAGATGGTAAAGGCATCTGCAGTGCTGATGTACTGGGGGGGGGGGTAGAGGTTCAGCCATCCCAGATGACATTGTGTTGTCCACCATGGCAGCACCCACTTGTCTCTGACCTTCATTCATGAAGAGAACTGTTCCCGTCTGTGGACAAGGTCCTCGGCTTTCAGCAGGGGTCAATCAACCAGTCGCAGAGGTCTTTCCTCCATCCATGGGCTTCTGCCAGTGCTTGACACTCATGTTGCAGTGGCTCCAGGTCCGGATTGGGCAGCAAGGTGACCAGATTATCCCCAACCGGTAGAGAATCTAGTCCATGGCAGCTGACCAGTGGTCCCATCTTTTGGGACACTCTATTCAAAGGCAGAACATCAGCCACTCTATCACAGTTTAAGTCCTGGATTGGGTGATAATTGTTAATGCCCGGCTGGCAGGAGTGATGTGTTCCAGGCAGATCAGGACTAAGTCACACATCCCCCAGCATCAGGTACTGGTGCACTGAGACAGGTCTTAAGCTCCACATACACAGTCTGTAGATATGCATACACATGGCCTCACCCAGCTATTTCAGCCCACGCAAGCCATTTTGGAGAGCAATTTTCTCATGAGCAAGGGATAGGGGCAGTCAGGGATGACCATGAATTAGTGGGTGGGTTACCTGGCCCACGCCAAGGTCCACTGTTCTTCGGGCAGTCCATAAGTATTGTTCGTTGCCAGTAGCCCCTTGCACTCAAGGTCTTTGGATATTGGCCCACTGGAGGGGGGCATAGGAGCACAGAGCATTGGGTCCCTGCATCCACACTTCCCTTCTATCTCTGTACATAGCCAGCACTCTAGGACCAAGAAGCTCTCCAGTGGCCCCTCTTGTTCTTTCTTGGGCAGTCCCTGACCCAGTGTCCTTTTTTCTTTGCATTAGGCACACTGATCTTTAGCCAGGAATTCTCTTCTGTTGCCAGGTACTATCTTCCTAGGTTCCCTAACTACTGTGGCCAGTATATGTTCCTCTCTCGCCTTTTATCTCTTTAGCTCTCTAATTTCCTCTTCTTTTTGTCTCTTTTCTTCCCTAGCTTCCTGCACTCTTTACCTCTTTCTTTCTTTCTTTCTTTCTTTCTTTCTTTCTTTTTTTTTTCAGTCTCTCTGCATCTTCTTCTACAGCTATTAGGTGCTGTCCACTTTTCTGCACAGACCCTGAACCATGCATCAACTTATTTTCTCTGCAACTTACAATAACTCTCTCAGTGACTTAGCTTAACCCTTCAAGTTTCTGTAACTTTCTCTTCATATCTTTTCTTTATCTTAGCCAGATTGGTGGGGCATTTTCCAGCCCCTAGGAGACCCACCCTTGGAGCCTGGGGGCAGACCTGGAGCACTCCCTACCTTCAGGGGTATGAAGAGAGCAGGCAGAAGTGAGGGCCTTCTATGCGTGTTGGAACCCTTTTTTTTCTGGCCTCTAGTAGGATTCCGTCTTTCCTCGGTGGTAAAGAAGACCTGTAACAGTTACTAACAAGCATATCAAATGGGATGGTGAGAAAACAAGAGAATCTTGAGAATAGAGTCTACCGAAGAGGGCAAACAGCATTTAGTCACACAGCTAAACCAGGAGGCCTTTCTTGGAACAAAAAGGCCATGGTCAGTGTCAGCTCCATGGCTTTGCCTCTCAAGAGAACCAGCCTCCAAATGACACTAGGCTTCTAGTAACAACTAATAACAAAAGGATGGAGAGATGGTTAGAACCTGGGTGCTAGATGCCAGGGGGCTGATAAAAGAATTGTAACCAGTTCACCTGGGGCTATCAGGACCTCAGTAGTAGCCCTTTACCAAACTGTCTCACTGGGTTTAAAGGGGCCAAGGAAAAGAAAACATTAATCCTGACCTTGGCCACCGCCAAGTAATTTAGTGCTGGAGACTGACTCCTCCCTTGGAATAAAGACAGCAGATAAGGCAGGCTTCCTTAAAGAACTTCTCTAAATGAGTGCTCTCCTACTGTGAGCAAATGTCAGAAATTCCTTTCCTATTCTTGTTTTCCTTATAGCCCCACCTAGCTCTCAGCCTTTTTAGATTATTCTTCCTGTAGCATTTCTAACACAGCCTGTCCCTTTTTTATAGCCTATTAACAGCATTTCTGATCTTTTAGGCAGCTACGCACTAAGTGTCATACCGGCTGAAACTCCGCCTTTAAGATTCTTTGCTCCCAAGCAATATTTACTCACTTCTCTAGCTTATCTCAGCTGGCTGCGAGCACAAGCACAGATAAAACACTGTTTTAAAAATTAACTTTGGCTATCAACCAACACACCGCCACTAGAGCGGGGTCCACAAAATTAAGTTCCTTACTCACTAAGCATTAAGGGGACCAAGTAAAACTCTTCAACGAACAAAGCAAACAGTTTCATGATTTCAAACACAGTCGTCGGTTCAAGATTTTAAACACGGTCGTCAGTCCAAATTCAAACACGAATAAAAAGTCAAAAAAACACTGGACAATACCACAGAAAACAATCCAGACAAACAAGACCAAGACAAAGCATCCTATAACCAATTTCCACAGATGCCTGGTACCTTCAGTACCTGGCCCAAACTGCAGCTTAACCTTAGCTGCTTCTGGGATACCAAACACAGGAATAGAATACAGACAACAGACACTAACACATCTAAGCACACTTGTCCGTGCCTATACTCAAATAGGCTGCCGAACTCGACCTCCGAAGTCAAGTCACAGTCAGATCTTTTTGACTGTCCGTTGCCGGGTCCTCCCGACAAAATTCGGCTCGTGGAACGTCTCTCACGCGTCCCAGAGCCAGGACCCGACAAAGGCTGGCTCTCGGAACGTCTCTCACGCGTCCCAGAGCCTGCGCGATTGGGGCGTCCCCCGGTGCGCTTTCTAAAAAGGAAAAAAAGAAAGAAAAAGACTATTCGGAGTAGGAAACCCTTCTACTCACAGGCGCCTGTCCAGAGCGGGAAACCCTTCCGCTCAAGTACACTCAAATACGGGGCAGGAAACCCATCTGCCCAAGTGTACTGTCTGTCCGGGGCGGGAAACCCTTCCGCCCGAGTGCACTCAAATACGGGGCAGGAAACCCATCTGCCCAGATGTACTCGAAAACGGGGTGCACTCAAATTCGGGGTGGGAAGCCCTTCCACCCGAGCACACCCAACTTAAACCTTAGACCATGGCACAATACACAGTACGAGAAGCACAACGTACACACACACACATACATACACCTACACAGCGGCCACTTTCAACACTCACACCAACGTACCTCCAAGTGGCATTCGGGGTTCCAGGGGGTCACGCTCCGATCCCGGACGAGCCCCCAAATGAAAGAGCATACCCCAAAACGGGGAGCCGCGTCTCTCGCTCCAATCGCAGGGTGGGGTGCCCCCAGGAATCACGAGGAGCCATTCTTGATGTAACAGCAAGAGGTAGCTTTATTAACGAGATCCCAGGTCTTAGCGGGATCCCAGGTCGACACGTATCTCACACAGGAGACAGAGGAATCGACCCCGAGCCTCCAGACTCGGGGGTTTATATAGGGGAGGTTAGGGGCATTCGCGCGGTTACACATGATTGGTCAATTCAAATGGTGCACAGTTACTTTCGGCGCGAAATTACATCAGCAAGGAGTACGTGCTCTCCAGCAGCTCAGCAGGCAGGTAGGGTGACTCATCTCACTCAGGGGGGTGAAGGAAGGGGAGGGGGTAGCTACGGATGGTCAGTGTCCTTGGGGCTGATAGCTGGTTTGGCAAGTCCTATCTCTGGCTCTCCCTCAGGCACGTCCCGCCCTGCACATCTGGACTCTGACAATGAGCAACCTTTATGAAACTCTAGTTCTACACTACCACTGAGCTAAATCCCCAACCCTCTTCTATCTTCTTATAAACATGTGTGACACGTGCTACAATTTTGCCACTCTAAAATAAGTAAATAAGTAAATAAATAAATAAATAAATGTCTGGGAAGATGGCTCAGTTGGCAAAGTGGTTCAAGTTTGGGGACCTAAGTCCAAATCTCCAAGCCCACATAAAAAAGTGCACACAGCAGCATAAGCTCATAATCCCAGGACTGAGACAGCACAGACAGGAGGGTCCCTAGAGTTCTCTGGCCAGCCAGTCTAGCTGAATGGACTCCATGATTATCATCAACACTGTCTCCAAATGTAAGGTGATGGCAACTGAAAAGACAACCAACATCTCTGACTTCCACATTCACTCAAGTGCACAGGTACTTAATACACAGGAGCATGTATACACATGCACAGCACATGCTTGTTCTCTCTCTCTCTCTCTCTCTATGTCTCATACACACACACACACACACACACACACACACACACACACCCATGCACACTCATACGAGCATACACACAATAGTGAATACCTCCTTAACCTATCCTTCCTCTCTCTGTTTAGCTCTTCAGCTCTCCTCTGAAGGGTTCTTTCTACCGACTCTCCCCTCTTGTTCAGCCTCAGGCACACTTCCAGTTTCAGTTCTGTCACAATTGCTCTCTACCTTCTCTTTGCATCACTAAGCACTTAGGAACCAAAACAAAGGTCAAGGGCCTCCCCCCTTGGAGGTGACCTGTTGGCTTTGTTCTCTTCCAGTGCCTGACAGCTGTTGCACTCACTTTCTGGTGGTCCCACCAACTCTCATGATTCTTTTCTACCTGTCCTCTCTTCTGAACATCAGGCCATCAATCCACTGTTCACATCACATCTGCCCTGGGATGCATTCCAGCCAGCATAGCATGTGTCTGTGTGCCTGGCCTCAGCCCAGCATTCTGATCTCTGTCACTGATAGCCCACCCTATGGGGATGGTGCTGGGAACCACGAAAACACACTCCTGTGGCACCAGAATTGCCTTTCTGACCATCCAGTGAGAGGAGGTGAGGAATTTGCTGAGAACATGTGAGAGTTGCCCAAGAAAGTGATCTCTGTCCCAGGCTACCATGGGCCCTTACCAAGTGACTTACGATGCTTGAGTACCACACTCAGTGGGCCTTAATCCCATTCCCCTTGCTACTCCCAGAATGGCCATGTGAGCATCAAGGCTGTACCAGTGTCTCAAATGCTAAAGAGAAGCAAGGCTTCTACTATGGGACTTGACCTGATCATAGTGACCTTGAAAGACCCCCAAAGTGGGGAGACCCTCACTCAAGTCTCAGGATGACGCGACCCCCCAAGAACTCACAAGAGACCGTCCTTGCTGTAATCACATGAGGTTTATTGATAGGAACCAATGCACTGGGATCGAGACTTGTATCCCACGCAGGAGTAGAAGAGTTCTACCCTGAGTAGCTGGGAGAAGGGATATTTAAAGGAAGAAGCCACAACCCAAGGGGGTAGGGATGGCATCATTGGAAAATGTCAAGAATAACAGTGAAAAATCACAAGGAAAGGCTTCCTGTTTCTCAAGATTGTTTTCAAGATTGTAATCTAACTTTATGGTCAGTGAACAGAGTTGCTGAACCGGCTGGTGTAATCATCAGTTCTATGGTCAGTCAAGTTCTGGAACAGAGTCACTAAACTAACTAACCTACATTTTTTGCTCTACTCTGTTTGCTAGGGGGTCTGAATTTTTCCTGGTCCTTCAACCTCTCTCATGACAAGCTAGGGAGCTGGGACATTTGGTCAGCAATTGTTTCGTTCTTTCTTCCCCTCTCTCCCACCTTCCACTCTTCCCCCCCCCCACCTCGCCCATGAGGCTCATCATAATACTTTCTCCCATCTTGAAAAACTAACTCCATTGGCCTCACCCTCCTTTCTCATTTTTTGAGCATTGCAAAGCTTCCTTAAAGACTCAGCTACACTTGAAGCCTCTCTCCTCTGTCTTCCAGAGACCTTACCTCTAGGGGGTTCTTCCCTGGTCTACCTGAAATGTTTCTGGTCCCGGTCACCAGTGACCTAACCTACGTGTACATCACCAGCTCTCAGCATGAGGGCATCCAACCCTGCAGAGCACTTGACATGGATGCCACACAGTCCCCGGGTGCCAGTGTATCCACAGAGTGCCACTCTGTCCTCTCTGTCCTCTCACTTCCTGGAGACACTGTCCCTAGATGCCTCCTCTTCCTGCTTTTACAGTTTTGAGAACCTTCAAATTTTAGTCAGTAATGTGTCAGGTTTTCACTTCATACGTATGTCAATTTTTCCCTTTCATACATGTAAATAGCATGTTTTTGATCATGCTCACCCCATTATCCTCCTTCCTTTTATAAGGGTCCCCTTCCTACTTTCATATCTGTTTTTAAGCCAATGAGTTCCTTTAGGGTTGCTCACAGGAGCATGGGCACCTTACCACTGACAAAAATGCTTTTCCCTCTCCTAGCAACAGCTACCTATAGTTCTTTAGGAAGGGATGAGTCCCTCCTACCTCTTGGTGTGACACAATCTTGGTTGTCTGGGATTTTGAAGCAGGGTCTCAACCCAGGCTGGCCTCAAACCCACTGCACAGCCCAGGAAGTCTATGTTGGTTTGCATGATAAATGCCTCTGTAGTCTCCAACCTTATCTGACAGCAATGTTTGGATCAGTGTAGGAAGTGTGGCCTTGGTGGAGGAGTATGGTAGGCTTTGTGAGTTAAAAAGCCTTGCCTACTTCTGGGTTGCTCTCTCTGCCTTGTGCTTGCAATTCGAGATGTGCACTTCCGCCTCTGCTCCAGTCTCTGTGCCTGCAACCTTGGGTCGCACCTCCCCACTATGATGGGCTCTCATCTCTCAAGAACTGTAAACCCACACAAACTCTTCTCCTGAAGTGTCCCTAGCCTCAGATTTATCTGAATGTGTCCCGGGGCTTCCTCTCATCCCACCCTTGTCTAAATCATCCTCAAATTGGTCTTTGGTCTCTTGGTGGGAGTGTAGCTTCTTGTCAGGGGGAAACCGTGTGTGCTTATCTCTGTTGAATTCAGGGTTCTTTCTGCTCCCTGCCTGATCCCATCACCTCAGTAAGACTGCCAGATATCATGGTGGTGAGCAGCAAACTCCATTCCCCCCTTTCACTCATTGGTTGGGTTACTGCATTCTAGACAAATGCCTCATGTCTGCCGTTTTCTCTCCCTTCAGCAGAGTACGCATTGCAAAGGCAAAATAAATGTTTACTCTTTCCCTCTACCTCAGCCAGTTTTCTGAATAATGAGCCCCACCTCCGTAACTCTGCAACAGAGGCTAATAACAAGATTAATTTTAATATCATTAGAAACTCTTGGGGTTCAACACACGTGGTGAGTGGTGATGATGTGGTCTCCTGTAACTTATCTTCATCTAGGACCTCATCATGGTATCTTTAGCAGGCCAGGAGTGGGGATTGAGGAGTTGCAGGCATTTCAGTTGCCTGTTGGTTCTTTGGACAGGACCGTCTTTGATTGCTTCCTTGGCTGTGTGAATAGCAAGCAGTCTGCCTTCAGGTTCCTGCTTGAGTTCTCACTCTGACTTTCTTCAGTGGTGTGGACTGAGATCAAGCTTTCCACCTCGAAGTGGCCAAGTCTGTTGTTACAGCAATGGACAGGAAACCAGATCACCAGCTGTTCCATGGTTTGCTTTGTGTTCATCTCCATTTCTCCAGGATGCCTGGCAGAAGTGCACCTACTTCATTCACCAGAAGTCCTCAGAGTTTCTTAGCCAAGGTTTGCTGAACGAATGGGTGCTTTGCGGCAAAAAAAGAAGAGAGAGGATCAAGTAGAGAGGATGGGTGTCAGGTTTCCAACCTTGGAACAAACACTCATTTCAATGAAAGAAAGGTTTCTTACACCTCGCAGTTTCACAAGGTAACCAAGCCTATAGCACACGAGCATGAACTGAGGATCTCAGAGCAGGAAGAGAGTCACACTCACGTTTTAAAAGTTGTATAAAACTGATGACTGACTAACTAGAAAAAAAAAAAAAACTCTATGTTTGCAAAGAATCGGAATGTTGCAGGTCTTGACCCAAATTATCTTGGGATAGATTTAATAAGAACCCAATGACCATTCTGTATCTGACCTAACATTCTTGTGACCAGATAAGAGTCTTTGGAATAATGTAATAGACTACTAACTTCTACCCACCCCAAATGCTAAGAATGCCATCAGAGAGCATCTGTAACCCATGCCAGAGAGCATCCCGCTTTTCTGTAACCCGCTGGTATAATTTGAATGTGAAATCACACACACACACACACACACACACACACACACACACACACACACACATACACACTCATGTGTTTTAGCACTTGGCCCCCATCTGCTGGTGCATGTATGTGGGGTCATCTCTATTGTCAATTGATATAGGAAGGCCCAGTCCACTGTGGGCAGCACCATTCCCTAAGCATGTGGTACTGGGCTATATAGGAAAGCTGGCTGAACCAGAGCCCATGAGCAAGCTGGCAAGGAGTGTTCCCCCACAGCTTCTGCCTTGAGTTCCTGCTTGAGGTCCTGCCCTCACCCTCTCCCTGAAGCTGCTTCTCAGGCTTTTGATCATACCAACAACAACAAAGTAATTAATACCCTAGCCTACCTGGTATTTCTACCAATGTATTGGATAACTGCCTTGGTATATCACTTTCTTCTCTCTATGACTATTAAAACTTCATGAAACCACTTCCACATGGGGAAGTATACATTCTTCTGGGGAAACCTGAATCCATGGTCCCAGGCCATGGTCATTCCTGTTTGACTCAAGAATAAACCATGTCTTATTTCCTGTGATGTGAGAGCTGTATCTTTATTCAACAAGCCTTTGGGGGTCATTATAGAGCTATACCATAGCAGGGTGGACTTCTGGACTGATTTGTTTGTGGCATTCTAGGGGAAGGCTGAGGGAAGCAGAGTGTGTGGTGAGATCAGGGTAGAAAACACAGCAGAGGTGGTGATGTGGCTCAGGGGGCAGAGCCCTTGCCTAGCAAGCAAGAAACCCTGGGTTCAATCCCCAGCACCACATAAAAGAGACACAGTTATACATGCTTATAATCCTGGGACTCAAGAGGGAAATGTAGAAGGATCATGAGTTCAAGATTAACCTCAGCTGTACTATAAGTTTAAGGCCATCCTGGGCTACATGAGACACTGGATGAAGGAAAAAAACCTACAGCTCAATCTGAGGATACCTATGCTGTAAGAAAGAAGAGACCTTTGGGTTTCCTGGGGATGCTAAGCAGGGCCAGGCACTGGCCCCAGTGGTCTGAAGCCTGGGCTCAACTGTTTGGACAGGCCTTCTGACCAAATACGGATAACTACTTCCGGGACAGCCGGGGCCCAGAGACCTCTCATGTGCCTTCAAAGGGTGGTTTGGATCTCTGGTTTCACTCACCTGGCCAGACATTGCAGATATTGTCCCAGACTGCGCTAGTAATGGATCACCTCCTTATCTTCCACAAAGCCTGTTTCATTCAGTCCACAGTCAAGCCCTGGACCATAGGCAGGAATGTCCATTCCCGAGAGCCAGAGAGAGACATAAGAGAAATGGGCATACCAGAAAACAAGTGCTCAGAAACACTGCAGTAGGTAAGATGCCTGGCCCAGCCAGCCTGGCCTCTTCTCCTACAGCAGGGCTGAGACAGAGACAGACAAGACTGTTTTCCAGTCATCCTACAAGATGACTGCTTTCCAGTCAGATGGACAACTTACCTGGACTTCTCTTTATAGCATGAGCTCCTTCTAAGGTAGACCAGAACTCTGGGTGCGTTCACACATGGCCACATGTGGGCCTGTGGGGTCAGAGATTAATGTCAAGTATCCTCCTCCACTGATCTCCGTCTTAGTTTTTTTATGCAAGGTTGTTCACTGAAGTGGAGTTCACTAACTGAGCTAGACTGTTTAGCCAACAAGCTGTGAGCCTGGCTTATTTTCCCCACATCTCCTGTGCTGGGACGTTGGTTTGGATTATCCAGCTTTTAGAACGGGTGATGGGGATTTGAACTCTGATCCTCAGGCTTGTGTGTCTTTCACCTTTACCACTAGATTAGGACTTTAGAGAGTCATCTATACAGAAGTGCAAAGAGATACAGGGACAGGCAGCCAGGAAAGAGGTTGAAGTGAACAATGACATTCTTTCACAGCAGCTGGACCCTGTAGCTGGGATGAAACCTCACTGGGCTCATCTATCTTCCTGAACCAAGAACCACCCCATCCTAGGAGATGGAGTCATGGGAGAAGGGACTTGGGGAAGTAAAGAGGGATCAAAAGAGGAGAGACTCCAGGGGCCCTATGCACGAGCAGCCTGGAGTCCACCAGACAGCCTGCCAACTCTGAAGACCCCATCTTTCCCAAGGGATGTTTCCACTCTTTGCTTTCTGCCACACTGAATGCCTGTATTCACCTGGGTGAGTCTTTGTGGCTTTTGGTTGGATGTTGGTCCCCTCCAGTGGGAGTTCAACTCTTTGTTTAACTTTGGGAACAATCCCCAAACCTGAGCAGGTGGCACAGAGCACTGAGAGTCCCCTTACACAATGTGACAGGAGAGCCCAGCAGGTATAGACTGGACACACCCACCAGCACACTGGTCCCTGTCCCTCCCCTGAAACAATGGTTCTCAGCTTCTAGGTCACAATCCCTTTTGGGGTAGAATGACCCTTTCACCGTGGTTGCCTGAGAGTACGAATATTTACATAACAATACAGAAAATTATCGAAATTATAGTTATGAAGTAGCAATGGAAATGAGGAACTGAATTAAAGGGTCACAGCATTAGGAAGGCTGAGAACCACTGCTCTAGAAAAATGTCAGCCATCTTAGCAACTTTTATCTTTCCTCCCTGCCCACCTTCCTACTTTTCAGTTCTTCTCTTCTCCATTTTCCTTCTTTTTTGTTCCTCTTCCCTTCAAAAAATTGTCTAACCGTAGGAAACACACATGGCTTTAAACGGATATATTTATTCTAGGAATCTAAAAGAAAAGGATCTAGTAGTATCGAAGACTAGAACGTCCTGTCTTCTCAGCGACAGGGGCTGTCAGGAACCAGGGACAGTGGTGCAGTGTCCACCAGAGGCCACCGGAGGGAGCCTCTGAGTCAGAGCAACTGCGGGGCACAGAGAGGGGAATTTGCCCTAGGCAGTGTTGAGGGCCACCTGCAAGGCGCCATCTCTCCAAATCTCTGGGCCAACGGCTACAGACGGGGTGGGCACCAACTCCTAATGAGCCAGAGAGGATGGGGTGGGCACAAAAGATGGCTGGCATGGGGAGGTCTCTAACATCTAGCCTTGGAAAGGTGGTGGGGGCCTTAATAGGCTCTGAACTAGAGAGTCCAGCAGGGCGGCCTACCTGCTCCATCATGAGGGATGTGTTGATGAAGAAAGCCTCAAAACTAGATTCAACCAGATCTCTTCACTGTCACATTCCTTGCATCCAATTGTTTGTGCGGGAATGTCACACTCATCTTCTGTATGGTACATACACTGAATAAACCATGCGCCCCTTCTCAAACTTTCATTCTAAGATCCATGGGCATATGCCCTACAGACAACGCTGGGGCTTAGAAATATGCAGCCCACTGCTAAGAAAGGAGTCATCTGGTCCCGCTAGAAGTAGGGCTATGCACAGTAGAACACATGCTGGTCTCCTAGGGCAAGTCCGCAGCCTCAGGGCAAAGCCATTTCGAGCACCACTGAGCAGTAGGGAAACAGAACTATTCAGAGGCCTCGAGTGCCTGCCTTCCCAAGTCCCCAGGGTTAGCAGGGAGTGCAGATGGTTCTGGCATTTCCCAGTGCTTATTAAGACAGAAAACATTTAATAAAACACAATAGATGTTTGTCCCTCAGAGGACCCGAAGTCCAGAAGCCGCTGGGGATTCAGATTTTCTATTTATTTCCACACTCTGGTGTGTTTCTTGCCTGCTTCCACTGGAAATGGGCTCTCAGCCTGGAGAGCAGAGTGTGAGGTGAGAGCTGTGGATAGTGCTCAACGAGGCAGGAGAGGCATTGTTCCTGAACACACAAGGAGGGTAGGGGAGTCTCGTTCCCCATCTGCTTGGGAGGCAACACAAACTGCACCTGAAACCAGCTTTGTGAGCAGTCTGGCCCGCTGGCACACATCCCAGAATTCCCTGATTTTCAGGTAAGTACTCCAGCAGCAGATGGACTTTACAAATAGCAGAAGGGAGGATACTCAAGCTAGGTCTCTCAAATACCCTGGGTTTTATAGCACAGAATAGCGGTCTCAGAAAAGCACATACTGCACTTTGGAAATGGTTAACAGTCAGTCATGTGTCAGAAGGCTTGGCCCCCAGTGAAATGACCCAGAAAAATGGAGGAGCTTTAAGAGAGGGGATTAGGTAACTGAGGAAGCACCCCTCCTAGCAGGGATTAGTGGACTGGCAGAAAAAGGGCATGTGAGCTTCTCCCAGCCCCTCACTTCTTTTTCCACCTTATCCTTTGTACAAGCTCCTGCTATATGATGACATCCCCATGCCATGACCCAGCAGAGCCCCTTGGCAGGTGTGGTCTATCTAGCTGCCAGAACTGTGTGCTTAAATGAACCTTTTCTCTATATAAGGTATCTTGACTCTGGTATTTAATCACAATAGCAGAAATGGACTAAGCCAGCTGTAAGCTTAGATTTTTCTAAACCTACTTTATTTAAGTTCTAGAATGCTTCAACCTCCCTTCTAGCCCACAGACCAAAGATAGGGGAAAGAAGGTTTATAGGAAAAGGGGGTCATGGACCTCTTTAGAAGTAGTTCCTTGGGGGCGATTTCACTCTTCGTCAGGATACCAGCAGTCCAATCCAACAGCAAACACCAAACACAAATCCACAGCAGCCGTCTGATCCAGCAGAAACTGTGAAGTTCTGGCAGCCTGGTCCATTCCCTTCCAAAGTTCTCAAGAACGTTTGCAGACATAGGTAAGTGAAGACAACTCCTGTCAGGGATAGGGAGATGGCCCAGTGAGTAAAGTACTCGATGTGCAAACATGAAGGCCTGAGTTCAAATCCCCAGCACCCATAAAAGCCAGGCACCGTGGCAGATATCTGTAACTTCAGTGTTGGGGAGTAGAGACAGGAGGATTCCAGGAGCTGGTCAGCCAGCTTAGCTGACCCAGTGAACTTCAGGTTCACAGGAAAACCCCATCTCAGACCAGACATTCCCAACATCAGAAAGATACCCCAATATCAATTCAGTACCTCAGTAAGTACCTGCACAAACACCCTTGCACACACATGTGAGCCCACTCACATGCACACCACACACAAACACATGCAATGAAGCACTACTACCACCAAAAATAATGCAAAAAGTTTTTTATCATGTTATATTTTATTTTCTTATATTTTGTTATTATCTCTCAGAAGTCTTTTTTTTTTTTTCCTAATGAAAGACGGAAAGGAAGCAGATTGGGATGGGAGGGGATGTGGGGAGGAATCGGGATTAGAGGGAGGAGAAATGGCAATCAGGATATGTTAGCTGAGAAAGTTATCTATTTCAATAAAAGGAAAAAAAATGCCATACGTTATCTGGAATTCCAGAATTAAGAAACTGAGAAATAACTTGTTAACAGTTCAGAGTACAGCCGCTGTCTCGGGCCTTGTCCTTCCCTCTTTCTCTAACGCTGTGCCCATGGTGGCCTTCAAGTACACACAGAAGGACTGCACAGTGGGGACTGGAGAGGATTCAGCAGTTAAGAGCACTGTCTGCCCTCCCAGCGGACCTGGGTTTGCTTTCCAGCATCACCTTGGGCAGATCACAATTGCTCAGGGAAACAAATGGTCTCTTTTGGACTCTAATGTCAGTGCACACACACACACACACACACACACACACACACACACACACACAAATAAATCTTTTTTTAAAAGGTTTGCAATGCATCCCATGTACCAAGCTACAAAAGAGCGCCTGATCAGTTCCTGAAGACCAGTGTGGATCATTTCCCCAGAACAAATGCCAAAGAATGAGAAATGCATAGCAAACTAGTTTAATGGAACCTTCTGTCGGAAACAAAGTGGGAGAGTATTAAATTTAAGAAAGGAAGACAAGGAAGGAGGAGGAAACACCGAGTTATAAATTGTTGTGTGTTTAGCACAACCACAAAATGGCTGCATATGCAGCAGGATGGGAGTGAATGCGAATTGCTGAACCGTGGAGCAACAGAGAGCAGGGGGTTTGCGACTTCAGAGAGAGCTCTCAGCGTGAGTTGCAGAAGGTAAGACAAGAACAAGCAAAGAAGCAAAACACCAGGAAGGAAAAAATAAACGTAATAAACAAGCCGGCTGGTGGTGGCACTCGCCTTTAATCCCAACACTCAGGAGGCACAGGAATCTCTGAGCTCCAGGACAGGCAGGGCTACACAGAAAAACCCTGAATAACAATAATAATATAGTAACTTATTTTTAAAAACAATGAAATGGAGAAAGAAAAGGAAAACAAAAAATAACAATGAAAAACCGGTTTTATAAAAAACAATTAATGCGATAATATTCTGGCAGGACTGGCAGAGAATGGAGGAGAGAAAGAAATCGGGGCTAGCATACCATAAAATGGGAGAAACAACTACAGACAGCACAGATGAAGAGTAATAATGGAAACATCCTTCCTCAGGGAAAGACATTTGTTCGAATATCAGCCAAAACCTGATCAAGACTCCAGACTTGAGTACCGACTTATGAAAAAAAGCAGGAGGCAGGAGAGCAGAAAATGTCACTAGAGATGTCACCCAGAGCAACTCTAGGCAAACAATCCAATTTCCTCAGAGAGGAGCTGGAGGGGACCAGAGGGCATGAGAGATAAGAGACCACCAGGAAGCCCCACCGAGCACTGACCCATTCAAGGAGGAAGCCCCCCTGGGTGCTGACCCAGACAAGGAGGAAGCTCCACTGGGTGCTGGCCTAGACAAGGAGGAAGCCCCACTGGGTGCTGACCCAGTCAAGGCTTTTCAAGGATTTTGAAGTGAGTGGACACTTAGACACTGGTGGGGGCTCTGGACCTTGAGCAGCAGTTCTCTAGAGGGAGTAACTCCATGACAGACAGGATCTGCTCTGACAGTGTGGTAAGAATCAATTGTGGTTTCCCAACCAATGAAAGGACGGTTCACAGGAGGTAAGGTTATGCACAGTCATGGAGAGTAAGGAGGAAGACCATGAATCATTGCAGTAAGTACAGAGAAGTCATTTACCAAAATCCAGCAGCTCTGGAGAGACTTTGGCTAAAAATTCAACAACACCAGATGCTGTAGACTGAATGTGTGCCTCTTCCCAGCCCTGCTCCAAATTCATACATTGAATCCTAACTCCTAACTGGAGGTAGGAGGTGGACCTTTGGAAGGTGGTTAGTTCAATCCCCTTGAAGAGACTGAAAGACATAAGGAGAAGAGAAGACACTGGGTGCGAATCTGGAAGTGAGCCTCCGCCAGACACCAGAGCTAAACAGCACTTTGACCTTGGTTTTCCCACCAGAACCGTAAGAAGGAAAGTCTGGGTGCTCCAGTACCCTGTACTCTGGGACATTCATCACCCTCTTCTGGCCTTTAGGGACACACGCATATACACATACATATATACATACACACATACATAAAATTAAAACACACTTATACATACATAAAATTAAAAATGACCACACAGACACACATATATTTAAAAATGGTAAGGTATGGGCTGGAGAGATGGCTCAGCAGTTAAGAGCACTAACTGCTCTTCCAGAGGTCCTGAGTTCAAGTCTCAGCAACCACATGGTGGCTCACAACCATCTGTAATGGGATCCAATGCCCTCTTCTGGTGTGTCTGAACAGCTACAATGTACTCATATAAATAAATAAATCTTTTTTAAAAATGATAAAATATAAATCTAAAAAAGAAATTCCATTTTTTTTTTTTTTTTTTTTTTAGGAAGGAGTCAAACCAGCCCAGCCTACCTTCAAACTCACAATACTTCTCCTGTTTCAACCTCCAGAATGCTGGCATTAAACACCTGAGCCACCGTGCCTGGCTCAGCTGATATTCCCCTCAAGATTAGTAATGAGACAAAACGTCTTATTACCACTTCCATCCGATCTAGCACTAAAGTCCCCAGTAAACGTGGTAAGCTAAGTGGGAAAAAATAAGGTTTTTTGTTTTTGTTTTTGTTTGTTTTTCTGTTTTGTTTTTGTTTCATTGTGTGTTTGATTTGAGCCAGGGCCTTATTAAGTAGCCTGGGCCATCTTGAAACTCACTTTGTAGACAAAGCTGGGTTCAAACTCAGAGATCTGCCTGCCCCTGCCCCTGCCCCTGCCCATGCCCCTGCCCCTCCCCCTCCAGTGCAGACATTGAAGGTGTGTACACCACCACCTTGCAAAAGGGTAGGTTTAATGATTTAAAAGTTAAAACGTACACTCGCTGTAGAACTGTGACCACCTACACATGCAAAACCCAACAGAACAAACTACTACTGCAATAATAAAGGTGCCCAAGGCATAGTGGCTGGAGTCTGAGGCAGGAAGATGGCTGTGAGGCTAAGCTGTAACATCCTGAGCTCCAGGCCAGCCTGAGATACAGGGTGACTGTGTCAACACAACCCATGACCCAACAGTTTTAAAATCAATTTCAAATGTGTAATATTTCTCTGCAATGGCAGTTCTTGACCTGGAGTGATTTTGCCCCTAGAATATATTTGACTGAGTTAGTAAATAAAAATGATAGATTCATGGGGTCAGAGAGATAGCGCAGTGGTTAAGAATACTTGCTGCTCTTACAGAAGACATGAGTTCAATTTTCAGCACCCACAAAGGACAGCTCATAACCACCTCTAACTCCAGATTCAGGGAGGCCTCTGAGCACCTGCATACACATGGTATACAAATACAGACAGTCTCTCTCTCTCTCTCTCTCTTTCTCTCTCTCTCTCTCTCTCTTGCACGTGTGCGACACACACACACACACACACACACACACACGCGTGCGCGCACATTCCCAATGTACCATTAGTTAGCAGGTTAACAATGTGGGTTGCTGCTCAATCTGGACAGGGTCAGCCTGTCATCAAGGGAGCCTAGTGCAGCACACGAGTGACCCATTAGCCATAGTGCAGTCTTGAGTGGATGCTCAGAGAAGTGATCACAAAGACATCTGAGAGACATCTGGGTTAGGGCAAAGTGCTGGAGATGCTCTGCCTCCCTTCGCATCTTTTTTTCTTTTGGGATTGCCCTGGCTCAGCTTCTAGCATCTCTGGAGTGGGACTGGACAGAAATGGGATCTCTATAAGAGGGACATGTACGCCCCTGGTGAATCTTTTCTTTTATAAAAATTCCTCTTATGGGGAAGTTCTTTGCCCTGAACATCCATCAGCAGTTCCAGTCTGTGCTAGAGTCCTGGGAGATTCCTGGAGAGCTGCTGATCTCCAGTCTACATTGGAATTTTAAAGATGAGTTTAGTCCAGGCTGTAGCAACAGCGTAGATGGGCGTCTTGGTGAGAATGGGACGGAAAGGAAAGCGTCCTTCTGCCCAGGCCTTTTATGTGGACTGCATCAGGTAGGGCTTCCTGCTTCAACTAATCTCATGAAGAAAATCACTCACAGGAGTGTCTGGAATCTTGAGGTCTAGTTGGTTCCAGATGTAGCAGAGTTGACAACCAAGATTAGCCTTTACAGGGGGCCTAAAGCCATGGTGTCTGTGTAGCCATTGTTGAGTTAGTGGCAGGTGTTCACCCATAGAAAACAAACAAGCAGACAGGACATATGCAACATGAAACATTTGTAGCTACTAGAAGTAATGAAATAGATACAAACACAACAATGTTGCTGGGCCTTGAAATGTGCCAGACTAGTAGGAGAGCTCAGTGGGTAGAGGCACCTACCTATGAAACTAAGGTCATGAATTTGACCCCAGGACCCACAGGGTGGAAGAAGGAAGCTGATTCTAGGTTTTCTTCTGACCTCCCCATGTACACAAATAGATAGATAGATATAAATGTATAAAAGAACCCTGCTTTGAGAGGGTAGACGAAAGACTTTAGTCAACTATGTTTTTGCATTTTTATTAAACATCACAAAGGGCCAAAGACCTACTGTTTAGAGCACATGCCTGGAGTTTTCAGGCCCTGTATTTCATCTGTCCTTAGAACAGGAAATAAAGAAAACCAGAGACTACAGGAAACAATGTATGCCTCATTCAGACTCGTACAAAAATGATGAGGTGGCGTCAAGCAGAGTGCTGGGACTGCCGATTGCGAGGGAAGAACAAAAGAGGAACGGCTCAGAGGGAAATAAGAAAACAGAAAGGCAAAAGCTGATTGTGAGAAGCCTAGGAAATGCTCTGAGCACCGGAGTGCCTGTGTTTCCGCCTTCTGCACCTGCGACCCAGCTAAAGAAAACAAAACAAAGAGACGGCTGGATGGGATCTGGCTGGGAAACTGCTTCCACGCTGTAAGCAGCTTGAGTGCAGACAGTCCTCTTGCTTGAAGGAACTAAGTTTTCCTCGGGTGGGATGGCGGATGGGGAATCGGCAGTCAGCCTTGGGAAGTGGTGAGCATGTGCCATCAGGGACAGTGAGGGCCTCACCGATGGAAAGGTCCCCTAAATCACACTAAAAAATTCCTGCTGATTCAGTATCGGGTCTGCGGGGAGTTGTCTGTGCCCACCTAGGAGCCCCATCCCCATCCACGGGAAGTAACGAATGAGAGGCCAAAGTGACCTGGGGACAGAGGTGCCCACACTGTGCTGAGCAGTATGGCTGAGGTTGCAGACAGGAATGAGCCAGCTGCAAAGTTCAGAGGCCCAGAGTGGGGAGTCTGAGGGGATCTGCTTTGAGGCAGAAAAGCCCAACAGGCACGTGAGCTGGGGGTGGTGGCACATGCCTGGAATTCCAGGGCTCCAGAAGTGGAGGCAGGAGAATCACTTCAGAGTACTTAAGTTTGCTTCTCATGCAGCCAACAGGATGAGCTCAGAAAGCATGGCTGGGAGGGAGAGGAAGGAGGATCCACGTGTGCACCAAGAAAGGCAATCCGATTGATCATGGACTCAGATTCAGGGAAGGATAAAAATGGTTGTGTGTGTGTGTGTGTGTGTGTGTGTGTGTGTGTGTGTGTGTGTGTGTGTGTGTAAATCAGCACAACTTGTGAGATCAGTCCTCCCCTTCTGCAGTGGCCTCCAGGGATCAATCATCAATCAGACTTGGATATCAATTTCTTTTATGCACTTAACCATCTTGCCAATCCTGTCACATTTTTAAGGTAATGTTTTCAGAAATGCAAAGGTTGGAAAAGTCACACTCACAGATGCATGTGAGGAAGTCAAGGGGGGGAGCCTAGCTGTTACTCCTCAGCTGTCCACTTTGTTTTCCCCAGACACCACCTCTTGTTGGCCTGGACTTGAGTAAGGATTGTAGACCAGTGAACTCCAGGGACCCACCTGAGCCAGCCTCCCCAGCCCTGGGCTGTCCTTCTGCTCCTGTCACTTCTCAAAACAGGACTGCCAGGTTTATGACAGCCTGGTCTACATAGCAAGATGCAGGTCATCCTGGGGTATATAGTGAGAACCTGTCTCAAAAAAGGAAGTCTATCCATGCACTTTCTCAGGAGGGTGGAGACCTCAAGACCTGAGTCTAGAGCACACCAGACTATAGGGAGTTCAAGGCTACACTGAGTGACCCAGTGAGAACCCAGTCTCTGGGGCCAGGGGTGGTGGCACGTGCCTGTAACCCCAGCATGTAGAAGGTTAAAGCTGGTCCAGCTTGGGCTACACGAGAAAGACCCCATCTGAAACTGGGGTGCAGTTCGGTGGCAGGGTCGCTAAGGTGGCCCTGGGTTCAATGCTCAACATGTCCCATTTTCTCAGTCATGTGAGTGTTTGGTCCCTGATTAATGTTGCTGTTTGGAGGGCTCGGGGGTGTGGCTTTGTTGGAGGAGGTGTGGCACTGGGGGCAGAGCATTTAAGAACTGACACCTCCGTCGTCTTTACTGTTTCTGGCTTGAGGATCAGCCCCTGCTCTCAGCATCTGATCCGTTTCCTGCTGCTCATCCATGGCGTTTATAACAGCAAATGAAAGTAATCACAGGATCTGATCCCCCACAGGCTTTAGTATCCCAGAACCCATCTCCATGGATACTGAAAGATAGCACAACCCTCCAAATGCATTGGTCCCATCAATGATTGATCAGACTGACCAGGAAGTTCTAATTTGCCCAAAGATTGCCCATTTTAAAGATCCAATCACACACTGAATATTTTGAAAAAAAAAAGTTAAAATTTATTAATAATAGTTAACATCACATGGTTAATTTCAACTAGTTCTCTACTGTACATAGTGACAAAACCGAGTGCCCAGGGATTTGAGATGAGTCAAAGGTCATTGAATACCACAAAGTAGCTTAGCAGAGGGCTGTCAACCTAGTGCTAGGAACACAGCACACTGTCTCATGCTCTGGATTGAAAGCCAACTTCCTTAAAAAGCTACACACACACACACACACACACACACACACACACACACACACACACCTTCACCTTTAAAAAAAGAAAAAAAAGTGTCCCTTCCTAGGTGGTGCTTGATTTTAAAAGTTTTAAATTCAAGATTGAAAACTTTAGTCAGAATCCATCTGCACTCCGTGGCTACCCTCTAGTGGTGTACACATCTATAGATGGCTTTGGTTTTCAGGTCTGTTTCGGTTACTGCAGGTTGAGGGAGCTACACCAGATAGGCAGTGCCAGCCTGGAACAAATCAACATTCGACCTTCCCTCTGGGCATCCCAGGGAGCTTGTTCGGATGTAACCAGGCTCTGCTCAGCACACATTTGAAAGATGTTCAAAACTTAGGGGCTACAAGGTTGAGTTTTCTTTTGGTCTTTATGTTATCTCTGTTTTAGTGTTGCAAGGCTATTCCTTCTTTATTACATCCTATCCAGGTTTAATGTTGGTGGTCAATTTAATATTTTGAAGGGAGAGGTGAACTTTCGGATTCAGAGCGAACCGTACTCAGAGAGCAGAGAACAGGGCATTGACGTCCTCCCGTTCCTCGAACAGTCCGGAATAAATAACATGTATAAAAAGGAGAGTCGGCAGCTCGGTGTGGCTCAGTCTGAGGAAGCAGACAGACATCGAACGTCTCGTGTAAAACACAAGACAAACCGGAGGTGGGATCTGCTAGGAGGGCAAATGCACCAACACCCCCGAGACATCCCTGAGGCTTGGTTGAATTCTCTCAATGCTTTGTATGGTCTGCTCCAACAATCAGATGACTTTAAAAACAGTGTTTGGTGGCTTCCTTTTATTTGTCAAACCGTCTTAAAACACTGACTGACCTACAAACTGAGCCCTCTACACAGTGAGAACAAACCCTTTGGTTTTCTTTGGCTAACATCCTGGGTGAGACCAGTCAGGAAAGCACCTGGACGGAGCAGCCAGCTGCTATCTATGGCTCCCTTCCCCCAGGGGACCAGCCTCAGTCTCCCTTCCTGCCTTGCATACACCTCACAGACCCCGGAGGAAGGTGAAGCCAGGAGGTTGGCGCTCTGCCAATAACCCACTAAGAGGTTCTACCTATCTCCTCTTCCCACGGGTGAATGAGGTATTTCTAGAGCCAGTCAGTGTCTCATATCCAGAACTACAATGATCTACTCATGAGGCCGAGTCAGGAGACCCTGGCCAGCTATATACAGAACAAAGGAACACATAAATACATTACTTACAAAATTAACCATTACACAATGGAGAGGACCTGCTTTAAACTAAGTAAATTTCAAACATAAATTAAAAAAGAAAAAAACAAAACAAAACAAAAAACTAAAAAGCGACCAAAGCCACTCCTGTCCCCAAGGTCTGTAGCTCGTGGATGACACATTCAGCCATGTGAGGTAAAGCCACAAACACTTGAAGAAGACGTCCACTCTAGCTTTGGTTCAGATTCCTCTATCCCAGGACAGCAAATGTTTTAGAACCGGCAGGGTGATGCTTATGGGTTGAGTTGAAGAGGGACAGCCACGTAGGGCAGGGGACGTCCTATCTCTCCTCCTCCCTCCCACCCAACATCTACCTCTGATGAGAGAAGCATCGACATTTCAAGATGTTCTCCACCTACAAATGTCAGGTTCAGCTCCAAGCTGAGGCAACCATTTTCTCAAGACTGTCCCCATCCCATAGGATTGTACAGGAAGTAGAGTGGGGGAGGACCATCCCAGGAGGTGACCAGCAGGAACTGCGAACAACTCCTTACTTCAGATTCTCAGGAAGGCCAAGGATTGGGTACCAAACTCTACAGTGAATATACAGAGACAAAAGTCCCAGTCTCACAGGGTCCTCTCTGCCAAGGGGTCCATCTTCTCATAATTTAAAACGGGGAAGTGAGGAAGCAGAGAAGCCCCGTCTGGTCCCCAAGCTTCTATCTCTGCCCAGCCTCCCGGATGCGGCAGGCCACGGCAGTGATGAGAGCTGCTCCCTTCCCACTGCCGTCCTCGGATTCCAGGAAGGACACGTCACATTTCGGAGCCAGATCTCTCACCGTCTCATGCATGACCTTGGCAAAGCTGGAGAAGGAGAAAAGGGGGATGTGACTGATTGGTGTCAAGGGAAGCTGGAAAGAGGAATGAGAAGTGAGGCAAGGCACCTACAAACTAACATTTACTTTGTACTCGGTACCGTAGACAGGCTTGCAGGGGCTAGGGCCACGTCAAGTCTTAGACCACAGTGGCCAACCACAAGAGTAGAAGGCTCAAGTTTTTGGCACAAATGTCTTGAGATGCAGATAAACTTCTTCAAAACATATCAGTTGATCCTGTATCTCAGTTGATAGTATTTGCCTAGCAACATAAGGGTTCCACCCCCAGCATCGACTGAGCACCGTAGCCCATGTCTGTAATCCCAGCAAACAAGAAGGGAGTCAAAAGCCCATGGTTACCCTTGGCTACACAGCAAAGATAGGCTATGTCTCAAAGGCCAGCATGGGATTTAAAGAGACTCTAGCTTAAAGACAAAGCAAGGGGTGAGAGAGATAGATCAGCACTGAGTACGAGAACCCTTGCATGGGGACCAAGATTCAGTTCCCAGCACCCAAATGGTGTTCACAATGCCCTGTAACTCCAGCTTCAGGGAATCCAGAGCCATCTTCTGGACCCCGTAGGCACTGCACCCATGTACATACCTTCCCCATGCCTCCCACCTCTAGCCCATATATAAATTAAACTAACTTTTAAAGGTAAATTAAGGGCTAGAGCAATGGCTCTGTGATTAAGAGCATCTATTGGTCTTTCAGGAGCCAAGTTTGATCGCTTGACCAGGTCAGGCTGCTCATGATTGCCTGTAACTCCGGTGCCAGGCAATCGGCCTGCAAGGGTACCCTTGCTCTAATGTAATACCCCACAGAGACACTCATACATGTTCCAGTGCAGTGGGCCGTGTGCCCTCTCATGGCTACTCTGCCATCTCAGCAAAAAATATGTACTCTGTCAGCACATAGACAGGGGATGGGAGTGGCTGTGCTCTTACAAAGCCTTTAGTAACACAAGCACTGAGTGGACAATCCTTCAATCACAGAAAAAAATCTTGCTTGAATCACAAAGTCTACCAGATTATTCCCAGTGCATCCTAACAGCCAAAATCTCAATCAAAATGATTAGACATCACGTCAATACAGAAATAGCAGTGATCACTGGGAAATACAATCTCTGGTAGTAGTGAACTCCCGTCGTTCCACCCCAAGAGACAGAGGGCTAGGAGGAATTAGAGGCTAGCCTCAACTACATAATGAATTCAAGGCTACCCTGGCTCAAAATCAAAAAAAGTTGCGAACCAGCCTTGGAATTTAGCCAGCTACACCCACATGCAGGCTCTCAGACCAACAAAAGGGTCACCACCATTAATCTGCAAACTAAGCACGAAACCCTCTTTGGAGCGGCTGAGAGGAGGTGGAGAAGAGAAATGCACGAAGAAAAGGAAGACAGGGCAGCCCTCTTCACCCCCGAGGTCAGGCACTCACTGAGGATGAAGCTTATACAGAGTCCCGTCCACGCCCACTGTCACTTTGAGGTTGTCCAGCCCACGGTTCTCTCTTATCTTGTCCACTACGGCGGCCATGCCTGCGCCACAGAGCTGTGCAGCGCGCCGGGCAACCACAGTGCACACCTCCTTCACGATGATGCTGTCATCGCACGTGCTCTCCAGCCCTAGGTGGCGCAGGATGGCACGAACCTGTAGCAGGGCTAGGCAGTCGCTGCGTGGGAGACAGACAATGCAGAGTTAATGATGCACAGAAAGGCTTGGTGCCCTGCGTTTCCCTAAGGCCCCCTGATACGGGGGGGGGGGGGGGGGTGGTGGTCGGTCCAGCTCTGAACTCATTCACTCGCTCTCCCTGAAGGTGACAGAGCTACAAACAAGTGACCCTACATTCTACTTTGCACTCAAGGTGGGCATTGTTACTACAGCCTGATGGAGAGCCACACCTGTAATCTCAGCAGTCAGGAGGTGCAAACAAGACTGAAACCAACTCAAGGGCAACCTTACTTAGTAAGATCTGCCTCAAGAAAGCCAAAACCAAACTATACTGAAAACAAAGAAAAACCCACATCTTACACTCACTCTAGCCCTGATACTAAAGCTCACCAAATCTCATTCTCGGTCTCTTTCCACGTTCAGCATAGGTAAGTGTCAGTTAGGAAAGGTAACTCACTGGAGGCAGACCTCTGCCATCTATATCTTGACTTCATATGAGCTTCGGAAACCCTTTAGCCTGTCTATTCACTGGACAGAAAATGAGGACCGGGCCCCACCTTTCTCCCGAGCCTCTCCTCCTCACCTCTCTATCTGAGACAGGAACTTAGTTTCAAAGATTCCCCTTGTCTTGAGGCGCTCTGAGATGCGGCCTCGGAAGAGCAGCCCCCGCTTCGTGAAATCGATGAGAATGTTGCGCACAATCTCTCCCAAGTACATGCCGCTGATCATCTTCTCGAACCTGCAACGGGACGTTGTCCACAGAGGTCAGAAGGGGGCAGATGAGTCCAGACCAGAAAAAAAGGGAGGGTGGAAAAACTCCTCTTGTGGGGGCAGAGAGGAAGGAACATGGTGTCACTCGGGCGACATCCAAGAATCTTCTCAAATGTTGAGCAAAACTCACCACCTGACATCTGAGGCCCACAAGGCTTGGAGGGAAGGGAAGGGAAGGGAAGGGAAGGGAAGGGAAGGGAAGGGAAGGGAAGGGAAGGGAAGGGAAGGACCATACACCCAAGACCAATTCCAGGAACAAGGAAGAATAGCTGAGTCAGTCTTCACCCTAAATTCCACTGGACGGCTTCCATGTTTTCTCTTGGGCCTTAAGTAACTGCTGGCAACAACAGCAGGACCCCCCTCCCCCCCCCCCCCGCCGCCGCCACTTCTGGAACCAACCATGACGCTGACATGACTGGTCTTTGGAATATGCACAATGCCTCTTTGCAAAGCCAAGGCCCCCACGGTGCACTGAAGACATTGTCATTGTCCTACCTCCTTTTGTAGCCTGCTTCTTCCTTCATTAATGCTACCTGCCTGGCTCGAAGAGGGATTTCAATCTGGGGTCTTCTCTAATCTAGACTAATCATAGACTGTAAAGTGTGCTCTAAAGGACCATGGTCTTTGGTCTTTGACTACTGATTCAGACACTGTAGAGATAGCATCTTCCTACCAGGAAGAGGTCTCAGATCAGCTCCAAGCCCCTACACTACATGAGGCTCTGCGACATTGGGGATGCTTGTCATTTCATAAGAGAGGTGACAGATGCTAAGTAACCTGCCTTCCTGTCAGAGCCACAACAGTGCTTCTTCACACTGGGAGCTGCCTGTCTGTCTTTCTGTCTGTGTTGCCAAGTTCCCACCTGGTTTTCCTCAGTCTCAGACCTAGTTTCTAACGCACTCTCAAGACCTTGTAGTATGTTTGAGAAAGAAGACCCTCTTTGAAGGAGAGCCCCACCAGTCTCCTCAGGAGAACGGGCATTCTGAGGAAAACCGTGAAGATGGAGAGCCCGGTCAGTTGAGGCCCTGTTCTGGGACTTAGCTCCCAACACAGGTGATTGCTTACCTCTGTTTGCCAGGGTTGAGAGAAAGCTCATCCACAGCAACATCAAACACGGTCCGCAAGTCATCCAGGCAGCCATTGTCCCCAAATGCTCCCCACTCCATGTTGACACACATCCGTCCCTCCTCTCCGTCCACCAGCTCCACATTACGCATCTCTTCCATGTAGCAGGCGTTGCTTCCGGTGCCTGTCAATCAGAGGCCACCAGTCCTGCTCAACACCAGCCTCCCACCCACCCAGAGCCACGCAACCCCAACTGGGAAGGGTAGCGTCCTTACCAACAATGAGGCCAACTTCACAGTGAGGGTCTTCGTAGCCACAAGTCATCATAGTCCCAACTGTGTCATTCACCACGGCAACCACATCCAGGTCAAACTCCTGATAGCAAGAAGAAGATGTCTACTCCGCAAATCCCAATGTCAGAAACTTCAAGACACATATACACACATGCATGCACAGGCACACACATATACCCCAAATGGTATATACCATGGCCTATTCCTCATTTCACCTGCCCCTGCTCAGACACCCCCTCCTCAAACTGAAGCCTACACTTCCACTGGCCAGGACATTAAGACCACTTCTGAGCACGGAGGTCAGATCAGTCAGCAGAGAGCAGTGCGTGCTTTCCTTATAAGCACGACAAGCCAAGTTTGATCTTCAGAACCATGAAAGAGACAGACACAACAATGACGCATGCTTGTAATCTGTGCATGGGGAAATGGAGACCAACAGATAGATTCCTAGGGCTTGCTGGCTAACCAACCTAGCCTATCTGTTCGGTCCCAGGACAATAAGAGAAATCTGTCTCAAAAACCAAGATTAGGGGCTGGAGACATGGCTCAGTGGTTAAGAGCCCGGACTGCTCTTCCAGAGGTCCTGAGTTCAACTCCCAGCAACTACTTGGTGGCTCACAACTATCTGTGATGGGATCTGATGCCCTCTTCTGGTGTGTCTGAAGACAGTAACAGTGTACTCACATACATGAAATAAATCTAAAAACCAAACAAACAAAGAAACAAAAACTGAAGGAAAGCCAGGCTGGCATGGTGGCATATACCTTTGATCTCAACCCTTCAGAGGCTGAGGTGGTATCTAAGGATTGCCACCTAAGGCTGTCCTCGGGACACACACACACACACACACACACACACACACACACACACACACACAGAGAGAGAGAGAGAGAGAGAGAGAGCGCACCACTTGTCTATTTGCTCAGCCCTCTGTGCTCTCCCCATTCCTCAAAGCCATTACAGCAGCACCAGCCACTGGAACATGGCCTTCTAGTAGTTAACCAACCACTGCTGAGTGAGCTTATTTTCCCAACAAAGCAGTAACATGTGATACACCAAGCCTTGCACTACGTTCTCTGTTCTCCTACCTCTCGCCGGTGAATCGCTTCCTTCAGCAAGGTGACCACATCCTCACCCTCGCAGCCAGATGCCTTGAATCCCTTTGTCCACTTGAGGAGGATGCTCTGAAAGTAAGAAAATAGGAAATAAAAATCACACAGGCACACAGAGGAGGGATATCCAAGAGGGCGTCCTAGGTCACTCCTGGAGCCTGGTTCTGCTTCTAGCTCTCACCCTCGCCAAGCAGATTTTTCACAAACAGTTCTAAGCCTGCACCTAAGGTACTGACTTGGTTACATCATTTGATCCTCACTACCACATGAGAGTTTTCCATAATCAGTTACTTGGTGGGAAATCAAGGCACTGAAGGGATTTGCCTGAGATCTAGATCATACCCTGGCCCAGCGACTCATGGCTCCAGGTCCACACAAATATTCCAACAATTATTCCTTCGGTGGACAAAGACTAGAAGGGTGTATGTCTTAATTCCAGAGTTCAATGAACAGTGTGGGGGGGGGGGGGGCGCGCGTGTGTGTGTGTGTGTGTGTGTGTGTGTGTGTGTGTGTGTGTTCACATCTGCTTGCATAAAGCCGTGCACATGGCCTGAGTATGTTAGTCAGAGGCTGATATCACACGCCTTCTCCATTTGCTGTCTACTTTTTTTTTTTTTTTTTTTTGAGGGAATCTGTCATTATACTCAGAACTCACTGAGTTAAGACTGGCTGGCCAGGGAGCACCCAGGATCTACCTGCCTGGCTCTGCTTCCATAGTGCTGGGATTACAGGTACAGCACTGCACCCAGCTTTTGTATGGGTGCTGGAGATCTCAGCTCACAGATCCGCATTACAAACCAAGCAATTACCATCTGAGCCAGCCCCCTGAGCCCCTCTTTAGGTAGGGCGTCCTCCCTTGTGTGGTGGGACATCTAGACACAGATGCCCATTTGCTTTGTACATGGGAGAAACAGGGTTTGTTCCCCGTTGCTCTCGATGGTATAGCAGCCAGGACAAACCAGCAGCCCTTTCACAAAAGGCTGGAATCATGGCCACCCACGTGCCTTGCTCATGGTACATGCCCATCACTTGTGTATCCCACAAACCTGGGTGTGCCACACTGTGCTGAGATCCCGAGATTCTAAACAAAACACAGCACCGTGGAGGCCTGGCTAGTTACATCCACACGGCAACAAAGGCATGCCTGTCTCTTCTACTCGTCTCTCATCTACTGCTGAGCTTCCTGCCTCTGGCAAAAAAGTGCTCATAACCTCATTTCAGGTGATCACTACAGGACAACCGCCGGCTTCAACAACCCGGGAGACGTGCCCAAAGTCAGTGGTGAATAAATGTGGCCAAAGACCTCTGGGCCTCCAGGTGTCCTTAACACCTGCTGAAACCTCATCAAAACGGTGATGTCACCAGAGCCACGGCGACAGCTGGCCTCTGCTTTCCTTACTCTTACTTCTAGAGTTACCAGAGGAGCCTTAACTTACAGAACACAGAAACATCCAGCAACAATCTAAGGTCATACAATCCTGACTGGAACAGCGGTGAGTTTCCTGATAAAAATACACAAACTTGCACATGTTGGCATGAAAAGAGAGGGTCTACTCATGTGCACGAGGACCTCGGTTTGGTATTCAGCACCCATGGAAAAGCTGGGAAGACAGGAGAACCTCTAGGGTTTCACCAAACAGCCAGACAGCATTGCATAAATAAGTGAGCTCCAGGTTAATGAGAGGCCTCGTCTCAAAAACGAGGTAGATAACCTCTAACTGAACATGTATGCATGTGGCAACACACAGGCACGCGCGCACACACACGCGCGCAAACATACACAATGAGTTAATATTTTTGATTGTTATCGTTATGTGTACCCAAAACTTTGGTAGCCAATTTCTCCTAAGCGCCCGACCCAAGGTCTTTCCCTCTTCTAAGAACAACTCTCTTCCCTGTAAACTGGAGTGCACTTAGGAGTTAAGGAAGCCCAAAGAAGAGCCCTCCTAGAAGGTGACCCTACCTGGTCTAGGCTGTTCTGCTGGCAAGGGAAGGAGAATGTGAAACCCAAAGGCAGGGACACGCCCTTCATGCCCATGTACTCCAGGAAGTCCGCAATGCACTGGACAATGTGGTCGAAGAGCTGCAGGAAGAAAGGGCATTGAGAGAGGGGCCTCGACAGAGGGGGATGTCTGCCCTCAAGCACTGAGAAATGCAAGTTCAGGCAGCACCAATCAGGAGCAACTCTGCCAGGGCCATGAACCACTGCCCTCCTCAAGCCAGGGGTGAGTCGAGGAGGGGCAGGCTTTGAAATTGGGGTGGTTGCTGGATCCTCCCAGAAGCACATCCCATCATGAGCTCCCCTCCTCCCTAATGTATCGCCACCACCACGGCTACCCAGTTCTCTCTAGCCCCTAGCCACCCCCGCCCCCGTTCGTTCTCTCCAGCCCCTCGCCTCACCTCTTCCCCAGTGCCATGCATAACCTCCTGTGGGATGGAGTAGATCTTGTTATGCATCTCCACGCCCCTCCGCTTGCCATTACGCACACGCACCAGCAGGACCCGGAAGTTTGTTCCTCCAAGATCCAAGGCCAAGAAGTCTCCTTTCTCTGGAAAATGAACCCGGGACAATGAGTTGGGGTGACAGAGAATGCGTTTCCCTTCCTTGGGGTTGTGGAAGAGACCCTGTGAAACGCAGGTCTTGGGAGAAGATGAAGCGTGAGCGCCACCTGGCAGTTAAGCAAGCAAAATCTTCAAGACCAAATCCGAGTGGGCCCATGTGGTAGAACCCCAGCAGTCAGCTCTTCAGAACATGGGGAATGCTAATACGGTATACCTAAGACTGTCTAAATGTCACAGCTGAGACGAGACGAATGGCTACATTTTGAGTTTAAATCAACCATGAGCCAATCCAGCACATTCCTTTTCCCTCTTAAAGGTGATCTTTGAGGGGTACTTGAATGGAGTAAGGCCCCACATTACCAGGGTACCAAACCCTAGCTTCTGCCTCTGGAGCCAATATTGCCAACCATGAACCATCATGAACCAGAAACGTTTTCTATGGGGCCAAACAGGAAATACATGCAGACCCAAACTAATGTAGTATTTGAGAACTGCCTCTCGCATGCTAGGTTTGAATGGAGGCTGACACTGATTATGTGACCGTGAACAGGGTTCTCTTGGTTTTAGTTCTCTGCCAAACAGCAAATTTTTAATAAACAAAATTGGTCTCTGAGTGTCTCTGCATATAGGTACAATCCTAGGATAGGTAATTCAAGGTTGTCCTCTACAACATCCTGGACTACATTTGAGGCCGGCCTCAGCTACATCAGACCCATTTCAAAAAGCAAAACAAATGGGGCTGAAGAGATAATTTGGCAGTTTAGAGCTGACATTGTTCTTGCAGTGGTCCCAAGTTCAGTTCCTAATTAATACCCACATCAGGGGTTTCCCAACTGACAGGTAAGCTCCAGGGGGACCGGATACCACTTGGCACATGACGCACAACTCACTCACACTCACACACACGCACAGACACACATGCACACACGCACAGACACACGCACACAGACACACACACACAGACACGCACACAGACCCGCATGCATACATGCACACAGACACACACACACAGACACGCACACAGACATGCATGCACACACGCGCACACACAGACCCGCACGCGCAGTGCCGATGCCACGCACCTGTGCCATCTGGAGTGGCACACACGTAAGTGGGCAGCATCTTCACAGGGGCGACCGCATGCGTCTCCTTGCTCAGACCCTGCTCCATTTCCACCTTCATTCTTCTCTTAACCTCCAGAAGCTGCTCGTGGCTCAGCTTCAGAGACTCCAGGGTCTTCTGGCGGGCCCGGTGTTGGTCAGCCAGACGGTAAGCCACCGCCGTCACCATAGCAGCCCCCTTGCCGCTGCCATCCTCAGAGCGGAGGAAGCGGACATCACAGTCGGGCACCAGCCTCCTCACTGCCTTATGGAGACGCTTGGCAAAACTGTTATACACAGAGACCATGGTTACAAATGGCGGCCATAGAGCAGACCATGCCCCTGCAGAAGCAAATGATGTCCGTATCTTCTCTCTCCATTTCTCCCCATCTTAGGGTTACTGTATAAAGACCCAGCTATTCAATCATGGCTGCCAAAGCTGGTCCTTCTAAAGCTACTGCCCCCTGAATGCAGTCACACAGACCCGCTCTTCCTCATGGAACAGGCTATACAGCTCCTCGGTGTAGCAGATGGAGCCAGGCTCTGCTAGGGCAACTGTAACCAAATGTCCCTGATGCTCCTGGAGACCCAGCCTCAATTAATCTGATGCCCCAAGGAAAACTCAATAAAAAGCTTGGAAGCATCTTTCTTTGGACTCTGGCCTTTCTCTTTCCAGTTCCTGCAGCTGTTCTCAGAACCATCTGGACAACTGGAGACTATAAGGATGTTTAATTAGCGGGAGGCTCTTGGGTGGTGGCCTCCTGCAGCTTCCAGGGAGAGCGGACTACTGAGGAGAGCACAACACAGCTATTCCAAGGTTCCTCTCCCAGGCCACCCACACCCACACAGATAGCAAGCAGCCTCGCCCTGTCACTGAGCCGGAACCGGCCTCTTAACCACATTCCCAGGTTATTCATATTCCTACGGCCCTGGGCTGGAAAGTTAGGGATCGATCTCCGGGCCAGATGGCAGTCACCAGCTGGCTTAAATAAAGGTGCCCTGCCCTGGCACACACACTGAGAAAACAATGGGCAATTAAGTGAGCACAAGAGACATCTTCTGGATCCTGGTCGAGATATTTTGGAATATACGAATACAAGGGGCAGAAACAATTCGACACCAAAATAAGGAGAGGCTGGCGTCTTCGAGGTTGGGATGGCCACTAACAGAGGGTAGGGTATCCAGATGAACCAGCCAGAATAATGGAAGACCAAGGAATGAATCAGTAACTCATAAGTAGAGAGGGACGTGGCTGGGGATGTAGTGATGTGCAAGCCACCAGCTGCCTTCAGAAAGCAAACGCACCCACACCAACAGTGTCCACTAGAGAACACTTAAGCTATATGGAAAGTACTGAACTGCCTCATGGAGTCTCCAGGGGACTCCGTTGTCCCCAGCCCGGGGCAGCACACTCACTGGGGATGTTTCTTGTAGACGGAGCCATCGACACCGATGGTGGAGCGAAGTCGCTCCTCGCCCTTGTTCTCTTTGATTCGCCACAGCACCGCGGCCAGGGTGGCTGCGCACAGACTGGCCGAGCGCGTGGACACAATCTGGCAGATTCGGTGCGTGGCCACACAATCCTCCTGCAATGGATTCAGACCCAGGCGCATCAGGATTTGGTAGGCCTTCTCGATTCCATCCTTATCCCTGGGAAACAGACAGGGTGTGAGCCATGCTGAATTCACTGTGGCCAGTGGGAGGGGCTGTGGGCTGGCAAGGGAGTCCCTCGGTTCTAGCAAAGTCATCCTTCCAGGGAGAGCTGACTACACAGTAATTCAAGGCTCCTCTCCCAGACCACCCACACACGCACACAGGCATACGCACACAGAGGGAGGTCTGGTTTCTGTAGGTGCTCTTGTTTCCCACAAGGAAAACCTTGCAGTTCCTTTGTGTGTACCTTAGAAAGACAAGACCCTGTTTTCCCTGCTGCACATGCTGAGTAAGAGAACGTGTGGGTGTGGGTTCCTGCTCACTGCAACTCAGCTGCCGGCCACCACTGAGTACTTCAATTCAGTGTGAGCCCCACCTGCTGCACTCTAGAAAGGCAAAAGCCAGTCTGTCTGAAGACATTGGGAAAGGGCTGGAGGTAGGGCCTGAGCCTCTCCTTGAGGAGCCCCATGCCTCTATAACACGGGCCTTCATCTCCCTTTGGGCTTAACAAAGAGCAGGCAGAACTGCTCCAAGGGTCCTCGTTAGCAAAGTCCTTTGAACTATTTCATTGGCCTTCTTTGCCTAAAACTACTTCCTCTCTCCATCACGTCCCTGAAACTCTAAGACCCCCTCAATCAAGTAGAAATCTGAAGCTCAGAACAGCAGACCTAAATCTTTGCAACACTGTTTGGTGATGTCGTTGGCAAGCACAAGAACCTGAGTTCAATCCCCACAATTTATGCTATATAAAAAAGATTCAGATGTGGTTTGTCTCTAATCCCAGAGCACTGGGGAGGTGGGGACCAGTAGATCCTTGGAGGCTCATTGGTCAGTTAGCCTAGCTTCCTTAGTAAACTCCAGGCTAGTGAGAAAGTCTGTCTTCAAGGTAGACATTGCAGGGCTGGAGAGATGGCTCACAGGTTAAGAGCACCAACGGGAGTTCAATTCCCAGCAACCACATGGTGGCTCACAACCATCTGCAATGGGATCTGATGCCCTCTTCTGGTGTGTCTGAAGACAGCTGCATGAAAGAGATACATCTAAGAGAAAAAAAAAAAAAAAAAAGGCAGAACACATACCCACACACGAATACACAGGCACACAGAGGCACACACAGAACTCCAAACCAAGCCCCTCATTTCCCTCCCCGGTTCCTGCCCTGCTCATGGAGACTTAGAAGCTTACTCTTCAATATCCGAGACATCTTTGGTCTCGAAGGAGCCAGTGGTAAGGAGTTCTGGGCTGAGTTTCCCTTGGAACAACAGCTCTGCCTTGGCCATCTTCACCAGGATGAGCCTGACCAGCTCCCCCATGTACATCCCGCTAATCATCTTCTCAAACCTGCAGAGACACCAGTGACACCCCACCATCAACAGATGCACAGCCTCTCTCCTCCAGAGGGCACACATGCGACACACAAAACCTCAAACCAACCTGGGTGGTAGTGAGACTCTGTCTCAAGGGGGAAAAAAAACAAACCCAGTAATAATAGTAACATCATAGATTCCCAATAGGAAACAAGATGGCTATAATTCCCACTCATCCCACCGACATTGCCTTCACCGATTTGTGAATTCAAGAAAATGTGTGGTAAGAGCCTGGACAGAGTCTGGGAGGTGGTAGTTCATGCCTTTAATCCCAGCACTTGGGAGGCAGAGGCAGGTGGATCTCTATTAGCGCAAGTCTAGCGTTGTCTAAAAAAAAAAAAGTAACCGGATAGAGACTGGGGTAAAGTTCCAGGGCAGGCTAAAAGAGAGCTCAAGAATCTGGTGAACACGTTGAGAACCAAAGAAAGAAATCAACGCCAGCACTTAAGGAAGTCCAGTAATTTAATTTCCCACCACTAGGTGGCACTGTTTTCTTTAGCGATTACTAAAGCCTCGGCCCACGTGACAGAAGAAACCGAGCCCTTCGGATTATCTTCTAGGTAAAGAAAGCCCCTTGATGTCTCATAAAGGAGCGGAGTCTAGAAGACAGGAAGCATGTACTAACTAGGACAGGGCTGTGTACTAACTAGGATGGGCCATGCCACCCAGGAGGCCCAGCAGGGGTGTGGCACAGAAAGAATGCCTAGCAGGAACTGAAAACCAGCAGGATGTGACTTGCTCAGAGCCAGGCTAAAGGAGCACTGGCAGCGTTCCAGACTCCAGCTATGCCAACATTTGGGAGGCCGAGGCAGGAGGACAATTGGAGAAATGGTTAAGAGTGAGTACCACTCTGGCAGAACAAAATTTGATTCCCAGCACCCAGGACTACATGTATGTAATTCTAGTGTCAGAGGATCCAGCGCCCTCTTCTGGCCTCCCCAGCAGTAGGCATACATGCGCACAGTGCACTTAATACAAAAAAGAAAAAAAAGGACCAAAACCCAAAAATAAATAAAAGGAAAAAAAAAACAAAACAAAACAATCAAGTTCATCTCAGCAAGTCCAAAGTCAGCTTAGCCCGCATGAGAAACTGTCTCAAAGACCAAAAACCCAAAGCTCTAACATAGCAGTTGCTCCTGGTGACCAGCAGCCTGGCTTCAGCACTGTAGATTTCCACTGTCTACACCACGCTGTCAACAAGACGGCCTCATGGTAGCTGAGGAATGGTCCTTCATCAGTGGCTCTTCACAACAGGACTGTCCAGCAGGACTTGAGGGTCACCCCAGAGGGCAGTTTGGAAGACTACAGTCCAATCACTGTCAGCCATCGATGGCGAGCCCCTACTGATGCTCCCAGGGACCCCTGGCTCCTAACCACTGTGGGATTCATGATGTGGGTTCATCCCACCAAGGGAAGCAGGCACCAGTGAATGGCTTTTCAGCTGACCTCTCGGCACCCACAGAGACACAACCACATGATCCTAAAGAAAGTGCAAGTGCACAGAGTCGCATTTCAACATGGAGAAGCCTGTGACTCTAAGAAAGGCTACCCACCTCTGCCCCAGTGTGGAGAGCTAGCTGGGTTCTCTGGGCTCCTTTTCCCAATAGAGATCAGAACTAAGTTTTTCTAAAACACTCACAGCACCAAGAGGACCACAGAAATAAATGACACATTGCTCAAAAACGGTTTTGCAACTGCCCTTGGCCCTTGCAGCAGCCACCAATGCTGTTTCAAGATCTTCCACAGAGGAGCAGTTCAGCAAATTTTGAGAAAAGAAGGTTGTGTAAGGGTCAAAAGGAGGGCCAGAGGGGCTGCTCTTGCAAAGAACCCAGAGCAGACACTCAGCACCCATATGGTGGTTCACAATTATGTGTGACTCCAGTTCCAGGGGATACAATGCCCTCTTCAGATCTCCAGTCACTGAGTACACAAATGGTACACACACGGCAAAACACTCACACATAAAAAGAAATGAATAGGGCTGGAGAGATGGCTCAGTGGTTAAGAGCACTGACTGCTCTTCTGAGGTCCTGAGTTCAAATCCCAGCAACCACATGGTGGCTCACAACCATCTGTAATGGGATCTGATGCCCTCTTCTGGTGTGCCTAAAGACAGCCACGGTATACTTATATATAATGAATAAAATAAATCTTTTTAAAAAAAGAATAAATCTAATTTAAAAAGAAGAAATACAAAGTCTTAAAAAAAAAAAAGTCAAAAGTAACAAAAATAAGGCTGTGGCACATAAGATCCAGGGTGCAAAATGCTAAGCTTTCACCTCCAATTTTCCCTGGGTCATAACTGGGCCAGAGACCTAGTGTGATTGAAGAGAAGCCCTGGGACTCTGAATAAGCAGCAATTAAAAAAAAAGTCAACACTGGGCAGCGTATCTTTAATCCCAGCACTTAGGAAGAAGCAGAAGCACGTGAGTCTCTGTGCGTTTGAATCTGGGTTTCATCTACATAGTCAGCTCCAGGCCACCATAAACTAAACAGTGAGACCCTGTCTCAAACCCAACAAAACACCAAATCAAGGCCAGGTTTGTAGCTCAGTTGGTAGTGTTTGCCTGGGTTCAATTCCCGTCATCAGATAATATCAGCTGCTGCAATCTTGGCGTCCAGGCATCAATGGGCCGAAAGCCATGAAACAGTGCCTTCTTTTAAGAGCCTCATCTTGCCAGACAGTGGTGGCACATACCTTTAATCCCAGTACTTGGGAGGCAGAGGCAGCAGATCTCTGAGTTCGAGGCCAGTTTGGTCTACAGAGTTAAGTTCCAGAACATCCAGGACTACACAGAGAGCTGCTGACCAAGACTCTGTATTGGGGAAGAACCCAAGCAAAAATGTGACCATCTTGATGGGCGGTGTGGTTTATCTGCTTCTCTCTCCTTTCAGCCCCGTTGCAGTCTTATGATCATGACCAGTCCCACAACTAGTGAGTGTGCCTCCACAACCCGTCGGGGAGAATGCGAAGGAAGCCCTTGCTGTGGCAGTCCCCCACACCCCACACCCCACACCCCACCCACCCACAGAAGGATGCCACTTACAGCTGCTTCCCAGGGTTCAGCGAGCCCATGTCGATCTCTCGGTCAAACTCGGTTCGGATGTCATTGAGTGTACCGTCGTCCCCAAAGGCTCCCCACTCCATGTTGATGCACATGCGCCCCTCATCTCCCTCCACCATGTCAATATGACGCATTTCCTCCATGTAGCAGGCGTTGCTGCCAGTGCCTGGCCAGTGGAAGAAACCAGTCAGTGCCTACACGTGCTCTTGTCTTACCCGCCTCCCTCTTCACCACTTTAGAAGTCTTCCCAGAGGCCGTGAGGAATCACAGCAGCCTCCGGGGACAGCACAACACCAAGCCAGGCCTCTTTCTTGTACAGCTGCTTAACTCCATAAGTCCTGGCTTGGCACCACACACAGTAGGAGGAGAAAATACCCCAGCTAACGATCAGCTCACTGGTCCTCACACCAGCTCACTCACCCACAATGAGACCAATCTCGCAGTTCTGATCATCATAGCCACAAGTCATCATGGTCCCAACTGTGTCATTCACCACGGCCACAATGTCAATGTCAAAGTCCTGCAGGGGATCAAAGAGCCTTCATCATTACAAGGGGAAGACGGGTGTGAAGAGAGGGACATATCGAGACGCTCACGAGACGCACCGGGCATGTATGTCACTAACCCAACCCATGGCCACACATAGATAGAGGTGGGGATCACCCAACTCCCCATCTACCCATTATTCTCCATTTGTCTTCACCATTTTCCAAGACCAATTCCAGACAGCAGCAGCAAGGATTGAGTTCATCATCTTGTTGCCTTCTCCCCCTCACACACAACCACGACCTAGCCCGCCACCTCCTGCTCCATTCCCCGATCATATCAGTCAAGACAACATCCCTACTTGACAATGGGAATCCTGAGGTTAAGGACCAAAGGGTGTTTCTTGCACCAGGGCCAAAGTTACTATTTGATCACATACAAAACTCACAGGCCAACATGGCCGGGGTGCTGAATCCCTATCCTCGAGCTCTTCGAAACCATGTCCTGTTAAGTCCACAGACAGACAGATTTCACAGCCTGTGGGCCCTGAGCTCCCACCCTTTACTCACCCCTCTGCGCTGGATAGCCTTCCGGATCAGGTCCACCACATCTCTGCCTTCCACGCCACTGGACTTGAACCCCTTAGTCCACGAGACCAAAAAACTCTAGAAGGCAAAAAAAAGGAAAAGAAATTACCTCCCACAACTGCAACAGCAACATTCCAGCAAGTCCTTAGCAGATCCCACGTGGATCAGAGGTCCTCGACCTCAGCCCTAAAGTCATGGTTACATTTGTACATCGTCTCCTGACCAACCCAGGAAGCTCCCCGAAACACCATGACAGGAAAGTGTATACATGAATTCCTTGCCCAAGAAGTAGAAAGAAGTATTAAATATATAATATAGCCTGTATTTCTGACCCTCCTGCCTCTACCTCCTGAGGGCTGGGATTTCAGTAGATACTAGTGTGGCCAGTCTATGCTGTGCTGGGGATGGCACCCAAGGCTCTCTGTGTGTGCCAGGCCAGCACTCTTACCATCAAGCACATCCCCAGCTCCTCGGTATCTTCCCTTCACCCAGGGGTCTTTCTCATAGCACTTTAGATTGAAGGGGATCGATCTTAATTCCTCATTCCTGCTAACCTGGGCAGGGTACCACAGAGTACGTGGGGGAGGGGCTCAGAACACCCCTGACTGTATTTCATCACCACCCTCCACACCTACACATAACACATGCAAACAGCTTCCCAGAAGGACAGAAGTCTCAGTTCCGAAAGCTCATATGCAAAACCCGACATCACCACTGCCACCGCAGGAGGCTGAGGGAGTCCCCTTCCAAGAAAGCATCTCAGCCCGTCATACCTCATCCAGTTTTGTCTGGTGGCAGGGGAACGAGAAGGTGAAACCCAGAGGGAGCTTCTTCTCTTTGATTTGTAGCTTGTCCATGAAGTTGGCCAGGCATTCGGCAATGTGGTCAAACAGCTAAGGACACAAGCGGGAGGGTGAGGAGGAGGCAGGATTACAGGAGACAGACTCAGGGGGATGGTTTCTATCCATAGCCAACTTGACAGACCTAACATGGCCTAGAAGGCAAACCTCTATAGCATGCCTGTCTGTGTGGAAGTGGGAAGATCTCCCCAAATATCAGTGGCAGCCTTCCACCACAGGCTGGAGTCCTGGATTAATTAAAAAGGAGTTAATTGAGCTGAGCACCTGTATCTATCCATCTCTCTGCTTCCCAACTGTGGACACAAGTATGACCAGCACCTCAGACTCCTGCTGCTGAGTTCGCTTCCTACGGAGACAGACTATAGCTTTCAGCCGTGAGCCAAAATAAACGCCTCCTTTCTGAGGTTACTTTTGTTACAGCAGCAAATAGCATATAAAAATGAGCTGGTAGAACTTACGTCACCATCTGCTCTCCTGTGAAAAGGAAATGACATCTGGACTGTCACTCAAAATGACCTCTTGGGGGGTTGGGGATTTAGCTCAGCGGTAGAGCGCTTACCTAGGAAGCGCAAGGCCCTGGGTTCGGTCCCCAGCTGGGGGGGGGGGGGGGGGGATGACCTCTTGGCTCAGTCATGCAATGTGTACAAACGCATAATGCTAATTAGTGCCCATTAGATGGAATCTTCCACTTAAGCCTTTTAAATTAATCTCCATCAAAAGAGCCCCATAAGGCAGAGGAAGAAGTGGTTATCACAACGTCCACACGCATCAGAGAACAGAGCATCCTCTGCTGGTCACCATGTTAGTCCAGCTCATTCCTCCAGAACAGAATGCCCATCTCACTCCCAGGAAGTTCTCTGCCACCCCTGACTCTTGATGGGGAGTGACAGGATTCGTTCCCTTGGCGCCCTAGGAACTAACTCAACCAGAATAAGCAACCTTTTTTAATTTTTCCTCTGTAAAAGGGAAAAAAATTCCCTGAAGGCAATTCAAAGAAATTATTTATTTATTGGTTGTGTGTGTGTGTGTGTGTGCGCGTTTTTTTTTCTTTTTTCTTTTTTTCGGAGCTGGGGATCGAACCCAGGGCCTTGTGCTTGCTAGGCAAGCTCTCTACCACTGAGCTAAATCCCCAACCCGTGTGAGCACTCTTGAGCGCACCTATGTGTGCCTGTATGTGCGTGCAGTCACGCTCGCGCCCATGGAGAACTGGAGTTGCCAGTTCTTCAGTGTTGAGCGTCGCTCCATCTGGGCCCTGGGACACAAACTCTTGTCCCCTAATGAAACAGTGATCTTGAAGTCATCTCCACAGTCTTGAAAGTAAAAGACAGGACAATGGCTGCAGGAGCCACACAGCCTCCCCGACTCACAGAGAGATAAGTATAACTTACTCAAGCTTCTAGTCAAGCCAGAGCCCTCCAACTGAGCAGTTCCCCCTTCACCGACTCTGCATCCCCGAAGAGAAGCTTAGCTCTCCAGATGTTGAGGCAGAGGGCGGGGCACAGGAGAGTAAGCAGAGGCTGGAGAGAATGCAGAGTCCAAGGAAAGAGAGGGCCAAGTGGCCAGATGGAAAAGCCAACAAGGAAGGAGAGGGGAATGGAAGACAACAAACGTGTTCCTTCCCAGAAAGGAGCGACGGGCCAGCGACGTGGCTCAGAGGGTTGGCATTTGGTGCCCAGCATACAGCCTGAGTTTAATTCCTAGAGAGAAAACTGACTGCTCCATGCTGTCCTGAAGCCTTCACACATCCCTCAAGGAGACCCAGCAAAGTCTTCTCTGGAATCCTGAAGCAGATCAACAGTAAGGGATGGGGCTAAGAGGCCCACCGGCCCCTTGATGTCTAGGGCCGTAAGCAGGTGGTGGAGTCAGGAAGGAAGGCAGCCTAATGTAGGAGGAGAAGGCGGCGGCGCTCGCCGAGCTCCCACGTGGATCCTGTCCATCTGTCTCATCCCAAGCAAGGTCACCCACAGTGGATGCTGAACTTTGAACCTCCAGTCCAAGGCAAGAGCACAGACAGAACAGGGCTGTCACCATGAGGGCCATCAGTGGAAAAGTTTTAATAATACAAATGGGGCTTCCGGAGAGCAGCAAGCTCTGCTCATGCTGAAACAAACTCGGGCATATTAATCCATTCACAGCACACCACTCCCAACGTTTGTTAGCTTTCCTTTTTCTTTCCTTTTTTCCCAGTGCTGAAGACTGAACCCAAAGCCTTACGCGTGGCGTGTGAGCTCTCTGCCACTAAGCCGTATCTTTACAGCCGTTAGGGTGAAAATCTCTATCCAAAGAAAACAAGTCGTAGAAACATCGAGCAGTCACAGGAATTCGGGGACCTTTATCTGGGGTGGCGAGGAAGCAGATATCTTCTCAGTCCTCAGCCCCAACCACTCACTGTTCCTTCCCCACAGCTTTCCCCGCAGAAGGCAAGAAAAAAGTCCCTGCACTCAGGAGGCTGAGACGGAAAAATAGAGAATTTGGGGCCAGCCTAGGCTACCTCTTGAGGGCCTGATATCAAATCAAACTAAACTCACCTGGTGAGCCTACATGCTTTCTAGAAGGAAAGAGACGACTGCTCCCCTGAACTGAGGACCAACCCTCTCTTCCTGCTATCTGAGGACAGGGATGAGATGCTAAAGGAGTCAACACCTTCCTGACATAAAAAGACTCACTCAAAGGGCCTAAGCCTGCTAGCTCCGTGCTCCAAATGTTTCCCTTTCTTTATTGACAGGAGGATCTGCTCACTCCTCTTGTCCTGAGATGCACCTCAAAATCCTCACTAGGGTGTGCCGGGGCCCGGGCCAGCATCTGGAAGCTGAAGAGGAAGGGGTATCATATCAAGGTTGCTCTGAGGCAGAAATCAGTGATCAGAAGACAGGTTTCATTCTGTCAGGTTCACAGCTCTTTAAGGACCTTTGTAAGTTTGAGGTTTGATGATTTAGCTACTGATCTAATAAAATTACATTTAAAAAAATCTATTTCTTTCCCTCTCTAATTAAAATAATTAAACTGGGCTGGTGAGATAACAGCACCAAGCCTGAACCTGTGTGCGAACCCCAGAATCTACATAGTAGACAGAATTGATTCCCACAAATTATACTCTGACCTTTACACACACACACACACACACACACACACACACACACACACACACACACACAGAGTAGCTGAAAAGAAAAGGAATAGAAATGATTTCTTTAATCCTTCTAACTTGGTGGTTTGGATTGTTTTTATTATTAGTTGTCATATTTTAATTATTTCCACAGGTTTGATCTTCATTTGGAAACGAATTCACACTATATATGGCCCAGGCTGGCCTTGAACTCTCAGTCCTCCAGTCGCAGCGTCTCAAATGCAAGTATTACACCTGTGTCAGTCTGAGAGATTAAGGTAAATTTTAACTTCTGGGGTCCTGAATGTTTGAAACAGATCCTCTTTCTAGGTTGACAGACACACAGCACATGTCAACTGGAGTCCCCCCAGCCCGTCAGGCTCTGAAGGGAAAAGCTGCCAGGATCATGGGGTGCCTGGGCCCTTCCCATGTTACATAAGGGGTCTATGGAGACGGAAGACTTGCCCAGCACACTGCAAGTCTCTTCACAACCACAGCCTAACTTCTGGAGTCCCTTCTGGCACTGTCTTATTTGGTTCTCAAATATTTGTCATCTGGGAGCAGGGCCCAGAATGAGACAGAAGCAGTATGGAGAAAAGCCTACCACATTCTCCATGAGGCGGAACAACACCATTGTGGCACAATACAGAGCAGGAAGAAGAAAATCTGAAGAACAAGCGAACTCCCATGGAAAACAGCAGGCCCCGGCACGCCTGCCAGTTGTTGCTCCTCTCTTAGCCCACGATCTAACCAGGACCCTACCATCCCTCTCTACAAACAGACTGGGGTACTGCTGCCTGATAACCACTAGCCCAGAATCATAAAGTGAGATCGTCCCAAAACAGGACCTAATCTTAAGCAAACACCCCACCATTGGGCCTCCACAGGAAAATGCCCACAATCCCAGATACCCAGCCTCCAAAGGAGGCAAGGTGAGCGTCAGGGTCATGCCCAAAGACAAGCAAAGGATCTGCTACCTTCCTTGCTAGCTCAGCTCACAATCAAACCTCCTTCGTCCAGGAGCCACTCAGCTGGTGAGACAAGGTCAGTCAGGCTGTCGAGGTCCATGGGAAACCTTACAGCTGGAACAGTGTGCAGGATGTCCTAGTGACTGTCCTTCTGTGGTGGGGGAAGGGCAGAGTGTCCCCCAGCTCAGTGGCTACAACAGGAAGACTGTACCTGGGTTCCACTGCCCCGCATGATGTCCTCAGGGATGGCGTAGATCTGGTTCTCCATCTCCACTCTCTGGAGGCCATTGTCCGTCACCCTTACTCGGAGCACACGGAAGTTGGTTCCTCCAAGATCCAGAGCCAGGAACTCCCCATGTTCTGTAGACAGACAAAGGAGGGCCACTGTCAATTTGGAAGAAGACAAGATCAAACTGCCTCATGAAAACCAGTTAAGACTTCAGTACCAGTCAGCAGTCATGGGTGAGGGTGGCCAGATGGCTCACTTTTTCTAAATACATTTGGTTCTCTCTCACACAGACTCTCTCTCTTTCTCTCTCTCTCTCTCTCTCTCTCTCTCTCTCTCTCTCTCTCTCTCTCTGTGTGTGTGTGTGTGTGTGTGTGTGTGTGTGTGTGTGTGTGTGTGTGTGTAACCGAGACTTGCCTCCAGAGTCCAGGATTATAGACATGTCCCATCACACCCAGCTTTATGCCTGGCCTCCTCAATAATAAGATATTTTTATTACTACTTTGTAATTCACACCAATGAGACAGTTGAATCATTCAGCCGTCCTACTTAGCCTGTCAATGAACTTAAACTAGAGTTTAGTTTAAGAAGCTCCACCAATCAGATTGGCCTGCAGACTTTAACCTACCGGAAAACTAGCCAATGGGACTGGGAAGCACCATGGCTGCAGGGAGTCACGGAACTGTAAGCAAATAACGAAAGAACGTGCGGAAGAACCCCGAAGCCCACAGGAAGGACAGGATGGCAGGCTTCAGGAGCCTGAAGAGAAAGCAGTGACCGCAGCCTCACCCAGACACCTTCTAGCCTCCTCACCTTCTCCTTAAGAGGGTAGGGTTCATTTCTGGGTAGAGAAGGGACTCACTAGTTAGTGTGATGGTCAACATTGAGACTCTGGTCTGGTTGGGAGGGTCAAAGACATGTCCTGACTAAATAAACTAAAGGATTTCATCTGTGCTCAGGACTTCTGGACCCCTGAGCACCTTGCCCACGCACACCCTGGATAGCCACTTCTTATGAGCTCCCTGAACCCAGTGTCCATGATCTCTTAATGCAAAAGCTTGGGATGGGTATCAACCAACTGAGGGTCCTCGGGACTCACTCCCATACACTTGGTCAGGTGCAGTGCTAGTCTACATAACGTTCATCTGAAACCCACGTATGTTAAGTGTGTGAGAATCCTTGCCTGGCTACTTTTTAGCCTTGAGCCTCTTTTTCCTCAGACACATAGAATTCTGACCTCTGTCCTCTTTAAATAGGAGCATCATACTGCCCAGGACTGTCCTGAGAGAACTGAGCAATGTTCTTGAAATCACCCAGAATTATAGCAAGAACAAGTAAGCACCAGGCTCATGGCAAACACAGTCTCAGACCGGTCTCTCAAATGGCAAAGGAGACAGTAGATACCTTTCCAGGAAAAGCCACTGGAAGCAGACCGGGTGACTTAGCATTCCTCTCGCTGATACAAATTTTCCACTCCCTACTACTGGGTTTCTGAAGGAATCACCACTACTCACCCCAGACGCCTGTTCACTACAGGCCTGTTCACTGCAGGCCTGCTCACTACAGGCCTGTTCACTGCAGGCCTGCTCACTGCAGGCCTGCTCACTAAAGGCCTGCTCACTGCAGGCCTGTTCACTAAAGGCCTGTTCACTAAAGGCCTGTTCACTAAAGGCTTGCTACGGCAACACCAGCTTTGACTCACTGTGGACACCCCCTCTCCGTGGCCTCAGATGACTTTTCTTTTTCTTTTTTTTTTTTTTGGTTCTTTTTTTCGGAGCTGGGGACCGAACCCAGGGCCTTGCGCTTCCTAGGCAAGCGCTCTACCACTGAGCTAAATCCCCAACCCCCTCAGATGACTTTTCTAGACACTCGAGTACCCAACCTTCACTGGCCATGGGGCCTCAGCCAGATTCTAGGAAACGCTATGTGGTGGTTGTCAGGGGGATGAAAGAGAAAAATCAAGGGGGAGCTGCCTCATCAGCACTTTGAGGCCCGGGACACACACGATCCGCTGAATCAGTGACCATGAGAGGACGGAGGTGGCCAGCACTGCCTCTGGCTGGTTATCATCCAAGACCAGCCCAGCTGGACTCGGCCCAGCATGGCTCCATCAGGAATGTGATTCGGCTGTATTTTCTGGTGGACCGAAGGGGACTGTAAATAGTAAGGGTGCTGGTAGGAACTGGGGGACACTCACTAGTCCTTCAGAATATATTCCACCCACACTCACGGCCCCAAGGACTGACCCTCTGAGTTCAGAAGATGAGACGGTGACTCCAGAAATCCTATTAGGACCCCACAAGGCGATGGAGGGATCCTCCTAGGCCCAATCTCTCTATTGCAGATGACCACTCCCCACAGAGCAGGGCTTAGGTGACAGCCTTTACACATGGTGGTCGGGGCTCATGAATTCTGGTTCAGCAGTGGCCTGGGCACCTCAACAGGCTCTCTAGGCATGCGGCCTCACCGCAGAACTCACAGCTTATGGCGCTGACTTGCCAGGGCACTTGCGAGGTTTTGGTGGAATACAGACTAGGTTGCACAGGTATGTACGTGCATAACACACAGTTGTCAGTAAAGTGCCACTGACCTTGTCATCCTTCATTGTCATCATTCCTTGGTCTAAAAGGTCTTCTCCTAACTCTTGCTAGCTGCTCTAAATCGTAGCTCAAAGCCCTACCTCCACTGGGCTCCTTCCAAGACATTCCATAATCCCAGAATAGCATTCACCAGAGCATGTGACAGACTGTGAATGTGAAGGGCAAAAGTATCTGTGGGCAGGGCAGGAGAAAGGTTCTGATGTAAGAAAATCCACCAAGAGCAGGCTTCTTAGCCCAGCGCGGTGATCCTCCCATAATCCCACTGGTTAGGGGGCTGAGACCGGAGTCAGTGCCCCCTACATAGTGATTTTCAGTCCAATGAGAAGGAAGTTTCTTAAATCATACAAGCAGAGTTGAAGACATCTCAGGGGTTAAGAAAGAGCACTACTCTTCCAGAAAATGAGGTGGGTTCCCAGCACCCACATCGGGCAGCTCCCCACCACCTAAAACTCCAGTTCTAAGGGACTCTTCTAGTATCCATGGTTACTGCATTTACACGGTGCACATGCCTACAAGCAGGCAAATATACAAATGAATAATAATAAAAATTAAGCTGGGCTTAGTGGCATATGCCTTAAATCAATCGGAAGGCAAAGGCAGGCAGATCTCGGTGAATTTGAAAACAGCCTGGTCTAAATGGTGAGTTCTGGGGACAGTCAGTTACAGAGAGACCTTACCTCAAAATAATAATTAAAAAAAGTAAAATGAATTTTAAAATAATACACAATAAAATACACTTTTAAAAAGATGTCTAGGGGGGCTGGAGAGATGGCTCAGCGGTGAAGAGCACCCGACTGCTCTTCCAGAGGTCATGAGTTCAATTCCCAGCAACCACATGGTGGCTCACAACCATCTATAAAGAGATCCGATGCCCTCTTCTGGTGTATCTGAAGACAGCTACAGTGTACTTATATATAATAAATAAATAAATCTTAAAAAAAAAAAAAAGATGTCTAGGGGTTGGGGATTTAGCTCAGTGGTAGAACGTTTGCCTAGCAAGCTCAAGGCCCTGGGTTCAGTCCCCAGCTCCGAAAAAAAAGGAAAAAAAAAAAAAAAAAAAAAAAGGATGTCCAAAACTACAGGTAAAGAAAGAACCCAGTAGGCTCAGAGTAGGCTCCTCTAGGTAACCACAGTTGGTATTTGAGGCAACTTACCACCTCCTGTTGAATCAATGGTTCACTCATTAAATAAGATGTTTGCCTAGCAACTGTTAAGGGTTTAGATCACGTCTTCTGACTTTTTGTTAACCATGCTGTTATCACTGGATCCTAACTTTCACTTTTTAAAAAAGTGAAATATATACGAGAACAGATGAGTCAGCTAACTAGGCAAAGGTGACTGCCACCCTGTCTGACAACCTGAGTTCGATTCCTGGAATCCACATGACAGAAGGAAACACTCCCACAAGTTTTCCTTGGATCACCAAATTTGCTCTGACACACACCCACACACACCCACACACACCCACACACACGCCAAACAAATAAATGGAATAAAACATTTAACATATGATGGGAGTGATGTCGCTGCCTTCAATCACAGCGAAGACTCTGACCTGGGCCAGCCAAAGGGTTTCTCTTGAACAATAATAAGTAAGCACTTGAAAGTTGTAAACCCTCAAAGGGGAATTCTTCACTTGCAATGCCAAGAGTGTAAAACCTGGAGGCAACAGCAGCCTGAGCTGGACTGGGGGTCAGGAAGTGATCCTTCTAAAGTTGAGTCATTTGGTTAAGGTCACAAAGGGGTGAGAGAGAGCTAGGGTTTGACGCCAAGGCTTCTGACTCTAAAGCCTGGGCCCCTCCTTCAGGACCACGGCTTCCTCTTTGTGGCTCCAATTCCTGGAAACCACAGAGCAGTGAGAAAGAAAAGCAAAAGCAACCACATCTGTACCAGGAACTCCAGCTTATCGATGGAAACTAGACCATATGGAGTGGAGGGACGGCAGCAAGAGATACCATCCACTCCACTGTAGGGCCTGCTGAAGCTTGCTGATGGGCTGCGTGCACAGGCGCAGAATAAACTGGCACTCTCCTCTAACTCCACCAAGCCTCTGTACCCACCTTACACTTCAGGCCTCTCTAAGATGTTCTTCAGGTAAACACACCCATACACATAAAATAACACATACAAAATAAATCAGAAATACTTCTGCACACAGCTCAGCAAGGGGTGACAGAGAGGGACGGGGTGGCGCCACCCTTCATCAAATCGCCCAACAGGGAAGGGCGAGGCTGCTCGCTCCAGCTTTGTCTCTGCAGACTCACTTCCCACCCCCACACAGCCAGCAGCCCACTTTCAGCTTGACTCTTATCAGATGCTTAAGGTCAGTGAGATAAAGAGTTCCAACTTCTCCTGGGAACTCACCTGTCGCAGGAAAGACAGGGCACTAAGTGGCAGTTAGCCCATCTAAACATGGTAGTCAAAGTCACCTGGAGTAACCTGACACCGGAAATTCATTCATCACTCCTGGGTTGTTTGAAAGCTTCCTCGAGGTGATCTGGTACCTGGTGATGGCTGGTGTGTGTGTGTGTGTGTGTGTGTGTGTGTGTGTGTACACGCACATGCCTTGTTCTCTTTGGTCTTTAAGGTTGAGTGAGGGACAGTGGCCAGTTGAATGTTCCAGGAGGTTCTATTTTCAACCATTAGGTACTTGCCACTAATTAAAATAGATCACCACCTGCTCCTCCCATCAGGCGCTCAGTGCAGTAGGCAGGGCCAGCCCTTTTAAGAAGGCTCTGCAATAAAAAGGTGATTGGCCTTGTATTTCAAAGCCACCTTTCCCGGTCCTCTGAGGTAAGTGTGTCGAGAAATGGAGGTGTCCTCCTGGGTCAGCATGGCTAAGCCCCTACAGCAGATAATTAAACAGATGATTTACAAATGATGGTATCCGGGAACCCCTTCTAAACAAGGGGGCACCCCACAGAGATCCCGAGATTCTAGGCAAGCATAAAGGTGGCCAGGTCTGTCTGGAGCAAGGGCTAGGGGGAAGCTAAGTAACAGCTCACCTCCTGCGCCCTCACCTCTAGTTCTACTTCTCGTTCTGCACCATAAGATTTCCTTCAGTTACAGTGGATATGGCCTTCAGAGGACAACTGTGGGAATGTCTGTCTTTTCCTTTCACCATGAAGCCTCGCTCGGGAAACAGACTCAGCTGGTTGAGCTTGGTGCTTGCATGGACTGGGCCATCTGCCTCGGTTTTGGATTTAAGATGAGGCTGCACTTTCTAGGCCAGGCTGGCCTCAAACTCACGGCAATCCTTCTGCTGCAGCACCTCCTGCCAAAGCCTCAAGTACAGCGATTACTCAGAGTAAACAGTCAAAAAAGCCAGTGACCACCCAGGCCCCCTCGCTTTGCCCATCCACAATGCCTCAGCCTGTGAGACTCCCTGCTCACTGTCAATGCTCTGAGGCACTGAACACTCTTTGTTTCACCGCTGTGAGGAAGGCCAGCGCCTGTCTGTGTTCTCTACTTCTCGGTTTACTACTTCACGTTAGTAAAAAGACTTCACAGTCATCTGTATAAAATGTACGATTAAAACTTATTGTGAAAGTTAAAAACAGAAAACAAAAACAAAACCAGGAGATTATTATAAGTCTCAATGGTTAAGGGCATGCACTGCTCTCTTCCTGGGGACCTGAGTTTGGTTCCCAGCATCCACATTGTCCAGCTCACGACTACCTTTCACTTCAGCTCCATGAATGTGGCACCCTCTAGTGGCCTCCCAGAGCAATGCCCTCATGTGCTCAAACTCCAAGCATATATGTAATTATTTAAAAAAAAAAAAAATTAAATAGAAGGGACGCGAGTAGTGGCATGTGCTATAATCCTAGCTTTCAAGAAGCAGAGGCAGCCTGATCTACACAGCACATTCCAGGCCAGCCTGGGCTACTTGGTCTTAAAAAGTAAACACACAAAAATGAAATTTTAGAAAGGAAAGGAGGGGGGGGAAAAAGAGAGAGAACTAAATCGATCATGAATCTTCAAATCAGATATTCTCCTGCCATCAATTGCTTCAGCAATGAGAATGGACAGCCCCTAAAAGTGCCACAGTTGTCCTGATTGTGACCCGGCCACAGACAGACCTGGGAGGAAAGGGAATGATATAGAGGAGTCATTTCTGCTCCTACAAGAACACCTTTCAGGTACAGGCAACAAGAGTTAGTGTAAATACTCTAGATGGAAAGACAGTCAGCATACGTGGACGTTCACAGCATGGTTAAGTGTCAGCGTGTCATGTCAGGGCGCCAGTCTGGCATAACTATAGAATATGGCACCAATTTACACCAGATACATCATGTCGAAAGCAGCTACAGCATAGAGCTGATGCGATGGGGGCTATAAGCACCTAGCAAGTGTCATTGTCAAAGTTGTCACTGGGAACTGTCTGGCTCCCAAGCAGATAAGATTGTGTCTTCAAAAGGCTTGTGTGTGAGTAACCCGAAGGGGATGGACTGTGTCTAGGGTCAAGGAGATGACTAGAGCATTGCACAACAGCCCAGCCAAGGAGCGGTGGGGGCCTGGGTTCAAGGGCCACATAAGGGGGTGGGGTGTGTGTGTGTGTGTGTGTGTGTGTGTGTGTGTGTGTGTGTCATCCTCCTGCATTGGATTACCCAGTGTAGAGGGGTAATGGGACTTCCAATGGTGACACTGGGAAAATCTTAGGCCTAGCTAACTAGACAAATGGATTGCATTGGGCTGACTCACAGGACTCCCAGACCTTCTGGCCACCCAATGCCGGAAGCGGCAAACGGCGGCATGTGCTTCCAGGTCACTCACTGATATACAAGTAGACTTCTACACTCCATTTCTGAACTGGCCCTGTAAACAATTCTAAGCCCCTAGAAAGGAACCCACCCACACCTGTCCAGAAGTCCCCACTGGCAATAAATACTGCTGTAGGACACAATTCATGGGCTATATGTAAGACCCTATCTTAAAAAAAAAAAAAAAAATCAATACAACGATGAGATGTTTGACTCAACATATGTGAATGCCACCCACTCTGGGGAGGCTATCAGTGCTGTCTTTGCTTAGATCGATCGTCAGCACCACATCATAAACCCCCTTATTAACTCGCTTGTGCACTGCTGTTGACTCAGGCCTCCGCTGCATGGATGTTGGTCTAATACACAGCAACCAAGATAAGGGGCTTCAGCAGCTAGCACAGAACCTATCACGGAGCTGGTCTGTCTCCCTTTATCGCACCTCGAGCTAGCGTTATATGGCCCGGTATCACTCTCTAATTGTCTCCTCTGCGTAAGCTTTATCTCCCTAAGGACAATTCTCCCTCTTCAAAGGCAAGCCACAGAGGCTTGGCACACCACGGCCTCACAGATCACTAAACCTAGGAGGGGACTTTGTGGATCAAACCAAATCAGAGTTCCCAAAGGAAGAATGAAGGCATTGTGCTGGGCGCGTGGGAGGAACGCGGGGGAAAAAAAATAAAACATGCCGTTAGTTAGTGGTGTGCTTCGGCGCTGGGCATTGGCTCACACCACCTGCTTGCCAGGAGACCGTCCTCGGTAAATAAATTGACTCTCCTTTTCTGTAGAGTATCTACCATTGAGACCCTGAGCGGGTTTTAGCACAGAACTGTCCGTTGTCTGGTAGACACAGTCTAGTTTCTGTTTCAGTGACTGTACCATTGCAAGGATGCTGTGATCTGTATCCAGTGACTTAGGGGGTTGTGTCTTCTCACGACCCACCATGTTGTGAGAGCTGTACTTAAGCATGCTCATTTGTGTATGTAGTACTCCTTCAGGCAAAGATGCATTTCCAATATGGTGGCATTGTAAACACGGCTGGGACTATGGGACTTAGAGGTGTAGAGTTGAACTGTCATAGGCACTTGTCACCTGTCTGTCACCCAACCCATACCACCACCACCCAGAGCTATGCACAGGCCCGGGCAGGCACATGCTCGCTCACACTCACACACCTGGTAACTCCGCCATATTCGCGTCTGACTCCCGGCTCAGCTGTGTGGACCTGGACAGATTATTTGTCCATCCAGCCCTCATATTCTTAAACAGGAAGGTAAAAATCTTTTTCTTTTAGGGGCTGGCGAGATGAGTCTGAGGAAAAGGCGCCCGCTGCCAAGCCTGACAGGCCACGTTTCACCACCCAGGACCCACGTGGTAGGAGAGAGCAGCCGTTAGCCTCCATTCTCACAGAAGTGCACACACGCACACACAAGAAAATAGACATAGGGGCTGGGGATTTAGCTCAGTGGTAGAGCGCTTACCTAGGAAGCGCAAGGCCCTGGGTTCGGTCCCCAGCTCCGAAAAAAAGAACCAAAAAAAAAAAAAAAAAAGAAAGAAAGAAAAAAGAAAAAAAGAAAATAGACATAAATGTGGAAGTTTCGTTTGAGTAAATGAATTGGAGCTAGAGAGGTGTAAGTTTATAGGAGCACTGACTGCTCCTATAAAGGACCCAGGTTCGATTCTCTGTCCCCCCCCCTAGTGTCTCAGTCTGTAACTCCAGTTCCAGTGGGCTCAAGACCCTCTTCCGACCTCTCGGGGCTCCTGGCATCCACATGGCACACAGGCAAAATACTCACACACAAAAACATAAATAAATCTTTTAAAATTAACACGGGTGGGTGCTGGGGAAACGCCCCAGCGAGGCCTATGTCCTTCGACATTTTAGGTGCTTACTTAGCGAGATACAGGCCGCCCTTCAGGAGTTGATACATTTATCAGAATGTCAAGCTGAAACACAGATGTGGCGTGACTTCCAGTCAGAATGAAACAGAGGAGTGGTCAATGTGCCAATCTAGAGGGCACAGCAGAACTCGCAGGGACCTCTCTCCCCACTTCAGGGGACTCTGAAGATCTGAGAACTCACCCATTCAGCAACTCTAACTAACAGGACACATGCTCAGTGCCAGGCTCCAGCAGGTCACAAGGCCTCAACAAATATTCTTATTTTAGGAACTGTACACAGTCTTCTTAAGCCAGATCCAAGAGACTCTCAAAAGGTGTTCCCCAAGGACACACAGGGATCCAAGGTCAGGTTCCAACACAGACCGGCCCACCACAGCCCCCCGCCGGCTGCTCAGCCCCTCCCTCCGGCTCTCAGAATCTGCTTCCTGCCCCGCAGATAAAGACCTCGCTCACACCAGCACTCCCACTTTCGTGGACCCCACAGACACCAGTCAAGAACATGGGTGACTGCTGTGGCAAATGAACAAGGCTTTGCCAGTGCTGGGTTCCAAAGCCAGCGTGCAGGTTCAGCCTCCTGGCATTCTCTTAGAATCTTCTCTCCCCGCCCATCAAAACCCCCACCCCCTGGGACCAGACTACGTCTCCAGACACCCAACCTGTGCTGAGGAACTGACACGGGTGGGGAGATTCTGTTCATGCCCTCAGAAACCTCCATCACCTCCACCATATCAACAAAAGCGAAAGGCCCTCTGGGAATTATTTAGCCTCACTTAGGAAGACACAAATTCAAGGCTATACAAACACTAGTACATGCTTTAGGGGAGAAGGCTCTGTAACGGCCTACAATTTGGGCACCAGGCAGGCTAGATGTTTGTCTCCCCAAAAAAGTCAAATGACACTCTTTCCAACATCAATCTTGCTTAGTGGCATCGTAAGAGAAATTATCCAAATAGGAGAGATTAAACAAAGCTCAACCAACAGCTTCCCTCTTTAGTCGTAGGGGCTGGAGAGATGGCGCAGCAGTCAAGAGTAATTAATGGCTGGGTTACTTCATAAATAAATTGAGTTAAGAGGACCTGGATTCGGGGGCTGGAGAGATGGCTCAGTGGTTAAGAGCACTGACTGCTCTTCCAGAGGTCCTGAGTTCAATTCCCAGCAACCACATGGTGGCTCACAACCATCTGTAAAGAGATCCGATGCCCTCTTCTGGTGTATCTGAAGACAGCTACAGTGTACTAACATAAAATAAATGAATAAATCTTTAAAAAAAAAAAAAAAAAAGGACCTGGATTCAATTCCCAGCACCCAATGGCAGTTCACAACCCTCTGTTCCAGGGAATCTGGTGCCTTCTGGCCTCTTCGGGCAGACACCTATGTGGTGTACATGCAGGCAACCCACTCATACATATAAAAAATAGACAGGTATTTAAAGAAGTATTACTGGGATAAGCACAGTGGCTCTTCCCATTCTTCCCAGTTCACTTTAACTTACAGGACTGTTTAACGGGGCTCATGAAACAATGGAAGGGCTATGAAGGGCACTGGTGCCTACAGAATGTGCCATCAACCACAGTTGCCATGGTTAGCCACCACCACTCTGCTACCTGTATGGGACTGGGAAAGCCAAACTGAGAGGAGAAGCTTTGTTCAGCACAGGAGCAGAAAACAAACGGCTGTCAGTGGTACACAGGGAGCACTGGTTTGACTGTGGCTGTCCAAGTGGTCAGATGGCCATCCCATCCCATAGCCTTCTGGTCACCTCCCAGTGATGGCATCAGCTTTCATCGACTTAAACCTTGCAAGAGGCCTTGACTGAGATTAGTTCTATGTCCCTGAACAAAGTCTAGAATAGAGATCCTTGGAGCAGTCACACCCATACCCACCCACACCCACCCACACATTCAGTACCTGTCCCATCCGGAGTTGACCTCACAAAGGTAGGCAACATTTTCACAGCTGCTGTAGGGTGCGTGGTAGCTCCTAGCCCTTTCTCCATCTCCTTCCGGAACCGCCTAGAAATCTCCAGAAGGGTCTCATCTGAGAGACGCATGTGGTAGAGAAATTGGTCAACCTGAAAGGGGGGAGGGGACAAGAATAGATTACATGAGCTACAGTTTAGATATATGTCATTACCCAACTTTTCAAAACACTCTAGTCAGCCTTGTAACCCAAGCACTCAGGTGGCTGAGGCAGGAGGATTGCAAGTTCTAAGGCAGCCTGGGCAACACAGTGAAACCCTGTCTTTTTTCTATTCTCTTAAGCTGGCCGCTGAATTTCCCTGCACACCGGAGAGCACTTCCTAGCACATACAAGACTATCTGAACCCCAGCAATTCAAGAAACAGGACAGCAAAACCTGCCAGGCCCGGTGCATTCCTAAATTCTAGCACTTTGGAGGAGAAGCAGGATCAGTTCAAGGCATCCTTCTGACAGGTTAAGTCCAATGGCTACATAAACTAATGCCCCCCCCCAAAGTTTTAATTACTAGAGAATAGAGAATTGCAGGAAGATAGTTGGGGGATAGGAGATTTTCAATTAAGTTAAATTGAGAACACACACACACACCCCAAGCATCCTATAGCAGAGGCTCATGGCCTCCCTCTTCTTTTTTTTTTTTTTTGGTTCTTTTTTTTTCGGAGCTGGGGACCGAACCCAGGGGCCTTGCGCTTCCTAGGCAAGCGCTCTACCATTGAGCTAAATCCCCAACCCCGGCCTCCCTCTTCTTTTGCTGCCCAAACTGGCCTTCACCTCAGTCCTGTCAGTGAGGTCACCCACACCCCAGGGCCAGCAGCCATCACCTCCTCCCCAGATTTTATAGTCCCCAGTTCTTTTTTTAACTCCATCAGTTTCCCAACCCCCACCCAGACATTCCTGGGTTCCCAGTTTAAAATCTGTTAGGTGTTTCCCACTCTGGTGATCTGAATAAGAAAGAATGGCCCTTGGATGGTCCTAGATTGGAATGCTTAGTCTCCAGGGAGGGGGAGATTAGGAAGGGCAGCCTCAGGTGAGGTCTAGTAGGTGAGGTCTTGTAGGAGGAATTCTGTCCCTGGGGGTGGGCTTGAGGCTTCAAAAGTCCACCCCAGGCCTAATGTCTCCTCCCTCTCCCCCTCCCTCCCTCCCCTCCTCTCCTTCCCTCCCTGTCTCCAGTGCCACACCTGTCTGATTCACACCACAGTGATAATGGACTAACCTCTGAAACTGTAAGCCAGTCCCCAATTAAATACTTTCTTTTATAAGAGTTGCCTTGGTCATGGTCTCTTCATGGCAATAGAACAGAGGTGACTAAGGCAATCATTAAGCATCCTAGCCCCCACATAAGCTAGCCCTGCCCATCTCCTAACCATAGGGCATGTCTCTGGTCACGTGACGTTCTTTCTCTGGTATAAATCCAATCTGTGCACCTTAGCATTAGGAACCCTGAATCTATAGGTCCATGCCATCCTGCCAGCCTTGAAGACCTCTTTCTCTCCAGAGCCTGCCCTGGCCCTCATGAAGATAAGTTAGGCCTCCCAGCCAGTCCAAGGACTCAAGCTCTTTCTTGCCCGGTACCTAATCCACAATTTGGAAACAATGCTACTGGCCTTCCAATTTAGTTACACTCTGATAAACCCACCCAACAGGCATTTAACCCTAACTTCGTAAACACCACAGACAGGAGAAAGGAGTCATATTTTGTGACTTGGGGCTGCTTAGGAGCTGACTGGCCAGAAGGGAGAGACTATCAGAAACACAGACACAAACAGTTGCCACAAATGTGAAACGTCTCTGAATGAGAGCCCTAACTTTGCTATTTCCGGGGAGACGAGAGATACAGAATCTCCAGACACCTCTCCACCATTTGCCAAGGAAGTAGACGAAATTCCACAAAGCCAGGACAGAGCCCGCACTGCCTTGTGATGAGTCCCTATGCTGCTTCCAAAGTTAAGGCTACAGAAGAGCAAATTCCCCCACAATCTCACTGCTTGCAAGGTAAGCGCTTTACCCACTGATCTGTCCCCCGCCCCATCTTTGAGGTTCTAATTGCTAATTGTTCTCATTCTTAACTCCAAGAATGAAGTTAAGAGGCTGCTGTTTATTGAAGGCCTGTTACCCTTTGCTCAGTAGATGTACCTTTCTGTAGCAGATTAAAATGATAAAGTCAATGTAGCCATTAACAGTAGGTAAACATTTTTAGCATAGCTTAACCTAAGGCACCACCTGACTTGATCAGCATTGTCTGCAGTAGAGCATCCACAGATGTGTGCTAGCAATTCTAATGCCACAAACTTCCTAAGCATGGCACGGGTTCCCATTCATTGCTGGGTGGGTGCCCTGCCCTGGATGAATGGCAGCCAAGAGAAATGGAAATGGGAAACTAGGTGCAGCCTCAAGGAATGAATGCAGTTTCCAGAATCTTCCCACTTGTCCCCCAGAGCACAGCCATAGGGAAGAAGTGCATACAGCCTGGAGTCACAGAAGGTCTGCCCCACCCCCCCACCCCACACCTAGATTTTACTTTCAGACACCAACCAATCAAAACACATCCTTAGGGTGCCCTAGTAGGTTGACTAGCATAAAAGTTGATAGCTAGTGTCTCTTTTACCTCAAGAATTGCCTAACATCATGCTGAGTACTTTCAAGCCAGTGCCCAGCTCAGTGTCCCTCAGCCCCACTCTGGTCACAGTTTAGAGCCCTGTCTTCAATCACAGCTAAATCGGTCTCTGATAACTTCTGCTTGGTCTCCATCCTGCCACTTGTGATAAGAGTTCCCAACTTGGCTGCAATCCAGGATCACGTGAGGTGCTTTCAGAAGCTTTTGTTTTGGCGTGTGGTGTGTGTGTGTGTGTGTGTGTGTGTGTGTGTTCGCGTGCACGTGCAATCTTTATTTCCTTTCATTTTTAATTTCTTTGACTTATTAGTTTGGTTTTTTTGTTTTGATTTTGTTTGGGGGAAAGGAACAAGTTGGGTAAGGAAGTGGGGAGGACCTGGGAAAAGATATGATCAAAGTATATGAAAAAAATTAATAATAAAAACAATAACAATAAAGAGGCCCTGAGTGCAGGCGGTGCCAGTCTGTTGTGATCTTAGCACTTGGGAGCCGTAGGCAGGAGGAACAGAAGTTCCAGGTCATCCTTGGCTACATTGAAAGTTTGAGGATGGCCCAGGCTCTAAGCATCCGTTCCAAGCTGACCAAATGGACACCCTAGGACTGAGGGTTCCAATATCCTCACCCTTCTAGTGAGTAGGTTCCTGCACTGTCAATAAAGTGATCATGGCTGGACAGGTTCTTCTAGTCAGTGTTGCTTTAGGGCATTTTCTTCTATTCTGTCGAGTCTTTTGACTCAAGCAGTAATCCCAGCAAACAGGAAACTAAAGCAGGAAAAACAGCAACAAGCTGGAAGCTAGCCCCAACTGCAGAATAACTTCTAGGCCAGCCTAGGCTAGAGGGTAAAAACTTGCCTTTTAAAGGAAGGGGCAAGCAATGGGGACAAAAAGTGCTTGTCTTGCAAAGATAAGGACCTGAATTCCACCCTCAAGAACACATATTTTAAACAGCCAGGGGGCTAGAGAGATGGTTCAGTAGTAAAAAAGAGTGCTGCTTGTTGTTCCAGAGGACCAGGATTCAATTCCCAGCATCCCCATGGTACTTCAGAACAGGGTAACTCCAGTCCCAGAGCATCTAACACCGTCTTCTGGGCTCCTGTGCACCGGGCATGCCCAGGATACAGACATTCACAGAGGAGACACCCGTACACTTAAAAGGAAAAAAGAAGGGGCTGGGGATTTAGCTCAGTGGTAGAGCGCTTACCTAGGAAGCGCAAAGCCCTGGGTTCGGTCCCCAGCTCCGGGAAAAAAAAAAAAAAAAGGAAAAAAGAAAAAGCCAAGCATGATGCATACGCTAGGAATCCCAGCATGGGAGGTGGATGGAGACAGGCAGACAGCCTAGCCTAGTTAGAAAGTTCCAAACTTTCTAATAGTTAGAGACTGTCTGAAAAAAAATTAAAAATGAATTACAATTAAAAAACCCAGTCCTGTCCTACGGCCTCCACATACATGTACACATGGGAGTGCATGAGCATGTGCACACAGGAAAAGAGCTGAAAGTTGGGACGTTAGGCCAAAGGTGAAATAACCAAGTGTTGATTGACTCCATACTTGTCACACTTGGAGAGACAAAGCTGGCACTGTCTGGGAAGAGACTTAAGTAGTTGGGACCAGCAAAGGGGAAACACTCAGGCCAATTCTGGCGGCACAGCACATACACATTCCATAACATTGACAAGTCTGACAGCATTTTCACTATAAAATGGGGTGCAGAGTCCTCCACAGCCAAGGCAGAATTGAGGTGCCAAACACAAACAAAGCTCTCCAACTGTCCCCTTTCCTTCTGCCCCTTCCTCTTCTAGAAACCTCTCTGCCAAGTGGCACCCTGAGAGGGCCAAAGGCAATGCTCAACACTACTTGAGCAAACTCAAGCTTTTACAAAGCAGGACTCAATTTCCCCAGACTGTCTTCTTTCTCCTCTTTCTGTGTTGGTAGGTTGGGGGCAGGCAGGGCAGAGGGAGGGAGTTGGGGGGTGAGGGGGTACTTCCCTTTAGGCCTCTATCTGAATAGAAGGCAGAAAACAGAAGGCTTCCTTGCTGATGGGGGAGTCTCAGGCAGGCCTGAGCAAAGCTGGCTGGCTGGGGTCAGGGAAGAAAAGGCTGTCAGGTTACCCAAGGCAAGGGTGTGTTAGAGATAGCATTTCTAACTGATAGCAGTTCAGCAAGGCTGAAGAGATTAGAACTTCCTCCTCATTGGGCAATGCGGGTCAGTTTCATTCCTCCCCACAACACCAGTCTGACCTGACTCTTCCTCCAGAGTTAGAGGTGAAGACAGGACAAACTCTAAAGAAAAGCAAACACCATGCAAAAGGGAAACCAGCATCATCCAACCTTTAAAATACTCCACGTGGCTCCAGACCCCCACAAATGGGGGAAGGATGGAGCTGGCTCCGTGTCACACATCTACCAGCACTAACTAAGGAGGCTAAGCCAGGAGAATTACAAGTTCAAGGCCAGCCTTGGCTACACAAAACAAAACAGAAATCTAGGGAAGGAAGAAACACCAAGATCACTGGAGCATTTTAAGTCGGCCACTTTGCTGACAGATCTTCTCTTGGTCACTCAATCCCTGGCATGGTGTGGCATCAGAACGTCTGGCCACTACACTTTCTGCTATAGGCCAGTGACATGAAAACCTGATTCCTGAAGGGCCCTGTCCTTTGGCCTTGATTGTCAAGAGGGACAAAGTTCTGCACTTAACTCCTGCTGATGCCTTGGTCAAGAAATCCTTTCACCAAAGCTAACCTGAATCACCAAATCCTCCGAGGACACGCCTTCCTGGGAGAGACTTGAGGCGATCAAACAGGATAAGTGACTGCACCAGCTTCAATACATCAGAGCAAATCCGTGAGGGAGCCAGAAACGCAGCTGCTGACCCCACCCCACTCTCCAGTCTTTGGCCGTTTCCATTAATCTTTGGAACATTTTTATCCACTGGTCCAGGAAGGATGGCTTCAAGTTCAAGGCCTACCAGGTTTCTTACCACTTAGGTTTGTCCTGAAGAAACAACTACATGAGCTCCAGCCTCAGCTCCAGCCTGGCCTCCTACAGGACAGTTAAGGGGAAGGGCCCTGCCTTTTGCAAGTGGCTTGGTCTTGCTCCTTTGAAATGAAGGAATGTGAGGTGTTATCACACAGCATGCAAACATGCCACTGGCCACCACCTACATCTGTCTTGTGACAGATGTGTGTCACAAGATGATCTGTGAAAAAAGAGGCAGGCGCAGGCGCAGGCGCAGGAGGGAGCAACCCACACTGGGAGTCCATTCGCATGAATCCAAAAGCAGATCTATAGTGTTTGTGGATAGAAGCCATGACTGTCCCAGGTTCAGTGGTGGAGGCAGGAGAATCAGAATTTAAGCTTGGGCTACAGTGAAAAGCTTGCCTAAGAACAAAAATTTTTTATATAGGAAAAAAAAAAAAAAAGACAGTGATAGCCCTTTCAGAGAGCGAGAGGGTTAGTGGTGCCAGTCAATCAGACAATGGGGTGACTCTGGTGATACTGGATGGATAGAGATGCTATCCAGACCATACTTCAGTTTAGAAAGTTAGGAAGACTGAATCTGATGGCACAGGCCTACAATCCCAGCCAATCTCAGAGTTGTAGGTTTGATCCCCAATCATACAAAATAATTTAAAATACCAGACCTGTAGGATGGCTTAGTGGGTAAAGGAGATTGCCGCCAAGCAGAATGACCAGGAACCCACATAGTATATAATCTATCCTGACTTCCAAGTATGCACTGGAGCGTGAGGGCACACACAAATTTAAAATATATACTTGCTATGTACATTAATTTTATATATAATCGATACTGTTTTGTATGGCACATATCTGTAATCCCAACACTCGGGAGACTCAGGCAGGAAGAGCTCAAGATCAGGGCCAGCCAGCCTGGGCTACACAGACTGTATAAGAGAGTAAAGAGAAACAAAAGGACTTGTCCCTAGCCTACCTGCTTTGCACAGTCAAAGCACCCAGGAGACCCAAGGGGTCAAGAGGACACACCCTGAACACACATAGCCTTCCACTGACCATGTGCTGACACAGGCTTGCTGCATAGTTTCAAAAGAATCTCATATATATATATATATATATATATATATATATATATATATATATATATATATATATATTTGTTTCTGCATTATTCCTTTGGCAATGTTTTATCACCAGCCTTTGACAAGGAAACCAAGGCTTGGAGAAGCTTCCCCCAGACCACAATCCTAGCGCCTGGCAAGGCGCACAACATCAGGTGGTCGGTCCAGTAGGCACCCCAACCTGGGGCACAGGTGTGTCCACCCTGGTTGAAAGCTGGCAATGGTGTCCATGTCCTCACTAATTATAATGCTCTCAGGCTCCTCCCAGCAAGGCCAAGGCTGTGCAGAGAGCAGCAAATGTACGCCAGGGAGAGAAGGCGAGGTGACTGATCAAAGAGTTAGGGGTGAGCCGGGGAAGAGGACGAAAGGGTAAGCTGCACCCCCTGCTTCCTAAACCCAACTGATGGAAAATAACAGATCTGCTGAATTGAATGCTTTCCTCAAATGGGGAAGAGGAGGTTCTTTGCTGGGGTGGCCCTGCCACCTTGGGGAGGCTCCAGCCCTGACGGGTATTCATGAGCCCGAAGCATACAGTGAATGGGGAGAGTAGGGAGCATACAGGCCACTCCTCCAAGATCCAGTTGCCCCGTTGTGAGTCACAGGCCTTCCTTTCCTGTTCGGCCAGTTCTTACTCTCAACCACAGGGAATGAGACAGACAGGGCCTTGGCACTTGCCGAGGGGCCAGGAGACGTGCACTGGGGATACCCAGCCTGGGTTAACCAGTACCCAGGTTAGATATTCCTTGCTGGAGGAAGGCGGATGGTGCAACAAACAAACAACAGGCCCCAGTTTGTGTGACCCTGGCTTGGTCCATGAGCTGACTGAACAGCAGATCAAGTGTGCCAGGGCTGGGCCGGAAGACACCAGGGTAAAGGACACAGCAGACTGCCAACAAGAAGCTCAGTCCGGAGCAAGAGGCCAATACGCTAACAAAGACGTACAAACCCAAGGTGACAAACAGTAGTTTCCCTTGCTATGACCACTTTCTGTTTGTTTGTTTACTTGCTTGCTTGGGTCTTTGAGATTGTAGCCCAGGCTACCCTCAAACCAAAGGCAACCCCCATGCACTGGTCACCCAAGTGCTAGTATTTCGAGTGGGTGGCACAGTTAGCTTTTATTTTTTTAAGCCAGTGTATAGTAATCATTTTAAGAGATGATAGGACAGAGGTATATAGTTCAAGGTCTCAACCCTAGAAGAATTAGAGCAACCATGGAACCCTGAAGAGTGGGAGATAGTATCTTTCCTGAGAAAAGCACTACCAAATGGTTATCCAGTACCACACGGAGAGCCCTGAAAACACAAATCCAGATAATATCACTGTATAGACTGAGCAGACTGTATTTCGTATTTGTACATTTAGGAAAATATATGTATATATTTATATACATACATTCACACACACTATATATATACATATATATATATGCATATACAAATGTATACAAGAAAATTCATGTACAAGAAAAAAGCCATGAATCTAAAAGAAAGCAAGAGGAGGTACAAACAGGGCTGGAGGGAGAAAAGCAAAGGGAGAAATGATGTAATTATACTATAATTAAAATAAACATATATATATGATTGCGTTGCAGTGGTGGTGCACATCTTTAATTCCAGCATTTGGGAAGCAGAGAGGCAGGTGAATTTCTGTGAGTTAAAGGTCAGCCTGGTCTATAGAGTAAGTTGCAGGACTACAGTGTGTAGTCAGGGCTGCAAAGTGAAAAACCCTGTCACACACACACAAACACACACACACACACACACACAGAGAGAGAGAGAGAGAGAGAGAGAGAGAGAGAGAAGAAATGATCTCCTGTCTCAATGCATGTCCTTCCTTCATTCTCAGGCCCTCTGTCCTCTTGCCACTCCCACTTCTTCTGGTCCCTTCTTGTTCATAAATGGCACCCCTTAGACTTTCATGTTAGTTTTTAAAATCTAGATTGTGCTTATGAGATGTGACGTGTATCTTTCTGAGTCTGGCTGGCTTACTTCACGATTATCTCCAGTTCCATCCATTTTCCTGCAAGGCAGAAGATGACTTCATGTGTAACTGCCACATTTTCTTTAGCCACTCATGCTGACGGGCAGGCATGAGGGTGTCAGTAACTTGGCTGTTGTGAGTAGTGGCTGCAATTAACATGAGTGCGCAGACATCTCGGTTCAGGCTGACTAGACACCTGTCCCTCTCATCCTCACTAGATCCAGAAGACCACAAGCACCAACTCAGTCTTGGCCGTATGTGATGATGTTAGCAGCTCCCCTTACTCATGAGCTCCTATTCGAGAAGGCTTGGCTATGGTTACCAGCACAGGACTATGACATTGGGAAAGTGAAGATCTAGCTACTCCAGCCTAACAGGAGCTCATGTCTGACCGTGCTCTGCAGACCCCTGCTCACTATGGGATGCTGACACCATTTCCTCCATCTTCACCTGCCTGTCCTACCTACCATGCTTCGTTCTCTAGGTCACACTTCACCCTCTCCAGACAGCCCAGGCCAGGGACCATAATCGGCCTTGCAGATTCCTGTCTCACAGCAACATCTCCTCTCTCATTCTTGTCTGTGGCCACTGTCCACCTGCAGGATCAAACCTCTCTTGGCCTGTCTCTCTGCTCCAAGTACAACCCAGGACTCCCTCCCAACAAGACCACACCTAACACAGGCAAGACACCCAGACATGCCCACATGCCCAAGATCACCTTTGGCTGACCGTGGAAATGGCAAGACTATATACACAGTGCTTGCTTTTACTCTCCAAGGTGGCCCAGTCTCAGGCAATGAGTTAAAGAGTCCCACAGTGACAGCCCACAAAGTAAATCAGGGCTTTGTTCTAAAGGAACCAACACACAAGGAGGACACTGAAGCAAACAGGGCAGGGAGTGGGAAACTGAGTTCCAGATTCAGGGATTTGGGAGTTTAGACCTGTCTCCTGGTACACAGCAGCTGGTGTCTTTGCCATAAAAGGGCTTGGATGACATCATTCCAAAGGTCCCTTTCCCACTAGCACCTGACTCACACCCCAATAAAACAGTCAACCATCTCCAGTTGTCCCTGGCTTCTCTGTGCTGGGAGTTAAGTGCATGGTTCTGGAGTGAGGCTGCCTGCCTGGATTGACATTCTGCCTTGCCCTTGGGCAGTGTACTGACCTGGTGTCCCCTACCTGACTGACATAACAGTATCTCGTGCAGTACAGGTGGCCTGAGATATGTCAGGGCATCGTGTCTGACGAGCCAGCTTCTACTAAGTACAAGTGATGTTTATCTTTAAGATCTTCATAGGAGAGCCAGTACCAGGTGTCTCATACATAAAATATCCCAGGTCTCCAGAGGGAGGCTGAGGCAGGAGAGGATTGCCAGCCTGAATTACATAGTGAGTCCCCAAGACAGCCTGGGCTACAGTGTAAAACCTTGTCTCAACCCTCCCTCCAATAAAGAGCTTTATAGGGGAAAGGAACGGATGAGTCTGGATGACTTTGTACAAAGCACTGAACCAGGAAAGACTCGGGCAGTAGGAGGAGCCGCTCAGCCGGGAAAGGAAATTAGCCTCAATGCCCTCACTGAACCCCCATTAAAGTAGTCAGGTGTTTTATCTGTCTTTATCCCTTCTTTTATCAGGCAATAAAGATGCTGAAAGGAAAGGTTGAGTTCGAGGGATTTTAAGATCACGGACTGCCCTATTCCTCCACAGACAGGGATGCTGGGTACACAGGCAAGAGACCATGAGAGAAGAAGGTGGGCAGGTGGGTTGGCCCCCTTACCCAGAGGACTTCTGGGACAGGCTCTGAGATAAAGTTTCAAGAAAGGAATATCCAGAAATCTAGAAACAGAAGCACTAAGCAATTATGGCCACCCATAAAATGAGATTCTCTGCAACTCAGGCCAAAACTCTAACTAAAGTATGAAACCCACTCAAAACATACAGGGATAGGATGGGGTGGGGGGTGGGAGGTCACATCTGGCACTCTGGTGTTAAAAAACTGATTGTCATGAGTTTGGGACTAACCTGGGCTATCTAGGGAGTTCCAGCCCAGCCTGTCCTCCCACCCACCCCCCGCCACACACACATACACACACACACACACACACACACACACACACACACACACACACACACACGCACACAAAAAGCCAGGTGGCTAGAGATGAAGTTTGGTGAAAAGTGCTTGCCTAGGACCCTGAGTTTAATCCTTGGCACCTCAAAAAGTAATAATAAAATGTAAGAGTGGAGACTCTGGGTTCCCTGCAGAGACTGAATAATTTGGGGCTCTCCAAGGTCAGTGAGAAGGAAAATCCTCAGCAGCCCAGGGGCATACAAGATGCAAAAGCCCTGCAGTAGTTCTAGGAGACCCCATCTAATATAATAAACCAAAAGAATGAGGGTATGACAGTCCCCTCTGGTCCCTAAGGGAAGTGTCCCAAATCCAGGGTAGCCATCTTTCTTGGTCTAGTGAGCCCACCTCTAAGGTTTTCCCCAGTGGCAAGACTATGCACAGGGCTTGCTTTTACCCCGGGGCAGATGATGGGAAGCAAAGGCAGTTCCCAGCGGTGCACGCTTTCTACCTGCCCTGGGCATCTCTGCCCCTTTGCTCCTGGGAAAGTTCCTGGAAGTCAGTTACTTCAAGGCAGGTACAGGGTTCCCTAAAAGAGAAGATCTTCAACCTGGGATGCCCCAGCAGACAGTCAAGACCTTTGAGTATGGGTGTCAGTTCCCCCAGAAAGAATGCAAGTTAAAGGGCTGGAGAGATGGCTCACAGGTTGAGAGCACTGGCTGCTCTTCCAGAGGTCCTGAGTTCAGTTCCCAGAAACCACAGGGTGGCTCACAACCATCTGTAATGGGATCCCATACCCTCTTCTGGTGTGTCTGAGGACAGCTACAGTGTACTCATACAAATAAAGATAAATAAATATTTTTTAAAGACGCAAGTTAAAGAATATTTTCTACGGGTTGGGGATTTAGCTCAGTGGTGGAGCGCTTGCCTAGGAAGCGCAAGGCCCTGGGTTCGGTCCCCAGCTCCGGGGGAAAAAAAAAAGAATATTTTCTAGTTGGCCCTACTCTGGACTTCATCTTGCAACCTCTCCCAAGAACCAATGCCTCTGACCCTAGGAAGTTTCCACCAACCTTTTCCCCCCAGCTCAAATGTCTAATTGGTGTAGAAAGCATGTGTTTAAAACTCCCAGGAACAAGGATCCCACCCATAGCTTTCTAGTTGGCTCCACCCTGTGAGTCTGCCCTTCAGTGAGGGGTAGGGGCTTCTTCTGAAGGCTGTGCTCTCACCACCTCAAATTGCCAGGAGACCAGGAGACACACTGTTGAAAGCTGGGGGCTAGCTAGCTCACGCGGGCAATCCCAGCAACTGAGAGACAGAAACAGGAAGATAGATCACCAAGAGTGCTAGATCAGCTTGGAGTACAGAGAGACTGAAGGAATGAGGTGGAGGCTTCGGGGGAGGGAAAAAAGGAAGGAAGAAAAGAACAAAGGGGGTATGGTCATGCACATCTTTAACCCTAACACCCAAAAGGCAGAGATATGTGGATCTCTGAGTTCCAGACCAGTCTGGTCTACATAGCAGTTTTAGACAAGCCAGGTATATAATGAGACCCTGCCTCAAAAGAGAGAGAGAGAGACAGCTCAGTTGGTAGTCCTTGCCTATCATGCATAAAGCCATGAGTTTGATTCCAACACCACATAAAGTAGGTGCCATGCACATCGAGGCAGGAGGATCAAGATTTCAAGGCCATTCTCTGTGTATAGTTGCAAGCCAGCCTGAGCTATGTGTCTCAAGGCAGAGAAAAAGTAAATAGAATTAAATGTTAGACTAGGATAGCCCCTAGTCTAACATTTCTAGCCCAAAATGTCTGAAGCTCCAAAGTTGGGAAAACTTTGTAACGCCATGTCTAACCCAAGCCTTGGGACCCACAGAGCCATGATAGAAGCGTGGTGAGGAGGCACAAAGATATGGGAGAGGTACTCAGAAAAAAGTCAGACTCCATGTTCATTCAGGGCCATGAAGGATGCAAGACCTAGCAGTGTAAACCAGCCTGACAGAGAAGGACTGCTTACATCTCTGAGAAGTGAAGGTTTCAAACTGCAAGAAAGTTGAGAGCAAACTGAAGCTGGAATGAGGGGCAGCAGACAGGAGTGTGGAGAAGAACCCAGAGACCAACTGACAGCGTCGTGGCTGTCAGAACAATGACAAAAAGGAATCCTGGGCTCCTAGGGAAGATCCGGTGGCACCAAGGTCATTGCTCACCCTGGAAACGGGCCACATGTTTACACTAGTGGGTGAAAGTGTTCCCAGCACCCTGAGTGAACACAGCACAGCCCTAATGTTCCCCAGAGACAGGCAAGTGTGTGCTCAGAACAATTTGTTCTTAACCAAGGAGCAAGAGCCATCCTTGTGTTCTTACAAAAATAACCTTAAGTGATCTTGGACAACTTAATCTTGACCTCGGTTCCCTTCCAATACAGTAATGAACACACAAAATAATCGTGCTTATCTCAGGAAGCCATTTGAACATTCATGAGCTAACCTGAGTCTGGAACCAGAGGCACTCTGTTCAGTCAGAGCAGAAGCTCTCCACTGAATTCCACAATAGCAAAGAGCAAAAGTGAGCAGACACTGCGCTTGCCCACTAGGACGCCAAGTGGGGCTGGCGGTAGCTGGTTACTCCCTACAAGTTCCAAGTGCTAAGACTAGAATAAGATAACCTCAGAAAAGTCCCAATCAAAAACCAGGCATGGTGGTCACGCCTTTAACCCGGAGGCAGAGGAAAGTGCATCTCTCGAGTTCAAAGCTAACCTGGTCTACAGGTGAGTGTCCAGCCTGCCAGGGTTAGTGAGGAGTGGAGGTGGAGAGTGGTAGGTAGATCTGTGATCTGGTCTACATAGTTTGGCCTACACAGTGAGTTACTGAACAGCCAGACTCTGTAGAGAGACCTTGCCTCAAACCAAAACCAAAATGTAACCAATCGGTCCTAAACCAGAGTTTCTTTCATCTTTCCTAATTCTTCCGCAGCACAGAAACACTCCAGATATACTCTGTGTCTCTTCTCAAACTTCAGGGGGATCAAATAGCTTTGCACACCTAAGCCAGATCAGGGAGTCTAAACTGGGAGGCTAAATCCCTCCTGTGACACCTGGGTTTTTTTTTTAAGTTACAGGCCTGACTCAATTCTGCCCCTACTGGTAACTTAGAGGAAGTACATCCAAGTGTCCTGGTGTTGGGAGTGTAAAGAACCTAAAAGAACAAAAGGTTCAAATTGTGGTGTTCAGTCAGTCACCATAAAATGGGATGGGCACAGTCATCTGCATCTTGTAGGAATAGGCCTCCCAAGAGGCTCTGGGTCCTAAGGTGAACGAACCACAAGACAGGAGTTAGAACTCACTTCCAGAGACTCCCATGTCACTCCTAGGAACAGATGACTCCACCAAATGTCCCCTAGGAGTGTCTGTGGTGCTTCCACGGTTCCATCACCGGGAGAGAAAGTTCATAAAAAGAATTCAGACGTCCAAAAGGGAAATTCACTCTCCACAGGATTAAGGAGTCTTCCTCCACTTTGTGATTTAGGAATTGTCAAGATATGGTTGAATCAAGAATAGGGGGGAAAAAGAATAGATAAACCCCAATGGAGTCTGCAAAAATCGAGCCAACCTAAAGGCAAATTTCTAAACCTTATTAAAGTGCAGGATCACATTCCAAGATACTAGAGAAACTCAAATTAATCAGGTGCCTCTCTTAAATCTGGAGGTTCATCTGCCAGGACCTTGGAAACATCAAAGACAACCTATCATCCTGTCCCACGCACTCAGGACCATGAGAAAGAGGGTGGGAGGGCTAGAACGTGGTCAAGGCACTTTCTCTAAAATCTGTTCTTGTTAGACACTAATTTTAAATGTGTAACTGAGCAACGGTTCGCAGCAATTCTAACACAAACCTCTGGACAGCAGCCCCCCTCCCCCGGCCCCCGCCCCATACTAGACCATTCCCTCTCTTAAATCCTGGACTAGGGCCCAGGACAGGAACCAATCCCGTAATCCTGGGTATTTTAGAAACTCAATTCTCCCGGGAGTTAGAGCGCTCGGGGCCTGGCTCCGATCCACCCCCACCTCCCTAGCCTGAAGCCGAATGTGAGGCTCCAAGCAGGGCCCGAGGCTCTTTCTTATGTAAATGACGCTCCCTGAGAGCTGGAGTTTGCCGGGACCGCAGAGTGAGGTGGGGCTCAGGAGGGTCAGAGCTATTAAAGGTTCATTTTCAGAGACCAAGAAAAAAAACAAAAACAAATTAAAAAAAAAAAAAGAAACTTTGGGAATCGTGGGGTGGGAAGGTGAGTCCACTCCGTGTAACTTTTAGTAGCAAATCAGAAAATACTACCCAAAATCCGCCCCCAACTCGGAGGCCAGACACGGGGACGAGAGGCGGGGCGGTCCCCAGGAAGGTCTGCTGTGAGGGGGCGCCCCTTTCGAGCCTCAGTTCCGGGCAGTTCAGTTCCGGGGAGGGGGCGCGGCAGGCCGGTCTTTCTGCGCCCTTTCCCGCTCCTTCCTGGGTGGCTCTCTCCCCCACGCCACCCCCGATCCACCTCCAAGGGGCGCCACGAGGAACCCATGGCCTCTCCAACGCATCCTTAAGTTTAAGAGGGCCGGGCCTCAGCTGCTACACGCTTCCACCCCGCCTCCTCCCCTACGCTGGATCCTTCCCCACGTGCTCCTTCCGGAACTCGGGCTGCAGAAGGGGGCTCCTCCCACGTGGGCGCAGCAGTCTCAGACTACGTGCAGGGCGGCCGGCCCGTCTAGAAATTAGGGGCTTTAAGGGTGGGGAGGATGCTCGCGGATCCCGGGAAAGTGGGAGTATCGGTGATGCGCGGCCGGGCCACGAGGGTGCCTAGCAGACGTGGTTTCTGGCGCTCAGGACTTTCCCAGCTACTCAGACTGGTTCCACGTCCCCAGCCCCGGAGGAGGAAGCAGGTCCTCTGCGTGCTCCAGATTCCCGGAGAGCACGCAACTTGGTCCGAAGCGAGCCAGCAGCTCCCGCCCGTGCCGACTTACCTTCTGCACTTGGTTTTGGTTGAGCTCCGTGAATAAGCAGGCGATCATATGCGAGGCGATCATCCTGCTGCGGCGAGTCGGGGTCGAGTAGAGAAACCGAGGCTCGAGCGCTACCGGTGGAGCGGGCAGAGCAGTTCGACCGCTTTGAAACCAGGCCCGGGTGTCCGGCTGGGATCGGAGACTCCAGGAGCCACACAAAGAAGCTTAACCACGATGGCTCACCAGCTGAGGGCCTCGCGTTTCCAGAAACAGGTTTTCCTCCTTTTTTCTTTTCCTTTTTTTTTTTTTTTTTAAGTCACAACTACTAGAAGGCACCTAAGTCTCACTCCTGCCGACCGGTCTAGTTGCTCAGCGTCCCGTCGCTAACTTCGCCCACGGGATCCGTAAGGCTCAACTTCGCAAAAATGACAGTTCTGTTCCTCTCGGGCGATCGCACCTTATCAGAGTCACTGGAGTGATGCTCCTGCCTTCGGGTCTCCTAAGCGGGATAACTCCGTGTAGCCTGTGGTGTCCTGAGACTCTAGCACTGGAGTTGGTGCAACAATGTGGCTTATTGAGGGGCTGCCGGCTCTTTGGGCCGCCCAAGACAGTGACGTGGGCGCGCTCATTGGCTGCGGGAAGAGGGTGTGTGCGCTCTCCGGCTGCCCGCCCGCAGTCCACAGCCAATCAGCGCCCAGAGCCCGCGGGCGCGGCTGCTCCAGCACCCAAGCAGGCGGCGGGAGAGACGCGCCCGAGGCTAGGGGCGGAGCCGGGCGCCAGAGTTGGGACGTGTGTTCCGTGGCTAGAGCCCGGGACTCCAGGGCGCATGAGCCACCGCCGCGTCAGGCTGGGCTTCGGGTGGGGGGCGCGTGATCACGGACCCAAGAGATGTTGGGAGACTGGAAAGACAAGTGATCCTAGCAGCACACGCCACAATCTGGTATCTGAGGATCATGTGAGGGGCCGCCAGTGCCCTGTCACAAGTCTGAAGCACCTTGATTCTCATCCTAATTGTGGCTCAACGAGTCTGCAGATCCCTGAAGCAAAGCCATTACAAAAGTCAGCCCTTCGTAATCGTCACACCTATAGCATATGTTTTACAAATTAGGGAACTAGGCACTGTGCTGTTAATGAGCTTTGCCCAAGGTCACATCGCCAACAAGTGGTAGGTGAAGACAGAACACGTCTCACTCTGAAATGCAATCTCCCCACCCTGGTATATTATCCCGCCTTTCTTGAAGCCAGGAAAGTAAAAGGCTGGAGAGAAACCTTGTCAGGAGCTAGGACTGATAGGCGGGAGGAGAAAGTGCATGTGTAACTGCTTGGCTCAAGTGGTGTGAATTGGTTTATAGAGGCTGAGAAGAGCCCACCTCTACCTCAGCTCACGCCTGACACCAGACTCTTAAGTTCACATAGATGAGTAGACGCCAGCGATATTGAAGTAGCACCTCAAATGGCATGAGGTTGTTGCTGGTGGAGAATGGGAAACCTGGGAGTTGGAAAGTTACATGGAAAGAAGACAGGGCCTACCATTTCCAAACAGTCTCGCTCCCCAAGCTCTCTCCCCACCTCTGGAGTGGCATGGGCCACTACTGGAGATCAAAGCACTCTGCCGACTGAAGTACACCCCAGCCCACGTTGCTCTGCTGGGCCGCTTCTACCATGTTCTCTGGTGTGGTTCATCTATTCCCTCGATGGGCGATTCCTCCCAGCACTGTCGACAGCAGTTACACCATCTGCACACAGGTACTCACAAACCTAATCTACAAAGCAAGAACTTTCCCCCAGGGCTTCTAACTTTCTTAGCCAGCTATGGTTTGTCATCCCAGCAGAGGTGACTAGCACCTCACACTTAACATGTACTAAGCTGAACTTCTTAGGTTTTTTTTTTCCTTTACCAGTTGTCTCCACAAATGACATCACCATCCATGGTGTCTTCCTGCCACCTGCTCTTACAACTATCCACTCCATCGGGGAGCAGTTAGTCTAACTGCAAATCAAAAAGGCCAGACCCTCATGGCCAGGCCATCGATGACTCCACCCGAGTCCGTGTAATGTCACTTAGCTGCCATTTTTAGCTACCTCTAGTTTGACCACCATGAGCCCTCTTACTCAAGAGCTAAAGAGACTTGTTTAAAATACAAGCCAGTGCTTTGTGGGGTGGCACAAATTTGTAGTCCCAGTGCTCCAGAGGTGGAGACAGAAGAGTCAGGAGTTCAAGGCCAACTTGGTAAGCATGAGACCTTGGATGGATGGATAGATAGATAGATAGATAGATAGATAGATAGATAGATAGATAGATACGCAGGCAGGCAGGAGATAAGATTAGATTGATTGATAGATATATACCAAACTGTCTTTTTGGGGGGGAAGAGTCTTAAAACCATTATTGTTTTCTTATCTTCAAATAAAATCCAAACTCCTAAGAATGACTATTAGAAGTAATTTTTAAGGCTGGACATGGTGGCACATACCTTTAATCACAGCCCTTGGGCGGCAAACGCAGGCAAATCTCTGAGTTCGAAGCCAGTCTGGTCTACCAAGCAAGTAGAGAGAGAGGTGGGGGAGGGGGGGAGAGAGGGAGAGAGAAATTAATTTTACAGCCAGGCACCAGCACTTTGTGAGTTCAAGGCCACAAACGTGGCCAGCAAAGCGAGTTCCAGGACAGCCAGTGCTGCACGGAGAGACCCTGTCTTGAAAAAAAGCAAAACTGAAAACAAAAAAACAAACAAAAGTCATCTGCCTCAGCCCCAACACCCGGGTGGTGGGATCTAAGGTATGTGCCACCGTGCCACCACACCCGGCTCCTTTTCTAAGTGTTATATCCATTCTGTCCTACCTGTCTGAATAAGCATCTGCGTCTATATCATTCCCTTCTATCTGCAGTACCTCGTGTGGGGGCGCTCTATCACATGGTAGGCACCATGTAGGTATTTATTGTGTAAGTTAGTAGATGATTTAGTGATGTCACATATGATTATACGACACAAAGGAGAGACTTTCATTTTCTATATTAGTTCTCAAACCCTTCCCATTGGTCTGCCTCACAGTTCACCAGTGTCTTTCACCCAATTGCAACAGCCTCATAAGCCAGCTCCTCTCTTTCTGACACAGACTCTGAGATGCTTAAAGCTTTTGTAGGACAAAAGCTGCTCTCCACATGAATGGGAGGAAAGGACCCGGCCTGAAGGAGAAGAGACAGGAACTCCCAGATAAGATAAAGGCTGGAGTGAGACAAGGGTGAGGCACAGAGGCTGATTAAGGCTTTAGGTGTTCAGAAGTCTGAGGCAGAATTGATGGCATAGGTTAAAAGTAAGCAGCAAAGAGAAAAAAAAAAAGACCTTTCTGGAAACACTTCGGGTGCTGGCAAGGTGGCTCGGTGGGTAAAGGCGCTTGTCGCTGAACCCCGACTACTTGAGTTTGAACCCTAGGACCCATGTGGTCAAAGGAGAGAATCAACTCAAGAAAATTGACTTCTGACCTTTACACACTTACCATGGCATGTGTGTACCTACATGCATATGCACACAAAATAAGGGTGTACATGAAATAAAAACATTTTGAGACACTTAAAAAACCGATAGTTAAATCAGTATATAAAATAATTTCCCTCAGACAACTAAGATCAAAATCAGTGGGGTCAGGTCAACTATGATCTCCTCCCTATGGACTAATTGTATTCCTTTGTTTATTTTGGGACAGGATCATGTGGCCCAAGATGGCCTCTAACTAAACATGCAGCCAAGGACAGTCTTGAGCTTCCCATCCTCCGGCCTCCACTTCCTCAGCGCTGAGGTTACAGGCACTGTCTACCTCGCCTATTTTTTTTTTTTTTCAGGTCTTGCGATCAGAGGCAAACATGAGGATTCATGCGTGCTAGGCAAGCACTCCATCAGCTGAGTCCAATTAGCTGGATCTCACACACACTTACTTGCACACACACTTCAGCTCCATTCTCCATTCTCTTTTCTGGTCCCACTTTATGAGGACTAACTCATGGTCACAGGGTACTTTATGGGATGATCTCTCACAGAGTTCCCAGTAACCCTGGGAGGTGGCTGGAGTGAGTACAGTGATATCCCCTAACCCATCTGTATGTGACAAATCAGGGGACAGCTACCCACTCAAAAGTGAGGTTTGTAGCTCTGACTTTCCTGACCTCAAGATTCTTCCTTAGAGTCTATTTTATTTCTCCCTCTCTCTCCCCATGAGCACATACAGGCACAAACATTGAAGACTGGCAGAATGGCAGTCCACATTCACATTCCAGGAGGAAAATCAATCAGCACGTGTTTATTAAGCCCTTTACAGGGTGCAAGATACTCACACAGACGTGCACACACACACACACACACACACACACACACAGGAGAGGGGCGGGGTGTTCTTTCCTTAAAGGATTACTGTTTAGTTTAAGACATAAAATTAACACACAGAACAAATAATACAGACCAGAAAAATGGATTCATAAAAGCCACGTATGTCTGTGTCTTGAGATGTAGGGGAGTCTGGGAGTGTCAACCAGAGATGGACTAATAGCTATGAGTACCATCTTTCTGATTTCACACCAGTTGGTCCTGCTCCTGGCCCTAGATTGGCCCTGCATGAGAAGGACCTGAGTCTACTTAGGCTTCAGGAAACTCTCTTGGGAAAAATCTTATTTTGCTCAAGACCTCAATCCACAAATATTCCTATTTTAAAATTAAGACATGGTAGAACATGCCTTTAATCTCCACACTCCATAGGTATTTTAAAATTAAGACATGGTAGAACATGCCTTTAATCTCCACACTCCATAGGTAGAGGCAAGAGGATGGCTGTGAGTTCTAGGCCAGTTGGATCTCCATAACAAGTTCCAGGTTACCCAAAGCTGCATAGTGAGACCCTGTGTGCTGCCTAGTTTTATGTCCATTTAAAACAGCCTACAGTCATCTGAAAGAAGGGAACTTCAATTGATAAGATGATCAGATTTTAGGCAAGCCTACAGAACCTATTCTTAACTAGTAATTGATATGGGAGGGTGAGGCCCATTGTGAGTGGTACCATCCTATGCTGGTGGTCCTGGGTTGTAGTGGCTGTTGTTGTTGTTGTTGTTTTCCCTTTTTTTTCTTTTTTTTTTTCTTGTTTTTTTGAGACTCTGCTGTCCTGGGACCTGCTCTATTACACTGGACTGGCCTCAAACTCACAGAGATCCAACTGCCTCTGCCTCCCAAATCCTAGGATTAAAAGTATGTGCTGCTACCACCCAGCTCAGTCATGGATTCTATAAAAAAAAAACAAAACAGGCTGAGCAAGCCACAAGGAGCAAGTCAGTAAGCAGCATCCCTCCATGACTTCTGCATGCAGCTCCTGCCTCCAGGTTCCTGCCTGTCTGAGTCCCTCTGCCTTGATCTCAGTGTAGTCTCTTGGTCACTTGGTCTCTGCAGTGGACTGTGTGATATGTAAGGCAAATTAACCCTTTCCTCCTCAACTTGCTTTCGATTGTGGTGTTTCATCTCACCTAGTAATAATAACCCTAACTAAAAATAACCTATCTCAAAAAATAAAAAGAAGGAGGAGGAGAAGGAAGAGGAGGAGAAGGAGGAAGAAAAGAAGAAGAGGAGGAGGAGAGAAGAGAGAAGAAGAAGAGGAAGAAGAAGAAGAAGAAGAAGAAGAAGAAGAAGAAGAAGAAGAAGAGGAGGAGGAGGAGGAGGAGGAGGAGGAGGAGGAGGAGGAGGAGGAGGAAGGAAGGAAGAGGAGGAAGAGGAAGAGGAAGAAGAAGAAGCCTGGCACTTTAATCCTGGCACTTGGGAGGCAGAGGCAAGAGGATTTCTTGGTATATTCAGTCAGCCTGGTATCCTTAATGAATTCCAGCATAGCCAGAGACAGCTACATAGTGAGACCTTGTCTCGATTAAAAAAGAAAAAGAAAAAAGAAGGGACAAAGAATGGGAACAAACTAAAATTTATGCAGTTTGAGGAGTTAGTGATGAGATTATGTAAATAAATATTTAAACATTATTCACAACTCCTTATACCTTGTGTTTTTCTGGGGTTCCTTGAGGCAGGAAGGCCCACCGTAATGGTGGGGGGCACCATCCCATGACTGGGGTCTTGGACTGACTAGAAAGGAGAAAGGCAGCTGAGCACCAGCATTCATTCCTCTCTACTTTCTGACCATGGCCTCAAGACCATGCCACCATCCCTTCACCACCATGATATACCCTCAAATTGTAAACCACGATGAGCCCCTTCCTTCCCTCCCTTCCTCCCTCCCTCCCTCCCTTCCTCCCTTCCTCCCTTCCTCCCTCCCTCCCTCCCTTCCTCTCTTCCTCCCTTCCTCCCTCCCTCCCTCCCTCCCTCCCTCCCTTCCTCCCTTCCTCAGTTGCCTTGGTCAGGTATTTTGACACAGCTCTTGGTGTGAAGAACAGAGAGGTGGGGAATGAGACCAGAGTTCTGGGGGAAATGATGAAGCCCCGCCCCCCACCACAATCCCCCACCCTGACTCCTCACCAGCGGAAGGAGGCAGAGTAATGAAAACAGTTAATAAAATACAGAATACAAGCTGGACAAGGTCTTGTTAGTTGAGAAAACGTGAAAAGGAGGGAGGTGGGCTCCCAAGACAGTGGTCCTCAGCTTTGGTTATTCTGTGGAACTCTTGGCTACTCTTGAATGCCCTAAGGATCAGGGCCAAGGGACCCCCGTGGATGGCAGTGAGTTGTTCTCTCCATAGAGAGTATGGAAGCAACAGGAAACCCCTTAGTCAGTCTGTTTTGTTTTATTGTCATTGTCACTGGCAATTGTAAACTGTGACTGTGATGAAATACTCCCTTCTCGGTTCCAGCCAACACCCGTGTTCCAGCCAGTGCATAACTCATTGGGGTTTTTAACAGCCCTGTGTTCCAGCCAGTGCATAACTCATTGGGGTTTTTAACAGCACCAGATATTCACAGCATCCCTCCTTCCATTACAGTTTAGAGCAAAAGCCAACATTCCTAGGCATAGAAACTGTTCTAAGAGCTCAGAGACTAGGACAAGCAGAGGAGCCTAACAGTACCTCAGGAGTTTCACTTCCTTTTAGGCTAATCTGAGCCTTTCAAAGAAATAGATCTCAATACAATTTCAAGCAAACAGGCCAACTCTAACAGTTGTCTGAAAAATGAACAAGGTTCCCTTAAACATTCAGCATATGATGGGGAAAAAAGATAATAGCCTACTGTGTTATATGCTTGTGCGTAAGTGTGTGCTTGCATGTATGCATGCATGCATGTATTGTGTATATGTATGTTATGTGCATGGTGTGTATGTGTATATGTATATGCATACGTATGTATGTACTGGCTGGTTTTTGTGTGTCAACTTGACACAAGCTGCAGTTATCACAGAGAAAAGAGCCTCAATTGAGGAAATGCCTCCATGAGACTCAGATGTAAGGCATTTTCTCAATTAGTGATCAAGGGGGGGGGGAAGTACCTAACCCCTTGTGAGTGGTGCCATCCCTGGGCTGGTAGTCTTGGGTTCTATAAGAAAGCAAGCTGAGCAAGCCAGGGGAAGCAAGCCAGTAAGAAATATCCCTCCATGGCCTCTGCATCAGCTCCTGCTTCCTGACCTGCTTGAGTCCCAGTCCTGACTTCCTTTGGTGGCAAACAGCAATATAGAAGTGTAACCCTTTTCTCCCCAACTGTGCTTTTTGGTTGTGATGTTTTGTGCAGGAATAGAAACCCTGATTAAGACAAATTGGTACCAACATAGTGGGGTATTCCTGTGACAACTTGAGCATGTTTTGAGGATGACTGTGGAAAGACTTTGGATCTTTGAGCTAGAAGAGCCATTGGGGTGTTAAGAGCTCTGTGGGATGTTCTGTAGGAGCTTAGAAGATAATGTTGAGAACAGTGCAGAAGATGGAGATCTGACTTGTGAAATTTCAGAGGAAAGATTAAAGACTCTTTTTTTTATGTTTTATTTATTTAATGTATATGAGTACATTATAGCTGTCATTGGATACACCAGAATCTGTTACAGATGGTTGTGAGCCACCATGTGGTTGCTGGGAATTGAACTCAGGACCTCTGGAAGAGCAGTCAGTGCTCTTAACCACTGAGCCATCTCGCCAGCCCAAGATTAAAGACTCTTATCGGAGCTGTTGCTGTTTTGATTGTAAAGATTCTGTGGTTTTGGTTAGCTGGGGCTGAAGAATCAGCTGTGATTAACAAGATACCAGAGCTACTAAAGCAAAACGTTTGCATTACCAGGACTATTGATGCTGGTCAGCTGGAGCTAAGGAATTAATGGTGATCAAGAAGAGACCAGCATCATTGAGGTGAAATCTTCTGGGAAGCGTTTCTGAGAGCACAAAGAGACTGTGTTTCAGAGATAGCCAAGATTGTACCTTGTGCTGTGGCTGGACTTGGTAATTTGTAAGAGTTACCTAGGTGGTACTGGTTTTGAAGGCATGAAGGGGTCATGAAGAGCAGCTGAGGCTGGGCACTGTGAGAGGCCATAGAAGGCCATTAGTGAAGGTGCATCCTCAGTTGCAGTTGATGGCCCAGAGCTGAAGGGGTCATGCAAAGGAATTGAGGCTTGGCACATGAAGAGAGCCTGTGAGAGGCTATTGGTGAAGCCTAGTTGCAGTGGAAGACGACAGCGTTTTGGAGATGCCAGTACCATGAGATGACCAGCAAAAGCAGCAGCAGCAGCAGTGGAGCACAGGCATCTGGAGCCTAGAAGACAAGGTGTGTGCTACAAAGGGCAGAGCTGGAGAAGTGACCTAAGCCCTTGGAGGAGCCTAGAAGGTCGTGAGTGGATCCCAGACATTGGACAGTTAGAGTTTGATTTTGTTTTTGATTGTGACTGTGCCCTGATATTTTTCCCTCTTGAAGGAAGAAAGTATTTTAGCGGAGCCCACAGTTAAAAGACTTTGAACTTTAAAAGAGATTGAATATTTTAAAGGGATTGAAATTTTAATACGTAAGAATTTGTAAAGAGGGGTTGGGGATTTAGCTCAGTGGTAGACTGCTTGCCTAGGAAGCGCAAGGCCCTGGGTTCAGTCCCCAGCTCCGAAAAAAAAGAACAAAAAAAAAAAAAAAGAATTTGTAAAAGACCATAGGTCTTTTAAAGTTATTTAGATCTTGGGGATGAATAAGAAAGTAAGGGTTGAGGCTTAATAGTGATGTATTTATGTGTCAACTTGACACAAGCTGGAGTTATCACAGAGAAAGGAGCCTCAGTTGAGGAAATGCCTCCATGAGATCCAGCTGTAAGACATTTTCTCAATTAGTGATCAAGGGAGGAGGGCCCAGCCCTTTGTTGGTGGTGCCATCCCCGGGACTGGTAGTCCTGGGTTCTATAAGAAAGCAAACTGAGCAAGCCAGGGGAAGCCAGCCAGTAAGTAACATCCCTCCATGGCCTCTGCATCAGCTCCTGCTTCCTGCCCTGCTTGAGTTCCAGTCCTGACTTCCTTTGGTGATGAACAGCAATATGGAAGTGTAAGCTGAATCAACCCTTTTCTCCCCAACTACTTCTTGGTCATGATGTTTGTGCAGGAATCGAAACCCTGACTAAGACAGTGTGTATGTATATGTTTTGATTTTTGTTATTGAAAGTTAGCTGTGTACCTCAGGGCCTGGTTCTCAGGCCCCTCCTAACCTCTGTGTCCCAGGCTTGAATTACAGGCCTTCACTGCTACACATAGCTCTGTTTGCTTTTTGTACTTTGATTCTCCTATTGCTTTTGTCTGTTTTCTTGTTTGTTTGTTTGTTTGTTTGAGACAAAGTTCACACTGTAGCCAAGGCTAGCCTCAAACTAGCGACATCCTTCAGCCTCACCCTCCCGAGTGCTAGAATTACAGATGTGAGACATCACACCTGCTGGGTTTGTTTCTTTATTGTTAGTATTGTTAGTGTCGTCGTCATCAGTACAAACAAGCATGTGCATGCCGGTGACATACCAGAAGTTGGAGGACAAGCTGCAGGGAGGCGGTCTTCTTCCATATGGGTCCTGGGGCTCACACTTAGGTGGTCAGGCTGGTTTGGCAGGTGCATTTACCCACTGAACCATCTCACCCGCCCTTCGTTTGTTTTCTAAAGGGGAAGTGATGGAGCCCTGCCTAAAAAATGCCATAAAAGAAAGCCCCATTGGAGAACACCTCTAGCTGGAAAACAGCCATACAAAAATGTACCCTGGAGGGGGCTAGAGAGATGGCTCAGCAGTTAAGAATATCCACTTCTCTTGCTGAAGTCCTGAGCTCAGTTCCCAGCACCCACGGATAGTGGCTCACAACTGCCTGTTAACTACAGTTCCAAGGGATCCAACGTCCTCTTCTGGCCTCCAGGTGCACTGCATTCACACGTGGATTCATACAGAGCTATACACACACAGGCACATAACCAAAGTGAACAAAATTTTTTAAACAAAAATTCACACCAGATACAGAGTATCATTTCTTATGTAAAGACTGTCTACAAGTCATTAAGAAATACCCTGGGCTGGAGAGATGGCTCAGCAGTTAAGGGCACTGACTGCTCTTCCAGAGGTCCTGAGTTCAAATCCCAGCAACCACATGGTGGCTCACAACCATCTGTAATGAGATCTGATGCCCTCTTCTGGTGTGTCCAAAGACAGCTACAGTGTACTCATATGCATAAAATGAATAAATCTTTAAAACAAACAAACAAATACCCAACCCTCCAGGAAAGGACGTGGGAACTTGACAGGAGAACAGCAAATGAGCGATTAGATTTCTGGGAAGATTGCCCCCAGCCACAATATTGAAAATGCAAGGTTAGGCTACAGAGACTGCTCAGCAGTTAAGAGCACTCATTGCTCTTGCAGAGATTCTGGGTTCTGTTCCCAACAACCACACAGTGGCTCATAACTGTCTGGAACTCCAGTTCCAGTATATCCGATGCCTCTTCTGATCTCCAAGGGATCCTGTGAGCTAGGTGTGATGTTTCCCACCTATCATCTTAGCTTTTAGGAGGCTGAACCAAGAAGACAGTCATGAGTTCAAAGCCAGCCTGAGCTAGAACGAGAGCCTATCTCAAAAAAAAAAAAAAAAAAAAAAAAAAGACATGCAGAAGGGAGGAGAGAGAGAGGATGAGAATTGTCCCTGCCTGCATCTCCCAGGTTACAAGGTTATAAGCCTGTGCCACCACACCTGGCAGGTACATTCTTGTACCAGGTACAAGTATATGTACTCACCTAAAACACAAAAGTGAACTGGGTAAAAGACCTGCCATGAAGGCCCACCATCAAGGAGAAAGGGTTTGAGCTAGGAGTAATGACACTTGTTTAAAATGTTTTCTGCATTAAAGAAAAATGCAAAACCCCCACCCCCAGACATCCCAGTCCATTCATTGGAATGTATAGGGCAGGTCTCCAGGGGATCCCAGTGGTACACCAAAGGTGAAAATCAGAGTCCAAGGAGACCCTGGATGTTTGGGTGCCTGCATCTGGCAGTTCAGGCACATTTGCTGGTCTTAGCATTTACATGTGACACCTGGACTGGGGCTGTCCCTCAGTTGGTTGACTGCTTGCCTAGCAAGAGTAAAGCCCTGGGTTTGATCCTCGGCACCGCATAAACTGAGTTTGAGTGCACCTGTAATCCAAGAACTCAAAAAATGAAGTTCAGGGTCGTCTTTGGATACACAAAAAAATTCAAGGTTAGCCTGCAGTGCACGAGACCCTGTTCAAAAAACTAAAATGAAATAATAAGTAAATACATAAGTTAACCTGACCCCTGTGACCCCTCAGTGCCAGTTTGACCCCTTTGCTAGGCTGATCTTGGTATCTCTTACTGGCTCAGAAACAGCTGCCCCATTCCTACCCTCTGACAGTAGGAGCTCAGGGTTCTTTGTATGAAGTTGCAAAATCCCCAAGTAGACTTACTAACCTCCTGTCATTTCAGTGATGGGAAATGTGCCCCCTGTAATTAAGACAGCACTTGTCCCAGCAGGCATGAGTGGGGCCCTGTTCTTGGCAGCTCCTGCAAAACATTGGTGTCTCTCTGTAGGCCACACTCTCCCAGGGACTTCAGTCAGGATGGTTTCAGATGCAAGTAACAAAATACCCTTCCTCCAACAATAAGCAGATTTGTTGTTTCAACTCAAAAGCTCCCCAGTGATGGGACAGGCGCCAGGCCCATGCGTCAGGGCTGTGCCCAACTTCTCTGAGAATCTCTTGGCTCTGCTTCCACCCTGGAGTTGGCTTCATCTTAAAACTGGTGGTAAGATGACTTCAGGATATCTGGGTTCTGACTACAAACAAGACTCAAGGAAAAAGGAAAGAACTATCTCTTATTTTAGGTGCAGGGTGTACATATATGCTTGATGCCTATATGCCTATAAAGGCCTCTTTGAATAGGTCTCTCTCTCTCTCTCTCTCTCTCTCCCCCCCCCTCTCTCTCCCCCACCCCTCCATCCCTCTACCCATCTCTCACTTGACAGCACCTCACTTATGGTAGGCTTGGCTGTCCTAGAACACCAGGTTAGCCTGGAACTCACAGAGATCCACCAGCCTCTGCCTCCTGAGAGCTACAGCATTCCACGAAGTCTAGCAGTTGTCTTGTCTTGTCTTGTCTTGTCTTGTCTTGTCTTGTCTTGTCTTGTCTTGTCTTGTCCTGTTTTGACACTCTCTCACTGTTAGATCCCTTGAACTGAACCTAAAGATGGTCGTGAGGCACCGTGTGGGCACTGGAACCCAAATTCATGTCCTCTGTGAGAGTAGTAAGTGCTTACCTGCTGAGCTATTTCTCCCCGCCCCCCCCCCCCCCCAGAGCTGGGGACCGAACCCAGGGCCTTGCGCTTGCTAGTCAAGCGCTCTACCACTGAGCTAAATCTCCAACCCCTGAGCTATTTCTCTAGCCCCACTCCTTGTTTTTTTGAAGCCCTTATTAATCCCACACTCCCCTTAGGCTTGTGGGAATATCTTCTCCCACCTCCCATCTGCTAGGATTAGTCTACAGGGCTCTGGATCGTGTTCTTCTGACATCAAAAAGAAAAGATATTTTCTGAAACCTCTAAGTTACCCCTTTTACTTCTTAAACTTATTGGCCATGAGGTTGTATACCAAATCTTAAACCAACCCTTTAGAATGAGGAAGGGGATTACCACAGTTATTTTACATAAGATGGGGTAGAGTTGCCTCCCAGGAGACATTTGGCAGCATCTTGAGGCGTTTGGGGTTTTATTCATCACTAGAGCTTGAGATATTACTGGCAAGGACTCTGCCAAACCTCCTGAAACACATAACCAGTTCCCACAGCAAGGAGCTGCTCAGCCCATGTTCTAGTTTGGTTTTCTGTTGCTGTGATAAAACATATTGACCAAGGACAACTTGGTGGGTGTTACTTCCTCTCGCAGATTACAGTCCGTCATCAAGGGAAGCCCAGGCAGGAACCGGAGGCAGAAAGGACCTGGGATGAAAATGGAGGCAGAGGCCTGGAAGAATGCTGTTCACTGGCTTACTTCCATGCATATGTTCAAGCGCCATTTCTTCCACAACCCAGGCCCATCTGCCTAGAGATTGTGCCACCTACATTGATTATCAATCAAGCAAATACCTCACAGACAAGTTCACTGGCCAATCTACTGGAGGCAGTTCTTCATTTGAGGTTCCCTCCTCCCAGGATTGTCAAGTCGGCAACCCAGATTAGCCATCAGAACCCAGCATCTCAATAGTGTTGAGTCTGAAACACCTTAGATAAAACTAATCACCACTTCGAAAGCTGATGACGGGACGGTACATCTTCTCAATTATTGGATGCTAAAGAGTAGCGGGGTTTGGGGAAGAAAGTATGTGGTAGACAATCGCCACGCCCATACTGCCTCACCCATGACGGGGGGGCAAGCACCTGCCTCCTGCAAGGTGGCCTAAGTAGGCAATTTAGCAGTTGTTGATCTAGCTGAATGTGAAGCATCATGCTTTGGGAAGCATGAGGCAGGGGAATGGCTATGAACTCAAAGTCAATCTAGCTGCAAAATGAGATTGTATCTCAAGCAAAGAGAGAAAATGAATCACTGATAGAATCACAATAGGCTATATGAACATGGTCTGGAGGTCTGAGACATCAGCCATTTTTGGGCCAATGTCACTATATCTTCAAGTTTGCTTTGTTTGTTTGTTTGTTTGTCTGTTTGTTTGTTTGTTTGTTTTGAGACAAGGTCTCATTTAGCCTAGGCTGTCAACGCTGATCTTCCTACCTCTACTCTCTCTCCAGTACCCCAGTCCTGGGATACTGGCATGCATCACCACGCCCAACTTTATGCAGGACTGAGCATGGAACCTAAGACTTCATGTGTGTTAGGCAAGCACTCTACCACCTGAGCTTCATCCCTGCCCTGGTTAGCATTTTGTCAACTTGACACAAACTAGTGTCTTCTGGAAAATGGAACCTTAGCTGAGAAAACACCTCCATCAAATTGGCCTGTGGGTGAGCCCATGGGCATTTTCTTGATTAATGAATCATGTGGGAAGGCCCAGTTGGCTGTGGGTAGTACCAACCCTGGGCAGATGCTCCTGGGAGGGATAAAAATGGTAGCCAGACTTGAGCCAGATGAGCAGGCCAGTAGGATGAATCCCTCCATGGTCTCTGCTCCAGTTCCTGCTTTGAGTTCCTGCCCTGACTTGTCTCCTTGATGGATATGACCCAAGAGTCATAAATTAAACTTTTTCCTCCCTAAATTTGTTTTGGTCATAGTGTATGTTGCAGCAACTAGGACAATCCCCAACCCCTATTCTAAAATTCAGAGTTGAGTTAATTCACCCTGTAGTTCATGTCCCTGTAGATGATGGTTATCATTAACTCAACTTACCAAAGATATGCTCTCCTTTGCAGTTCAGGGGGAGATGACATACCATGTCCCTTTAGGATTACACCTTGTGATGTAACTTCCTTTGGTCAATGAAAATTATATCAAGTGACACCCAAAAAGATGTGTTTTCCAAACACTCCAAAAGAGATAACCATTTCTAGACATTGGGCTTTGGTTAACTTATGGTGTCCAGTAGGGGCATTGCCCTACTAACTCTCCATTTAAACTCTCTCTCTCTCTCTCTCTCTCTCTCTCTCTCTCTCTCTCTCTCTCTCTCTGTGTGTGTGGGGGGGGGGGGGCGCTTCTAAATTAGTTGGTTTCCACATGGTTTTCTTGAGTGTTATTTGTCTCTCCCTGAATTCCTCCCTCTGCCTGCCCTCCCATTCTCCACCCCATTGAACCCTTCCTGATCCGTTCTCCTTTAACTCTTTAGCCCAGTACATTCCATCCCCTCTCCTTGAGGCCCCTCCTATGGTCCTTTACTAATTTCCTCACCTGTATGAGAATTTCAACTGGAACCCACATATATATCTAAAGATTCAAAGTTAGCATGAGGGAAGAAGGCATGTGCTGATTGTCTTTCCGAGTCTTGTCTTCCTCACTCAGAATGACTGTTCTCACCTTCACCCATTCACCTATGAATGTCATAGTTTTGCTTCGTCTTTCTTTCTTTTTGTCTGTCTGTCTGTCTTTCTTTCTTTCTTTCTTTCTTTCTTTCTTTCTTTCTTTCTTTCTTTTCTTCCAAGACAGGGTTTCTCTGTATAGCTCTGCCTGTCCTGGAACTTTCTCTGTAGACTGTGATGAGGGGCTAGATCTCAGAGATCTGCCTGCCTCTGCCTCCTGAGTGCTGGGACTAAAGGCATGCACCCAATAGTTTTTTCTTTTTTTTTAATAAGATTTATTTATTTCTTATATTTATATATACTGTGTACACTGTAGCTATCTTCGGACACACCAGAAGAGGGCATCAGGTCTCATTACAGATGGTTGTGAGCCACCATGTGGTTGCTGGGATTTGAACTCAGGACCTCTGGAAGAGCAGTCAGTGCTCTTAACCACTGAGCCATCTCTCCAGCCCAATAGTTTTTTTTCTTAACAGTTGAATAATATTCCATTATATACATATACCACGTTGCTAATTATCCATGGACCAACTAATTAATTTTTCTTCTCCAACTAAGTTCTTTCCATTTCCTGGTTACCTCTTTGGAATTGTTGGCCAGTAAGGTCCCATAGACCCTTAAACATTAAAATCTCTGGCTGATGTTCTAGATTGACTTCCAGAATTTGACAATAAGACCTCATTGGTGGTTGGGCATGGTAGCACATACCTTTAATCTCAGTATTTGGGAAGCAGAGGCAGAAGGATCTTGGTAAGTTCTAGGACAGCCAGAGCTACATAGGAAGACCCTATCTCACAACAACAAAATAAAACAAACAAACAAAGACCCTCAAACCATCGAGCAAACAAAAAGACTATCGCTAAAGATATCACATACTTGAGTCACAGGCTGTGTAGAAATCAAACTAGTGCTGACCTGAACACATCATCCCTACTGGCAAGGTGTCAGACTGCTGGGAGCTTCTGTACATGTTCCTGGAGGAGAGACGTAATCATTCATTTTACCCAGCCATGAACCCAGCAAGGTACAATAATTACTGGCCTGGCAAAGCATGCACACTGGTACAACAGTGGTATGAAAGTCATAGGAGCCAACAACAACTTTCTCATTGGATTTAGGGCCCATTTCTCGACTTCAAACCTACACCTGACACCATTATGAGGGCCAAGAACCTGTGACTAGATAGGTCATAGACCCTAGGGGAGAACTTAATACTCTTTCAAATGGACGTAGTATAAATTGACTCCTAGTAACTTATCACTGTACCCGTGGACCACTGCATCTTCACCAAAGAAGCTTCCTCTTTTCAGTAGATTAGCAGAGACCTGCAGCTTGTCATGGTATAGAGAATAAGAGACTCTGGAATACTCAGCCCTCAGAGGGACATTGAAAGCACACCCTCTCCTCCCAAGGCTCGGGAATCTTGTCGGAAGGAAGGGTGGAAAGATTGTAAAAGCCAGAGGTGTCGGAAGAAAGGGTGGAAAGATTGTAAAAGCCAGAGGAGATGTCGGAAGAAAGGATGGAAAGATTGTAAAAGCCAGAGGAGGTGAAGAAATACAAGGAAACAGTGTTTGGGGGACCTAACAGGGCAGTTGCATGTATGAACTCAGAGCAACTATGACAGGATTCATAAGACCTGTGCACACTCAAGACAGACAAAATCCAGTATGGAGAAGAGTGTTGTGCATGAAGTCTCACCCATAGCTAAGACACTGTAGGCAACTGATAGCGTCTGGGAGAAGGAAAGTCGAGTTTCTTTAAGGTGCAGCTTCCCATAAGTCAACCATATTCCAGTGGAAGGCCATACATCTAAGAGCATATCAACAACACAAATTACTTTTTAAAAAAGGACAGAGTTGAGAACTGCCATGGTCATTGGTATGCATCTATATTTGAAGCCCTTTGGAAGGCATGAGGATTGCTATAAGTGCAATCTAGCCTTGGCTCTAAAGTGAGTTCATTGCAACTCTGAAAACAAAAAAAGACAGAGTTGGGTAGGTAGGGAAGGAAAGGTGGATCTGGAAGGAATTGGAAGAGGAGATATAATCAAAATACATTGTATGAAATTATATATAAAGAACAAATAAAATAAGAAAATTATTATTATTAATTTTTCTTTTCTTTCTTTATTTTTGAGACAGTTTTTCTCTGTGTACAGCCATGGCTGTACTAGAACTCACTTGGAGACTGGTCTCGAACTCAGAGATCTGAGTGCTGGGATCAAAAGGGTGCACCACCATACCAGATGAGGAAGATGTTATTAAAATGAACTTTTGGCAGTCACACCATCACAGAAACAAAGACTCTCAGCTCTGCCTGCACCATGCCTCCCTGAGTGCTGTCATGCTCTCACTTTAATGATACTGGACCGAATCTCTGAACCTGAAGCCAGCCCCAATATTGTCCTCATAAGACTTGCATTGGTCATGGTGTCTGTTCACAGCAGTAAAACCCTAAGACAGAAGTTGGTACCAGGGACTGGGCTATTGCTGTGATAGACCTGACCATGCTTTTGTTTGGAGGAATGTAGATTTTGGGACTTTGGAAAACAGTGGAATGCTTTAAGTCGGGCCCAATGGGTCATCCTAGTAGGAATGTGGAAGACTTTGTTGCTGAGTCTATGATTTGAACGGTGCAGACTTGGCTCAAGATGTTTCCATGTGGCCTAGAGACTGTTTTTGTGGTGTTTTGGTGAAGAATGTGGTTGCATTTTGCCCTTGTTTAAAGAGTCTGCCTGAGGCTAAGGTAAAGAGATGTGTATTAATTGCATTCACAAAGGAAATTTTAAAAAGCCCACCAGAGACTTTGTTCTCTGGCTAAGTCTCATGAAGAGTGTTTTCAACAAGCACAGCAAGCTTAGAAAGGAAAAAATATAAAATATATGGTTCAAGTATTAACGGGGCACCAGAAAGTGACATGGAGCTAAATCCTATGTTCTAGGAGACAACAGATTAAGAGATTTGGGATCAAGACCCTACCCTGCTAAGCCAAACAGGGGACAAAGCCAAACAGATCTGATCTCTGGGTTCAAGACTAGCCTGGGACAAAGCAGGCTCTAGGTGGAAAAAAAAAAAAAAAAAAGCTTAAATCCAGACGTGGTGGTACATGCCTTTAATCCCAGCATTACAAGAGACAGAACCATGCGGATCTCTGAGTTCAAGGAGAGCCAAGCTTGGCAGAGAGGGAGTTGGAAAACAGAAAGCTCCTAATAGAATAAGGGAGGCCATGTTCCAGCCCCAGCAAGCAGCAGAGCATGGTAGCTTTAGCCATGTAGCTCTGCCTTTAGAGTGAAAACTAGAAGAGACTACTGGGGCAATTGATGCTGGTCAGCTGGAGCTAAGAAATTAGCAGCAATTAAGAAGAGACCAGCGTCACTGAGATGATATTTTCTGGAAAGTGTTTCTGAGAACACAAAGAGACTGTGTTCCAGAGATAGAGATAGCCAAGGCTGTACCTTGTGCTGCAGCTGTACTTGGTAATGTGTGAGAGTCACCCAGGTTGTACTGGTTTATGGAGGCATGAAGGGGTCATGAAGAGAGGCTGAGGCTTGGCACCATGAAGAGAGCCTACGAGAGGCTATTGGTGAAGCCTAGCTGCAGCAGAAGGCCCCAGTGTACTGGAGATCCAATACCATGGGTTGATCAACAAGAACAGCAGCAGCAGTGGAGTGGATCAACCTGAGCTTAGAGGGCAGAGCTGAAGACAGCCCTTTGGAGGAGCCCAAAAGATCATGTGTGGATCCCAGACATTGAAACAAGAAGCTACAACATTGCAGCTGCCTTGGAGACACCAAGATTTTCGAGATGCCAGAGCCATTGGTATCTGCTGAGGAAAGCTGCTAATAGGAAATAGAACCGACCCAGGAAAAGAAGTTCGTTGCAGTCAACAAAGATGAAAAAGGAGTTGGAGGTCTGAAAATTGCTTTGACGTCAGACACAGAGATGCAGAGTTTGGAGTTTGTCCCGCTGGTTTCCTGTCTTGATTTGGTGATTACAGTTTGAACTTTTAACATTGTTGATACTGCTCTAGACTATGGGGACTTTGGAAGTTGGACTAAATGTACTTTTTAAAATTATGTTATGGCTAGATATGGCCCCCATAGATTCACTGATGTGTTAGAACAAACCTATGGGGGCCACGGAGTGGAATGTCATGGCTTGAATATGCTCAGCCCAGGGAGAAGCACTATTTGGAGGTGTGACCTCGTTGGAGCAGGTGTGTCACTGTGGGTGTGGGCGTTAAGATTCTCATCCTAGCTACCTGGAAGTCAGTCTTCTGTTATCAACCTACAGCTGAAGATAAGAACTCTCACCTCAGCCTGCACCATGTCTGCCTGGATGCTGCCATGCTTCTGCCTTGATGAGAATGGACTGAACCTCTGAACCTGTAAGCCAACCCCAATTAAACGTGTGCCTTATAAGCATTGCCTTGGTCATGGTGTCTGTTCACAGCAGTAAGACCCTAACTAAGACACTCTATTAGCTTGGATCCTTAAGGAAGTACAACAGGAAGCAGTCCCCTCCAATCTGAAATGGAAATGTCCTATAATATATGACCTTGTAGTGTTAAACACTGAAATGAGGGGATCATTTGTCACTACAGCGTAACCTACTTTATCCTGACCGAGACACTACTGGAACCGTCAGTTCTCCTCTAGTCACCTGCTTTCTCCTGTATCTCTCCCTACAAAGTTCTAGGCTTGCTTCCCTCCATCTAATGCCTGATCTCTCACTTCTCAAGTTATACATTCTGATGTTAGAGAGTTTTCCTTTTTCTTTTCAGGATAATATTACTATTTTTATTAATTTTTCCTTTTATTAATTATTTTATTTATTTACATTTCAAATGTTGTCCCCCTTCTCAGACCCCCCTACATAAGCTCCCACCCTATTTCCCCTCCCCTTTCCCTCTAAGAGGGTGTTCCCCCACCCACCAACTCCCACCACATCTCTCTAGCACCTCCCTTCTCTGGGGCATCAAGCCTCCATAGGACCAAGTTCATCCCCTCATGCTGAGGCCAGACAGGGCAATCCTCTGGCACATATGTAGGAGGGACCACAGAGCAGCCCATGCATGATCCTTAGTTGGTGGTTCAGTCCCTGGGAGCTCTGAGGGGTCTGGTTAGTTGATACTGTAGTTCTTTCTATAGGGCTGCAATCCCCTTCAGTCCTTCCCCTAACTCTTCCATAGGGGTCCCTGGGCTCAGTCCAATGGTTGGCTGTAAGTATCTGCATCTGTCTCAGTCAAGTGCTGGTAGAGCCTCTAGGAGAACAGCCATGCCAGATTCCTGTCTGCAAGAGCAACATGGCATCAGCAATAGTGTCGAGGTTTGGTGCCTGAGCATAGGATGGGTCCCAATGGCTAAAATAAAAAACAAAGGCAACAGTAGTTGGTGGTGAGGATGTGGAGAAAGAGGAACACTCCTCCATTGCTGGTGGTATTGCAAACTGATACAACTACTCTGGAAATCAGTCTGGAGGTTCTTCAGAAAATTGAAAATAGTTCTACTTGAAGACCCAGCTATACCAGTCCTGGACATATACCCAAAAGATGTTCAACCATATCACAAGGACACGTGCTCCACTATGCTCAGAGCAGCCTTATTTATAATAGCCAGAAGCTGGAAATAACCCAGATGTCCTTCAACAGAGGAATGGATACAGAAAATGTGGTACATCTACACAATGGAGCCCCATCCTCAGCCCTTGATTTATGTATACACTCTGAGGATGTGTGATGTGTGTGTGTGAATACCATGACACATATGTAGAAGGCAGAGCAGTCATTTCTCTCCTTCCACCGCAGGTTCTAGAGTCAAACTCATCAAGCTTGCCTAGCAAGCATTTTGACTGACTGGACCACCATGCCAGACGCCAGTGTTTAATTTTTAAAACACCCCAATGTAAGTGGATCTTGTTACATAGCCCTCTCTTATGCATCAACATAAGACCCCTATCTATGTTCGTGGTTTGTTGGCTTGTTTGTTCTAGTTTTTGAATCAGGGTCTTATGTAGTCCAGGCTGGCCTCAGACTCATTATGTAGCTGAGGATAGCCCTGATGCCGTTATCTCCCAAACACTGATTACGGGCATGCCATCCTGCCCAGCTCGTCATTCTTTTCTTTTCATATTTGTCCCTAGTACCTGTACCCTCTTTCCTCCCCAGTGCTGGACATGCTAGACACAGTCTAGCATCCTAATAGCCTCTAGAGGTCCTTAAATATACCTGCATTCAAGCTTGTAAACGGTGTTTTGTAGGCTCATGTTTTTTAATTACACAAGTGATGTGCAACATACAAAAATAGACCTTGGAGACCTTCCTGTGAGGTCTGGCTGCACCAGGTTCCCCCTCCCCCCTGCAACAGTGACTGGGATTCACATCTCTACTAAACATAAACACACTCACAGTGCCCCTTATTATTGAAACCAGCCCCAGTGAATCTCTGCGTCTTGGAACCAGCCTGACCCAAGGAAGCCACAACCACACAGGGACTTTGTGAAGCTTCGTTGACACCCGTAGGTTTCTAGACACCCGTAGTCTAGTACTCCTGAAAAGTGTCAGAGCCTGTTTTGAAGTAGTTGGCCCTGGAACAAAGATTTATTTAGGCCAGAGTTAAAAGAGTCTGTCTCTGTAGGACCTAGTTAGCTTTGCCAGATGTAGGAACTAGCCTAAAGTAAGGCTATAAGGCTCTTTGGAAAAACAGTATGTGTGACAGAGCTTCTGTAAAGCCAGAATGGGCCCTCAGAGAGACCAGTGGACAAATAGCCCAGGCAGTGCATTGATCGCAGTGTGGGGGAAAGAAGACATTAACCGAGAAAGGAGATCACCTTGGAGTAAGGAGTACTGTGATCGGTAAAGTGCTCACCTGTTCACAGAGGACCTGAGTTCGTTCCCCAGAACCCACATTCAAAACTAAAAGGTATTCTGGTAAAAATATTTTACTCTTGTGTGAGGCAGAGACAGAGGTAGACAGGTATCCATGAGTTCCAGGTTAGCCTGTCCTACATAGTGAATTCCAGGGCAGCCAGAGCTACAGAGGGAGTTCTAAGATAGTTTGTATGGCTCAGTGAGACCCAGTCTCAGCAAGAACAAAAGCCTGGTGTCAGTTATGATTTGTCCAAATAATAGAATATAAGACAGCTGTTAAGCTAGAAGGTTTCTGCTTAATGATACATAACAAGTCATTCAGAGAACAGAATGAGATTATAGGCACTGTAAAATGAAGGAGGGGAGGGACAGCGGCGCTCCTGTGTTTAGAAATGTGCAGATAGTCTTTGAGAGGTTATGCAAGGAGCAGAGGGAAGTGTGGAAAGGCAACTGAAACTCCATGCTTCCCTTTTTATGCCCACTGAATCTGAATCTTGTGCCCACAGACATGCGCTAACAGAATTTTTGGAGAATAGTAATCAATACGTACACATATCTGCATATCAGCAGTCATTCTGTTGTCTATTGAGTCACGGTTTTAATTGGTGCTGATCATATATACAAATCAAAACAGGCATTTTCAAAAGGGAAGTTTAATGAGGAAGTTGAAAAGGGCTCACAGAGAAAGGAGGTTTTTCTCTTGTGAAAAATGTTTTTCTAAGCACTTGGTGATAAAGTAATGTTTGCCTCCTCAGACCACAGAGACATCAGAGAGAGAGAGAGAGAGAGAGAGAGAGAGAGAGAGAGAGAGAGAGAGAGCGCTGCATGAAGCCGGAGGGAATTGGAATTTGGCCAAGAGGAGACAGGACAAGCTGTAGGAGCTCTGATAGGCAGAGGTTGGTCAGGGCAGTAGGGGGTCTCCAGTCTACAGGACCAAAAACACAGGAGCCTGGAGCTGAGATGATCTAGTCAAGGGCCAGGGTGCTGAGATCCTTCTAGAATACAGGGGTCATAAGAAAAAGTGTCCTCTGGACATGGAGAAGAGAAAATAACTGGGAGAGACAGAGACAGAGACAGAGATACAAAGACAGAGGTAGAGAGACAGAGACAGAGACAACAGAGGCAGACACAGAGAAAAGACAGAACCAAGGGAGACCGAGAAAGACAACAGACACACAGACAGACACACAGAGAGAAAAAGGCAGAGACAGAGGAAAGGCAGAACCAAGGGAACGCATGGGGTGGGGGGTTAGGGGTTCTGAAGACAGAAGTCAGGAATTTGAGAGAACAGAGAATCAGAGAACAGAGTCAGTGCTCAAGAAGCGGCTGGCCAGGAATCCTGATCTCTCTTTCACATTTCTAATGATTATATCAACAGATAAGGCCTTCTGCATAGGGTTCACCTTCAGGGCGACTGTACTGTGTTAATATTTATCCCACTTGAAGATCAGTGAACACACAGTTCTGAGGGCTCTGATAGTTGGGCCTCTCAGAGACACGATTGCTGACCTAGAGACATCTTTCCCTGGCCCTGTAAGCCCCGCCCCCTTCCCTGGTCCTGTGACATTCATTCCTCTATCCTGCATCAAGGATATAGCACTGCATCCAGTCGACATGCAGAGGTTACCAGGGATGTACAACCCTTACCTCTGTGGAATTCATAATAAAAGGAGAAGAAAGACACAGACAGAAAGACACATACAGACAGAGAGAGGGACAGAGAGACAGAGAGACAGAGGAGGGGGGGAGAGAGAGAGAGAGAAAGAGAGAGAGAGAGCAAACAACAACAACAAAACCCAACCAACCAAACTGTAAATAAATGTACATTACCAATGAGAGCACATGCTCTACAGGGGGAAGGACGGGGATATTCAGAATGGGAAGCTGGCAAGTGCTTCACTTGTTTTAGGTTGAATGGTCAGGGAAGAGGGCTGCCTCGATGCACACCTCGGGGTGCAGTGCTCAAGAATAACACAGCATGCATGAGACCCAGATGCTGGCAAGGCAGGGAGTGGAAGCTGGGAGGATAGCTCAGGAGAGAAAGTGTTTACCTTGCAAAGGACCTGATTTTTTAATCCTAAGTACACAGAGCTAACCTCAGCACTGGAGAGACTAGGCTGACCCCCGGGACTCGCTGGCCAGCTAACCTGACCTACTTTGTAAGTTCCAGGTCAGTAAAAGAGCCTGTCTCAAAAAAACCCAAAGAGGCCAGGTGTGGTGGCCTCTTACCTCAGCACTCAGGGAGCAGAAGCAGGCCGATCTCTGTGAGTTAGAGGCCAGGCTGCTTCACATAAAGAGTTCCAGAGGCCAGCCTGATCTACATTGTGATTTCCAGGCCAGCCAGAGCTACATAGTGATGACCTGCTAAAACTAAACAAAACAGTACGGAACAGGTAGATTTCCCTGGAGGCTGTCCTCTCGTCTTACCATGCATAGGCGCATATGAACACACAGACCCACACACATCTGAACATACATGGTGTGGTGCTGTCAAGGGAAGGGCATGTAAGATGAGGTGAAGATTCATGGGAAACCTAAAGCATAAGGCAGGAAAGGGAGATCTTTATTCCTATCAGTGGGTTAATAGCAGACAGATGCACAGACAGAAAGACGTACACACACAAGACACACAAGTGTCTTGCAGGTGATTGTGGTTCAGAAAGAGAGCGTGCAGATGTTGTTGTTGTTGTTGTTGCTGTATTGGGGGGTTCTCATTTTGAGATAGGGTCTCACTATGTAGCCCTGTGAGGTATGTAGACTTAAAACTTCCCATGAAGGCCAGACTGCAATTCATAGAGATTTCTGCCTCCTGAGTACTGGGATTAAAAGCATGTACCTCTATGTATATGTATACATTCAAGTACATGAACACACACCCACACACACCTGTGTAAACAGTTAAGACAAAAGATGGCAAAGGTTCATGCCTGCAGACAGAAAAGTAGGCAGAGTCAAAACGGATGTCTATAAATGAGGGACACCACGTGCTGGTTGGCTGGAGGTGGAAGGTTCAGAACGCTCCAGAGCTCCGGCTCAGCCCATGGGTAGTCAGTAGTGTATGCTAAGAGGGGAAATACCAGGGAAGATGGAGTTAGATCCAGAACCCCACTTGGGACATGTGAACGTCCCTGACCTGATGTCTATCCTTCACAGATTGGTAGGTAGTGCTTAGGTGTCCTGTCCCACGTAGATTGTCGGTACTGAGTTGTGTCCCTTCGCAGTGGGCTGGGCTCACGATGTGCAGTTTGTCCCCAGTTATCTCTGGTGTGCGGATGATTCCTGGCTCAGTCATTGTAATGAAACTATTGTTGGTTTCACTCGACATAGATAGCTAGACCCCTCCCGTAAGCTGCAACTTCTACTTGAGACCTCTGACCTTGGATAGAGCTAAGGGCAACTCTTCCTTTAGGGCTTGGCTGGAAAAAGATAGTTCTAGGAATATTTTCAGGACAACTCAGACATTTGAAGATTCCAGAGTATCAGTCTTCACTGCCTCGTGATTATTAAAGTCATGAAGCCCATCACCTCAGCCAGTGGTTCTCAGCCTGCCCCTTTAGGTGCTGAACGAGCCTTTCGCAGGAGTTGCCTAAGACCCTGGGAATTTTATAATTCCACACCTAATAACCACAGTAGCAAAATTACAGTTTTGAACTAGCAATAACTTTATGGTTGGGGTTCACCACACATAAAAAAAAAAAAAAAACAAAAGTACCAAAGGTTCAAAGCGTTAGAAAGATTGAGAACCACTGGCCTAGAAGAACCCTCAGGATGCAGAAGTTTAGGCACTGGCGAGATGGTTCAGTGGCTAAAATCACTGGCTGTTTTTGAGAGGATCCAGGTTTGGTTCCCTGAACCCACATAGTAGCTGCCAAGTGTCTGTGACTCCAGTTCCAGGGGATCTGATCTCCTCTGGCCTCTGAGGACACCAGGTACAAATATGGTCAAATGCATACGTGCAGGCAAGCACACAGGTGAAATAAAAGTAAACAAACCTGTTTTGTTTCTTTTTAAGGCTGGTGTGGATTTGGGGTGGGAAGATAGTGTTCGCTGCTTTTGGAGAGGCTGAGACTCTATGTTCGTGTGAGCTTGAAGCTGCTAGAAGAGGGTGCTGGAAACGCAACTTGAGTTTCTAAGAACAGCAAGAGGTGGGGTTGGGGATTTAGCTCAGTGGTAGAGTGCTTGCCTAGCAAGCGCAAGGCCCTGCTCCAGAAAAAAAAAAAAAAAGAAAAAAAAAAAAAAAGAACAGCAAGAGGTGTTGCTGCTGCTGTTAATATGTAAGGGTGTTTTATCCACCTGCATGTTTGTGCCTGGTGCCCATGGGAAGTCAGAAGATGTTGGATGCCCTGGAATTGGAGTTACAGACAGTTGAGAGCCGTTCCAGTGGGTGCTGGGGATAGAATCCAAGTCATCTGGAAGAGCAGCCCGTGTTCTCAACTGTTGAGTTATCTTACTAACCCCTGGAAAATTCTTAATATTTATTAATTGATTCATTCATTCATTCATTTACTTCAAGCCTGAGAGAATCTTTAGGACATACACACGTTCCATACACTCTTCATACATCCCTTTATCACGAGTTCTCATCTGTGTTCAAGGAAGTAGAATCAACAGACTTAAATGTTCATTTATTTGTCTTATTATATTTATTTTTTACTGTCTCCTTTTTAGGGGCATGTTTATTGTTGTAGATAGACCCTCACTGTGTAGCCCTGCCTGTCTGCCTTTTTCTCCAAGTGCTGGGATTAAAGGAGTCCGACACCAGGCCTGGCCAGCCTTGAACGTTGCCCCTCTTGCCTCCACCTCCGGAAAGCTGGGATTATGAATTTGTGCCACCATACTTGCCTTGGACTCAGCTTTGCAATACTGTGACTCAGTAAGGATCTGAGGCTCTGAAGCAGAAAGACTGGAAAGAGCATGAAGAACCTGCTCTGTGAAGGATCCATGAACCAGATTTGTGCAGACAAAGACCTCTTCCCCTTATGTTAGAACTCCGGGCCCCAGCAGCAATGTCTGGAAGATACTGCAAAAAAATGTCCGTGTGATGGAGGACTTGACCTTTCTGAACAATTAAGAAAGTCACCAATGAATAATGAGTTACACAAAGTAAATTTACCATCCCTCCAGGCCTGTTGTGTTAGGAAATGATTCTTCAGATAGTGCTGCCCCACCCCCAACGCGCCTCTCCCCCTCACTCCCTCTCTCTTTCCGCTCTGCATATCTTGGGTTCAGTGCACCACCAAGGACCACTGTGTAAGAAACTGCCATGGAAAATAGAGATGGCAACCCCTCTAGAGCCAGAACACAGGCTTGTTTGCTGCCTGCATAGTAGCAGTGTCTCTTTGTGACAAACAAAGTAAGTATCTTAGTTACCGTTCTGTTGCTAGGAAGAGACAGCAAGGCCAAGACAACTCATAAAAAATGAAAGTGTTTAATTTGAGCTCCCAATTCTAAAGGATAGTAGATTCCATTGCTGTCATGGTGAGGAGCATGGCAGCAGGCAAGCACGGCACTGGAACAGTAGCTGAAAGCTTACATCTGATGAGAGAGAGAGAGAGACAGAGAGAGAGAGACAGAGAGAGAGACAGAGACAGAGACAGAGAGAGAGAGAGAGAGAGAGAGAAGAGAGAATGAGTTGGGAATGTGGGAAAGGTGTGGGATTTTGAAACCTCAAGGCCTACCTTGAGTAACACACCTCCTTCAACAAGGCCACGTCTCCTAATCCTTCCTAAACAGTTCTGCCAACTGGGAACTAAATATTTAAATGTGTGAGCCTAATAAGGCCATGCTCATCCAAACCATCACAACTGAGGTAGGCTTACTGAACTTCACAGAAGCTTGGGGACTTTAACTTGGGGCTCACCTTTTGTCATGTGACCCAATACATGTAAATTATTTAGCTCTTTACCTGCCCTCTCATAGCAACTTGGATTTGAGGAACAAATGCAAAGAATATCAATGCTCTGGCTACTGTTTTATCAGGGTATTAGTTACTTCTTGTTGCTATGATGGATTGCAGCTTAAGGGCACATAAGATGACTCAGTGGGTAAAAGCACTTGACATGCAAGCCTGATGTCTCAGTTAAGGTTTCATTGCTGTGAACAGACACCATGACCAAGGCGTTTCTTATAAGGACAACATTTAATTGGGGCTGGCTCACAGGTTCAGAGGTTCAGTCCATTATCATCAAGGCAGGAGCCTGGCAGCATCCAGGCAGGTATGGTTTAGGAGAGTTGAGAGTTCAACATCTTGTTTTGAAAGCAAATAGGAGAAGACTAATGTTGTGGTTTGCCCGGGAGTTATCTGTATTTTTGTGCTAATTTCACTGCCCCAAGGACATTCACGTACTCAGGACTCAGGTGACTTCACCAGAAACTTCTCCCCATTGAATTTGTAAAATACAGGTGAGGGGCAGGTACAGGATAGAGGGAGGCCTGTCCTTGGATGAGAAGGAAGGATGAGCAGGAGAGAAGTTTGAAGGAAGAGGAGGAGACTGGAACGAAAAGGAGGAGAGACAGGAGGGAGAGGGAGAGAAGCCTTGGCAGGTGATGTTAAGATTTTGCTCTATGTATTTACAGGTTATTAATATTCTTAAGGGATGGGTATGTATTGGGCTTTGTATGTTTAGGTGGGCAATTATATCTTATCAATTGGATCTAAGGTTATTGTGTTGTGTGTTCTTTCATGTGTAGATTTAAGTGTAATGGAGTGTGGGGCGGCTGGTCTGAGCCACCAGGGAATTGTGCTTCTGGCAAGACATCCAGCAGCTATCGTGGGCAGTGCAGGACTTAGTGGGGATAAAAGACAACCATGCTTTTTTTTTTTATTTTTACAACAACAGACTAACTTCCAGGCAGCTAAGCTAAGGGTCTTTTTTTTTTTTTTTTTTTTTTTTTTTGGTTCTTTTTTTTTCGGAGCTGGGGACCGAACCCAGGGCCTTGCTCTTCCTAGGTAAGCGCTCTACCACTGAGCTAAATCCCCAGCCCCTAAGCTAAGGGTCTTAAAGCCCATTCCCACAGTGACACACTTCCTTCAGCAAAGCCACAGCTCCTAATCGTGCCACTCCCTAGGCCAAGCATATTCAAACCACCACACCTGATGACCTGAAGATTCCTAGACTCCTTGGTGGTAGGAAAGAAATAACCCTCAAAAGTTGTCCTCGGAGGACCCGTGAGATGGCTCAGTGGGTAAAGGCACCCACGACCAAGCCAAATGACCTAAATACATTCCCTGGGATTCACATGGCAGGAGAGGAAAACCAACTTTTGCAAATAGTCTTCTGACTTCCACACTGGTGTTAGGGCAGAATGCTTCCCCCATACAAAAAAAAAAAAAAAAGCACTCCACAAAACCTGGGAGGTGGTCCACACCTGCCATTTCAGCACTCCTGAGGTGGAGAAGGAGGATCACAAGTTTATGGTTATCTAGCAGTGAGTTCAAGGTCAGCCCTGGTCACAGGAGGCCTTGTTTCAAATTTTAAAAATGGAAATTAAAAATAAGGAAACGAGGAAGGAAAAAGGGTAGCCTGAAAGATAGCATCATAGCCTCTGAATTATTTATTATCCAAGGCCTTCACGCTCCTGCCATTCTCCTCTTGCTCTTTCTACCTTCAGCACCTTTAGCTCCAGCCTACACATGTAAAACCTCCACTCCACTCCTGCTGTGATCAAGCTCCACCACCCACAGGTCAGGTCCAAGCTTCCCAAATGGGGATTCCTGTGTTAGCTTCCTTCCCGGTACAGCTCTTTCCCCACTGAGTCTACTCTTGTCCCAGTGAATGGAGGAGTAGGGTACTCTAAACCTTCTCTGAATCTTTGTTTACAAGTGCTATAGTAGTACAGGCCATATATATATATATATACACACACACACACACACACACACACACACACACACACACACACACACGCACACCTTCCCCAGCCTTCCATCCCAAACACAAGCCATGCATAATTGTAGTAGACAACACACCTCTAATCACACCAGGCCATGGACAAGCTTTCTGATGTTGGTCTTTGTTTTCCAGTTCGGGACATGAGCGCACTGGCTCCACACTCTGATTTTTGTCTCTAAGCTGAATAAGGAAAGACTGAAGGTCAAGGAACTGTGCATTGCACAAACTTTCTCTTCCTCCCTGTTCATCTGCTTCAGCACAAGGGACAGGATGACACAGTAGAAAGGATCTGAGAATGCTTTGTGGTTGTTTCCTGATCCTCAAAATACTTTCTTTGGGGCTGGGGAGGTGGCTTGGTTAATACAGTGCTTGCCTCGCAGGCCTAAGGCTCTGAGTTCAATGCTCAGAACTCAGACATTTAAAAATAATCCACATGTGGTGCCCTCCCCCCCACTTTTGATCCCAGCTCTGGGGAGAAGGAGACAGACAGACCTCTGAATCTTGCTGGTTAGCCTGCCCAGTTAGTGAGTTCTAGACCAGTGGAAAATGCTACCTTAAAAAAGGAAAAACGTGGATCCCACCTGAGGCACAGAGAGGTTGACCTCTGGCTCCCACATGCACACATATATACATACACACACACACACACACACACACACATATATACATATATATATATGTGTGTGTGTGTGTGTGTATGTATACATACACACACACATATACACGAACACATACATGCATACATATGTACCCATCCACAAACACATACACATTTGCACAAATAATTTTTACATTTCAAAATAATTCTAGTTGGAATATAAAATGGCCTCTAGGCTTGAGAAATTCATCACTGACAGAGCTCAAGCTCTAATATGCTTACCTTGTACTCAAATACCCTTTTTCTTCTCCTCACCCCTTCTTTTTGTCTCATACGGTTGGCCTCTGATTCATTATGTCATGGATGGCCTTGGGCACCTGGTTCCCCAGCCTCCAGCTCCTGGGCACTGGGGTTAAAGGCTTAACCACTGTAGCTGGCTTCAGGTGTCCTCGATTCCCTCTTGTTTTCCTGGTCTCCTGGCTGTCAGGAGTTTGCCAAATCCTGGGCTCATGGGACATCACAAATGCCCTAAGCAAACGGCACACCCAGAAGTGGCAGGCACAGGAGTTGCACAGACCTTTGTTGGCACTTACACTTCATCATCACATGGGGACAAGCAAACCCAAGTTAAATAGGAATGATTACCCAGGTATGGTGGCACATGCCTGTAATCCCATTATTTGGGATATAGAGACAGGAGGATCAGGAATACAGGGCCAGCTGTCACTTGAGTTTGATTCAAGCCTGGGTTATATACGACCTTATCTGAAAAAAGAAAAAAAAAAAACCATAAGAAAATTAGAGAGAAAATGTAAATCTTAAGAATTATAAAATAGGGGGTGGGGATTTAGCTCAGTGGTAGAGCGCTTGCCTGGCAAGCGCAAGGCCCTGGGTTCGGTCCCCAGCTCCGAAAAAAAGAAAAGGAAAAAAAAAATAACGCTGTCCTTTCTTGGAACCTCCCTCCCTCCTACTCTCAGGGTCTCTCTCACCTTTCCTTAGTAAATCTACATTCACTCTACTAGGAGAAAGGGGGAGGAAGATGGGGACCAGGAAGACGACTCCATTAATATAGTGCTTGCCTTGCAAGCACAGGGGCCTGGGTCTGGTTGCCCAGCACCCAGATGAAAGTGCTGGGTGTGGCAACAGACACTTGTAATCCCTGAACCAGAGAACAGACAGGAAGGCACCAGGGCTGGGCTCTCAGCCAACGTAGTCTACAAAGACAGCTCCTGAGGAATGGCACCCTGACAACCAAGCTTGACCTCTACCCTTCACACATACGCATGCACACACACACACACACACACACACACACACACACACACACACACACACGAGGGGACGTGGGGGAGAGAGAGAGAATTGTAAAGTGGCATCAGCAAGATACTAAATCAAGCACAAGGTCCTCCCAAGCACAGTCTGGGTGACTCTCAGGTCACATGCCTATGAAGTTGGTCCTCTCTAGAAAGCCATCAATATTCCTGTGAGTCAAGGTAATGTAGTCAGATGGCTCTTTTGCCATCACTTCTCCAGATGAGTTCTTAGGCCCCACTCCCAGAGCCAGGGATTTATTACCCTCCTCTACAGCCTATGACAGCTGACAGCCTCTACCAAGGGGACACGGAACTCTCTCCAATTGACTTCTAGTTCCAGTCAAGGCCAAACACTTGAGTAGAGAGCGCCAGAGTTGGCATGTTCCCTGTAGGATAAAATGACAGCCACCCCTGCCTTGGGCAGCAAGTGCCCTCTGATGATCAGCTGGGACCTCTTGCCAGGTTCTCCGCTAAGTCCCCACTCAGCAGGAGACATCGCTTGGGAGTTACCTGTCAGCCTGTGGAAGGGGAGAACATTTTTTCAGGACACCCTGTCATAGTTACCCGTCTCATTGCTGTGACAAAGTGCCCAGTCAGTCGAAACTGCTGAAGGTGGGAGGGGCATATTTTGGCTCCCAGTTTGAGGTCCACAGTCCCTTGTGGCGTCATGAGAGCATCTGGTCACTCGGTGCTCTTGGTTAGGAAAGTGGAGGAAGCTGGAGTCAGTCACTTGCTTCCTCCTGGGATTTCAGGCTGTGGGATGGTGGTTGGCTTACCGGTCGACTCCTTCCAGGGACCTAGCAGTGGCTTTATATCATCATCTGTCACCATTACCTGCAGGTGAGGTACTGCCTGGCATATAGAAAGAACTCTGCTACCCCAGCGCGCTCTCTCTCTCTCTCTCTCTCTCTCTCTCTCTCTCTCTCTCTCCCCCTATGTGTTCTGTCTGCCTCTCTTTCTGTCCTCCTTTCTGACTTTCTCTGTCCCTGCTTCCCTGCCCTCATGGCTCTGTTTCCATCTGTCTGTCTGCCTCTACCCCTTCTCCAGGTCCTCACTCCCCTCCCTGCCCCCAAATAAAGCTCCCATATACCAGGTCTGACACATGGTGTGATTTTTCAGAGGGTGCTTTGGCATGGGCCCACCAGGTACCCCCACCCGCTGCCAAATTATATTTCATAACAATAAGGCTGTTCATGTGCAATGTGGGTCTTTCTTCCTTAATTCGACCTCTTAGAAAACAGCCTCATAGACATTCCCAGATGCGTGTTCCCACAGTGGGTCTAAATCCACTGGAGTTGGCAATGAAGATGAGCCTTCCTACCACTGCTCTAGCTAGCCATGTTCCCCTTTTCAGTTTTCCCTGGAACCCACACTGTGTAGACAACCCTAAAATCCCCTCCCCCCAGGATGCAGTTCTCCTCCCCTCCCCCATTTAATACAGAATAGTAACAGCAGTGTCAGGGGCTATCATGCACTGGGCTCTTGACGAGAGGCTAAGCACTTCCTATTGCCAGGAGGGTAAGACACACAGGCCTGGTTTAGTACCCAGAAAGAATTTGGGAACCAGAAAAGATTCACAGAGACCTGGGCTCTGATGTCAGAGGAAGGAGAGCAGGCCCAAGGGCCCAGCTTCTTAAGCACCCAGGGCCTCTTTGTTCTTTCCGAGGAGGAGGCAGGATGGGAGGCTCTGTCCTTGAATAATGGGAACAGGCTGCCAGAGCCTGGCAGTGCGGGAGAAGCCACTGAGAACACACTGTAACAACCTGTACTGGACGAGCCGGCCCCTTCTGAACACCTCATTTCCAACTCCACGTCTTTTTAACCCGAAAAGAGAAGGAGCTGGGCTTTAAGATTTAAGTATGAAATCTTATCGCATTCTGAGCTTCTCCGAGAACGCTAAATCCCCAACCCCACATACTCCCAAAGTCAAAACCTTCCTGCACTGCCATCTCGGCTGAGAAAGACGGAAAGGCACTTCAAGGCCGGCCTCACAGGGAGCATGCGCTGTTTGACCCTCAAGGTGGCTAACTTTTTTGCCAGCTTGTCGGGTGGAAAAGGAATCGTCTCAAGTTCTTTGAACCACTGGCTTCAATGCGCATCAAAAATCATCTGGTGGAGCCAGATGCAGCCCGAGCACTTGGGGTGCTGAGGCAGTAGACTGCCACTATTTACAGGCTAACTGGATACATATAGAGACTCCTCTGCAGAAGTGGGGTGACTTAGGGTTCCATCCCAAGCACTGAATAAGCCTGTGTGGGGGCATATACCAATAATCCTAGCACTCAAAAGATGGAGGCAGGGGGAATGGCAAGTTTAAGGCCAATCTGAGATACACGATTTCAGGATAGCCTGGGCTATAAAGTAAGACTGTAGCTCAAAACCAAAGGACAACGAAAAGCCAGAATGGTTTGAAAGAGAATGGCCCTCCTGGGCTCATGGGTTTGAATGCTTGGTCCCTGGTTGCTGGAATTGTTTTGGAAAGATGAGGAGGTGTGGTCTTGTTGGAGGACTGGGCTTTGAGATTGTAAAGCCTGCATTATTCCTCTCTGTCGGTCAGCCTGTCAGTCTGTCAGTCAGTCTCTCTCTCTCTCTCTCTCTCTCTCTCTCCCTTCTTTCCTCCCTCTCTCCCTCTCTCTGCCTCCTGGTTGAGGATCAGATGTAAGTTCTCTTCTAGTACCATGCCTGCCTGCTGTCATATTTCCTGTCCTGGTGGCCACAAACTGTGCTACCCTCTGGAATTCAAATTAAAAATCTTTGCAAGTAGCCTTGGTCATAGTATCTCTTCACAGCAATAGAAAAGTAACCAAGACAAAGCCTAATACCAGGTATGCTAACTTTTTTTAGATTTATTTATGCACATAGATGTGTGGCCTGCATGTAAATCAGTGCACCGTGTGTGTGCAGTGCACCGTGTGTGTGCAGTGCTCTCTGAGGCCAGAGGAGGGCATCAGATCTCAGGGAACGGTAGTTAGAGAGTGTGAGTCACCATGTGGGTGCTAGGAACCAAACCCAGGTCCTCTGGAACAGCAGCAAATGTTCGTAAGCGGTGAGACATCTTTCTAGTCCCTGATTAAAATTTTAAATTATTTATTTATTTTAGGTGCATTGGTGTTTTCCCTGCATCTATGTCTGTGTGGGATGTTGAATCCTCTGGAGCTGAAGTTACAGACAGCTGTGAGCTGCCACATACGTGATGGGAATTGAACTCAGCTCCTCTGGAGGAAGAACAGTCAGTGCTTTTAACCTCTGAGCCATCTCTCCAGCCCAGACTAGTTTTTTTCTTCTTCTTCTTTTTTCTTTTCTTTTTTTTTTTTTTTCGGAGCTGGGGACCGAACCCAGGGCCTTGTGCTTGCTAGGCAAGCGCTCTACCACTGAACTAAATCCCCAACCCCCAGACTAGTTTTTTTGTTTGTTTGTTTGTTTGTTTGATTTTACTAAAAGAAAACAAAGTGAGGCTAATAATACAGCTCAGTTGGCAGAGTACTTGCCTGGCATGAAGGAAACTCAAATCAGACCCCAATACCACATGGTGGTTCACACCTGTGATCCCAGCACTCAGGAAGTGGAGGCAGGAGAATCAGGAGTTCGGGGTCATTCTCAGCTATATAAGGAATTTGAGGCTGCTTTGACCTATGTGAGACCCCTGTCTCAAAAATAAATAAAAAATTTAAAACCCCTGGTTAGAACTCAGGCTTGTGCCTTTAAACCTACTCCCTTAGCCTGGGTCTCACCTCTTCCCTCCCTGGGACAGAGTTAAGAAGCAGGCTATGCTGGGCCATACTAGTTCCCATTTAGGATCCCTGGCTTCTCTGTACTCTTTTTCATGTACACTACGGTGAACTAAATCACAGGACGTCAAGCTTCCTACCAATGCCCAAGATTAGCCAGGGATTGGCCTGGCAATGAAGGCTGCTCTCTGAAGAGGTTCCTTTGCACCCACCCAGACCATCCCTCTCTACTCCCACCCTCTCTCTTCTCTCTCCCTCCCACCCCCTCTCTTCTCTCTCCCTCCCACCCTCTCTCTTCTCTCTCCCTCCCACCCCCTCTCTTCTCACTCTCCCTCCCACCCCCTCTCTTCTCACTCATTTTTTATGTCACTTGATATGTATGCTCGTTTTGCCTGAATGCTTATATGTGCATCACATTCTTTTTTTCCAGAGAAGTGGAAATATATTTCAAATATGATACATGATATAATATAGTAAAAGCACAGTAATAGAATAGTATTATATAATGTTTTACATAAATAGCAAGGTATTCTGTAGGAGATGCTGTATTGTGCCTAGCCAGTTGCAAGTTCAGTGGTTTTGCTGCTTGGTTTAGTGCGTCATACTCTTACCTGGTGCCAGCAGAGGTCAGAAAAGGGCAACAGATCCCCTAGAGCTGAAGTTACAGACGGTTCTGAGCCCCCATGAGCATGGAATGGAACCCTGGTCCTTCACAAGAAAAGCAAAGAGCTTTTGAACCACTGAGCCATCGCCAGTGCCTTGATCTCACTCTTAATGATGCTCCTCTCCAGGTTTATTTAGTTGGGGTGGGGACTGAGTCTCACTATGTAGTAGCCTTAGCTAATCTTGGGTTTCCTCTGTGGACCAGGCTAGTCCTGAACTCAGAGCTCCCTCTGGTTTTGCTTCCCAAATTCTGGCATTAAAGGCATGCATGACTAAGCCAGGCCTCCTCTCCAGGCTGTAAAGGGAAGCCCCTCCTTCCCTTTAAGTCCCATCCTGTTTAGACATCCATATGCTGTGTTGTTTTGTCAATGCATTTCCTCCACCTTGAGGCCCCATCACACCTTGAAATCTTTTCACTGTAAAATAAACCTCATTCCTGAAAGGAATTTGTGTCAGCTTTCCTTTGAGAAGTGACCGCCATAACCTTTCAATCACCTTTTTAAAAACAAGCAAGCAAAAAAAGTAAAACAAAAACCCCACCCTTATTTCTTCATTTTAAAAATTACATTGATGTTTAAACTACACTACACACTACAGCCTGTAGAAGTCAATTCCTTCCATCATTGGGTCCCAGGGATTCGAACTCAGGTGGTCAGGCTTGGTGGCAAGCACCTTTACCAGCTGAGCCACACTGCCTGTGGTACCTTATGCTTCCTCTGAACATGTTTCTTTGTATTTTGAATAAACTCCAACCTTGCTCATACCAACTCATCTTGAAAGGCTTTTCTGGAGTGGCATCAAGGATCCACCCTTTCTTGAGTTCAAGTCAAAGATTAAGGAACCTCCTTAGGCTGTTGCCCACAGTTCTGGGTGAGACTCTTGCTGACAAGATTGGGGCTAAGCATTGGCAAGCACTGTAGCCTTGAGCACATTGGGGAAGACTTGTCAGGTCTATTTCTGTGTCTTTGATATCTTTCTGTGAATAATGAAGCTTTTAGACTTTGCTTTTGAAGACCTGCCTCCCTCAGGAAACTCTATCTGAATGACAACCTGCACCCAAGCCTAGAACCTTCACTCCAGGCAAGACAAGGCCTGGTGGACTTCAGATGACCTCACCTCCCACTCTGACACCCCCAATTCTGGCTGCTCAGCCTCGATGACTGTTGTCTTGAGTTAGGTCTGAGAAAGAACTCTCCCTAGTGAGTCTTTCTAACCCACCTCACCGTCATCACCCTGAGAAGAACTGGGTCTCTCTGATCTTTCTCACTACTTGGGTTTTTGATACAGTGTCTGAGCAGTGACCAGGAATTTGCATTTATTTGTTTGGTTGGTTGTTTTGTTTTTCCAAGGATTTTTTTGGGGGGGTGTTTTGGGTTTTGAGACAAGGATTCTGTATGTATTCATGGCTGTCCTGAAACTCACTCTGTAGACTAGGCTGGCCTAGAACTCAGAGATCTGCCTTTCTCTGTGTCCTAAGTGCTGGGATTAAAGACACATGTGCCATCACCGCCCGTTTGAGTGTGAACTTCTTACTCACACTAATTGTCCTGATAGTGATGGGCATGTAGGTTTGTTTAACTTTTAGTAGTTTACTGCTTAATGGGTGTTTTATTTGCACAACTCTTTCTTCTTTGTTTGATTGATTGGTTTTGGTCTTTTTCTTTCTTCCTTCTTTCCTTTCTTTTCTTTTCTTTTCTTTCAGTGGGGTCTCATGTAGCCCAGGCTGACCTCAAATTCACTGAGCCAAGGATAGCCTTGACTTCTGCTCCTTCTGCCTGGAATCGCAGGAATTGCAGGCATGTGCAGCCATGCCCAGCTTTATGTGGTGCTAAAGATCAAACCCAGGACTCCTGTGCTGTTAGGCAATGAATCTTCTGATTGAGTTACAGCCCAGCTCACTTTCCATTAGGTGAGCTTGTGAAACAGCTCCGGGGGTAGCTTGGATGGAGTTGTGATTGGATGAGATAAAGCTTTGGTTCCTCACGATTGCACAAGAGGGTTAAAGCAGAGCTTCTGCTCTAGATGAAGTGTCTGGTGAGATTCCTAGAAAATCTCAGGCTTAGGACCAGGGAAGGAGAAAGGTCTATACACCAAGTCCTTCAGGTCAATCAAGTCCTATCCTTTTCTGTTTGGAACATCTTCCTGTCAAAAGAAATACTGTTCCACCATTGGTGACTTTTACAGCAATGTTGTCAGTCATGTGGGAGTCCTTAGTTCTTGGCTGGCAAGAGCTTCAACCAGGTGACAGAGTGAGGGACCTTTTCCTTCCGGTCTCCCTGTAGTTTCTTTTAAAAAGGATGGAATTTTTAAATTATAATTTTATGTTCCCAGATGTTTTATCTAGGGGTGTGTGTGTGTGTGTGTGTGTGTGTGTGTGTGTGTGTGTGTGTATGACCATCATGCCCATAGGAGACAGAAGAAGCTCCTGGAAAGGAGCTACAGATGGTTGTGAGCCACTCTGTGGGTTCTGGGAAGAGAACTTAGGTCCTCTGGTGCCTCTTGTCCATCAGGCAATGATCTTAATTACGGAATCATCTCTCCAGCCTGCCTCCCCCATCTTTCTATCCTATCTTAGCCTCAATACCTTAACAAGAACTGGATCTCTCCAGTCATTCCCACTACACTGAGTTCTGACACACTGTGTCTAGGACAGAAACAAGATTTTACATTTCTTCCTTTTTCTCTTTCTTATTTTCTTTTTCCTTTTTGTTTTTCTTTTCTTCCTTTTTTGTCTTCTTTTTCTTCTTCTTCTTCTTCAGTAAGAGTTTCCTTCTCCAGCCCCTTTTTTTCTTTTTAAAAGTATGTAGGTATGTACATGTATGCATATGTATATGAGAAATTGTGTGTGTGTGTGTGTATGTATGTGTGTTCACCTATGTGTGTGTGCATGCATGTGTGTGTCTGTTCATGTGTGAGTGTGCATGTGCGTGTGTTTGATCAGAGACATGCACCTGTGTGGTAGCCAAGGGTCAGTGCCAATGTCTCCCTCTACCATTTTCTTGTTTTATGTCCTAGTTAGGATCACTATTTCAGTGATGAAACAAAGCAACATGGGGAAGACAGGGTTTGACTTACACTTCCACATCACTGTTCATCACTGAAGGAAGTTAGGATAGGAACTCAAACAGATCAGGAATCTGGAGGCAGGAGCTGATACAGAGTCCATGGAGAGGAACTGCTTACTGACTTGTTCCCCATGACTTGCTCAGCTTGCTTTCTTATAGAACCCAGGACCCCCAACCCAGGGATGGCACCACCCACCAACAGAGAGGATTGGGCCCTCTCTCATCGAGCACTAAGAAAATGCTCTACTACAGCCTGACCTTATAGAGGCATTTTCTCAGTGGATGTTCCTTCCTTTCAGCTCACTGAAGCTTTGCATCTTGTTGACAGTCAACTACCCGGCATGTTTTATTTCTTTTTAAACAATCTCTCACTATGTAGCCTTAGCTAGCCTGGAGCTCACTATGTAGACCAGGTTGACCCCAAACCCACTTCTGAGTTCTGGGATTAAAGGTGGGTACTACAACACCCAGCACTCGGTATTACTTTTGTTTTTTTTTTGTTTTGTTTTGTTTTGTTTTGTTTTTTTTGACAGTGTCTCTCACTGAAGCTGGAGCTCAGATTCCACTGAGCTGGCCAAGTGAGCTCCAGGGCCATCTTGTCTCTGCCCCCTCAGACCTAGAGCCAACTCTCTTGAGTAATTGGGAAATAAGTTGCAAGATGACTGTGCTTTGAAGAGTTCAACAGAAGGTCTCATTTTTAGTGTTATAAAAGTTCCATGGATTTTTTTTTGGTCAGTGATTATTCATAGTCATATTGGGCAAATGGTCACAACTCTTTGAAACTTTTCCAGACAAAACATAATGTAGTCACATGCTTCGGGCTGAAGCACCCCCAACATGTTGGAGCTTGAATGAGGACACATCCAATACAAGGTGATATTTGGAATGAAATCATGGCCTTCTGTCTTAGGGTTTTACGGCTGTGAATGGATACCATGACCGAGGCAACTCTTTTTTTTTTTAAATATTTATTTATTTATTTACTTATTTATATGTAAGTACACTGTAGCTGTCTTCAGACACACCAGAAGAGGGTATCAGATCTCATTACAGATGGTTGTGAGCCACCATGTGGTTGCTGGGATTTGAACTCAGGACCTCTGGAAGACCAGTCAGTGCTCCTAACCACTGAGCCACCTCTCCAGCCCCCGAGGCAACTCTTATAAGGACAACATTTCATTTGGGGCTGGCTTACAGGTTCAGGGGTTCAGTCCATTATCATCAAGGCAGAAACATGGCAACAAGGGCATGCAAAGTACAGGAGGAGCTGAGGGGTCTACATCTTCATTTGAATGCCAGAATGCCAACATGCTTGTAACACGCAAGCATGGTCAGAGCCCCAGGACTGTATGGTTTACAGTCCACAGGGTGATAAGCCAAGCTGAAAAGCATGTTTGGTGTCACCCTCTATTTCTAGGGTTGCTTCACTAGGAACAAGTTGCTTTGGGATGACTGAGGTCAGCCAGTGAGGGTGATAGTATTCCTGACGACAAACATGAGAGAGACAGACCTGGAGAGATGGCTCCACCCACAAGAGCACTCGCTCTTCTTCCAGAGGACCCAAGTTCAGTTCCTTGTGACAATGTTGGGCATCACACAAATGCCTGTAACTCCAGCTCCAGTGCTATCTGACACATGTGTGCATATCACACACACACACACACACACACACACACACACACACACACACCACAGGAGAAGGAAGAACCCTCCTGTTGCAAAGAAATCAGTTAGTGCCACCATACCCAGTCACAGATGCTGGTCCCCACACTCCACCTTCCTTAGGTCCATGTGGCCTGCCTCTGGGGTCCTGGGCTTATTGGGAAACCTCTTGTCCTCTATGCCATTCGCCCAGAACTCATTCCTGGAGCCCAGCTCCCGTCTGCCTTTTGTAGTCACCTGTAGATGATAGTCTTCCTGCACAGCTAAGGCCCATGTGACAGGCTCTCTTTCTTCTAGACACAGATTAACTCGCTCCATCCCCAACTTTGAGACAGGCTGACACTCATCCCAGGTTGACCTCAAACTGGCTATCCTTTTGTTTTTTAAATTAAAGTTGTTCTTAACATGGAATCCTCATGACTCTTACACCAATCCTTTCTCCACATTCTGCTTGTTTTGTCTTGTGACTCATGAAGTTGCACCAAGACTTTCTGTGTGACTGAAATCTGAACTATTCATTGGCTCTGGAGGGTTCTCTAGTACTGAGCTAGGCCAGAACACTACTATACCTGTCATTTCCTCCCACCTGTGCGTCAGATAGTCATCTCTTTCTAGCTGCTTGATGCAGACTGATCTCCAGTGTGATCTATTCATCACCATCTGTGGAGTTCTCCCGGCCAGGGCCACCATCTGCCCAGTCAGCCTGCTCAATATGACTAGCCTTTCTCTGCCCTGCCATGCTCTCTGTAGGTGCCAGTTTATGTCTGCACAGAGTTTATGTAGGGAAATCTCTTATGTACAGGGAGAAATGGGGGGCAGGAAGATATTTGGGCCAGCCTATTTAGCAGTCCCTTCTATGCTGCCTTCCTGGACATCCTTGTGGCACCTTTATTTTTATTTTTTAAAGATCTTATAGCTTTAATTGTTTGTGTTTAGGGTATGGGGGTGTGGGGTCTCATGTAGTCTAGGCTGATGTGAAGGTAGCATGTAACTGAGGCTAGCCTTCATCACCTGGTCCTTCTGCCTTCACTTTCCAACATGCCTGACTCCCCAAGGCACCGTTAGAGCATGCCTGGCACTTCAGTGTTCTTTACCCTACCTTCCACCACACCCCAGTACCCAGACCTGCATATGCATCCAATCAGTATTTGTTGAATGATTAAACAAACAAACAAACAAACAAAAAACTGTAGAGTCAAGGGAGACAGAAGGAATGACTTCGTTGGAGCAAGGTTTCCAAAAAGCATTAGGTGAGTCTTTAAGAAGAATGACCTGAGTTTGATTGGTGAAAGAGAAGACTGACTCCAGATAGCTGTCCTCTGACCTTTATATACACAACACAGCCTCCACATATACTCTCTCTTAATTTATTATTTTATGCATATAGATGATTTGCTTGCATTTGTCTGTGGATCAAGTGTGTTCAGCACCCACAGGAACCAGAAGTGGGTGTCAGATCCTCTGGCATTAAAACTACAAATGGTTCTGAATCACCATGTGGGTGCTGGGAACCCAACCCAGGTCCTCTGGGAGAGCAACAAGTGTTCTTAACATTGAACCATCCTTCCAAGCCCTGGGTAATTATATTTACTTGTTTATCTCCATTTATTTATCGGAGGAAAGTGTGTGTGCATGTGGAAGTCAGAGGACGGCTTATGGGAGTCAGTGTTCTCCTTCAACCGGGTGGATCCCAAGGATGGCACTCAGGGCATCAGGCTGCTCTGCATTCTCTGAGCCATCATCCTCTGAGCCATCTTTCCACTCTAATAAACGAAATTTTAAAAAGTTAAAAGAAAAGAAAACATTCCGTACTCTGCTCTCAACCTCAGCTCTCGAAGTCCTGAGCAGCGGCTGGCAGGACACTGATTTCAAGAGGGAGGTTGAGTAACCTTCCATTTCTGAGGCTAAAGGATACTTTGAGGTCATGCCTGCTTGAGGGGGTTTCCTCTGATGGTCCATTTTTGTGTGATAAAAGGTTCTGACCAGTGAGATAAATGTCCTTGCTCCGTAATGGCCTGGGAGCCATCAGATGACAGGTCCGGTAGATTCCACTGGATTCTTAACTGTTCTTGCTTTTGTCTCCACTTCTGATTCATAATGCTGGTGTGGCTCCTGTCCAAGCGCCTGTGTTTCAACAAATTCTCATGCTGAAACGGATTTATATTCCCCTTACTACAGATCTCCACGTCCCATTCAGACATTAAAAAAAAAAATCTCTGGATGGGGAAATAGATATTTGCATAATGCCTCAAATAATTCTTTTTTGGGGTGAGGGAAGGGCTCTCGTGTAGCCCAGGCTGACTTCTGACTATGTGGTCAAGGATGGGCGTGAACTTCTGATCCTCCTGCCTCTGCCTCCTGAGTGCTGGGACTGCAGGCATATATCACTGTGCCTAGTTCATGCCTCGCTGGGGCTTTGTGCATGCCAGACAAGCAGTCTACCAACTAAGCTACTTCCCCAGTCCCCTCACACAATTCTCCAACACTTGGAAGTCATTCCATCCCTCCCGCTTTCTGGATGAGCATTGGAAGCCAAAAGAACAGAAATTCCTTATCTGTGGTCATCCAGGATGAGGTCCGAAATCTAGAGCCCTATTTCCAATCCTGATGCTTCCCCAGTGGTACTTTGTTGACCCAGGGTCTGCAGACCCTTCTACCTGACTAAATAAAGCTTAGTAACCGTGAATTCTGCTTCCTCTGACCTTGCCTCTACCCACCCTGCAATCTGAAAGAGGAAGGAGAAGGGAGGACAGTAGGGGAGCAGCCACATGATCTGAGAAGGAAGGAATTTCCCACCAGAACACCTCAGGTGCTAGGCCAGACACCTAACTGCTAAACGCTCCACCCAACTGCAAAAAGAAACCGGTGCAGGAGAGGCTGTTTTCTTCCCGAAGCCTCTCTCTCCTCCTCAGCTGTTTCCGGGGATGAGAAGAAGAGAGAAAAAAGCTCTAGTGTATGCCTTACAAACCCATAACACAAACAAAAGAACCTAGAGGTTATGAGTGGGAAGGCCGCCCTGATAGTTGCTATGACAACACCTCCGTTCCCTGCCCTAGCTGCTACGTGCAGCCTGACATGTGTCTACTGGGTCCCTGGAAGGCACCGCTGCTTCTCACTTGCCCAGGGTTCAGAAGCCAGAAGTTAATCCAGGGATTCAGACAATGATACCCAAAAGCAATTGTGGGACCTTACATCATCTGGGGCTGGAGGCTCCCGTCTGTGGACCCTCAGGGAGAGGCCTCTGCATTCTCCTCCCACTTCAGGGCTGTGCTTACAGTAAGGGCTTGGATGCCATTGCAAAAGTGACTCAACACTGTAAATTGCCTCCCAGGCTCCTAGAAGCTGTCTGTGGGAGGAAGTGAAAGGAGCAGGAACTTGGTGCCCGGTGTTGGGGAGGGGGAATGAGGGGGGTAGTGGTGGGGGTGAGGAGGTGCTGGGGGACTGGGGGTGGGAGAGAGGCAGAGGGGGTTCAGCTCTGATTTTTCAGGTGGCTTCTAAAAGTTCCCTTCTTCATTTCTCCTATATCTGTTGTCCACTGGTCTGCTGGGCCCCAAACTGTAAGCCATCATGTTATTTAAAAAGTGTGATCTAGGTTAGAGACCTGGCTCAGATATTACAAGCACTCACTGATTAGTAAAGGACTAGAGTTCAGTTGTCAGCATCCACATCACAAGTACCTGTGCATCTGAAAGATCCCACGCAGAGAGACCCTTACTCAAGTCTTGGGAAATCGCGGACCCCAGACACAGAGAGACCATTTTGGATGTAATAAGCAAAGGCGAGGTTTATTACGGAGACCTATTACAGAGATCTCCGGGCCGACACATATCCCACGCAGGAGACAGAGGTGTCGACCCCGAGAGGCTGGGAAAAAGAGTATTTAAAGGCAGAGGCTGTGAGCACCAGGGGATGGGGGATGTCAAAGGGGAATGTACCACAAGTTACAAGATTGTTTTATGGCTCCAGGAGATAAGGGGACGCCAGAAGGTTTTATGGCCCCCTGGTTCCTGGAACAGAGCTACTAAATCAGGAGAAGGGTAGGGTCTTCAGGTCCTCATTATTTTTAAACGTTTGTCAAAACTGATGGAGCATTTGTATTTGAAACACCTCTGGTTAGGCTTGGGCTGTCCGGTTTCTTGGAGTGCTCTCTGTAGGACACAATGGCTGAAAAGCACAAGTAGGGGCTTATCAGGGTCTGGAGGACATCTGGTTAAAGTATGACTCTGAGTAAGCTGGGGGGACGTCTTTGGATGGTTTATGGGTCAGTCCTCGATAGCCTGAGCTGGATCCTGCATTCCTTTTCTTTATCTTTATGGCCTGCTATTCCTGGCGGCAGGGCTTAGCCCTGAGTTTGTGGCTTTTGGGGCTAACTCTTTTAATTTTATATTTCTAAACCTAGAATTCGTATAATTTTCTTTTCATTCCCGTCTTCTCCTATTAAATAATTCTAATCTTAGAATTTTGATATCAAGTCTTATTTGGTCTCACCAGTTGTCCTAACTGACTGGTACTGTTGTCTCACAACCATCAACCGCATAGCACCCACTCAATTTTTAACAAAAGCAATTAACCTGTTTGTCACGCAGGAGCCAAAAACTAAAACCAAGAAAATTATTAATAATGGCCCAGCTGTAGCAGAGAGTAGGGTAGTCATCCAGGGAGATCTACTAAACTAGCTCTCGAACTATCTCTGATGTGTTTTTCTGTCTGTCTGTCTTTTGTCTAACCTTTTTTTAAGTTTATTTATGGAGTCTTTAATTACTCCTGAATGGTCTGTATAGAAGCAACATTTTTCTTTCAGTGTAGCACACAGATTCCTTCTTTAAGGAATATCAGGTCTGATCTTTTCTTATTTTGAAGGACTACCTCTGAGAGGGAAGTTAGGTATTCTTGGAGGTCAGCTAAAAAGTCTTTTACTCTTTTTATATCTGAGTCAATGGCAGTTCTGAATTCTCTATAAGCCTTGTATTGTAGGGCAACAGCAGATGTCCTTGTGCTGCCCTTGTAGCACCTAGATAGCCCTAGCCCTAAGTAATTCTCAACTCCTTTTTTTTGTCTCTTACTAAGTCTTTAGCATCAGGATTCCAATCTGGACACTATCTGAACCTATACACCAAGGTCATGACTGTCTTTCAGAACTTCTAAACTTATATAGGTTGTGATCCCTGAGGCACAGTCCCAAGAAGTGTTAGGAGTACTAACATATGTAATGTTACATTATTTGTAATAGAAATCAAGCCTATCCCCACACCTATCTCGATGGAACCCAGGACAAACATGACTGAATTTCTCTCTAGGTCCCAGCTCTCAGCCCTAACAGCTAGTACACGGCTGGTGAGGGCTGAGAATTGACGGCTGTTAGGGTGGTCAGCAGCACCAGGTATGGTCCTTTCCAGCGAGGATCGAGTGTCTGGGCTCAGTGTAGCTGCTTCCGACCTGGAACTGATGGGATGTCTCAGGGGTCTCCGGGGCATAGGCTGCTGTCAGCTGTGAGCAGATTTCTTTCTGTATCACCTGTAGGTCTTTTAGCCTGGCACACAAATCATTATTACTATGACATGTTGGTTCAGTAACATCATCTAATACAGTCAGGGGAGCTGAGGCCCCATATAAGATCTCAAAGGGGGTAAGGCTGAATCTGGAAGGGGTATTTCTTGCTCTGAAGAGAGCAAGAGGGAAGGAGTGTCACCCAGTCTGTGCCAGTCTCCATGGTCAATTTGTTTAGGGTCTCTTTTAGAGTTCTGTTTATTTACTCTACCTGTCTTGAACTTTGAGGTCTGTAAATATAATGTAATTTCCAATCGACCTCTAAATATTTGGCCACACCCTGGCTTACCTTGGCAACGAAAGTAGGACCGTTGTCTGACCAGATTACCTTGGGCATTCCAGACCTGGGGAAGATTTCTTTCAGTATCTTCTTGATGATTGTAGAGGCCGTCTCTCGTTTGGTGAGGAAAGCTTCTGTCTATTTCTGAAAAAGTATCTACAAGCACTAGGAGATTATATTTTTCTGGTTTTATCTCAGTGAAGTTCATTTCGACTTTTCGTTAAACTCTCTAGGTCTCTTTGTCCTGTTTGTTTGTTAAGCATTTATTTATTGACGTATTTTATACTTTTTTATTGTCTCTCTTGGCTAAAATCTTAAAGTCTATTATATATATTTTAACTATTTGGACAAACTTCTTATCTCTTAAATGAGTCTATTTTTTTTTTTTTTTTGGTTCTTTTTTTCGGAGCTGGGGACCGAACCCAGGGCCTTGCGCTTCCTAGGTAAGCGCTCTACCACTGAGCTAAATCCCCAGCCCAAGTCTATTTTTTTATTTGGCAAAGTGAGTCTTTTCTTTGTTCTCTGGGGAGTATAGCTTCCCCTCAAGTGTGCCATTGTCCTTTATCTTTTAAGCAATTTGGGCCTTTTCTAAGTGAGGCCATCCCTTAGTCTAATCCTAGTTCTCAGTGGCTGTCTCTTGCAGGCCTGTAACCAGGATAGGCTCCTGTATAGCCATTTCCCGAGCCACTTTATCTGTTTTGTCACTGCCCCATGTCACTGAATCTCTTCCCTCCTGTTTTCCTGGGCAATGAATAGTACTCACAGTTGTTGGCTTCATCCGGGCATCCAAGAGATGGCAAAGGCATCTGTGGCGCTGATGTGCTGGGGGGGGTAGAGGTTCAGCCATTCTAGATGACATTGTGTTGTCCACCATGGCAGCACCCACTTGTCTCTGACCTTCATTCATGAAGAGAACTGTTCCCATCTGTGGACAAGGTCCTCGGCTTTCAGCAGGGGTCAATCAGCCAGTCGCAGAGGTCTTTCCTCCACCCATGTGCTTCTGTCAGTGTTTGACACTCGTGCTGTGGTGGCTCCAGGTCCGGATTGGGCAGCAAGGTGACCAGATTGTCCCCAACCGGTGGAGAATCTAGTCCATGGCAGCTGACCAGTGGTCCCATCTTTGGACACTCTATCAGCCACTCTATCACAGTTTAAGTCCTGGATTGGGTGATAATTGTTAGTGCCCGGCTGGCAGGAACGGTGTGTTTCAGGCAGAAAAGCACTAAGCCATTCAACTCCCAGCATCAGTTACTGGTGTACTGAGACAGGTCTTAAGCTCCACATACACAGTCTATAGATATGTATACACATGGCCTCATCCAGCCATTTCAGCCCACGCAAGCCAATTTGGAGAGCAATTTTCTCATGAGCAAGGGATGGGGGCAGTCAGGGATGACTATGAACTAGTGGGTTACCCGGCCCACGCCAAGGTCCACTGTTCTTCGGGCAGTCCATAAGTATTGTTCGTTGTCAGTAGCTCCTTGCACTCAAGGTCTTTGGATATTGGCCCACAGGGGGGCATAGGAGCACAGAGCATTGGGTCCCTGTATCCACAAAACAACTGGGCGGGCTTCCCTTCTATCTCTGTGTATAGCCAGCACCAAGAGGCTCTCCAGTGTCCCCTCTTGTTCTTTCTGGGGCAGTCCCTGACCCAATATCCTTTTTCTTCGTATTAGGCACACTGATCTTTAGTCAGGAATTCTCTTCTGTTGCCAGGTACTATCTTCCTAGGTTCCCTAACTACTGTGGCCAGTATATGTTCCTCTCTCGTCTTTTATCTCTCTTTATCTCTCTAACTTCCTCTTCTTTTTGTCTCTTTTTTTTTTTTTAGCTTTCTGTTCTTTTTACCTCTTTCTCTGTAACTTGTACTAACTCTCAGCAACTTAACTTAACCCTTTAAATTTTTGTAACTTTTTCTTCATATCCTTTCTTTATCTTAGCCAGATTGGTGGGGCATTTTTTAGCCCCTCAGAGACCCACCCTTGGAGCCTGGCGGCAGACCTGGCACTCCCTACCTTTAGGCGTCTGAAAAGAGCAGGCAGAAGTGAGGGCCTTCCATCCATCTCTGGAACACTTTTTCTGGCCTCTAGTAGGATTTTGTCTTTCCTCGGTGGTAAAGAAGACCTGTAACAGTTACTAACAAGCATCTCAAATGGGATGGTGAGAAAACAAGAGAATCTTGAGAATAGAGGTCCACTGAAGAGGGCAAATAGCATTTAGTCACACAGCTAAGCCAGGAGGCTTTCTTGGGACAAAAAGACCTTGTGTCTGTGAAACAGAAAAGTGAGCAGAGGGGCAGTCTATCTGTTACCGGTTGTCTCTCTGGACTTAGATTTTCCCTTAAGGAGTACCTTCCTTTAGTGCCAGCTCAGTGGCTTTATCACTCAAGAGACCCATCCTCTAAATGGCACTAGGCTTTCAGTAACAACTAATAATAAAAGGATGGAGAGACGATAGAACCTGAGTGTTAGATACTAAGCAGCTGACAAAAGAATTGTAACCAGTTCACCTGGGGCTTCTTGTCTCTTATATCTAATAAAGAGATTGTTAATACTATAGTACCAACCTTTAATAAAAAAAACTATAGCTCTCTCCATGTCTCTGAATATCAGGACTGTAGTAGTAGTCCTTTACCAAACTGTCTCAGTGGGCTAAGGGCCCATGGAAACGAAAACATTAATCCTGACCTCGGCCACAGCCAAAGCCTGAATTCTAAATTCAAACTGGCAAAACAAAACAAAGTTCTTTACAGTTTGTTGTAGATTCTTTGAAACTATTTTAGGGGCTTCTCTGCCCCCCAACCTGGGACATTTCTACCACAGGGGCAGGAACTGGCTGCTGTGGGGATAGGATCAAAGGCATTCTCCATGCTAATGATGACCAGTGAGAAAAGTAATTTAATGCTGGAGACTGGCTCCTCTCTTGGAATAGGGCCAGCAGATAAGGCAGGCTCCTTAAAGAACTTCTCTTAATGAGCACCCTCTTTCTGTGAGCAAGAGTTGAAGGTCTGGTCACTAAAAGCAGAAATTCCTTTCTTGTTCTTGTTTTTCTTAGAGTCCTCTCCCACCTCACTCTCAGCCTTTTTAGATTATTCTTTATGTAGCATTTTTAACACAGCCTGTCCCTTTTTTATAGCCTGTTGACAGCATTTCTGATCTTTTAGGCAGCTATGCACTAAGTGTCATACCGGCTGAAACTCCACCTTTAAGATTCTTTGTTTCTAAGCAAAATTTAAATCCTTTTCCAGCTTATCTCAGCTGTCCACCATGAGATTCCCAGAGATCGCAAACCAAGGTGTAGTAATTCACTAAGAAATCTTTTTATAGTGTTTCTTTTTACCTTAAGCCTTTTTCTTTTAAACAGCTCCTGAAGAGCCAGAAAAATTGGGAGAGACTTGAGAAGTCCCCATGCTCGCTGCAGCAGCTCCGCAGCTAATTTCGCTCCCCCCTACTGTGTGTTTCAAGCACAAGCACAGATAAAACACTATGTTTTAAAAAATTAACGTTGGCTATCAACCAAAACACCGACACTAGAGCGGGGTCCATAAAATTAAGTTTCTTACTCACTATACTTGTTTCATACCGGAGGCCTAATCTGGGGAACTTTTTTATTTACGAGCAGTTTTGTCCTCAAGGTTTTTGTTAATGTCTGTTTACACAACTGTTAACAGCAGCTAGGCTGATCAAGGGGAGTAAAGGGAGGGGCCTCTCTCCTTGGGGAGGAGGCTCAGGAGAGAAAGACAAAACTCCTTGGCAGAAAACAATTTTTCTCAAGCAAATTATTTTTAACTCTTAACTTAAGCACCAAGAGGACCAAGTAAAACTCTATGACGAACAAAGCAAACAGTTTCATGATTTCAAACACAGTCATCAGTCCAAGATTTTAAACACAGTCGTCAGTCCAAATTCAAACACAGTCGTCAGTCCAAAATTCAAAAACGAAACAAAAGCCAAAAAGACACTCGACAATACCACAGAAAACAAGCCAGACAAACAATATCAAGACAAAGCATCTTATAACCAACTTTCACAGATGCCTGGTACCTTCAGTACGTGGCCCAAACTGCAGCTTAACCTTAGCTGCTTTTGGGATGAGATGGACCATCTGATTCCACCTCCCAACAGGATTCCAGAGTGTCCTCTTGTCCTAACGACTAAGCACACTTGTCCGTGCCTATATTTAAATAGGCAGCCGAACTCGACCTCTGACGGAGTGGGATTCCTCGTCCACTCCCGCCTAGGTAAAAGGAGCATTCCATCTCCTTTGTTCCAGAAAACCAGAGTCAGGTCCTCCTGACTGTCCATAGCCGGGCTCTCCCGACTGTTCTCCGCCCGTGGAACGTCTTCCAGGGGCTGCAGCCTTGCGGGCCCGGGGCGTCCCCCCTTCCGCAGCCAGGGGGTCCTCACGGACCACAAAGGCAGCTGCACTGAGTGGGGATACACATCCACTCTCCTACAGGGCAGGAATACACATCCACCCTCTTACCACAGGGCAGGAATACCCATCTGCCCTCTTACCACAGGGCAGGAATACCCATCTGCCCTCTTACCACAGGGCAGGAATACCCATCTGCCCTCTTAACACTGACCAGTACTAAGACACACATATATACACACACGGCGGAACCAAAACAGAGACAGACACAGACTGACAATTGCGGCGCCGCTCACACAGAAACACTCAGACAAACATCTAACTCACCTCCAAGGGGTCTTCGGAGTCTGGGGTAGTCGCGCAGATCCCGGACGAGCCCCCATAAATATGAAAGATCCCACGCAGAGAGACCCTTACTCAAGTCTTGGGAAATCGCGGACCCCAGACACAGAGAGACCATTTTGGATGTAATAAGCAAAGGCGAGGTTTATTACGGAGACCTATTACAGAGATCTCCGGGCCGACACATATCCCACGCAGGAGACAGAGGTGTCGACCCCGAGAGGCTGGGAAAAAGAGTATTTAAAGGCAGAGGCTGTGAGCACCAGGGGATGGGGGATGTCAAAGGGGAATGTACCACAAGTTACAAGATTGTTTTATGGCTCCAGGAGATAAGGGGACGCCAGAAGGTTTTATGGCCCCCTGGTTCCTGGAACAGAGCTACTAAATCAGGAGAAGGGTAGGGTCTTCAGGTCCTCATTATTTTTAAACGTTTGTCAAAACTGATGGAGCATTTGTATTTGAAACACCTCTGGTTAGGCTTGGGCTGTCCGGTTTCTTGGAGTGCTCTCTGTAGGACACAATGGCTGAAAAGCACAAGTAGGGGCTTATCAGGGTCTGGAGGACATCTGGTTAAAGTATGACTCTGAGTAAGCTGGGGGGACGTCTTTGGATGGTTTATGGGTCAGTCCTCGATAGCCTGAGCTGGATCCTGCATTCCTTTTCTTTATCTTTATGGCCTGCTATTCCTGGCGGCAGGGCTTAGCCCTGAGTTTGTGGCTTTTGGGGCTAACTCTTTTAATTTTATATTTCTAAACCTAGAATTCGTATAATTTTCTTTTCACATCCAGCTTCCAGGGGATCTGACACCTCTGGTCTCTATTGGCACCTGCATTCATGTGCCCTTACACAAACACACACAAACATAATTCAAAATGCTAATAATCTTGTGTTTTACTTTGAGACAGAGTCTCTCTATGTAGTCATGGCTATCCTAGAACTCCTATGTACACCAGGCTGACATCTAACTCAAAGAGATCTTCCTGCCTCTGCCTCCTAACTGCTTGGATTAAAGGTGTGTGTCACCACACTCAGCCTAAAAGTAATTTTTTTTAAATGAAAAAAGGAAAAGGAAGAAAGTGTGGTTACTGGACTGGAGAGTTGACTCAGAAGGTAAACGCAGGTACTGCTCTTGCAGAGAACCTTGGTTTGATTCCCAAGAGCCATGTCAGGTGGTCCATAACAGCCAGATACTCCAGTTCCAGAGGGCCCAATGCCTTTGGCCTCCATGGCTACACATGCACACACAATTAAAATAAATATTTTTTAAAAACTGTGATCATCCTCCTCCCGACACCTCACACCCCTCCCCTACAATCACACATGCATTAATGAATGTACATATACACAAGCATGCATGCACACACTCAGCCATGCACACACACACACACACACACGCATGAATGAATGCACATATACACAAGCATGCATGCACACACTCAGCCATGCACACACATGCATGAATGAATGCACATACACACAAGCATCCATGCACACACTCAGCCATGCACACACACACACGTGCATATTCTGAAAGAGATCCCTATGGTACCAGCTGACCAAAAGTGGAATTGCCAGCCTCGTTGAAAGTGACAGGAAAAGGAAGGACTATGTGCAATCTGGCCTTCACATCCTGGAGCATAGTTTTAAACCCCCATCCTTACGCCTTTGAGTACATAGCTCAGAGACAGCACCTGCCCAGCGAGCATGCACAAAGCCCTTAACCTGCTGATCCCAGCAGAGAAAGGAAAGATATAAATCCCAATAGCTTCCTCCCCTTCCTCTGTCTGGACCTGACAAATGTTTCTTAGGAATGAGCAGATAAATAAACTGGTTACACCAGCTGAGACTGGAGCCTCCTGAGAGCCTGCATCAGTAAAGGAGGGAGACCCAGGTTTTACTTGGTTTTGTGTTGCAGAGGCAACTGAGTGGTTTGCAAACTCTTTCTTGGGGATGAAGAGATGGCCCTGAGGTTAAAAGCACTCAAAGGAGCATGTGTTGCGTGTCTAGCATCCATGTCGGGTGGCTCACCACGACTGGTAACTGCAGTTGCAGGGGAATTCAGTATCTCAGACTTCCTGGGCACCTGTGTTCATGTGTTCCTGTGCTTGTGTGTGTGTGTGTGTGTGTGTGTGTGTGTGTGTGTGTGTGTGTGTATGCGTGTGCATGTGCCATGCACACGCATGCACACACTTAAAAAAATAAAAAATAAAATCTCAAAAAACAAAATCAAAGAACTACTTCTGGAGTTCTCTCTGGAAATGCAGAGTAGTGAGCCCCCCGTAAAGTGTAGTTTCCTCCCATGGGCACTGGTGGCTGGGGTGTCAGGAAGGAATCCTCGACCATTAGGATACAGTAGTCGGGCAGCCCAACACATAACTGCTTAGCTGGGGCATAGTCTACCCTCTAATCTTCCCAGCTCACTGGTCTCTGCCCTTTGTTACTTTCTCTTTGCTCTCTGTTTGGTGTCCCTCCCCTTGCTAAGACCTCTTGGAGGGACTGCTATGGTGTCATGGGGGAGGGCAGTCCCTGTGGCTCTCATTTCATAGCTTCACTCATCAGACACTTGACTCTTAATCACTGTCCTCGGGCTCGAACCATCACGGCCTCCTTTACTCCTACAGATAGTTCATCTAATAATTTCTGAGGAAATAGAGGCCTTGAGGCAGATGCTCCAGCAACCCTCCCAGACTTCCTCTCTCTCCAGACACATCCTCTTAGAAGCCTCAACAGCTGAAAGGAAGGAGGCCTGTCTGTCTGCCAATGCCTCACTTCCGGGCCCTGCTTCACTTCTTCCTTCTCCCCAGAGAACCGGTTACAGCAACTTTTTCTCTCAGCTGTTTTGTTGTTATTTAATCTCTAGTCACAAAAAGGAACATACCCAGCCCTGTCCACAAACAAGCCTGCAGGACAGCAATAACAAACCCATGACCCTCTGACCCCCAAGAGATGCCACTTCCCTAGTGAAGCTTTATTAAAAGAAAGAAGAATTCTCTAAGAAAACACAGAAAGTCTTTATATACCGGCAACTCCCCCCACTCCCCGAATTTGTTTCACTAGCATATCCAAACCAACACTGACATTAGGGACTTCTTTATAACCATTACAAATTGTGCTTTAAAAGACTTTAATTCTGGGTGTGGTAGAGCGTATCTGTGATTCCAGCACTTAGGAGACAGAAGCAGGAGGATCTGGAGTTCAAGATCATCCTAAGCTGTAGAGAAAACTGAGACCAGCCTAGGCTGTGTGAGACACTGTCTCATAAGCAGCAACAATGAGGCAAGAGATGGCCTAGCAGTTAAGAACGTGCACTGTCCTAGAGGACCGGCAGTTCAGTTCCCAGCACTTTTGCGGGGAAACTCGCAATTGTCTTTGACTCCAGGGACTCCAACCTTCTCTTCTGGACTCTCAAGCCCCTGCATTCATGGGTGCACAAACCTGCAAATATGCACACACAGAATTAAAAACAGAAAATAGGGCCAGCATGGTGGCACATACCTTTAATCCCAGCACTTCAGAGGCAGAAGCAAGCAGATCTCTGAGTTCAAGGCCAGCCTGGTCTACTCTGGTGAGTTCCAGAACAGCCAGAGCTACAGAGAAACCCTGTCTCAGAAAACCTAAAAAAATAAAAAATAATAATAAAATAAAATAAAAATAGAGGCGGGGGGTTGGGGATTTAGCTCAGTGGTAGAGCGCTTGCCTAGGAAGCGCAAGGCCCTGGGTTCGGTCCCCAGCTCTGAAAAAAAAGAACCAAAATAAATAAATAAATAAATAAAAATAGAGGCTGGTGACATGGCTCAGTGGTTAAAGGCACTTGCTGCTCTTGTGCAGGACCTAGGTTCAGTTCCCAGTGTCTATACTTGGCAACTCACAACAGTTTATAACTCCAGTTCCAGGAGATCCGATTCTTACCACACAGAGACAAATAAACATACAATTTTAAAACAAAATAAAACTTCTTAAAAAAAAAAACCTCAAACAACAAAGAATTTTTAAGTAAAAAAATAGTATAAAATTAAGTCATCTAGAGAAAAATTCAAATATTAAACAAATACTGTAAAGGAATACACAAAACTGTTAGTCTGGTTGCATTCATTCTGTCTGGAGGGGTTTTTATTTGTTTCTTGTTTTTTGTTTTGTTTGTTTTGTTTTTTTCCTTAATTTAATCTATTTTGGCATCTGGGGAGGTAGGTCAGAGGCACTCTTGCAAGGTGCCTAGGTTTGGATTCTAGCACCTACATGGTGGCTCATAACCATCTCTAACTCCAGTTAGAGGGATCTTTTTGAGTTCTAGCCTAGGGCAGCAAAGAGATCATAATCCACTTGCTAGAAGATACTTTATGTTTGTAATTGTGTGTGTGTGTGTGTGTGTGTGTGTGTGTGTGTGTGTGTGTGTGTGTGTGTGTATTTGCAGGGATCGGTCGCCCTCTCTTGGTCCCTGAGGATACCAGCTCTGTACATGGTGCGCGTACACACATTCAGCCAAACACATGAAATAAAAATAAGTGAATCTTTTTTTAAAAAAAGTTTTTTTAACATGTATTTAAGAATGCCTGCATAGGGCTGCCTGCATAGGGCTGGAGAGATGGCTCAGTAGTTAAGAGCACTGACTGCTCTTCCAGAGGTCCTGAGTTCAATTCCCAGCAACCACATGGTGACTCACAACCATCTGTAATGGGATCTGATGCCCTCTTCTGGTGTCTGAAGACAGCAACAGTGTACTCATATACATGAAATAAATAAATCTTAAAAAAAAAAAAAAGAGTGCCTGCATGTGTGTATGTATACCATGCGTGTGCTTGGTACCCATGGAAAAGGGTGAGCCACCTGATGTGGGTGCTGGTAACTGGATCTGGGTTCTGGGGAAGAGCAGCAAGCACTCTTAACCAATGAGCGTCTCTCCAGCGCCACAGTCACTCTTTCCAAATCATTTCTATATTTCTCAGGTTGCCTATAATGACTTGCATCTTTTATGCTCAGGATGAAGGTGGGGAGATGGTCTAGTATAAGGGCTTTGCCTCCTAGACACTGTGAAGTTATTCTCTGGGCATTTCTGAGCCAGGTTGCCACCCCTGCGTTCAGCCAGCATTCTACTGTGGCTTTCTGAGCCACACTAGAAAGTCCTGTAGGAAAGCTAACAGGCGCCCCATTCATTCACTCAACAACTACTGATTACTGTGTCCCAGCCTTATTTTCCTAATGAGTGAGTCTGGAAACCATATCAAGGACAGACAAAGGTTAGGCTGACATACTTTAAACCTTAGGCTGGTGAGCCCCTAAGTCAAAAGCCTTGAATGTTCAGTTTCACTGTTACTTAAAACAATAAACTCTTGGGTTGGGGATTTAGCTCAGTGGTAGAGCGCTTGCCTAATAAGCGCAAGGCCGTGGGTTCAGTCCTAAGCTCCAGAAAAAACAAATAAACAAACAAACAAACAAGAAAGCCAATAAACTCTAGTTGCTTGTCTGGGACTTGAAGTCAAACCCAGTGGTGGAATTTTGAACAAGCTGTGTGCTTCTCACTTTGGATACCCACACTTGACTTCAATTTCTTCTTCCCAGAGCTCCCTAATATCTCAAAGGGTCCCAATAGGAAATCCGTGTCTACCAGGAACCTTCCAGTAAGCAGATTGTGATCTCTTTGCTGCCCTAGACTAGAACTCAAAAAGATAATTATAGGGAAAGGTCAGGGGGACTCCAGACCTAGAGAACCTTCTTAGAAATGATTTCTGTCAACACTAAACTCTTTCAAAGTATAAACTTCCACAGGGCAGGGCTGTGCACACCCTTAGCCACAGCAGGGGCAGGTGGAATTTCTGTGAGTTCTAGGTCAGTCAGGGCTACATAGTGAAATTGTCCAACACAACAACAAAAACTTCTAAAAACCACCAAAATTATATTCTTTTTACATAAAATCTAAGTCAGGCCAGATGGCAAAGTGAGTAAAGTGCTTGCCTCAAAAGCCTCAATGGCGGGCTGGAGAGATGGCTCAGCGGTTAAGGGCACTGACTGCTCTTCCAGAGGTCCTGAGTTCAATTCCCAGCAACCACATGGTGGCTCACAGCCATCTCTAATGAGATCTTATGTCCTCTTCTGGTGTGTTCAAAGACAGCTACAGTGTACTCATATAAATAAAATAAAGACTTTAAAAAAAAAAAAAGCCTCAATGGCCCGAGTTCAATTTCCGGGACCCATGATAAAAGGAGAATCCACTCCTGGGAACTGTCCTAACTTCCACAGACCACACGCGCGCGTGCGCGTACACACACACACACGCACGTGCACACGCACGCATGCACACACTCATACACACACGCACGTGCACACGCACGCATGCACACACTCATACACACACACACACTAACATTTTAAGTAAAATCTAACAATACAAGCAAATCAACCCTTTTTAATGTGTGATGGTTGTTCAAAATGGCTAAATTTATCTTCAAAAAGCTGAATGAAGACCATTTGCATGAAGGACAAGGAATGACTGAGTGTGCCAGGGCGTCACACAGTGGGCCCGTCACATGGTTATGACCACAGAAAAAGACCTCTTTTAGAATTTGGTATGTGACTATCTTAGTTACTTTTCTATTGCTGCATAAGGCAACACGACAAAGGCAACGTTATAGAAGAGTTTATTGGAAGCTCCTAGTTCTAAAGGGTCCAAGTCTGTGGTGTTTGAATGAGAATGGCCCCTATAGGATCATATATTTGAATGCTTGAGCCCCAACTGGTGGAACTGTTTGGGAAGGATTAAGAGGTGGGTGGGACTGTGTCACTAGGGGTGGGCTTTGAGGTTTCAAAAGCCCAGGCCTTCCCAGTTAGCTCTCTCAGCCTCATGCTTGTGGATGTAAACTCTCAGCTGTACTCCAAGGCCACACCTGCCCACCTGTCCGTGTGAATAATCGTGGACTCTAACCCTCGGCAATTATAAGCCCTCAATAAACTCTTTCTTCTATAAGTTGCCTTGGTCGTGGGGTCTTACCACAGCAATAGAAAAGTAATTAAGACAGCAACCCAACATTCTTGTCAAAGGAAGAAATGATAGCAAGCTCCAATGGCCCATATGTGTAATCCCAGTGTTTGGGAGGCTGAGACAAATAAAAAGAATAGGTAGTTTAAGGTCATCCTTCTTTATATAACAGGTTCAAGAACAGCCAGGACTACACAGCAAGATAATGGGGAGGAGGGGGAGGGGGAGTAGGAGGAGGAGGAAGAGGAGGAGGGAGGAGGAGGAAGAGGAAGAAGAGGAGGAGAGAGAGAGAGAGAGAGAGAGAGAGAGAGAGAGAGAGAGAGAGAAGAAAGAGAAAGAGAGAGAGAGAGAATTGGTGCATACCTGTAATCCTTTGCCTGGGAGAGAGAGGCAAAAGAATCAGAAGTTCAGGTCATCCTCGGCTACATAGCAAGTTTGAGGCCATCCAGTATCAAAAAGACCTTTATAAAAAACAAACAAACAAACAAAAAACCAAAAACAAACAAATACCAGAAGGCCAGCAAGATACACGAAGTTGCTTCTTCTCTGTCACCTTTATCACAATAATGAGGAAAGTAACTAATACACACATGTGTGTTTTAAAAAGGAAGAGAGGGGACTGGAGAGATGGCTCCATGGTTAAGAGCACTGTCTGCTCTTCCAGAGGTCCTGAGTTCAATTCCCAGCAACCACATGGTGGCTCACAACCATCTGTAATGGGATCTGATGCCCTCTTTTGGTGTGTCTGAAGAGAATGGCAGTGTGCTCACATATAATAAATAAATAAATCTTCTTTAAACAACAAAAAAAAAAAAAAGGAAGAGAGGGAGGGCATGCTTGTTGACAACCTGCCGTCTCTGACCCTTGACTCAGAGAAAGCGAAGGGAAGTGTGGCCATTCCCTGTGACACACAGTGAGCCGTAGTTCCCACACTCCCATTCCATATCAGTTCATGTCAGCCCACGCCAGCCGGGGCATCGTTCAGGACAAGGGTCCCTATCACTTGTACTAACGATGAGTGAATACCAGAAAAGCCAAGATTTGGACCTGAGCATTTTAACTTCCATGTCGAACAACATGAAACACCACACTATGGTTCGTCCTACTGGCCATCTGGCCACTGAATGAATTCTGGCCAGCTGGAGTGTGGCCATTCCCCATCCCCTCTGCCTTGCTCAAATCATTAGATTACAGTCCTAAAGCTAGCCCCCAGGGTCCATTCCCTTATTTGGCTGCTTCCTTCTCCCAAGGCTGATGACCGAAGTCCAGTCAACATCAAAGCATAGCATAGAAGTCTAATAATCAAAAGCCCCCTTCAGTCTGCCTAATTAACAAGCCCAATTAAAATTAAGCACCTCATCCTAACATGGGGTTCCCTCTTGTACCTTCATAAACTGCCATTTTCCTATGGGCCACATCTGTTTCCTCTACATCCAGAGGCAGTCCTTCCTCCTCCTGGACAAATACCCCTACCCCCTTTCCCTTGTTCCCTTCTCCTTCCTCCTCATCCTCTATCTCCTGTCTTTGCCTCTTATTCCTACCCTCTGTCCCTCTGGGGCAAATACACTTCCTTTCTACTAAGAACTTGGTCTTCGAGGTTCTGATGATACTTTTCCTTCCAGCCATCCTCCTCCTCCACTGGGACAGATCTTAGGTATCTTTCCCTACATTTCCTCTGAGCAACCTCACTAGACAGGGGCCTTCCAAGCACTCACCAAATGCTATATAGCCATGAGACCCGAACACAAGGACGTTGGCAGTTTTCTCTTTACACAGAAAAAAAAAAAAAAAAGCATAGCTTCCCTAAAGGATGACACAATGCAGTCACACAGCAAATGGATTGGAACTCTAGTCTCTTACCTCAGAAACCAGACAGGCCCACCCCACCTTCCTGCCTCCTTCTCTATCACCAACAAGGTCTGCAGCTAATAAGGAAGAAGGCGAAAAGCCAGGACCAGAATCAGCTGCAGTTCAGAAATTCTCTGGGGCTATGGGCAGGGTTCTCTCTCTCTCTCTCTCTCTCTCTCTCTCTCTCTCTCTCTCTCTCTCTCTCTCTTCCTCTCTCTTTCTCTCTCTCTCTCTCTCTCTCTCTGTGTGTGTGTGTGAGAGAGACAGAGAGAGAAGAGCTAGAGAGAGAGACAGAGACAGAGAGAGACAGAGACAGAGACAGATAGACAGACAGAAAGAGACAGAGGGAGAGTGCACACTTTCATTATCTACCCTCTTCTCTCTCTCTCTCTCTCTCTCTCTCTCTCTGTGTGTGTGTGTGTGTGTGTGTGTGTGTGAGAGAGACAGAGAGAGAAGAGATAGAGAGACAGAGACAGAGAGAGACAGAGAGAGAAGAGATAGAGAGAGAGACAGAGACAGAGAGAGACAGAGAGACAGAGACAGAGACAGATAGACAGAAAGAGACAGAGGGAGAGTGCACACTTTCATTATCTACCCTCTTCTCTCTCTCTCTCTCTCTCTCTCTCTCTCTCTCTCTCTGTGTGTGTGAGAGAGAGAGAGAGAGAGAGAGAGAGAGAGAGACAGATAGACAGACAGAAAGAGACAGAGGGAGAGTCATTATCTACCCTCTTCTCTCTCTCTCTCTCTCTCTCTCTCTCTCTCTCTCTCTCTCTCTCTCTCAGCTCTCTCTGGCTTGTCAGCTGACTATTCTGCCTTTGGGGCATCAGCAATAAAGAGAAAGTTCCTTTTATACACTGTGGACTGGAATCCACAAGCCATGTGAGGAGCTGGGTTGTGTCTTTCGCCACATTCCTGTCCCAAGCCGCCCCGAGGCTGCTCTGCACTGGGCTGAGGCCCAGGGCACCATCTGGAACCAGGTCTTTAATCTGAAGGTAGTTTTGTTGTTTTAGTTTCCTGGTCGCCTTTGTCGAGGTGCATTGCTCTTATTTCTCTACTTTTGAGGTTTACTTTTGAGAGGGTTCTTAATTTCAGGGACTTTCAGACTCTGGTACTCCAGAGGCAGAGACAGGAGGATTGCTGCAAGCTGGAGGCTAGCCTGTTCTCCTGTCAGAACTGTATGGTGAGATCCTGTCTCAAAAAAAAAAAAATCAAAACAAAATAAAATGCAAACAAATACAGTAAATAAATAGAATAGGATAGACAGACAGACAGACAGAAAGGAAGAAAAAGAAAGAAAGAAAGAAAGAAAGAAAGAGAGAGAGAGAGAAAGAAAGGGAGAAAGAAAGAAAGGGAGAAAGAAAGGAAGGGAGAAAGAAAGAAAGAAAATAAGGATTTCACAGTAGACCAATGGAGAGGTAGTTCAAGACCATCATCAGCTAAATTTGAGGCTAGTGTGGGCTCACTTGAGACCTGTTGTTTGTTTGTTTGTTTGTTTGTTTGTTTGTTTTAAAGTAAGAAAATACTTTCTCCATAGAATAATTTGAAATTTCAAGCTGTTTTTGTTAATATTCATAAATCTCCTCTCATTAAAAATAGATCTCAAAATTACAAAACCAGTCAGTTTCCTACGTTCAAATTGTTGAATCCAGGACAAAGATCATTACTGAAGAGGCAGGCAATTCATCTTTCTACCAGACTAAGACACCTACATTATTGTTCTGAGCATGAGACTTTGGGGGTTTTGGTATTGCTCTTCAGTCCTGGGAATTGAACCTGGGACCTTGCACATGGCAGGCAAGTCTCCATCACTGAACTACACTCCCACTCCTCTTTTTTTTTTTTTTTTTAAGTGTTACACTATCTAGCTCAGATAGGCTGGCCTTGAACTCTCCAAGAAGCTCAAGTAGGATTTGAACTTGTGACCCATTGACTCTGCCACTTAAGTGCTGGGATCGAGGGCAACTGTCACAGTGCCCAGATGGATAAGACTTCCTACAGTCTCTGTGACCTCAGTTACAGAATACTTCTGTTTTGTTTGGAGGCCTGGTCTTGCCCCGGCTACCATGGTAACTTGCTATGGAGCACAGGAGACTCTGGAACTCTTGATGATAACCCACAAGTTCTCTGGTTATAATCATGCCCACTTTTAAATCTTCCTTTTCTTTAAAAATTTTCTATTTAATTTTATTTCTGTCTATGTATGTGTATCAGTAACTTTTCTGAGGTGAAATACCATGAGCTTAGACACAAAAGCAGCTTAGACACAAAGGCATTTATTTTTGGCTTACAGTCCCAGAGATAAGGGTCCGTGTTGGCCGGGGCCTGGCAGTAAGAGCAGGAAGCTGAGTTCACATCCCGCGCGACCACCAATAGAAAGCTGAGAGCAACCTGGAGGTAGAGCAAGGCTATTGGCTCTCAAATCACACGTGATTCCTGGTAAAGAACTGGCTCCCTGATTCTTGGTATGAAGCTTACCTAGCTAACTTCAGTTTTGCAATTCTCCTGCCTCAGCCACCTGGGTGCTGGGGCCCTTAGGTGTGCACCCAGCTGGGACTCTTTTCATCTCTTGAATCTCAGAAGAACACCTTTCTTTTCTGCAAGGAGTGGGCTCTTAGCTAGGAAGAACGATGGAATAAATTTCTTCAGCCTACAAGATGGTTTGAAGGTAACGAGACTTGACACGAAGCCTCCTGCGGAGCTAAGTTCCCAGGCCCCACACCATGGAAAGAGGACTGACTCCCACAAGCTGTCCTCTGATGGCCACACTTGGGCTTCAGCACACGTGCCCCCACACAAACGAAAGAACGTCGTAATAAAATTTTAAACCCACTCACTCGGTGCTCACTTTTTGGTACATTATTTAGTTTGTTAAAACTGTGAAGTTCTGGGGGACGGAGGGGAGAGATGGCTCAGCACTTAAGAACACTGACTATGCTTCAAGAGGACCCAGGTTCAAATCCCGACACCCACACGGCACCTCTCACCTGTCTATAATTCCAAGATCTGATTCACACAGACATAATACATGCAGACAAAAAACTCAATGCACAAAAAGTAAAAATAAATAAAAATAAAACCCTGTGAAACTGGAGCTTATTTGTTGGTTGCACATTGTCTGATGAGGCAAGATCTCTATGTAGCCACGACTGACCTGGACCTTGCTCTATAGCCTGGTAGGTGTCAAACTTGTCCTCTGCCTCCCCAGAGCTGGCATTACAAGTGTGGACCACCACACTCAATTCTTACTTAGGGTTTTGAGACAGCTCGCACTCTGTCTCAGGCTGGCCTGGAACCCATGTTGGCTTCCAATGCTCACCCTCTTGCTTCAGCTTCCTCGGTGCTAGGACTACAAGGCACTGGGAAACGGTGGCTGGAGGACCTTGGGGTTAGTTTAATCCCTGATCTATACATGAAGAAACTTGGCTGCAAAGTGTGAGAGATGTGCCCAAGCTCATGCAGGCTGCAAGAAACAAGGCCAAGACTTAGATTCAGGCTTGATGGACACCAAAGCTCACATTTTTCTCACCACGCTGTGGGACCAGGTGATCCTCTGAACGCTTACATGGGATCAGAATTCCTTCCTTCCTTTCTTTTTTTTTTTTAAGATTTATTTATTTATTATATATAAGTACACTGTAGCTATTCAGACACACCAGAAGAGGGCACCAGATCTCATTACAGATGGTTGTGAGCCACCATGTGGTTGCTGGGATTTGAACTCAGGACCTTTGGAAGAGCAGCCAGTGCTCTTAACCTCTGAGCCATCTCTCCAGTCCCCTTCCTTTCTTTCTTTCTTCCCTTCCTTCCTCCCTTCCTTTCTTTCTTCCTTTCCTTCCTTCCTTTCTTTTTTTTTTCTTTTCAAGACAGGATTTCTCTGTGTAGCCTTTACTGTCCTCAAACTTGCTTTATAGACCAGGCTCACCTCAAATTCACAGAGATGATCCTGTCTCTGCCTCCCAAGTACTGGGTTTAAAGGTGTGCACCACCACTGGGTGGCCAGACTTCCTATTTTTATATAACCTACAGTGCTAGACATCCCATGTCGTTATAGGGCTATACACTACATCACAGTTCCAGATACCCCAACTATAGAGTGAACCACCCCATCACAAGGTTGAGCACACACACTAAGCCTGAACACCTCACCTCAGGGCAGGATACCCCATCACAGGACTGGATACATGAGGGAGGGGCAGTGAGGGAGAGAGGCTGGCAATTCCTGATTTCCTTTAGTTAGCGCGTTTCTCTGGGTGGTGAGGGACTGCTGGTCCATCATACCCAAGAGCAAGAGTGGAATTGTGAGGCCTAAAGTTATGGTTTAAGTCTAAATTAACTATGCTTAAGAGATCTATAAAACAAAATTTCATCTAATCTGCAAGCCCTACTTGCCCAAGGACAGAACTTCCTGGAATGTTGGGGGCTGTTCATGTAAGGTAACAAACCACATGTTTTCACTTCTGTAAACAAGCTTGGTCACATCAACTGCTCAGGATGTGTTTGACCACATGTAGGCAGGAGGAGAGTAGGCAGGGAGCACGCCAGGATGCATGTTTACCCCTAACTGGACAAAGGCAGGAAGTCTACAGCCTTTGAGGTTTGCCTTTATGAGCCCCTGATTAATGTAAATTACGACCATACTCTGGGAATCCTGAGTATGGACACAGTCAGTGTCCATCCGTCCTGGCCAGTGTTTAGTAAAGCTGGCTTCAAATCTGGCTCAAAAATTGTGGTCTCATTCTTGTCCAGTGGGCTTAACAGAACACTCAAGGCCTGAGCATATATCATTTCTTTATAATAAGTAAGTCTCATTTGCCCAGACTGGTTTCAAACCTGCCACATAACCGGGGAGTTTGGGCCCTCCTGCCTCCACCTCCCAAGTGCTTCCATTTCAGGTACAAGGCACTACATCTAGCTTAAACACGTCTCTGCTGTGCCCAGCTTCGCATACACATTCCTTGTAATCTATAAGAAGCTGAAGTTGGAAAATCAGCTTTGAACCCGCCTGTGTTTAACACTGGACTTAGGAGAAGAGACAAAGAGAGCCGGGGATGATGGCCTATGTCTTTGATCCCAGTACTCTGGAGAGAGAGAGAGAGAGAGAGAGAGAGAGAGAGAGAGAGAGAGAGAGAGAGAGACAGAGACAGAGACAGAGACAGAGACAGACAGAGAGACAGACAGACACAGAGAGAGACAGACAGACACAGAGACAGAGACAGAGACAGACAGAGACAGACAGAGACAGACAGAGACAGAGACAGACAGAGACAGACAGAGACAGACAGAGACAGACAGAGACAGATAGAGAGACAGAGACAGAGAGAGAGACAGAGACAGAGAGAGAGAGAGGGAAAGCGTTGGGGACCACAAAGTTGTCACCCAAAGAGAGGCCACTGTGGGAGTCGGTTGCCTCCAGAGACCAGGTTTAGTTTGGGAAGAAGATCTAGAAATACACTTAATAATACAAAATACTATTTTCTTTTTAAATGTACAATAATGATGTCTTATGATGTGTTCCTATTTGTTTTAGAATGGCATTTTAACTTCTAAATTACAAAGTTGTTTGCTGTATCCAGACTTTCACGTAGTAAGCTCTACCTCATACTCTGAGTCTGTTTACTTCTCTCCCCTCTGTCCCTTGGCTTATTTTTAGGTCAAGGTGTTTAGAATACACACACACACACACACACACACACACACACACACACACACACACACACACACTACATGACTTTCCTACACTGTTCTTCCTCTGTGCAGATCATGCTACTTAGACTGAAATCCGATTACAGTGAGAAGCACTGCTCAGAATTAGGGCAGTCAATCCAGAAAAGAACAAGTATCCTTGACCCCCTTGATGACATGAGTAAAATGTCAGAGGTGATAAAAATATCCTCAGCATGAATGGCCGTTCCGGGAGGATGAATGGGCTTTGAAGGAATGGGTGTAGAGACATCTCCTGGGATAATAATTTAATCTTCAGCAAAAACCTGCTCTGCTGAATGCCTTTACATAAATAAAGAGGGACTCAGGAAAACTTCCATGGGCTTATCTCTCACAGGCCTTCCACTCACAGAAAAAAAAAATTCTTTGTCTTTTTAAATTGTATATATATGTTGCCTTCGGGTATGTCTGTGTGCCACATACATGACTACAGCCTATGGCGGTCAAAAAAGAGGCATCAGTTAGAACTGGTGTTATGACATGGTTGTGAACAATCATGTCAGTGCTTGGAACCGAATCTGGATCCTTACAGTGGCAACCGGTGTTCTTAACCACTGAACCATCTCTGCCCCTAAGTAAACACTATTCTAAAGCCGGGTATCATCAGGTAATATTTCCTGAAATCTATCAATGGTTGACCCTCTTGAATAAGCAATTAAAGTGTATTTAAGGGTGGACAAGCTGGTGGCACAGCTGGACTCCCAGTGCGTAGGAAGTAGAGGCAGGATCAACAGAAATTTGAGACTAGCCTTGGCTACATGAGATCCTGTCTCAAAGAACCAAGACTGAAGGAGGGGAAGAAATGGTTCAGTGGTTAAGAACACTGAATGCTCTTCCAGACGACCCAGATTTGATTCCCAGCCACCCACATGATGTCTAACAACTTCCTATAACTCTAGTTTCTGGGTGATCCTGTGCCCTGCTCTGGCCTCTGTGGGCACTGTATGCACACAGTACACAGACATACATGCAGGCAAAATGACCATGTGGATGGAGTAAATGAATCTTAAGAAAAACTGGGAGCTGGACAAGTGACTCAGTGGTTAAACCGGGGGACCCAGGTTCAATTCTCAGCACCCACAGGGTAGCTCACAACTGTCTGTAACTCACACCTTCACAGACAGGAGAGAAGTAACTAACCAAATGGTAGACATAGAATAGATTAAATGGTTAAATAAGTTAAGAACTAGTCAGGGAGGGTTGGGGATTTAGCTCAGTGGTTGAGCGCTTGCCTAGCAAGCACAAGGCCCTGGGTTTGGTCCCCAGCTCTGAAAAAAAGAAAAGAAAAAATAAAAAAAAGAACTAGTCAGGGAATGAGTCAAAGTTTATGAGCATTTAATGGGCACTTAATAATAACTAATTGGTCTCAGAGTTTTTGCTGTTTGGAACTATGTGGCCTGGAAGAATGTATGTGGTGCTGAGAGGACAACCTGGGTATCCTTACTCTGGCACCACCATACCTTTCATTTAAGACAGGGTCTTTGACTGGCTGGAACTTGGCCAAGTAGCTTAGCCTCCCTGGCTAGTCAGCTTCCAAGGATCCACCTGTCCGCAGTCTCCTTCACCAATGCCGAGGTCACCACACCCGGCTGGCCTTGATCTCTGGTCTTCTCACTTCCTTGGCAGTCACTCTATCAACTGAACCCTCTTCCTCCGTTCCTGCAATGGTTTCTTCATTTGCTTGGCTGGTTTTGGTTTCTGAGACAGGGTCTTTCTACACAGCCCTAGCTGTCCAGGATCTCACTATATAGATTATAAGCTAACCTTGAGCTCACAGATAGGATCTCATGCTATAACCTAAGATGGCTTTGAACTTCTGGCAAATCTCCTACACCCAGCCGTCCGAGTACTAGGCTTCTAGAAATCAGCACAGGCCATCAACATGGACTCCAGGGCAACACCAGTCATGGACAATGAACACTAACATGGAGCCCAACATGGACCCCAACAGCAGCCAGCCCATGAATACCAACATGGCCGCAGGTGGTAGCATAGACCACAGAGGGACCACGTGCATCAATATGGCCCTGTGTGCCAGCACAGTCCATGGAAATGGACATGGCTTCAGAGAGAGGTGCAGGCCATTGATATCTGCATGGCCTTGGGTGGTAACATGGGCCACAGACACCAACATGGTTTTTGGCAAAAGCACAAAACTTTCACCTGACCTCCAGTGGCAGCACTGACCACAAACATAACACAAGGGCCCACAGACACCAACATGAACCCCAACTGCATGAGGGACAAACGAACCCAGATACGGCTCTCGGCAGCAGCATGGACCATGACATCAACATGGCCTCAGACAGTAACATAGACCACATGGCCCTCATGTGGCAGCACAGGCCTCAGACATCAACATAGCTCTTGGCTGCAGGAGGACGACAGTCCCATACATGGCCCTTAGTAGCAGCATGAACCACAGACATCCACATGGCCCGCAGGCTTCACCAGAGCCTGGGGCAGTAGTACGGACCATTGAAACCAGCATGGCCTCCAGGGAAAGTACAGACCATGGAGATCTTTCAAGGAGGTCTCATCCAGGAAATGAACCATCCTTCTTCTGGGATATCCTGTCACTGCTCATCACCAGGGTGATTGTCCCATTGGGCAGCTTGTTCTGGGGCTGAGTTTGTCAAGCTCCAGTCGACTGTGCACCACCCTGCCGATCCCACTGGGCAGCAACACGCTTTTCCATCGATTTCAGCTTCTCAGCCGCCGAATCTCTAGTTCTGCTCCGCGTCACCGCACACGGAATACTCGGTTCCTTCGTCTTTTCCTCCTCACATGCTAATCATCTCAGTGGCATTTGGAAGCTGCAGTGTGCCACAAAGGTACCCCCACCCCTACCTCAAGCAGCTTTATAAGCAAATGTTCATTGCAAGCGGCTGCTTTGGCTCAAGGTTTGTGGTTTCTGACACACCCTCAATATTGACTGAGGCTCATCTTGGATGTCCCACTGTTGTCTACAGTCATGGAGATCTTAAGGCTCTGCCTCTGCCGCACTGGGTCCTTCACATGCTCCAGTGGTTCATAGATGGAGTGTGTATTGGGGAGGACTGACTCAAAGCACTGGGTCTTAGCCCGGAAGGTTGCTGAGTTGGTCAGCCTGGACATTCAAGCAGGCCAGTGGGCCTGCCTGCCATCCCCATGCTGGACAGCAGGGTACATCAAGATTATTAATGTCACAATAAACTTTCAGCTCTTTAGTGTGTGTGTATACATATGTTTGTACAAGGGCCCACATCCAAGCATGCTCTTGAAGGCCAGAGAGGATACTAGGTAACCTGCTCAATCACTCCCCACCTTTCCCCTGAAGACTGGGCCTTTCACTGAACCTGGAGTTAAACGGGAGGCCAGCAAGTCCCAGTGGCTTTCTTGCCTCAGACTCCTACAGTGCTAGAGCTATAGGCTCATGGCCACATATGGTGTTTTTCCTTGGGTTCTAGAGACCTAAACCCAGGCCCTGGTGCTTGCACGAGATTCACAAAATCATTGCCTCATCTCATACACACACACACACACACACACACACACACACACACACAGAGAGAGAGAGAGAGAGAGAGAGAGAGAGAGAGAGAGAGAGAGAGAGAGAGAGAGAGAGAGAGGCTAGCCTCCAACTCTCTATGCACTCAAGGATGACCTAGGATTTCTGGTCCTCCTGCTCCCATTTCCCAGATGCTGGGATTATGTGGTATTACACCAAGCCTAACTCTTTGTTTGTTTGTGACAGGGTCTCAATATATAGCCCTGGCTGGCCTGGAACTTGTATGTAGGTAGACCAGGCTAGATTGTAAAAAAGAGAACCACATATTTCTACTTTCGTGCTAGGATTGTCATATATACCATTAAGCTTCTCTCTCTCTCTCTCTCTCTCTCTCTCTCTCTCTCTCTCTCTCTCTCCCCCCCTCTCTCTCGTTTCATTAATTCATTAATTCATTGATTTAATAGAACTTGCTAGGCCTAAGTTTGCATTGAACTTTTTTTCTTTTTCAGCCTCTTTGTTCCCTTGTATTACTGGTGTGCATCTCCAAACCTGGCATCAGCTGGTCCTTAGTTGTGGCCATTTTGAGCTCTGTTCGGTCACAAGTACTTAAATGTTTACCCTGATCTGAAGTGTTTCATCTCCAAGGAGAATCATGGATAGAACTCTGACGAGTACAGGTTTGCTCGGTTTGTTCTAAGGTCTCACTGGGCTGGGTAAGAACTGTGTTGCTCCAGCATACTGACTCGTGGAATTGCTAGTCCAGCGTCAGATGGATTGATTGGTTATCAGGGAGTGCTTTGGCTTTGCAGGCCACAAAGCTCACTAGTGCTAAGATAAGCAGATCAGAGCAGCCCTCAAGGCTGAGGCGCATATGTCTATGGCGGCCCGTGGAATGGAGGACACTGAGTTTATTGTGGTATTGCTTCATCTTTCTTTCTTTTTTTTTTTCCTATTTGACTTAATTTACAAGAGGAGCGCATGGGCTAAGGCACGCATGAGCCACAGAGCACATATGGAGTTCAGAGGACAAGCTATGGAAATGAGTTCTTTTCTACTACATAAGCCCTGAGATGAAGACCAGGTCAGGCACGGCAGCCTTTATCCTCTGAGACATTTGGCTGGCACTGATTTGTTGTTAGTTAGTTAGTTAGTTAGTTAGTTAGTTAGTTAGTTAGTTAGTTAATTAGTTATTTTTACTTGGTTTAGGCTTCTTTTGAGGATCTATTTAGCCCTGGCTACCCAAGAGCTCTCTATGTAGACTAGGCGATGGCAGAGATCTGTCTGCTCCTGCTTCTCCGATACTGGGATTAAAAGCATGCACCAGCACACCCTGATCTGATTTTTCTTTTCACAGAGTCTCCAGTAGCCCTGACCTATGTTAAATTTCTGGTCCTCCTGCCTTCACCTCCCAATACCTGGATTACCAACATGGGACCCCTCACCTGACTAGTTGGTTTTGTTTGCTTTTATTGTTGGCATGGTTTTGTGGGGGAGGTGTTGATTGCTTGGTTTTGAGAGATTGTCTTGCTGTGTAGCCCAGCCTTTCTTCAAACTCATAAACCTTCTGCCTCAGCCTCTGGAGCTCTGGGGTCACAGGGTGAATCACTGACCTCTGCTCAGTTTCCTTTAACCTAAGCCTTTGCCTGTGGAGTCATCACACTGGCTGAATGGGTCCTGGTCAATTTGCTCAGACCACCCAGGGAAGTGTCAGTTCAGCCCCAGGTCCCTTCTCTGCAGGAAATTACCTCAGCTGCCCTGTGTGAGCCATCATTGTGCCCTGAGGGCTGGGCCAGTTAGCTTACAGGTAACTTCTGAAATGTCCAGTTTAGGTGTAAATCCCTGAGACATACGTGACCCTGCCTTACAGGAAGTGGTATGTAAGTTCCTTGTCAATCCTTCCCTTTCTGCAAACCCCAGACCCAGTCCCAGTACTTTCCAATATGCAGGCTATACCAGTTGTGTGTTTAAGGCTTGTTGACCAGGACGGCCTCTAGCAGTGGATCTCTGCTTGAGTTCCCAGGTCTCTTGAGCTCACCTCCACCCTCACTGTACCTCAGTTCCCCTCAGTGCCTCAGCAGCTTACGGGGTCTTCTTGCTTTCTGATGGCAGCCTTGGATTTCCTGAAGCATTAAGTCCTACTGTAGCTTCTCTGACCTGGCCAGCCCCTCTCACACTGGGTAGCTCTGAGATGTGACTCCCCCGAGCTACCTCAATCTTCCATAAAGGCCGATTTCCATGTCTTTCGGGGTCTTTGAAAACACAGAACGGGGGGGGGGGGGAAGAAATACAAAAAAACTGACAGCAGACTATGGATCTACATGGAAATGGCCAGAGGAAATGCCAGCAGGTTGGTTGGCATGGACTTGGGTGTCTTCCTCACTCAAAATCAAAAAATGAACAATGGGGGGTTGAGGATTTAGCTCAGCGGTAGAGCACTTGCCTAGCAAGCGCAAGGCCCTGGGTTCGGTCCCCAGCTCCAAAAAAAAAGAAAAAGAAAAAAGAAAAAGAAAAAGAAGAAAAAGAAAAGAGAAAGAAGAAAAAAAGAAAAAGAAAAAAGAAAAAAAAAGGAAAATGAACTATGGGTGTCACATGAACAGTCATCAATATACTCATTTTCACATCCATGGTGTATCTTTAGATATGAAAGTAACTTTAGCAGCCTGGGTCTCAGTAGACTAACTTACTTAGCATACATTGTGCTCTGGGTTTGAATCTTTTGATGCAGTGGTGCATACCCTTAACACTCAGGACATACACGGGAGGATCACAAGTTCAAGGTCACTTTCAACTACATAACAAATTTTCGGCCAGACTGGGCTACTTGAGACTCTGCCTGAGAAAAAGGAAAGGAAGAGGAGACAGAAAAGGAGAAAAGAAAGGAGGCACAACAAAGTTCTTTCTTGAAGGAAGAGGTAATCCCTGAGACAAACTGGGGAAGTGCCACCATTGGAAAGGAATTGGAAAATCCATCAGCTAGAGTTCATAAAGGGAGTCAAAGCAAGACAGGGCAAGAGGCTGGTGGCCTCTGTTGATTGGAATGTGTTAGTGGCCAGTCTTGCATAATGAGTCTTCACCCAAACATTTAAAAATGAGACATTCATAGACATCTGTTTATATGATGTACAGATGGGACAGTCACAGGAGCTCACAAGACAGCAGACAGAATCCTTGTATTGAAACAATCTGATTTCCTTGCCACACGATGATAAAAGTTTGATACATGAACATAATGCATAGTGAATATTAAATACATAAGAAATTAAATAAATATCACCGGCATGTTGAAGCTACACAGTCAGGATGCCTAATGGGAGCCAATTAAAGAACATGCAGTATGAAGGGGAAAAGCCGTCACCTGTCAGTCACCTCCCATTCCTGCATAGGTGACACCCTGACATCTGTCATAGGCCTTCCCAGAGCCAGGTGCTGGCACTATGGTAACCAGTAAGAAAGGCCCGGTCCCTGACTTCATAGTAAGTACCCCAAGATCACCAACTAGAGGGAGACAGACCTGTGGGAGGGTCTGTCTTTTTTTTTTTTTTTTTTTTTTTTTTTTTTTTTGAGCTGAGGACCGAATCCAGGGCTTTGTGCTTGTTTGCTAGGCAAGCACTCTACCACTGAGCTAAATCCCCAACCCCTCGAGGGACACTTTTAGCTACCCACTGACTGAGGACTCCACCCACTTTAGCTGACAGAGAAAAGGAATCCTAAGCCTGCTAGTGAAGACCCTGACAGAAGGCTAATAGCACCCCTACTGGGAAAAGCCTGCAGTACAAGGTCCTTTTTGGAGGCCATTTTCCCCATCATTACTAACACCAAGGACACATCCTTCCAAAGTACAAAATTCCCAAGCTCTCTATGACATTGTTGGAGAGCACACTGTTCTTTAAAGTGACACATGGGGAAAAAAAGGGTACTAGAGGTTAACAGCAGACACTACCTGGTTTGAAACTCGATTTCATCATTTCTGAGGGGAAAAGTTCTGAAGATTAGAAAGGTCAAGGTCTCCTAGGCTGTATGATACATTCGAGGCCAGCCTGGGCCACAAAATAATGACAATGACAAATGAATAAATTAGTAAACAAAGTCTATGGCTTCACATTTTTTATCTTGTCCTGGAGCCTCCTGAGAAGAAATAGTGGTTAGTTCCCTGAGGTATCTTCTTATCGCTGCAAGGACTAAAGGCAAGAACATGTATACATTTTCTTGTATAGATCCAGGGAGGCTAAGAGGAAGCCATTCTGGATAATGTGGCCCTAGAAGTTTGGGGATAGACAAGAGATGGTGTGGGGAGTAGAAAGGGAACTAAGGACACAGGAGGCAGAGAGGAATGGGAAGGGGAGGGAGGTGGGAAAATGACCCACCCAGGCAAGAAGACCCACACCTGGGAGGTGATGTTCCCTTTCTTCTGCAACCTGACAGGTGACTCATTTCCTACAGAGAGTCCCCAAGCAACCACATGCCTCTCTGGCTTCCACCCTGCTGTGTCTTTTGTTCTCTTTGTCAGCTGAGCACCACCCACAAAGGACACGTGCAGGCCTATTCTTTTGGTTTCATGAGTTCCTGCCTCAGACAACTCTTCACCTTCTAGAAAAACATGGTAGTGTCAGGCTAAGATCTAGCCATGCCCTCTGCTTAGCCTCCCTTTTCAGGTCATCTCAGGACCCATCTCTGTGTTGCAAAGTCAGGGTCAAGGGCCGGAGCGAAGCAGACTGGAGATGAGTCAAGAGTTTGTTTCCCCTCGCTCTAGTTTTGTGTGCTTGCTTGGCCACACTAACTCACTTGACAAAACCTCTACAAGGTTACCTCAGGCCCCTTGTGTTGGGGAAGACTGTCTCCCAGCCAGCTGGGGACTGGCCATTAGCAGGGCTCTCATGTTATAGAGGCAACTCCTGTGCAGCTGTGCATGACGGGTGAGTGGTCGGGAGGAGGTAAAGCCACGGGAAGGGTTAAGATGCTCTTTCCATGCGGGACACTGTAGGCTTGGACTATACTTGTTGGCTGTCTGACTTGTTGGTTTTTCTGCTTTAGGAAGCTTTAGGAAGCCCCAGCTTTATAAGTCAGATACTGATTTCACTTACACTTCAAGGGAAGTCCCTGCTAACTACTGCTCCTGCCCTCCGTGCCTCCTTCCCTACATGAGGTTCAGAACATGGCCAGAAGATGTCTTGCCTCAACGTACCTACACCTCCTTCCACTTTGTTTCTTTCCATTGGTTTGTTTGCTTTTGTTGTTGGCTTGTTATGTTACCATCTTTATCTATTTTGTTTTACGCATATGAGTGTTTTTGCCTGCATGTAAATATGTGAACTGTGGTGTAAGACTGGTGCTCAAGGAACTCAGAAGAGAGCTGTAGATCCCTTGGCACTGTGGAGGTATAGGTGGCTGTGAAACATCGCATGGATGTTGAAAACCTTATCCAGGTCTTCTGCAGGAACACGTGATTTTATTCACTGAGTCATCTCACCAGCTTCTTGTTTGTATTTTCTTGAGATGATCTCACTGGTCCAGCTGACCTGGAACTCTACCTAACCCAGGCTGCTCTCTCACTGGTCCAGCTGACCTGGAACTCACTATCTAGCCCAGGCTGGTCTTGAACATATGGCAATGCTGCCTTCTCCTCCTGAGTGTTGAGTGCTTTGAATGTCACCAAGAAGCTCGTCTCCCTCTGTCCTTGTCTAAATACAGAGCTCTCCACTTGGCTTCTTTGACCAGGGCAGGGAGAGAACTTAGACTCTGTTGGCATATTTGGTTTGTTTAGAGAAGAAAACCTGAGGTTTTTATGGCTCCTAAGGCTTGGGAAGCTAATGAAATGTTCAATGCTGTGAAACTCAGCAAGCACAAGACTCACAGCCCCTCCCCTAAGTTAGTGAAGCAATTAACAATTTCTGAGGAAGAGGAAACTTCTGTGGAAGAGCCTGATAGTTGCTCAAGGAGCTTGGGGCGTGCCGCTTTCATGAGTTGCCATCCATGCCGGGGTGGGCTTTAAGTGCTGTATCTGCCTTCAAGTCAGCCTTGCTCCTGTAAGAAATCCCAGTGAACTCACTGGGTCACTAAGCTAGACTTGGGTGGAATCATTCATTTCCCTGGTCGGTCATTAGTGCCCTACTTAGGATGAATAGACATCGTTCACGTCTCCCCAGGAAAGGTCACATCACACCATCCAACTGTCCCTTCATTTCCACATTCACATTCTAGAATGGATTGCAGAGAGACATGATAAAGGACCTTGACCTTGCATAAGGACAAGGGCTCCAAAACCTATCTTCTCATGGAAAAAAAAAATCATCTTTTTATCTGTGCAAAGAAGTCAATCTAAGAAGCAGAAATAGATTAGTAATGTCTGTCTTGATTGGAGGCAACATGTGTTCTTTGTGTTTTTCATCTTTGGCCTACAACCATGGAACTGTTTAATTGATTGTATCTGGGAGCAGAGTTCAGCCCATTGCACCTGGTCTTGGAACCAAAAATGACCATTTCCCTCTTTTAAACATCTATTTTCAGCTGGGTATTTATATCCCATTTCATTATGCTATTCAATTTCTTACTCTGAATTAAGTATTTATTGAGATCCATATACTGAATCGTTATTCTAGAGTAAAATGTGTCCTCATAGCTGTTTCTGTGCCCTATACCTTAAGTCTAGCCTGTGCTAGATAATATGCACAAAATATGTTTTTGGTCACCTTTTTTAGTTAATTTTATTTCACTGTTTATTTTTATTACATGTACATGATTTGTGCGAAGGCAAGTGTGTGTGTGTGTGTGAGTGAGTGTGTGTGTGAGTGTATGTGAGTGTGTGTGAGTGTGTGTGAGTGTGTGTGAGTGTGTGTATGTGAGTGTGTGTGTGTGAGTGTGTGTGTGTGAGTGTGTGTGTGAGTGTGGGGGAGGGGCACAATTCACATGTGGAAGTTAGAGAGCAAGTTTAGGAGTCAGTTCTCCCCTCTTCCTGTGGATTCAGGGCTTCAAGCTCAGCTCATCAGGATTGCACAATACTTCCTGCCTCTGAGCCATCTGGCTGGTCTTTTGGTTAATTTAAATTCTACCACCAAGCACCAGTTACAAAAATCAAGCTCTCCTATTTTCCAGTCCAGAAATTTCAAATATATAAAAATAGTTTTAAAGTTTCAAAAATCTGCTATGCAAGGTGGTGCATACTGAAAATCCCCGTACTCAGGAAGTAAAGACAGAGGGAACAGGAGCCCAAGACCATCCTTAGGTACATAGAGAGCCAGAGGTCACCCTGAGTTACGTGAGTTCGTGTCTTAAAATGCTTGTTGCTAGGTCATACCTCCTGAGAGTGCCACTCACTGTGTAACTATAGGGGAGTGTTTTCATTCAAATCAGCACATTATGGCATCTTCAGACGTTCACAAAGGGTACTTTGATTACGAACAATGAGAAATGGTATCCTCCTTTATATGTTTCCTTGTAAGCTACTTTATCAACAGGGAAAAATAATATTTATTATTTTTATACATCAAAGAATATTCATCTGTAGTAAAAAATAAAATAAACGACCCTCAAATAAAAAAAAATTAAAAAAAAAATGCTTGTTGTTGAGAGATGGCTCCATGGTTAAGAGCACTGACTGCTCTTCCAGAGGTCCTGAGTTCAATTTCCAGCAACCACGCGGTGGCTCACAACCATCTATAAAGAATCTGATGCTCTCTTCTGGTGTGTCTGAAGACAGTCATGGTGTACCCATATGCATAAGATAAATAAATCTTTTTTTAAAATGCTGTTGCTGCTGATGTAATTTCAAAAATAAAGTTTGGGGCTTGTCTTAGGGTTTTACTGCTGTGAACAGACACCATGACCAATGCAACTCTTTTTTTCCAGTTCCTCCTTTTTTTATTAACTCATACACAACTCCTTGTCTTCTGGTTTGTTGAAGCAGTAAGTCAGACAACACTTGCCACAGTGATGCCTGTCAAAATGGCTACCCATGAAAACTCCAACACCACATTCATCAGAAGGATGTTCTCGACGAAGTCGGCTGATTTTGCCATTTTCATCCACCTTATGGTGTTTCAGCACAGCCAATTTTAACCTTCCTCCTCTCAAGCTTATTCTTCTTGGGGGTGGTGTGAGACTTCTTCCTTTTCTTAGCACCACCACAAAGTCTCAACACAAGACGAGACTCCTTTTGAATGCTGTAGTCAGACAAAGTACGGCCATCTTCCAGCTGCTTACCAGCGAATGTCAACCTCTGCTGAGCAGGAGAAATTCCTTGCTTATCCTGGATCTTGGCTTTTACATTTCCTATAGTGTCTGAGGGTTCAGTCTTGAGCGTGATGGTCTTCTGTGTAAGGGCCCTCACAAAAATCTGCATTGTGGTGGCGGCTCCATTCATGATGGCGGATCAGAAAGGAAGAGCCCCAGTGCAATGCTTATAAGGACAACATTTAGTTGGGCTGGCTTCCAGGTTCAGAGGTTCAGTCCAATATCAAGGTGGGAGCATGACAGCATCCAGGCAAGCATGGTGCTGAGAGTTCTACATCTTCATCTGCTGCTAGAACAAGTGGTTAGGAGGAAGGTTTGAAAGCTCACTCCCACAGTGACACACTTCCTCCAACTAGGCCACACCCACTCCTAACAGTGCCACTCCCTGGGCCTAGCATATTCAAACCACCACAAAACTGAAGAGGTGTCAAGAGCACTTCCTGTTCTTCTAGAAGACAGTTCCCAGTGCCTACACCAGGCACCTAACAGTTCTCAGTGACTCTTCTGAGTTCCAGCTCTACTAAGTTGCCCAGACTGACCTTGTACTCAATTTGTATAACACAGGCCAGTCTTAAATCATCAACCTTCCTTCTTCAGACTCTTGAGTGCTGGAATTATGGGCAGGAGTCACCACCCCACAAGGCTCCTTAAAATGTTTGTTTGTTTGTTTGTTTGTTTAGTGGAGAGTGTGTGTGCCACAGCAAGTTTGTGGAGGTCAGAGGACAATTTCCAGGAGTCAGTTTTCTCCTTCCATCATGTGGGTCCTGAAGTTCAAACTCGGGTCATCAGGCATGGCGGTAAGTGCCTTTGTCCACTGATCTATCTTGCCAGACCAAGTTGTAGCTCTTCTGACCAACACAGACAATCCTTTCTTCTGTCTGAAGGCACTCCTCCATTCTGCTTTAGGTATCATTTCAATCCTAGTGATTGATCCTCTTCAATTATTAGAATTACTTACAACTACTCAGAAGTCACATCTCAATTTTCTAATCTCTATATGCTTCTACATTTTACCCTTTCCTCCACGCTTTGGGAAACTTCTCAGCTCTCCCTCACATGTTCCTGCTTTTATCTTGAATATTATCCAATCTGTTCTTTATTGGTGGTTTTTGTATGTATCTCTGGGGGGGGGGAGAGAGAGAGAGAGAGAGAGAGAGAGAGAGAGAGAGAGAGAGAGAGAGAGAGAGAGAGTTGTTGGACAGGGACCAGGACAGGGAGAAAGAGAGAAAGAAAGCCTGTAGCTGGTAGCTGATGGTCCGGAATGTTCCTCAGTCATTTCTACTGTATTCACCAAGGCAGAGTCTCTCAGTTAAACCCAAAACTTGCCAATGTGGCTTGTCCGGCTGGCCAGCTTGTCCCAGGGATCCTGCGTCTACCTTTCAGTGCTACAGTTACAGACGGGCTACCACACCTATTCCTCAATTACATGTGTGTTGGGAATTAGAACTCCTTCTTCAGGCTAGTAGAGCGAGTGCGTTATCCACTGAGTAATCTCTGCTCTTTAGTAGTTAAGTTCATCGTTGTTGTTGTTGTTGCCTTGTTAGGTGTATGTAAGTGTGAGCAAGCATATGAGTACCACAGTGCACACGTGAACAACTTCGGGGAGATGGTTCAGCCCCATGGGCCTGGGGATCAAATTCAAGTTTTTAGTCTTCTGCACCAGCACCTCCTCCCACTGCACCATTGGACTCCTGGCTTTACCAATATTTTAAAATTTTGCTATCTAATTTTTATTTCATTGTGGGTTTCTGTCCTGCTTCATAAAGACTCGTTCCACTGAGGACATCAGTGCCGGCAAGCTCCTTTGGAGGTCGCATTACATTATTTCTGAAGGTGCATTTGCCCTGGCTCTCCAGTCCATTTTCAGTTCCTGTTTCTGTAGTTTATTTCACGTTCCCATTGAGTTGCTTTTCTTTTTAATCACAGCCTTCCTCAGCCCACATTTATTGAACATATTGTCCCGGTACTGCTGGCTGACTCACACAGTCCCCAGGTCTGTGAGGAAAGAAGCACGTTAACCTCGTCTCACAGGTGTGGGTGCTGAGCCCCGGAGGTTGGGTAATTTGTCCACAGTGCAGAGCTGTAAATGGCAGAGTTAGGATTTGAATCCAGACAATCTGGCTCCAGAGTTCCAGGGCTACTACATCTTTCTGTTATATCGAGGTCATCTTTTAAAGGTAATTGCTCTATAGTTCAGTATCTTAAAGCACTTATTGCATATGGGTCTCATTTAGCTTCAATTTCATTTGTGTGAAGGGTGAACTGCTCATTCGGCCCCACAGTTGAAAGGCAGGTTAGGCACACAGTGTTCAGCCTGGTTCTGAGTTCTGCAGGTTTATCCAGTCACACTGGGTAAACCAATGTGATTCCATATATAAATATATATTAAATACATTTGTCTATACATTTATTTTGTGGGGTGTGTGTGTGTGTGTGTGTGTGTGTGTGTGAAAGAGAGAGAGAGAGAGAGAGAGAGAGAGAGAGAGAGGAAGAGAGAGAGAGAGAGAGAGTCAGAAGATAATTAGTGATCGTCAGCACTCTCCTTCCACCCTGTGGGTTCCAGGATCAAACTCAGAACATCAGGTTTGGCAGCAAGTGTCTTTACCCTCTGGTTCCAATGTAATTTTTGAAAAACTACAGTTCTAACTGGTTCCAAGGTTTTTCCTCTGGATGTCCATTCTGGAAGCTCTTTGTCAGGATTGTGTGAGCAGGATTTGAAGGGGACTGCTATTAGTCCCTCACCCTGGAATCTCCAGCTACACACACACACACACACACACACACACACACACACACACCAAGCACATACAATGTACCACACACATGTATACACATACCATCCCTCGATTATCGGTTCTCTTCACTTCTGTGGGATTGTTGTTAAATGTAAGAATTTGTGTTTCCGTTATCTCACGGTAGGAGTCTTGGACTCAAAAGGAAAGGCTTGGGAGATGCCTCCATCTGTAAACTGCCTGTCACACAAATGGAAGGACCTGAGCTCAGACTTCCAGCGTTCAGGTAGATCCAAACACAGTGGCCATTCTTCTGTAATTCCAACACTGGGAGTCAGGGACAGGTAGATAGCTGGATGTCAATGACCGATAGCTCATGGATGAGCTCCAGGATCAGTGAGAGACCCTTTCTCCAAAAACACGATGAAGAGCAGTTAAGGAAAGTACTATGTCAACCTGTGATGGCTACATGCATGGGCACACGTTCCCACACAGATGCCTACGCAATACATGAATATGTACACTCAATACACAGTGTGTGAAATCCTGCATTTACACTCATTAATTTTCAAGGTGGATGTTTGCCCACCACACACACCCCCTCCACACCTTTCTCTTCCATTCCCATCCCTACTTCTTTGCTATGGCTTCCTAGACACTTTATTGAAAAGTCAAAAATGTTGTTACAGCCTGGTACAGCATGGCACACTTCTGATGCCAACATTGGAGGGGACAAAGCAAAAAGATCTTGAGTTCAAGGCAGCCTGAACTACATAGGGAAACCCTTTCTATAAATACATATACATACATACATACATACATACATACATACATACATACATACAAGCTGCCATAGGCTATTGATCAGATGAACTGTATGAGTACTCTGTCTTTATGCACACCAGAAGAGGGCATCAGATCACAGATGGTTGTGAACCACCATGTGGTTCCTGAGACTTGAACTCAGGACCTCTGGAAGAGTAGCCCAGTACTCTTAACCACTGAGCCATCTCTCCAGCCCAATCAGATGAACTGTAAATCAAAAGTTCTCTCAACTATTGCTTTTAAAGTTACCGATCAGATTAGAACAAATCAATGATCAAAGGCTCTCTGAAATGTAACTAATACTAGTTGTCTATCCAACCAACACCACCCCTTGGACTCCCAACTCAACACCCAGTTTAATGGGCACGACTACATTTGAAACAGTCTCAGGTAGCCCAGGCTGGCCTTGAACTTACTCTGTTGCTGAGGATATCCTTGAACTCATGATTTTCCTGCTTCTGTCACACCAGTGTTGGGATTACAGGTGTGTGCCACCACACCTGGTATCTTGGAGTTGCTATTGCTAATGAAACACCATGACTAAAAGCAACTAGGGGAAGAAATCCTTCATTTGGCTTATACTTCCACATCTCAGTCCATCACTGGAAGAAGTCAGGACAGGAACATGGAGAGAGGAGCTAAGGCAGAGAGGAGTTACTTACTAGCTTGCTTTTTACAGTTTGTTTTCTTGTAGAACCCAGGACCAATAATCAGGGGTGGCACCACCCACAGTGGGGCTTTCCTATATCAATCACTAATTAGGAAAATGCCTTGCAGACCTGCTTATGGAGGTATTTTCTCAACTGAAGTTCTCTCTCTCTCTCTCTCTCTCTCTCTCTCTCTCTCTCTGTGTGTGTGTGTGTGTGTATGTGTGTGTGTACATACACTTCTTTGCGATCAGAAAGTTGACCATGACAGCACAGCACATATTTGTAATACCAGCACTTGGTACACAGAAAGCAGGAGAATGGCTGCAAGTTCAAGGTTACCCTTTGTCTACAGAACAAGTTTAAGGCCTGCCAGGCTCCATAGTGAGATCCCATCTCAAAAAACAAGCAGAAGCTGGAGACGGCATAGCAGTTAAGAGCATGTACTGCTGTTCCAGAGGATGTCAGTCTAATACTCAGCACCCACGTTGAGCAGTTCATAAATGAACACTCCTGTTCAAGGCCTTTGGCCTCTGAGAGCACTGGTATTTACACACACACACACACACACACACACACACACACACACACACACACACACTTATAATTCTTAAAAAATTTAAACAAACTAAGCAAAGGCAGTGAGATGAGGCAGCCACGACCCCAGCACTCCCGTGTGATCTTCACGTTCCCAACCCCTTTCCCGGTACTCGATGGCTTTAAAAGCATCATGTCACAGATGTTGACAAGAACCAGGACTGACAGTCTACTGCACAGAGGCAGCGTAGGAATCCTGGCAAGGCATCAAGGGTGCTCTTGGATGCAGGTGCTGGGCCTCCTCCTGCCTTGGGGCATCCCAGCTGGAGTCCTACATTTGTATCCCTAGCAGAAATCTCACTGTAGTCATCCCCCTGGCAAAAATCCCAGTTTATTCCACAAAATAGCAGAGAAACAAATGGACCAGTTGTGAAAATTAGGCTCACATAAACCTTTGACTCTTCTACTGCATGTTAGGTACACGGGGTCATTAGCATATGTCAATCAATGGTCCACGGCAGCATCCCTGGTTTCGGCTGCTGTACTTCACTCACAGTCCATCATGGGGTCACCATAAAGCCCCAGGACTGGCAGGCAGCACAATCAACAGGGTGCCTGTTTATCACGCCAGATACTCTGGGCTCAATCTTAAAAAAACAAAAACAACAAAAACAAAAACCACCTCCCTCCCTCAGATCATTTATGTCTGACTTCAAAAATCTAACTCTTTTGTTGTCGTTATTTTGAGATGAGGTCTCACATAGCCCAGGCTGGCCAGGAGCTAGCTAAGGCTAAAGGTGACCTTCAACTTCTGATGCTCTTTCCTCTCTCTCCACACAGTTGGGATTACAGGCATGTGCCATTCTTTTCCAAGCATGATGGGATGGTAAGCAGAAAAGCTCCTCAAATCACAAAACACCCCCCTATTTCCATAGCTAACCTCCTCATTTCTTCTTCCCAATGATGCCAAGGTAAAAGATGCACAATGGCTTTCGTTCTCCATGGGAAATGACTCCCAAAAGGTGTGTGGCGGGGTGGCAGCATCCAGAGAGGAAGCGTAGAGTTGTGGAGCATCCAAAGGAATGAGGATTCCAGCAGGGCGAGGTGCTCACACTCATAATCCCAACCTCGGCTCAGGAGCCTGACACAGGGATCCTGAATTCTAGGCCAGCCTGGGCTACACAGTGAGACCCTTTCTGACAACAGAAAAATGAGGGTGCCACCAAAGGGTACAGAACAGTAAGAAACGGGGCCCCAGAATGGTTGACAGGGAAAAGTAGTGAAGATGCTTAGAGGGATGGGGTACAGTGAGGAAACTGAGGAAGGGAAGTGGATAGTTTATCAGGAGCAGGAAGTTTTGCCACCCCAGCTCCACAGGGACACACAGGCAGGAGACTTCACAGCTGGGATATGGTCTCCAGGGAATGAGAAGGGAAAAAGACATCGTGCCCAGTGTCTCCTGTTTCACGTGGACACAGTCTCACTAGGGCCAGCGTGACCACTGTGAATGTGAGCCGGGCCTGGCTCCTCTACCCAAGGTCAGCCTGCAGACACTGCTTACCCAACCACGTGGAAATGAATCAGGGCCCCGCCAAGCTGCATGGGGCGTGGGTGTGGGCCAGAGCCCTGGAGACTTACACAAGCCTAGAGAGCTGAGGCCATCAGACTCAACACAGCTGTCCTTAGAAGGCCAGGATTGACACCAGGTCTCTCTCTCTCTCTCTCTCTCTCTCTCTCTCTCTCTCTCTCTCTCTTTCTGTTTGTCTCTCTCTGTCTCTCTCTGTCTCTCTGTCTGTCTCTCTGTCTATCTCTGTCTCTGTCTCTCTGTCTGTCTCTGTCTCTCTGTCTCTGTCTGTCTCTGTCTGTCTCTCTGTCTCTGTTTCTCTCTCTCTCACACACACACACACACACACACACACACTCACACACACACACACACTCACACCTGAGGGAGGACTTTTAAACCACTACCACTTGTCACCTGCAGGAACCGGGAATCCTCTCCGTGAGGAAAGTGCCTGCAGTGAGAGCAGAGAAGTGCCTGCAGAGAGCTCAGGTCCCTGGGATCCATGAAAACCAGGCAGTGAGGCTTGGCGGCCACCCGTAATCCCAGTAGTCAAAGGCAGGAGACCCTGGGTCAACCTGGATAGCTAGGATTAGACAGAATTGGCAAGGTCTAGGCTCAGCAAGAGCCCCTGCCTCAAGAAATAAACTGGAGAGTGACCTAGGAAGACACCTCGCACCAATAGTGAGCCTCCCCAGGCACACACACACACCCACATACATGTGCACTCATGTGAGCAAACCATACACACATGCAAAAACACACACATGCGAATGCAAAGGTAAAACAGGCTCAGAGCGGTGAGCAGAGAGACACGTGAAGAGAGACACGTGACTTTCTACTGAGCTCTTCTGCATCCCTGCAACCTGTCTGGTGTGTTCTGCTGGGCACGGGAGCAGGCAGAGGTGGAGAACCGTGCCCCGTGGAGTCATCGCTCTGGGCTTTCCTGAGTGTGATAGTTGTTTGTTCAGATGCCCAGTCACAACACGGGAGGGTCAGGGCAGCTGGGCCTCACCCTGGGGCTGAGAGGAACTCTGAGCACAATGACCTACTAGCCCAGCCTGATCCCAGATATTTAGCCAGGCCAGTAAGGCAGGGTGTCAGAAGAGCTCCAGCTGTGATGGACAACAGGGCCATGCCAGGCCAGAGCGAGTGGAGGGGAAGGAAATAGCATCAACTCAGCAGCCGCCCAGAAGTACAGCCAAGCAGGATATCGTCGTGGGCACTTGTAGCATTGCTCTAGGGGTTAGGAAGGCTCTCAGATCCGCAGCTGGGGAACGGACGGAGGCCAAGGCCCTAGAAGGTCACTAAGAAAATGTCGCAGGGACACAGGTTCAAGGGAAACATCTGGGTTCTGCCTTGGATCTTAGAAGGTAGCCCTGAGTCACCATGTTGGATGAATGAAGGCAAGGAGAATGCATGGCACAAAGGTGTAAGGAATATGGGCCAGACCGCGGCCAGGGTGAGGGGTGGGGCGGGAAGCCATGAGGGTGACTACACGGATGGGACACTGGACGAATTCAGATTGGAGGGAAGGGATCCTACTAGGCAGCCGTGGTACATAGGAGCCGCCACTGTTGGGAAAGGCTCTGCTTTCTCCAGCAGATGCAGCCCACACCTGGGCACACAGCCGTGGACAGAGGGTGTGGGACTTGAGTGCCTAGGTCAGCCTCGTTGCAGTCCACATGCCACATACCTGTATGTGGACACCCTGGGAATAGCTCAGGGAGAAGACTTATGAACCCACTCTGTTCTCTCTGGCAGTGGGCTGGCCCAGACCGCCCAGTGAGGAGAGTGACTCTCTTGGCAGGGGAAGTGATATTGGGAGACACTGATCTTTGTGTGGTTGAAAGGCCAGCCCTACACCTCAACTGTCACCCTGTAGGGGAGGACTCCGAAACTGATCCTTGTTCACAGGGGTTGGAATTTCAAGAATGGAAGCTGGTAAAATCCCTTCCCCACTTTGCATCCCCAGGCCAGAACTGGAGAAACGCTGATAAGCTCAATCACAATCGGAAGCTCGAAGCCGGTTAATGGACGGATGATTACATGTGGTTAAACAGGCATCTGTCCCATACCAACGTCCTCTACCCACAGAACTGCACCCTGATTCTTTACCCACATCTCCCTTTCCTCCTAGTCCCTCCACTCTTCAGTTCTCACTAGCACGTGCACGTGTACGCACACACGCACACGCATATGCACGCACAGCTGGCATGTATCTTGGAGTCCTGGATGGTTTCGTCTCAGGTAGGACCTTCACAAATGAGAGAAGACAGATACACCACGAAGCCTCACACAGTGTCACAGGACACATGGTTGTTGAGCGCGTGCTGGCTGTCTGGGTTCCCATCACAGTCCTATAGCTTTCCAGCCTTCCTGAAACACAGTTAAGTCATTTTTCGCCTTCCTGTGCCTCAGTTTCTCTGTGCGTAAAGCAAGGGAGGTAGTAGCTGCTGAATGTGTGAGGTGGTTGTTTGACTCTGTAAAAAATCTAGCATTTTGGATGAAATAAAATAACACATAAACAGTTCAAACAGTGCTCAGTATGAACCAGGGCTTCCAGAATGGAGGCGTTTCCTCCATAACTCTATGTGGAACTACGGCCACCTCAGACCCTTTTAACTAATCCGTTCGTTAGTATGTTTATCTATCTATCTATCTATCTATCTATCTATCTATCTATCTATCTATCTATCTATCTGTATTTTGGCAGTGCTGTGGACGAAATCCAGGCCTTCAAACTTACTTAGCCACATCCCTTTCTCTGTGTATGCTTGTGTGTGTGTGTGTGTCTGTGTGTGTGTCTGTGTGTGTGCACGCACATGCACACAAGTGTGCATGGGTATGTGTTCATGTGAGTACTTGTGAAGAGGATGCCCAGATTGTGTGCACATTACTCCTCAGAAGGTGTTCCTCTTGTCTTTTGAGACAGGGTCTCTTACTGGGCCTGGAGCTAGCTGGTCAAGCTGACTTGCTGGTGATCCAGGAATCTACTTGTCTGGTCTCTGCAGCTCTAGGATTATAAATGCATGGGTCAAAGCTGTGAGCTCTGGGCTTCAAGTAGACCCTTTACCCAGTAGGCTCCCATAATCTGTCACTCAGCTTTTTTGACACAGGGTCTCTCTGGGCGTTCCGTCTGGATCTCAGTAAGTAACTCAGTCTGGCTTCAAACTCTCAGGATCCCTCCCTACCTCAGCTCCCTCGTGCTGAGATTACAGGTGTGCACCACCACACCCAAGCAACCAGCATCTCACATGGTACCGTGGCCCATTTATGAACTCACACAATGGGTCAAATTATACCACTCCACCTTGGAAATGTACTCACTGGGAAGCTTACTGAGCGTGACTTGACCCCACATGGCAGGACACAGATGGCTAAGTCATCAGAGAATATGGCCAGAGATGTAATTGACCCAGTGAGAGAACAGGTGCTCTAGACTGGACTGGGCAGTCGAGAGCAGCTGGTAAATCAGCTGGCAAATGATGACCACATGGGGACATAGGCCAAGGCAACCCTACCCTCCCACTTTTCAACAGAAGCCCCTAAATACTGATATTTAACTGTGGCAACTCTTTTGAAGTTCTTTTTGTTCTTACTCGTTTTGTTTTTTAAGGACAGGGCTTCTCTATGTGGCTATCCTAGAACTCACTCTATAGACCAGGTGGTTTCGATCTCCTGAATGCTGGAATTAAAGGGTTGTTCCACCATGTCTAGTCCCATTTTTGAAGTTCTTGAATATGCCGTGTGGGCCAGACCAGGCCCAGTTGCAAACAGATAGCTTACTGTACTTTCCAGCTGCTCTCTGTTGGATACCCCCAGGAGCCTATGGTGCCTGCTGGCTGTATCTGCCTTTCTAGATGTGGACTTGTCTGTCCCCACATGGACACCGCCCTGCTCGTTCTGTTCCTTAAGTTTTATTGTAAGCTAAACTTGAAATTGTATGTAGCCCAGGTTGGTCTCAAATGTGCTACGTAGATGAGACCAGTCTTGAACTCCTAATCATCCTAGCCCTATCTCCTGAGATCTGGGTTTACACCTGGCTTGAACTTTTTAATATCTGTCTTAGGGAAGAGACACCATAAGAAAACTGCAAGGAGAGGAACTATAGAGCATGGAGTGGTACACCTGTGGTCCCAGCTACTTAGGAGGCTAAGGCAAGAACATCACCAGGTCAAGGCCAGCCCAGGCAACTTAGTAATACCCTGTTTCAAAACAAAAAGTAAACACAGGGCTAGGTATTTAGCTCAATGGTAGAACACTTGTCTAATATGCCTGGGGCCCTGGGTTGGATTCCCAATACCATAAAAAGACAAAAATGGATGGGAACTCAAGCTCATCTCCGTCAACTTGTAAGATGACTTGAGAAATGTAGAGACCTGCCCAAGCCCCATTGCTGGATCCGGACACAATGCTCTCCATACAGTTCCAACCTCAGTGTGCAACCAAGGTCCCCTCCCTGTGGTACCTCCACACCTGTCCAGTCTCAGCACATTTTCATGAGTGCTTTTGCAAGTGCATGGTGCCTGCAAGAGCCCCAAGAAAGTAATTTGTTGTTCTAGGGTGACTTACCCGGTGATCCAAAGGCTAGCATGTATTCCTCTACTTTTTAAAAAAGGACACAAGTCATGGAAGAAAGAACCTGAACTCTCATATAAATGTCACCTGTAGTTGGGTATGGTGACATAATCTGTAATGCCAGCGCTGAGGAGGCAGAGGCAGGAGGATGGCAAGTTCAAAGTCAGCCTGGGCTACACAGACAGACCCTATCTTCAAACACACAAACAAAGGTAATTATATGGAAATTGGGACACACTCTGAGAGTTATATTTGGTGTTCCTGAGACCCTTCTCTTTTTCCTCAATGTATTAGTTACCTGTTGGTAGTATTGAATAATTATTACTCAGCGTCTCCATTCTCCAGCTAAAACCACATTGCTGAGTAAGTGAGGCACAAAGATTCAGTTCTGTTCAAAAGTTGCTGCTGCTGTTCCTCCTGTTCCTCCTGCTTCCCCTGCTCCTGCCCCTCCTCCTCCTCCTCCTCCTCCTCCCCCCTCCTCCTACTCCTCTTCCTCCTCTTCTTCCTCCTCTTCTTCCTCTTCAACAGTCTCTTTACATAGCCCTGCCTGGAGTTCACTATGTAGACCAGGCTGGAAGCTCACAGAAAACCTCCTGCCTTTGCTTCCAGGTGCTGGGGTTACTTTTATTTTTAGTGTGTGTGTGTGTGTGTGTGTGTGTGTGTGTGTGTGTGTGTGTGTGTGTGTGAGAGAGAGAGAGAGAGAGAGAGAGAGAGAGAGAGAGAGAGAGAGAGAGACTGTGCCATGCATGCTGTGGTACTCCTGTAGAGGTCATAGGACGGCTTTGAGGGATTGGTTTTCTCTCTTTCCACCATGGGTTCTGGGACAAAACTGCAGTCCTGTTCTCAGGCTTGCATGACAAGTGCTGTCTACTCACTGAGCCATCTCCTCTGCCCACCTGGCTCAGTTTTTTTTTTTTGTTTTTGTTTTTGTTTTTTGTTTGTTTTTTTTTTTTTTCGGAGCTGGGAACCGAACCCAGGGCCTTGCGCTTCCTAGGCAAGCGCTCTACCACTGAGCCAAATCCCCAACCCCCGACCTGGCTCAGTTTAACATGATTTTTTTCCGCCCAGTATTGGACCCCGATGGGGAACGTGCTAAGCAAGACTCTGCTACTGAGCTGTATCCCCAGCCCAACAAGTGACATCCTAGGAAGTAGCATGATAAAACCCAGGTATATTTGAGCCCAGGTATACATGCACTAACTCAGGTCATCCGGGCTTTTCAGGCAAGCATGTTGGCTGGACCTGGTGACCCTTGTACCCAACAGAAACTGAACCGACTTCTCCTTGACTTCTGAGTCCATTTGGCAGACTTGGTACATGCTGAGACCAGACTGTTGTAGCAAAGAATTACAAAGACAATGACCTCAGCAAGACTGGAGAAACAGGACTAGAGCAGAGAGCAATGGAGAGGACACCTGCGCTCACGTGCACGCTCGCCAGACAGGTTGCACAAGCCCGGTAGTGCAGCAACTTGAGGGAATGAGCATTAGGGTAGAAAAATGTGTTTCCAGAGGTGACATGTAAGATGCTGTGGGGATAAGCCTGTGGCCTCAGCTAGAGGGGTCAGCGATACTGTTCTAAACTTTATCACTGAGATGGGTAATTTACTTTGGAGAACCATAAATTATTACATTCCTTCTCCACTCTAAACAGGCATTGTTAGTTACTTTTCTTACTGTTGTTATTACAAAATACCAAGAGGGGCTGGGCGGGGAGGAGGGGTGTGGCTCAAGGGTTAAGAGTGCTTTCTCCTCTTTCGAAGGATCCAAGTTTGATTCCCAGTGCCCACATCAAATGGTTCATAACTTCCTGTAACTTTAACTCCAGGGTCATCCTACACCTCTCCCCTGTAGGAGAACTTGTACTCGCATGGTCATACCCACACACTGACAGACACACATACACATAATTGAAAATAAAAATAAACAAGTCTTTTTTTTTAAGGTTTAAAATATACATTTAAAAAAACGGACAAAAGCAACTTGACAGAGGAAGGTTTTATTACGGCTCATACTTGTAGACACTGTCCGTCATGGCGAGGTAGCCATGACAGTTGGAGAATGTCTGGTCACATTGCATTCACAGACAGGAAGCAGAAAGAACACGGGAAGTTGGGCTGGGTATAAAACCTGGCCCACTTTCTCCAGCAAGGCTCCACCTCCTAAAAGTTCTACAGTCTTCCAGAATATTGCCGTCAGCTGAGGACCAAGTACTCAAATACAGACACACTTCATACTCCAATCACAACAGGAAGTAAATTTTGAAACTAGTAAGTGCTTAGACTATCCCCGACATCATGTGAAGCCCTTAGCGTATACAACTCTATTTTCACAGTGAAGTGGGTCCCATGATTGTTTCCACTGTTCAGATATAGAAGTTGAGGGTTGTAGAAGTTTATTCATTTGTTACTTACAGAGAAAGATGAGTGGGGAGAAAAGTCCTCTTAAGGAGTGGGAAAGACTTTAAGGTAATGCTGGAAATACCTTTATTTTAAATGCTTGCTTTATTTTAATTATGTATGTGTGTATCTATGTGTGGGGATATGCTTGCATGTGTGCTTGCAAAGGCCAGAGGCAATGGATGCCCTGGACTTGGACTTACAGCCACACGATGTGAGCCCTGGAAACCAAACTTGGATCTTCCACAAGAACAGCAAGTGCTCTTAACCACTGAGTCGTTTCTCCAGCCCCTGGAAAGATCTTTTAAAAAGCAAATGGATATCAAGTGGGCCAGAGAGGAAAGGGTACACAGTGAGCAGAGATCAGGTTACATCAAGACCCAGCCACAGGAAATGAGCTGGAGAGCTCGGTGGGATTAGCCTGGGAGAGTCAGAAGGAAGGAATTGGGCAGCGGTGTGTCATCCTGAACTTTGAAAAGCAGGATCACATGACCAGATCTGTTCGGTGAACGAATGATTTCATCGTGTCTTTTAGAATCAAAGCTTGCCATTAATTATGGCTCCAGTCCTGTCTTCATTTTGTCACCCCCATCGAGGTCCATGGTTTTGCTATTTAAATCCTTCTTAGAAGGGCACAGCATCTACCTACCTACAGGCACACACACAGGTATAGATCTCAGAGAGGTGCAGGCCAGAGGTGGGAGCAGCAGAGACCTCAGAAACAGACAGAGTAAACAAACAGGTCACAGCAGCCAGAGGAGAGTGAGAGGAGGGAGCAGCTGGTCTGAGCGTCACATGTCCCTAGAGGTTAAATTGGATGAGGACTAAAAAAAGACCCAGGGATTGAGTGATGAGAAGGTCACCATGTAAGTGTCAGACAAAGAAGCGCGGGCCGAAAGGGCAACTCGTAGTCTAGCAGTCCGCAAAGGGAAAGGGCAAGTGTGGGGTGACCTGAGGCAGAGGGTGGGGTGGAGTGGGGTGGGGAGTGGGAGGGTTGGGGGAGACTTGGACTGAGCTCTCTCTGGTGGAGGGTTGGGGGGATTGCTGTTTGTATATGAGACAGAGTCTCATGTAGCCCAGGCTGGCCTTGATCTCACCTCAGCTTGATCTGATCCTCCCATGTATGTGTTGGGTTGTCCTGTAGCAGCAGCTGACCTTTAACTCCTAATCTCCCGGACTCTGCCTCTGAAATGCTGGTTTGTGTTAAAGTGCCTTATTTGTAGGAATGGGCTGGGGTGGAGGCAAGGACTGTGAACACGGTTGGAAAGAGAAGCTTCTGGCCAGGGAAAGCAGCATTCAGGGACCGATGAACCTGGATATGAGCTAGCCTCAGATATGAGGAGAACACTTTGGGGAATCTGAGAAATGGGTTTATATCCTTTCCTCTGCTCCAAACATGGAAAAGCTTTGCCCTGACCACAGAATGCTGACACTTTGTCCCCCTTTGTGTATCTGGGGCCTTCCCTTCTCAGGGCTTCACTTTTCCTGCCGGAGGAGTCTGGTGGGGTGAGGCACGCTGGTGGGTAGGATGGCAGAGGAGGGCAGGGGCAAGCCAGGGCTTGGTGATGCAGACTTCCACATGCTGACTCCGGCTTCTCATAAGAGCTGGGCTCCCTCCCATTAATGGAACAGTTCCTGTCCCACCTGTTTTCTGATCACATTGCCAGGCATTCCAAAGATGAACTCAAAAGGAGCACATATCCCAGAGGAGGCTGGAAAAAAATGTAACACATGGGTTGGGAGAGGCCAGTGGCAGCCACAAACGCATAGGTCACTGCCTGTCCTCACTGTTACACAATCACAAGGACCGCAGTGAGTCACAGCAGCAGCAGACAGAGCTCCCCAGAACCTCTGACTGCAGCAGGAGCCAACACAGCCCTCTGCTGCCTCGGCCTGGCACAGGCGGGCTGCTTCCCAAAAGACTCAAAGCTCACTTCCTCTGGAAGGGAATCCCTGTCCCCCAAAAATACTTCTCTGAGACAGCAGCAGCAGCCTGCACTGCAGTGACCCCATGAGAGGTGACTCCTGGAATCTCAGCAGCCGTGTGTTGGTTTTGAATGTTCTTTGAAAAGCTCACAGATGCATATACTGAATTTTGGTCATTTCTACCCCCATTTCTGTCTTTTAGAACCCACCCCTTTCCACTCAATTCCTCCTACTTAAAAAAACAATTACATTTAATTATTACTTTGCAATACGCTTGTGTGTGTGTGTGTCTCTGTGTGTGTGTGTGTGTGTCTGTGTGTGTATGTGAGTGAGAGAGAGAGAGGAGTGTGTGTGTGTGTGTGTGTGAGAGAGAGAGAGGAGTGTGTGTGTGTGTGTGTGTGAGAGAGAGAGAGAGGAGTGTGTGTGTATGTGTGTGTGAGAGAGAGAGAGAGGAGTGTGTGTGTGTGTGTGTGTATGTGTGTGTGAGAGAGAGAGGAGTATGTGCATGCGTGTGTGTGTGTGTGTGTGTGTGTGTGTGTGTCACTGTGTTTAACTAAAGTAGTTTATGTGAGCATGGAGGGAGAAGAAAATCTTCCACAGCTGAGACGATAAGGCAAGGCACAATGACACACACATACCTCTAATTCCAGCAGAGGCAGGGCACGTGGGTCTTCATGAGTTCAAGGCCAGCATGTGCTACCCAGCAAGTTTAAGGCTCATCAGGGTTACATGGTGAGTCTCTGTCTCAATGGAAAAAAAAAATGTGCTTCAAAGATGAAGAATCTCTAGAGTTCTTGGACAGATAGGAAGCTGGGCAAGGTGGCTCATGTCTGTAATTCCAGCCCTTGGTGGGGAGGCTGAGGCGGTGGAATTGCCATCTTGGCCTACGTGGTAAGTTTCAGGGGGGCCCTGTGGTATATCATGAGAATTTTTCTCAAAAAAGTCCAAACCAAAGAGGCAAAATCAAAAACAGGTAGGAAGCCTGGAGCCCAGCGTCCCGTGAGCAACAACTGAAGACCACACCGTGAGGACACCGAAACTGTACCTTCAGTGCGGTCTTATTTCATTTCAGAAGTCACTGGCTCCCGCTCCACTGTAAACTCACAGCCCTAGCAGAGAAAACACACAGAGACTGGTGAACCTAGAAGCAGAAGAGGCCCTCCCCTCGGAGTGATCCAAGAGAAAAAGGAGCTAAAATCTATAATCTAAGCTCTAGAGGTTCCACAGGGATGACTGAGAAGGAGCAGTTCCTCCCACCTCCACCTCCCAGAAACTCCACAGGAGTCGTTGATGCAGCTGACAAATCCTGGCCCCTCATGTCCATGGGGCAGTTCTTCTTAGGGCCACACTCTTCCTGCCTGAGTAACTCCAAAGGGTGTCCTCATACTCTCCAAGTTCCACTTAGAAGTCACATAGCTGGGTCGGGTGTAATGGCTTTTGCCTTCAATCCAGCACTCGGGAGGCAGAGGCAGGGGGAATTCTCACAACGGGAACATCTATGGGATTGGATGTGGAACCAGGTCAGATCCCAAGTCTGTCTGCGCAGACGTGGTTTTCTCATGGACACTTCCTGGCCCCGTGACTTGGGACATGCTCTCTAAGGTATCTGAGTCTCCATCACCTTGCACATATGATAAGATAAAGCTATAGTTGTGAAATCTCTTTTTAATTTGTAAAAAGTGATGAGCACAGTTGGTGCCTGGTGTAAGATCCTTTCTGGGCCTCCCTCTGCCTGATGAATGCGGACATTCCTGTATGAGAACGCATCCCATGTGGTGCTGTCTCTGCACGTAGCCAAAGGGAGAGGACTGCCCTACTGCAGAGTCTTAATGTCAGCCTGACACAAGCTAGAGTCATCTGAAAGAGGGGACCCTCAACTGAGGAAATGCTTCCATAAGAACCCACTTTAAGGCATTTTCTTAATTACTGATTGATGGGAGAGGGCCCAGCCCTTTGGGGTTGGTGCCATCCCTGGGCTGGTGGTCCTGGGTTCTATGAGCAAGCCATGGGGAGCAAGCCAGTAAGCAGCATCTGTGACCTCTGCATCAGCTCCTGCCTTCAGGTTCCTGCTCTGAGTTCCTTTGGTAATGGAGTAAACTGAATAAACTCTTTTCTAACTTGGTTTTGGTCTTGGTGTTTTGTCACAGCAATAGAAACCCTAACTAAGACAATCACTGAGGGGGCAGATCAGATCACCTCAAAAGCATCCTCCCCGAAAGATTAAAAGTCCCTTTTGCTACCCCAAAAGTCTGGGGGACGGGGTGTGCATGCATACATACATTTGCATGAATGTGTAGGCTAGAGTTTAACCTTGGGTGTCACTGCCACCACGCTTAATTTCATCTAAGAGTTCATCTAAATGGATGATTATAAGAAAAAATATTTTATTCATGTAATTGTTCTATTTGGATATGTTTAGTTTTTGAGACAAGACTGATCTCATTATGTAGCCCAGGCTAGCCTCAGGTTCATGGCACTCTTCCTGCTTCAGCTTCCTGAGATATGAGCTACCAAACCTGACTTGTATTTGAATATGTTTAAAGCCTATATTCTAGGAAAGAAGGGACAGTAAATATTAAAAATAATAGAGGCATTAAATGAACCCTGCAGGTAGCAGGAAAGTTGGAGCGAGGAGATGGCCTGAAAACAAGGGATTTCATCAGTATATTAAACAATGACAGTCTCATATCTTAACCCTGTTTATTTCCAAAAGGGCTGGAAACCAGGTCCGGAGAGCTGGGTCAAAGAAGGAGAAACAGCAACAGATCCTACAGCTCCTCAGTGCACCTCAGTTTCCTCTAACAAGTCGGTTGTTGTGATATGAGACCCTGACAAAAAGTAACTTAGGGAAAGGGGAGTTATTTGGCTTACAATTCCAGGCCACAGCGTTACAGCAGAGAAATCACAGCGCCAGTGGCTTGCAGCAGCTACTCATATCACACCCACAGCCAAGAGCAGAGAGAAATACAAGTGTTCATGCTTTCTTGCCCTCAGCTAGATCTCCCCACGTTTACCCAGTCCAGAAAATGATGTCATCCACCATGGGCGAGCCTTCCCATTTCAGCTGATATAATCAAGACAGTGCCCCACAGGTAACCTGACCTGCACAACTCCTCATTGAGATTCCCATCCCAGCCGGTTACAGGCTGTGCCAAGCTGACAATTACAGCTCAGCACCACTGTGTCCTCGTATCCCTTTGCTGTTCCCCACATCATGTTCCCAGGCAGTCACCAATCTTCCTTCTGTCACTCTAGTTTGCATTTTTGAGAATTTTATAGAAATTCAATCATACCAACATGTGCTCTTTTAATCTGGTTTCTCTCACTCAGCATTAGTATTTTGCATTATGACCATTTGGGGACGACATTTAAACCTCTTTCTTAAAAACAAGCCCGGCGTGGGGATGCACACCTGCAATTGAAGCCATTCAGAAGAGCGAAACAGGAGAATCTCTGCAAGTTTGAAGCCAGCCTGGGCTACAGAGTAAATTCAAAGCTAGCCTGGGCTACATAGCTAAACTCACAAAGCCAAAACTACCAAAACTAATTAATTTGTTAACATTTTAAAATATCTTTTCCTGTCTGAGCTGAAATTCATAGTTAAAATAACATACCAACAATTTTGTTTAAAAAAAATTACACTAAGGAATTGAGGACATGGAATCCTATGTGTGATGCTTTCTGTGGAATCATCAGGATGTAAGTTCAGATCTCCAGCACCCACATCAAAGCCGGGAACAGCAGGCAGGTCTGTAACACTGGCCCTGGAAGGAAATGAAGCAAGCTGACTCCAGGGCTCACTGGGCCAACTAGCTAAAATGGTAAGCTTCGGGGTCAGTGAGAGACCCTGCCTCAGAAAATAGAGCAGAGAGCAACGGAGGAAGATACTTAACAGTGGTCTCCAGCATCCACGTGTGCATGCCCAGGCAAGAGTACTAGCACTCGCACACACAGGCACAGGCACACTACCCTAGCAAAGGACAGGGAAAAGAAAAGAAATTTATGATATAGTGCAGGTGACTCACTGAGCTGTACATTCTGGAAGACAGAATAAAGTAATTAGATAGTTTCATCATCTTACAGTGAACAAGTTCAAGATAAGGTAAAGCTGAATAACTTATAACTGAATAAGATAACTGAGTAACGCCCACAGTTTCCTCACCGGACTAAGTTGTGAATGGTGTGCTGTTGTGTTTTGTGTTTGTTTTTTGAGACAGGATTTCTCTGCATAGTTCTGGCTGTCCTGGAACTCACTCTGTAGACCAGGCTGGCCTTGAACTCACAGAGATTCTCCTATTTCTGTGTCTTGTGTGTTGGGATTAAAGATGTGTGCCACCACCCTATGTGTTATGTTTCTTATACCACATTTTTCATCTCAGAAAGAAAGAAAGAAAGAAAGAAAGAAAGAAAGAAAGAAAGAAAGAAAGAAAGGAAGGAAGGAAGGAAGGAAGAAAGAAAGAAAGGAAGGAAGGAAGGAAGAGAGAGAGAATGAGATAGAGAGAGGGGGAGAAAGAGAGAGAGAAAGGGAGGGACGGAGGGAAAGAAGGAAGGGAAAAAAGAAAATCTCTAAATTCATGCATCTGAATTCTCATGAGGGAAGGAGGCATTTACACACAGATCTCAGGATATTTAACCACCAGCATTGCTGTCAACAATGACAAGTTCTTCTAAGTCATGGCAACCTTCAGTTAAGTTTTAAATGCCTGTCTCCAGTCCCCCTTCAATTTAAACAGTAGTTGCATTCTTTACAAATCTAAAGGGTAGATACTGGAGAGACGGCTCATCTGTTAATAGTGGTTGCTGCTCTTGTAGAGAACCTGAATTTGGTTCCCAGCACCTACCTGGTGGCTCATAACCATCTCTAACTCTAGTCCTAGAGCAGTGGTTCTCAAACTGTGGGTCAAGACCCTTTGGAGGGTCAGATAACCCGTTCACAGGGGTTACATATCAGACATCCAGCATATCAGATATTTATTAAGATATAATTCAAATTACAGTTTTGAAGTAGCAATGAAATAATTTTGTGGAGTCACTACAACATGAAGAACTATAAAGGGTAGCAGCATGAGGAAGGTTGAGAACCACTGCTCTAGAAGATATGGTGACCTGAACACACATGAAAGCAACATTCATACACAAAAGTAAACAAACAAACAAATAAATACATAAACAACAACTCTTTTAAGAATCACAGGGTATGCTAAGTCCATATTTTTAATTTATTTGTATATAAAGCAGACAAGATAAAATGTATCACTATAAACAGAGTTGCTCATGCAAGCAACTGTGATTAAATTCTGTGGGTGGTAAAACCCAAGAAGATATGGAAGCAGGAGGGGAATGTTGGGAGATGAAAAGGGGGTTCAGGAAGAATGGGAAGAGGATAAAAGAGGGGAATGGAGTGTATATGTGGTTAAAATACATAATTACATTTGTGAAATTATCAGAGAACAAAATCCCTCCTAAGTTTCGTTCTCAAGTATTCTGTCTGCAAAATTCCAGACTTTCTTTGGCTCTCCATTAAACAACACTTATATGGTCATAAAATATAAACCCCACAACTGGATTAAATTGACAGCTTAATTAGTTATTTTGGCAGAAAGAGGAGTCAGAAATGGAAAGAGATAGCAGGAAAGTCATCTCATATGAGGAAAACTCAAATGATCACTTATACATATTACATAGGAAACAATATGATTGGAAAGGTAGAAGGAAACTAAAATATAACCCAGGACCCAGTGGTCATACTACTGAAGATTTAACCCCAGAAATGAAATCAGCACACCAGAGATATCCAGTGTACCACCCTCACAAAAGCTGAGAGATAGAATAATTGTAATTGTCCAAAAGCAGAAAATCGGGGGAAGACTGTGGCATGTCTATGCAAGGGAATACTACTCAGTCATAAATAAGGATTCAATCCTGTCATTTGTGGTAATGTGAGTGGGTTGGGAGGGCATTATGTTAAGCAATAAGCATAAATCCAGTATTGTACAAATAACGTATTTGTTTTTACAAATTCTATATGATCTCTCTTATATGTGGAATCTAAGAAACTGGTGTATCAGACACTTTCACCTAGTAGGATAGTGGTTACCAAAGATTCAGGGGTTAGGGCCAGGGCAGAAGGAAGGGTAAAGGTCCCAGGGTTTGATCTTCAGGCTTTTGTGCTCTTAGTTAAGGTTTCTATTGCTGTTATTAAACATCATGACCAAAAGCATCTAGGGGAGGAAAAAGTTTATTTCCTCTTACACTTCCAAGTAACAGCTCATCACCAAGGCAAGTTGGGGCAGAACCTTAGCAGGGTGAACCTGGAGGCTGGAACTGAAACAGAAGCCTTGGAGAACTGCTGCTTGCTGACTTGCTTTCACAGCTTGCTCAGCCTGCTTTCTTGTAGCACCCAAGACTGCCAGCTTGGGGTGACCTCACCCACAGGGAGTTGCCCCTCACCCCAAACCTGCCACTCCCCCCACCTTACCCCTACCCCCACCCCACCCCCCATCCATCAAGAAAATGCACCAAACTAGGTGTAGTGGTACTTTTAATACCAGCACTGTTAAGCAGAGGCAGGCAGATCTCTGAGTTTGAGGCCAACCTGGTGTACATATGAGTTCCAGGCCAGCCAAAGCTACATATAGAGAGACCATGTTTCAAAAAGAGAAAAACAAGGAGGAAAGAAAGGAAGAAAAAGAGGGAGGAAGGGAAGGAGGGTGAAAAAAGAAAGAATATTTAAAAAGAGAGAAAATGTGCCCAGGCTTGCCCATAAACCAGTCTGGTGAGGGCATTTTCTCTTTTGACATTCCCTTTTCCAAAATGACTCTAGCTTCACGTGAAGCCAGCCAGTGCTCACGACAAACCTTTTAACTACTGAGATCTCCTGCTATCTCCTAAACTTTTAAATTAGATATTTCTGAGTGCTCTTCTCATGATGATAGGGTGAATGTATGAATGATATCAGTATGCCAGCTACCTACAGAATAGAATACTATGACAATGTGATCTTGACCCAACATACCTATGTATGGAAACTCCTAAATATGCATAGCTATTATATCCTCATTAAAACATACAAGAATTGCATATGTACACACACATACATATATATATATATATAAATTTTTTAAAAAGATTTACTTATTTTATATATATGAGTACACTGTAGCTGTCTTCAGACACATCAGAAGGGGGCATTGGATCCCATTACAGATGGTTGTGAACCACCATGTGGTTGCTGGGATTTGAACTCAGGACCTCTGGAAGAGCAGTCAGTGCTCTTAACCACTGAGCCGTCTCTCCAGCCCCTCTTTTTCTTTCTTTTTTCTTTTTTTTTTCTTTTCTTTCTTTTTTAACCATGGTTTTTACCATGCAACTCTGGCTTGCCTGGAACTTGCCGTGCAGACCAGGTCTCAAACTCACAAAGATGCACCTGCCTCTGCCTCTCAAGAGCTAGGCCTGAAGGTGTGGGTGAGGAAAAAAGACACCCGGTTTTCTTTATAAGCCCCTTGAGGGGCAAGAGGATCAGAAGTTCAAGGTCATTCTTGGTCTCAGACCTGGGCCATATGAGACCTTGTCCTGGAAAGGGGTTGGAGAGGAGCAAAATAATCTAATAAAAAAGACTGGGGCTGGGGATTTAGCTCAGTGGTAGAGCGCTTACCTAGGAAGCGCAAGGCCCTGGGTTCGATCCCCAGCTCCGAAAAAAAGAACCAAAAAAAAAAAAAGACTTCAGAGGGTTGGGGTGGCAAAGGACCCTTATAGACCCACTGTGGGCATACTCTCTCTCTCTCTCTCCCTCTCTCTCTCCTCCCTTCTCCCTCTCTCCTCTGTCTCTTCTGTTCTCCCTTCTCTTCCCTCCCTCTCTGCCTTCCCACTATGTATTCATATTCTGCCAAGTCACCAGGAGCAGGAAGCTGCTTTCTCTATTATGCAAGCAACAAAAGGATGAGCGGTTTTGATCATGAGCGTCGATAACTGTCCAGGGCAGAGAAAACCTGGGCCTCCGAAAGCTTTAAATTACAACTTCAATGGCACTGATCCGAGTTCCTGAAGTTGCAACTGGGACACAGAGAAGCCGCAGAAGAAGAACACGGAGTGTTTTTCTCAAAGACAAAGAAGGCCCTGGAGTCAGATTAAACAAAGGTTCCCTGCCACTGAAGCAGATGGGGTGCGGTGGGGAGGCAGATTGAGCTGGATCTCTCTCTTTAACACTTGCTCTAAATTGCAAGGCCTTATACGCGGAGTGAAGATTATAAATTATCTCGTGGTTACTCATTTTCTAATGGAGAGTTTTATTTTGGTCGTGTGACATGGGTAAGTGATGAGCGGCTCAGCCCTACTTCGGAAAGACTGATCTGCTTGGACCCTAGTTAAGGGCCCAGTGGCTGCTGTTCACACCATGGCAGCCTCACTGGGGCAGCAGACTTGGTGCCTAGGAAGAGCATGTCACCTAAATCCAGGACTTGGTGAGAAACAGCCCATGCCTATCTCAGCCATGTATGTGTGCACTTTCGGTCTTGCACATCTCAGCTTCTGACTGAGCTGATGTTGTCTTGACTCTGTAGACAAGACTATGCTGTGGCCCAGATGTGTTTCAATAGCTAGTTCATGAAGCCCCTTGGAACATGACAGCCATTGTCTTTCCAGGGTAAGGGAGCAGGTAATTAAGGCCTGGCTCTCTTATCCAACTCTAGACAACTCTGAACATCAAATACACTTTAATCACTATCTATGGGACCAATTGAGGGCCTAGAAGAAGATCACCAACAAATTTCCTCCCTGTCCAATCCTGTCCAGTCTCGTTTCTTCTCTTCCTCACTCACTGATCTCAAGAACTCCCTGTAATGAAGGTCTGAGAATCATCCTATGGAGGAAGGGAAGAAAGAGGGAAGGACAGAGAACCCAGGCTCACTGGTAAAGAGCCCTCTCAGTGGCTATTCTTGAAGAGGATCAGGGTTCCATTCCCGCCACCCATACAGCAGCTCACAGACATTTGGAACTACATCTCCAAGGGATGTAATGATTTCTTCTGACATCCACGGGTACCGCATGCACCCAGTGCACACACATACACCCATGTAAAACATGCATACATTTAAAATAAAAAAATAAATTCATCTTTTTTTAAAGGAAAGAAAGGAAATGTTTGATTTTTCAAAAAGATCTACAAGCCAGAAACTATTTCTGCAGAAGTCTTGCCAGACTTCAGTTGATTTTTCATTTCTTTGTTGTTTGTTTGTTTGTGACAGGATCTCCTGTAGCCTAGGCTGACCTCAAACTCATTACTTAGCCAAGGATAGACTTGAACGCTGATATGTACCACCACATCTGGTTTCTAATTCTTTTCTTATTTCTTTTTGTTGTTCTTGTTGACTGCACACTAAATAGTTATATAAAAAAGTATAAGCACCTATCTTATAATCCATATGTTGGATAATAAATAAGTATACATGGGAAATAAGAATGTAAATAAATATTTTTAACAACAGAAGCCTCATCTAATAAGAACACCCACCGAGCATTTTTTGGAAGTTTTGGAGAGGAAAGAGCCGCCAGCTCAAGCATCTTGAATTATTTCTATCCCTGAACCCATATGGATCTCTGGAGACAGAAATTAAGCAAGAGGTGAAGTCCTGTGAAAATGTTCTTGGGATTCTGTTGAAACACACACGTGCACGTGTGTGTGTGTGTGTGCGCGGCACGTGTGTGTGTGCGTGCGCGCGCGCGCACACACACACACACACACACACACATACACACTTAATGAACTTGCATGAGCACTTGTCTTCTGAATGAACAACTCTGTCCTGGTTTCTCCCTCTCTGTCTCTTGACTGTTACCCACCAAGATTCTGAGAGCTCTTTGCCCTGAGATGTGTTGTTCTACAGAGTCCTTTGCTCCCTTCTGGGGATCAGGCCAGGTCCACACACAAACAAACCCTCCTATCCAGTAATGACAACTGCTTAAAACATGCAGGACAGGGAACTTGGGGAAGGGAGAAGGCAGCTTCTACCACTAGATTCAGTTTCATTTGTTGTATTCTTATTATTTTAAATCATGCATCATATGTGCAGTGGGCATGTGTACCTGATTGCAGGTATGCACAGAAATCAGATGGAGCTGACGTCACAGGCTGCTCTGAGCCTCCTGATATGGGTGCTGGCAACCATACTTGGGTCCTCTCTGAGAGCAATGCTAACTCTGTCACTGAGCCATCTCTCCAGCCACTGTTGCTTAGTCTCTTAATAAATATTTGTAATATTTATGTATGTGTGAGCACCACATACTCGCATGGTGCCATAGAGGGCATAGGGTCCCCTGGAACTGGAGTTACAGATGGTGGTTAGCAGCCATGTGGGTGCTGAGAATCAAACCCCAGTCCTCTGCAAAAGCAGCCAATAGACTTAACCATTGAGCCATACTCCAGGAACCAGAGGAATCTGTAGTAATAGTAGTAGTAGTAGTAGTAGTAGTAGTAGTAGTAGTAGTAGTGTTAGTAGTAGTAGTTAGTAGTAGTAGTAGTTAGTGGTAGTAGTAGTTAGTAGTAGTAGTAGTAGTAGGTAGTAGTAGTAGTAGTAGCAGTAGTTAGTAGTAGTTAGTAGTAGTAGTTAGTAGTAGTAGTAGCAGCAGCATTAGTTAGTAGTAGTAGTAGTAGTAGTTAGTAGTAGTAGTAGTAGTTAGTAGTAGTAGTAGCAGCAGTAGTTAGTAGTAGTAGTAGTAGTAGTAGTAGTAGTAGTAGTAGTAGTAGTAGTAGTAATAGTAGTTAGTTGTAGTCATAGTCATAGTCGTAGTCATAGTTGTAGTAGTATTTTGAGTTGGAGTCTCTCTGTGTATCCCTGGCTGACTTGGAACTTACTATGTCAATCATGAATGATTAGAAATCCACCTGTCTCTGCCTCCCAAATGCTGGAATTAAAGGCATTGCCTACCAAACTTTATGACTCATACCTCTTTGTTCACGTGTGTGGCATATGAGTGTGTGATGCATGTACATGGGTGTATGGCTTCGCACAGCTTAACATACATGTTCAGAAGCAGGGCAAGATAGTAGGTTTTCTCCTCCATCCCTCTCCACCTTATTGCCTAGAAATGGAGGTCTCTCGCTGAAACAGAAGTGGCTCTCAAGGTCATCTGTCTCCACCGCCACTCCCAGCAGTGGGGCTACAGTCACACATAGCCATGCTTGACCTTCTACGTGGGTTCTGAGAATTCAAAACTAGATCATCATTCCAGAGCAAGCGCTCCCACCCATTGAGTCCACCACCCAGTCCCTGATGTGTGAGTTTTAAGTTGAACTTTATTTTTATAAATGGCACATGTGTTCACAGTTGAAAAGGAGAAGGAAAAGATATTTTTGTGTGAGAAGCCAAGCCACTTTGCCTTTCTGAGGAAGATATCTCAGACTGGGGGTGAATCTTCCAGAGGCAAGTGGGGCTAGATTCTTTACCTTTCTTCTCTTGGTGTCACCGAACATCTGATAAGCAAAAAATGAAGGGTGTTGAGGTGTTCAGCCCATTAAGAAGAGGAAGACATGGTGACAGACAGCTTTATGGTAGCAGGTGCTGTCACTGGGCTTTGCCCACCCCAGCCCCACCTCTCTGACCCACTTCCCTTAGTGAGGCTACAGCTCTTTACGACTCCACAGCCTTCCACACCAGCCACACCAGCTGGGAAACCAAGTGTTCAGACACATGAGCCAGTGGGGGCATTTCAAACAAAGCCTTTTTGTCTAACGCTATGTATGTCTTCCTGATGGTTTATCCAGAGAAGGTGGGTCTGTAGGAACAACCTGTAAAAGTAAATGAAGACATAAAATCAAGCAAACCTTGTCTGTGGTTCAGTGGCCCTGCTTGTACCATGTACCTCCTCCTTGGCTAAACAGAGAATTTCCAAGAACTCTCCATGTGACAGCTATTGGCATAAAGACTGGTGTAGCTCACGGGACAGGAACCCTTCTCAGAGCTCATTCTTGATACCTCACTCTCTGCCCTAACACAGGCTCAAGCTCAGATACTCTCTTCCAGGGTGGTGCCTTTAATGCCAGCACTCAGGAGGAAGAGGGAGAGGCAGAGGCAGAGGCAGGCAGAGCTTTGTGAGTTTGAGGCCAGCCTGGTCTCTATGTAGTGAGTTCCAAGCCTACATATTGAGACTCTAACTCAAAAACAAAAAAAGTTTCTCAATGTTGTCTTTGGCCCCCAGGACCATTTGATCTTTCCGTGTTCGAAATGCCGGGCCTCATTCCTGTTCACTGTAGAGTTGATAAGATTTCTTAGAAAAAAGTATCATAACCAAGTTCAGGGATTTATTCTCTTTTCCATGAATGAATGTTTTGCCTGCGTGTGTGTGTGTGTGTGTGTGTGTGTGTGTGTGTGTGTGTGTGTGTACCACATGCATGCCTGGTGCTCAAGAAAATCAGAAGACATTGGATTCCCTGGAACCCATATTACAGATGGTTGTGAACTACCCTGTGTGTGCTGGGAATCAAACCAGGGCTCACTCTGCAAGAGTTACCAGTGCTAGGAACTGCCAAGCCTTTGTTCCAGACTTCCTTTTTTATTTACAGGAAGTCTGTGAAAAAGTTCCCAACTATCTGCCTTTTAAAATTGTATTGTATTGAGACAAACTGTAATGTGGTCCAGGCTGGCACTGAAATCGATACATGGCTAAAGATAACCTCAAACTCTTAATCTTATTACCTCTACCTCCAAGCGCTAAGACCACACACACATGTACACAACTACCCCCAGCATCCTCAAAGACCAACATGTTATCTAGCCAAGTACATTTATCAATGTCAGGAAATATCAATTAAATAATACTATCACTAAATTACAGGCTCTATTAGAACCTTGGGGCTGGAGAGATGGCTCAGCAGTTAAGAGAACTGGCCGCTTAGCTTCCATCCCCAGCACCCACATGGCAGTTCACACCAGTCTGTAACTGCTGCTCCAGGGCTCCTGACACCCTTACACAGACATGCATGCAGGCAACACACCAGTGAAGAGAAAATAAAAATAAATTATGTGCTTCAGACAATAATTTTTCCAGTTGCCCCACTATTTATCTAGTTTTTAAAGCTATCTTTTGAAAAAAGTTTTCTACTAACTTCATGCTAAAGAGCTACTTCTGAAATTCTGAATATAAACATGAGAAATGGCTAGAGGGAAATTTAAAAACTATAGCGAGATATATATGAAGAAAATAAAATACAGCCACATCTGACCGAAGGCAAAGCTACCCATTTACTGGACACACACAAGAGCAAAGCCTGCTCACGCCCTGCAGTTGGGTGGTATCGGAAAAACCCAGCATGGTTCCTTAGGAAAGAAAAATCAGGCAAGGGTAAGGAGGGTGAGAGGGCATCTTGAGGAATTCATGAGACAGGGTAACAAATCACAATGAGTGAGCTCTGTCTGGGACCCAATTCTGATAGACTCCTGAGGTGGATCCTGAGTGTTGAACTCAGGTCGTCAGGCTTGATGGCAAGCGCTGATACCAGCTGAACCCTTGTGGACCCACAGATATTCATTTTAGAAATACTTGTGGAAATATTTACAGGCGCAATGACTACTTCGGAGTCATGGGGGTGGAGCAGGTAAGGAGGTGACACAGATTAGCTGTGCATTAGCAATTACCGCCGATGTGTGACTTTGAAGCAAGTTCATTGCACTTGTGTATGCTTACAATTTTTTCATTACGAAATATTCTTCAAGTATTCCTTTCTTGTTTCTCATCAATGAAGTCTCATGTCTCATTTTTATATAACCTATTAACTTCCTGCTCAGACAATTTTATATACATATATAATATATATAATGTACTGTGGTTACCTACACACACACACACACACACACACACACACACACACACACACACACAAAACCTGACATCACATTTTGAAAACTTTTTATTGATCATGCTATTGATCTATCTGGGGATTAAGTGAATGTGATGGCCCTTACCTTCCCAAGGCTTACAGATTAATTCAGATTATTCTTTCTAAAGATGTTTTAGAAAAAAATGTGTACAAGTATGTGTGTCTATGTATGTACATGCGTGTAAGTGCCCATAGAGAGACTAGAAGAGGATGTCAAGTCCTCTGTTGCTGAAGTCATAGACGACTGTGAACGGCCTGGGGTGAGGGCTAGGAACTAAATTTGGGTTTTCTGCAAGAGTCATACAAGCTCAATCATGAAGCCATCTCTCCAGCCTGGACTATTCCTTTATACAGACATGGATATGGATATGGGTATGGATAGATATATAGATATGGATATGGGATATAGATATAGATATATGGATATGGATATGGGATATATAGATAGATATATAGATATGGATATGGGTATAGATATAGATATATAGCTATAAAGAGAGATAAAGAGATCAAGATAGAGATATGGATAAAGATTCCTTTATACAGGAATATAGATACATAATTAATTCCTTGAGAATTTCATACAGAATATTTTGGTTATATCCACTCTCCAGTATTCTCCTTACCTCCTCTCAGATTAGCCCCTGACCCCATATGCTCCCTGTCTTTTGTGTTTTTAAATAATCTATGGGGTCCAATTTGTGCTGCCCACATACCTCTGGGTGTGGAGCTCTCCCCTTGAGCATGATCAACCAAGTGGGAAACCACACCCTTAAAGAAAACTCTCTCCGCCCTGTCTCTCATAAGCTAGTGACTGTCCAGAGCTCCTCGTTAGGGGTGGGGGCTCACGAATGCCTTAAATTCCACGCTGGAATGATTGACACTCTCGATCTTGTGAAGAGAACTACGGGCGCTGTGAGCTGTGAGCACGGTGATCCTACCATATCCCATATCCAGAAAACGCTGCCCCTCCAGTTCTTCCCCCATGTCGGACTTACAATCTTTCCCTCCCGTCTTCCACGGTCCTGAAGCCTTGCGAGAGTGTGGTGTGCAGTATAGACGACCAATTTGTCAATTTGTGACGGAGCTCTAGCTCCACTGACGCTTGCTCTTTGCACTTTACACAGTTCCAATCTCTACGTTAACCACCGTCCACTACACAAAGAAACACAGAAAACTATTCTTTCAGGAAGAAAACTGAGAGCAAGTCAGGGCAATCTGTAACCATGCATTTAATCAGCTATAATCAAATTCCGCAGGGTGTAATTTAGACACGTGGTTTCCTGGGTGGTCAGGTGGGGAGTGGTGGGTAGGGATGAGTGGGTGAGGCAAGGAGGGGCAGAGGCAGCGGGAGTCACGTGAAGGTTGAGCTGGCTGAAAGGAAGTCAAACACAGGTAAGGAAAGTTGAGTGAAGAACGATTTCCCAGAGGACTAATTACTCCAGCTTTCATGGAGGGTAGGAGGGGAGGGAGGATAAACTGAGGTGAGTCCGCCACCCACTAAGTTAATGATTCTTTGTGTTGGAGTGCCAGTAGGTGACAGGCGATGCCAGCTACATTGTTCACGTGTGGTCACTGTCATAATTATAAACCTCAGGGAGTACTATTTATCTGTCAGCAGACTGGCTGAGTAATAGAATTCTCCCAAACCTGTCGCTGAATAAATGCAACGTCCGGGCTGGCAGAACCGCTGGTGATTCATGGAGTGCTGGGGTTTTGAGTGTCTGACTTACTTTCAGATTTACAAGGTCGTGTCTCCACGTTTCTGTGCTTCATGATGCCGGGAAGTCCAACCATCCTCTCTTAAAAGAGCACAGCTGACATAGGTTATGAAACGTAACTAGGGATCTAAGAAAGAAATCCGCAGTTCAAAAGCCCGTCCCCCAAGAACTTGCCCACCCGCCTGCAACTTCTGCACTGCAACCTGTGGTTGTGTCCCCTCCCTGCCTTGCGAATGTGAGCGTTCCTGTACAAAGCACACTGAAGTCTGTTAGCTATTTTTAGGAATTACTTTGTGTGTGTGTGTGTGTGTGTGTGTGTGTGTGTGTGTGTAAGTTCATATGCATGTATGTGCATATGCACGTAGGTACCTTCAGACGCCAGACAAGGCATTGGGCATGGGGTCCCATTAGAGCATGGGGTCCCATAGAACTGTAACTCCAGCAATGATTCTCAACCTGTGGGTCGCGACCCCCTGGGGCTTCAATGACCTTTCCACAAAGGTCACTTCAGACCACCTGAAAACACAGATATTTGCTATAGCAGCAACAAAAATACAGTTATGAAGTAGCGACGAAAATAATTTTATGGTTGGAGGTCACCAGGACATGAGGAACCGTGTTAGAAAGGTTGAGAACCACTGAGACGTAGGCTGTTGTGAGCCACTTGACCCAGTGCTGGGAACTTAACTCTGTTCCTCCACACAAGCAGCAAGTGTCCAACATCAGAGATGCTTCCTCAGCATCGGGTATCTTTTTAAAAACTTATTAATTTTTATATAAATTTTATATCCTTTTTTTTTTTATTCACGTGTGTGTGCACAAGTGCCTGAGAAGACCAGGAGAGGGAGTTGTGCTGGAGAATGAACTTAGGTCTTCCAGAAGAGTAGCAAAAGGCTCTTAACCCTGGTCACTGCTGAGACATTCTTTCTAGCAAAATCTGTTATCTTTTTAAATATGATTAGCCTATTTTGTTTGTTTGTTTGCTTGCTTGCTTGTTTTAGTTTTTCAAGACAGGATTTCTGTGTAGTCCTGGCTGTCCTGAAACTCATTTTGAAGACCAGGCTGGCCTCGAACTCACATAGATCCGCCTGCTTCAGCCTCCTGAGATCTGGGACTGAAGGTGTGTGCCACCCTGCCCTATCGATTATGCTATTAATGTCGATTATCTTATCTTTAAGGGGAGAAAGAGTGGTAGGTCCCTGAGGAGGAAAGGCGGGATGCAAATTAGTCAACACTCTGCCTGGTCTAAAATAAAAAGTCTCCTGTCTCAAGACGGAACACAAAATCATCTTTTCTGCCTCTTCAGGGGCCTGCACTAAGGGGCCAGCCAGCCAGTCAGGGGGACGCTACAGCAGCCCTCCCTTGGAGGTGCCAAGCAGCAGGCCTTGTGGTCTCCAGGAGCGACAACACGGAGGGCGGCCGTGCTCAGATCCGGGTGGCAGTGGGCGAAGTTATGTAAGATCTTATGAAGTATGCAGGACTGGCCCTGGAGCCGGCAGGAGGGCGGAGGAGCCTCCTGGCCAGGCAGGCTATTGATCACTCAGCCTCTGCTCACCGTCTCCCACCGCCAACCCACCTGCAAAGGCGTCCCACCCGCTGGGCAAAGAATGCTGCGGCCGCCTTGGCCCCGGGCCCACCCTGCGCTGCACGCCTGCAGGACCCACCAAGCCTGCTCTGGTGGCCTTTCCAGTGAAGCTAAACTGGTGGGGCTTTAAATGAGTGATGCTTTCAACCACAAGTTTCTGACTCAGTATTCTGATGCTCAAGTTACTCACAACCCCGAGCGCCCTCGCGCGTCGGACATGCGCACTCCCTCGCTGCAGAACTGTGCCAGGCCCTGATGGGAGACTCAGAGCAGGGTAGCAGTTTATGCCTGCCTTTTAGATATGCTTGTTCTGAAGAGAATAGCTGTCAAAAGACAGAAAGAATCTAACTCGCTCACCTCCTTCCCATCCTTCTTCCTTTCCTCCTTCTCCTGCCTGCTTGCCTGCCTGCTTGCCTGCCTGCTTTCCTTCCTCTCCTTCCTTCCTTCTTCCTCTTGTTTCTTTTGTCCACCTTACTCTTCTGAGCCAGTCTCTCCATTTAGTCCAGACTGGCCTTGAACTCCCAGCAATTCTCCTGCCTCAGTTCATCAAGAGCTGAGTTTATAAGAATGTACTACCGTGCCTGGCCACATTTTCGTGTTGATGAACACTTACACAAAGGCTATTCAGTAGTGTAAGGCAACATTCGCTATCAAAGCCTGTAGTTGGGGCAGCACATTCAGAACAGATTTTCTACCCCTACTGAACAATGTTCCCGAGATTTCCATTACAGCCTGCTCTGCCCTGACTGCATTGCTCAGAGTGACCTGTAGACATCACCAGTGGGTCATCACAGCATAGCTGGTTACTCTATACTGTGAGCAACGAACTCTTTCTTCAACGTAAGTGGTTTTTACAAAAGTACGTAAATGACATTTAAATGGCATTAGAGTGGTGGCTCACAGCGGGGCACTGAGTTTGAATCCGAACACCAACTACCACTAGTTTGTGATCTTAAAGTTACCTTTGTGTGCATTAGCCCCTCGCAGGCCACCTGGAAGTAACAGAGTCCTCATGGGACTCTTGTGCTTCTATGACAGTCTCAGGTACCCCAGGCTGGTCTTACACTCATTATGTAGCCAAGGGTGACAAGAGTGGAATTAGGGGTTCATGCCAGCATTTCCAGTTTATGTAGCACGGGATAGTCAGCCTGTGCTCAATGCTATGAATGCTACTGTATTAGCTAAGTTATGGCCACAGCCCCTGTGGTTCCCTTAAAATGAACACAATCCTTTAGAACTGAAAAAAGGAGGCGTGCTCTGAACATCTGGGTGTGGACTCAAGGCTTAACACCTACTGCTTGGAGATTTGAGGTGAGTCACTTCCTTTCTCTGTGCCTCAGTTTTCATCTACAAAATGGGTTTGAGAAGCTTGTTGTTGTTGTTATTGTTGTTGTTGAGATGGCTCTCATTGTGTATCTCTAGCTGGCCTGAAATCCCAGCACTTGAGAGGTTGAGGCAGAAGGACTGCTACCAGTTCAAGGACAATCTGGGGCTACATAGTGAGTTCTGAACAGCCTGGGCTACAGAGTGAGACCTTCCCTCAAACGACAATGATTAAAAAGTAAAATAATAAAATAAAATGAGGATAAGAGACTCTCACCAAGTGTTTATGAGATTAAATGAGATATGTCTATCCTGCTTAGATTCAGTAAAGATTCAATAAGTGTTAGTCTTCTTTTTTTTCCTGTTTGAAACAAAGCCTCATGTGGCCCAGGCTAGCCTCATGTGGCCCAGGCTAGCCTTCAAATATACTATGTATCTGAGGTTAACCTTGATCTTGTACTCTTCGTGCCTCCACTTCTCCAACACTGGGATCACAGATGCGTACCACAAACCAGGCATCGTAAGTCATTAAAACCTTTACTGGTGCTTGTTCCTTTTAGCCTCCTGCTGTTTAGAAGACGGACTGATTTTATCCAGACTCTGAGACTCCTGGGTAAACAGTATTCATCTGCTTGCTCATCTTTTGACTGTTTGTCTCTGGTGAACTATATGTGACCCTACCGCCACCTTAGAAAGTAGTTGTTCTTACTGCCCCTCCCCCTCCCCCTAGTTTATGGACAAAGATACACATGCTCAAAGTGGTTTGCTGACTTAGATAGGGACAGTAAGTGGAACCAGGACACACACAGCTCCTTCCTCCAAGGCTAGGGAGGAAGGTCTGTTTACTGTTACACAGCTGCCTTTATAAAACCTCTAAAAAGAGAAGCATCCGTGTGTGTGCGCGCGCGTGTGTGTGTGTGTGTGTGTGTGTGTGTGTGTGTGTGTGTGTAGGCCAAAGGTCAACCTCAGTGCCACTCCTCAGAGCACTGTTCACTTTAGTTTTGAGATAGGGTCTCTCATCCTCCTGGAGCTTGTCAAGTAGACTGGGAGGCAGAGGGGCTCCGAGGACCCACCTATCTCTCTGCCTGCCCAGTACTGACTGGCACCGCAAGCGTCAAACACTACATCCTGTTTTTTTAAGCAGGTTACGGGATTCAAACTTAGGTCATCACTTCAGCACTAGGCCATTGTCTCAGCTCCAGTGCACATCTTATTACACGGTCCTTTGCCAGATACCTGCGCAGGCTTGTCTGTTGTTATTGTTGTTGTTGTTGTTGTTGTTGTTGTTGAGATGGCTCTCATTGTGTATCTCTAGCTGGCCTGAAACCCACTATGTCAACCCGACTGACCTTGAACTCAAAACCATCCTCCTGTCTCTGCCACCCACATGCTGTGATTAAAGGCATCGACCGCCTTGCCTGGCTTCAGTTTTTACATTTTTCCACTTCCTAGCCAGACCTTAAAACTTCAAGAAAACTGAAGAACTCCACCTGGAAGCCTAACAATTCAGCTTCCTAACTCCCCAGTGGCCCATCAGCTGATGCTTCCTGGGGGAAGGCCAGAGAGGGCAGCAGGAGGCAGCTGGGAGGCAGCCCAGCACTTCCCTGTCTCCCCCAGGCTGTTCCCAACACCTGACACAGCTCTTTCCTATGTTCCGCCACTGCTGTGACATTTGTCACACTTCATCTCTGACTGACTGTAAGCTCTAGGAAGCTCAAGATAGAACCCAATACATCCTTTCCCCGGGATCTGTCACCCTGTCTGTTTTCTACCCGGACCAGGCATGGTGGTGGACACCTATAACCCAAATACTTGGGGCCCTAAGGCAAGAGAGTCATTGGAGTTTGAGGCCAGTCTGGGCTCCGCAGGGAGAGCGTCTGCACTAATTTGCTTCCTGTTGCAGTGATAAAACACTGACCAAAAGCAACTTGGGAAGGAAGTTTATTTTACCTTACAAGTTACAGTCCATCATTGAGGGAATCCCTGGCAGAAACACATGGGAGGAACCTAGAGGCAGGAATCTGGAGACAGGAAACCGCAGGCAGGAAATGGGAGGGAGAAAACTGGAGACAGAATTGCTGCTTACTAATACTGACATTTTTTTTTCCTCTGGCTTGCTCCGGTAGCTATGTCATGTAACCCAGACCTACCTGCTTAGGGATGACACGGCCCACAGTGGGCTGGATCATCCTACATTAATTAACAATCAAATAAATGCCTTCACATGCATGCCCACAAGTCAATCCGATGAAGGTTGTTGTTGTTTTTTAAAGTTGATTTTATGTACAGTGATTTGTCCACACACATGTCATGTACCATGTACATGTAATGTCCTCGAGGGCCAGAACGGGTGTCAAATCCCCTGAAATTGAAGTCATAGGTGGTTGTCAGCTGCTATGTGAATGCTGGGAGCCAAATCCAGGTTCTTTGAAAGAGCATCCAGTTCTCTTAACTGCTGAGTCATCTCTCTCCAGGGACTTGAACCCTTCCGGGTTTTGGTATTGGTAGGGGTTTCTGAATCCAATCCCCATGATACTGAAGGATCTAGTTAGTATTTCTGTCATTTTGATGAGAACTCTTGGAGAGCTAGGATCAGTTAGCGTGGCACACCTAGTAAGAGAACAGCTGAGACTTGACCACAAGTCTGTCTGACATGGAGCAAGGAGACTTTCACCTTTGTCCTTGCCTCTGTGAGCCGCAGACAGCCATCTCAGGGGAGACTCTCGATGTAGAGAAACACAAACCATGGTGAATACGACAGCCTTCCTACACTAACCATTGGTTTCTTCCCTTTCTTTTCCTCCTAGGTGGTAGGGCCTCCTCTCTGGGTGTGTTCTCTGGAAATCCATGCCCTGACTCAAGTGCAGAGAGTGTTGTCTCCAAGTCCCTGGCACCAGGCAAGGAAGGCTATCCAATGTCAGAGATCAGCAAAGCCTTCCATGTGACCACCCCATGCACTTATCTTCACAGCATACTACAACCACGTTTCCAGCAAGTGGTTTTGATGGCGGTCAGCCAAGGCAAGGCCACGGCTCTCTCTTGGCCAGTCACAGATGCCTGGTCACAGAACAGCTGTTCCCTGCATGTGTCTGCCCCCAAAGGCCAAGTGTTTCCACTCAGTTCCTGCAGTCCTAAAGTCTCCTCGTTCCTCTAGCCATGTCCCCAGGTGTCCCTTCCCAGAAAGCCGTTCTGAACCAGAGCCATTAGCTCTGGGCTTGATTTCTCAATACTCAACAGCCCCAGTCATTTTGGCAGCCCTGGGCAGGCAGCCCCAGAATATCTGATACCTTCCATGCTCACGGCTAGTTTAAAGGTGTCCTCCTTTCCTTTCTGTTGGTTTGACAAAATACTCGGCCCAAAAGTGGCTCAGGGAAGGAAAGGGTCTATTCTTACAACTTGCACATCACACTCTATCATTGAGGAAAGACAGGGTAGGGACTGTAGCCAGGAACCTCGAAACAGGAACCAAGGAAGAACACTTATGTTTACTCTCTGGCTCTCTCACGGTGCTTTTTTCTTTGTTAAAGCCTACAGACACTGGGCGACTATTTCTTTATTTTATTGTCTGTCTGTCTATAATATACATGGGATCCCCTAGGATGAGAATTACAGATGCTTGTAAAATGTCTATCTGTCTGTCTGTAATATATATGCATGGGATCATGTAGGATGAGAATTATGGATGGTTGTTCATTGCCAGATGGGAGCCAGGATCCTCTGGAAGAGCAGCAAGTACTCCTGATGACTGAGGGTCTCAAGACAATCCCCCTGGTCTATAGGCCGGCTTGGTAAGGACAATTTCTCAATCAAGGCATTCCTCTCACATGACCCTAGGCTGTGTCAAGTTGACCATTAAGAATGACCAGGACGGGGGCTGGGGATTTAGCTCAGTGGTAGAGCACTTACCTAGGAAGCGCAAGGCCCTGGGTTCGGTCCCCAGCTCCGAAAAAAAAGAACCAAAAAAAAAAAAAAAATGACCAGGACAAAGGGTTGTTTAGAATTCTAAACTCATTTTCCTATTGTCTTTGATTCTAAGGAACCACTAAGCCCTGTGGTAGGCCCTAGAAACCACTAATCACATGCAGGAAAGATGATAGCACACAATCCTGGTGCTTTAGAAACAGCAACTAGAACTGCAGAAGGCAGAGCAGGCCTCAGGGACTCTGAAGCAAGGTCACAGCAGCTTCTGGAGCCACTAGGAATCATCACCTCTTTTTACGACGGACTGACTAGTCCAGCAGCAGCAATGTCTGCTGAGCCCCTGTCACAGGCCATGTGCTGGGCTCTACATGTGCTCTCTAACCCAGCCCTTCCAATGATGCCACATCCCATTTTACAGAAGAAACCGAGACTCAGAACTCAGGCCCATTTGTCAACAAGAAACCACGATGTAGTACAGGCAGTCGAGAGTCACACTAGATGCTGTTTCAAGTTGAAAGCTACACAACCTTAAGAAGATCAAAGTTAAGCTGCAAAGTAAGGAGCGGAGGGGAGCTCCCAAGCACTGATTGAGCACCTCAATTCCTGCCCAACCCATCAAGGTCAATTTTCTGTACTCGATCCCCAGAGATCTGATACTGAGGCCCAAAGAATGAACCTGTTTCCCGATACTCACATCCTGACCTTTTTCTCCCAACTAAAGTGGGAACTAGGAGGCTAAGAGCGTAGCTTAGTGGGCGGATGCTCTGCTTGCCTGGCGTGAAGTTCTGTGTTCAACTCTAAGAGATACAATTAAACAAAGTGAATACTAGGAACTCCTCATCTCAAGAACCATTTTCATCTGGGTACCACCTTCAGGGCTCATGGGTGTCTTCACATTGGGATTTGACCATACTACTAACAAAGAGATACAAAGAGCCACAGTGTCCCTTCTCATCAACATCTCATGGGAGGGTCAATCCAGGGCAGCCCATGCTCCCCTCACGTCTCATGATTCAATGGTCTGGAAGCAAAAGCTGTTACTGAGACTCTGGGAGCTCAGTTATTAATAGAGTCAAAGACAGGGCTTTACTTGAGAGACAGACACCCTGTCCACCCAGTGCTGACCAGGCCATGAGGGGAAGTACTGAAGTCGTTGAGGTGGTTTTCTGCTCTTTAGTGCCCCCTAATGACAACATCTTCCAGGAAAAGGCCAAAGTTGTCCTTTCATCCTGGCCCTTGCAACCCAAAGGGCTTCCCAGCAGCTGTGAGAGAACGGCAGGCCAGGAAAGCTTGCTTCACCGTTCCTATACATGATGTTTTCCAGACCGCTCTTGTCAACATCCCTTTGCAGCTCTGCAGCTTCCTTGGCCTTCTAGAACCTCAATGCCTTCTCCGTTCCACTTGACTTGTATGTGTGCCTTGCCCACCTCACCAGCTGCACTTCTGGATTGCTGAGACTACATTTTAAGATATTGGGGGAGGGGGCAACCAGGGATGTAGTGCTTGCCTATAGAGCAAGTGTTTGCCTACCCTTTGTGTGACAGACTTGTCATGGGACAACACAAGACACTCATCTCTTCACTCCAGAGAGGGAGGCCATGGCGGACCAAAGTAATGATTGTACCAACATCCAATTTGGTAAAACTGAGTTTTTACAGGAGTTACTAACAGGACTATGGGTGAGGGGTCACTTACAAAGAGCAGGGATCACTCAAAACTAGCCATATCACCAGAAAGACCACCCCAGCATAAGCAACGTGTCCCCAGAACTGCAACCCTGGAGCTCTCTATGCAGCCTGGGGCACTTAAGCGGCTCAGTCTCCAGACCTCCAGAAACTGCTCACTGCCTTTGGATGGTTGGGTGAGTCCTTAAGAATCCTTCAGACTTTTGTGTTTCCATGCAGGTGACCTTTTGTTTCCCTTCTGCCTGCCCTTCTGGAGAAAGTGTTTGCTCAGAGGGTGTGCTGCCATTTTATTGCTCTGTTCTTTTACAGAATAATAGCAGTAGGTTTTCCCCTAAGGTGGAGCTGGCCTGGTCTACTTCCTTCTGCTGGTCACAGAAAGGGGAAAGGATGTTGCTGTCAACGAGTTCTATCCCCCCTTTTCATTAAGTACCACTCACATTCAAGGTCTTTTCCCCCAGTTAATCCTCTTTGGAAAAACTCGGTCTCTGTCTCTGTCTCTGTCTCTGCTTGTCTCTGTCTCTGCTTGTCTCTGTCTTTGTCTCTCTATCTCTCTGTCTTTCTCTGTGTGTGGTATATCTCCATCTGTCTGTCTGTCTTCTCTTTCTGTCTCTGTCATTTCTCTGCATCTATCATATATCTCATAGAGACACATATACACACCAAATGTGCTCATTTTCTTATTTTATTTCTTTAATTTTGTGAGTTTTGTTTTAATATTTTATTGTATATGTATGACTTTTCTGCATGCATGGATGCCTATGTGTGGGCCCGGTACCCACGGAGGTCAGAAAAGGGCATGAAATCCCCCTGAAACTGGAGTTTATGGATGGTTAACCATAAACAGCTACGTGGGCTCTGGGAAGTAAGCTCTGGCCCTCTGCAAGGGCGTGTGTTTAACCACAGAGCTATCTCTCCAGCCTCTGACAAGTTACACATGACTCTCTGGTGTCCTCTTGCTTGGGCTGCAGCCTTGATCATTTGTTGATGGATCATGAGGACTGAACAGCTCTCACCAACCTGAGAAGGCGATTTTGATGATTACTTTTGATTGCCAACTTGACTGGCTTAAGGGACAACCGAGGCTGGGCATGATGGTGCACATCTTTAACTCCAGCACTCGGGAGGCAGAGACAGGTGGATCTCTGTGAGTTTGAGGCTAGGGTGATCTATAAAGTGAATTCCACGCTAGCCAGGGCTATAGAGTAAGACTGTCTCAAAACGAACAAACTAAAACCAACAACAAAAAACCTGGGCTGGAGAGCTAGTGAGTCCCATTCCAGGAGGTCTGCTGCTCTCTACAGGTCACCATGGACACTGTACTCACAACACATAGCAAGATACACACACAGACACACAGACACACAGACACACAGACACACAGTTTTTAAAAATAATAATGAATCCTTGAAAGAGGAAAGAGGGGGGTGGGAGGGGAGAGAGAGAGAGAGAGAGAGAGAGAGAGAGAGAGAAGCTGCTGTGCAAATGTGTCCCGAATGTCTCGATTGCTGCAGTCACCTCAGGAAGGTTTGTTCCTGCTTCCCGCACTCTGCTCACTGGACCCTGCTGGGCATCCATGAACACGCATGAGCAGTCACCGCTGTTCAGTAGCTGGCATGGTTAACTCCAGAGACTGATTCTGAGGTTCTCACTTGCACAGACTTCCATGATTGCCCAGAGTACCTGGAACTGTCTTCTTCTTAGGGCTGAAGTCACAGCCCAGGCCTGGACGATCACTTGCCTCTTGTATCCCTTCTATACTGATGCTAAGTTCCTTTGACCTTAAGCAGGTGATGTCAGTCTCATTGCAAGGACTGCCCAGTGCCCTTCTCTTCATATTCCGGGCAGAGTGCACTGCTCCCACTCAAGACCCAGTCGGGACTCATCCCCACCCTCCCTCCAGCATGCATGACTATGGAGTATGGAGAATGTAGGCACTTAGAGGAGGAGAAGGGGGCTTCAAAAGGACTGACCAGTTGGTATGAGATGTCTGAAATGTACCTACTGGTCAGGGCGGAGTTGGGAAAGTGGTGAATATGATTAAAATACATTGTATGAAATTCTCAACAAATGAATAAAAACACTGTCTCTTTAAAAAGTACTGACTGGATGTAGATTATAAAGATTTTTCTAGCAGTGTTGAGAACCAGCAGAGGGAGGAAGTCATCAATCTGTCCCCAATTGGCCAGTCTGACTGAATTTTCTCTAGCTCAACTCAAGCATAGACAACAAACATTAGGAATGAATGACTGAGCTAGGAACTGACCTAATACGTGTGCATAGGGAAAGCAAGTTGTGGGTCACTGGCAAGAATGTAGTGAACAATTGCGCGCGCGCGCGCGCACACACACACACACACACACACACACACACACACACGGTGTCCCACCACAGTCAAACTGCAGGAAACCAGTCAGGACCTTGAGAGGGGTAAACATGGGGGTTGAGGTACCCAGGAGGCAAATTCAGGTTGAGGGAAACTAATGCAGTTTGCACTTCGAGGTACATTTGGATTCAGTGCCCTCAATGCTACTTTCTGCTTCCTTCCAGTGACCCACCCCTCTCTAGCAGGAGGCAAATGCGACTAAAAATGCTCTCTCCTTTGTCTTAGCTCCATCCTGGAAGAGTATCTCAGCCCTCTTTGCCTTGGTGTCTTCAGTGAAGTCTAACAGCTTTTCCTGGCATTCACAGGGTCATTTTTGAGGACCCATTTAGAACTGGCCACCTGATTGCTCAACATCCAGGGCTATTCTAAGCAGTGACCTAAAGAGAAGCAAAAGGAGGAGGTGGCCTGAGGTGAGAAATACCAGTTTGTAAGTGCCAAGTTTCCAAGTCTAAACTGGTTCTTCATGTTATCAAGGGTGTTCCAAAGTGATGTACTCAACAGGGGACATTGGTCCAAGCAGAATCAATAGCTCAGGAAGGTAGATCTCCAGCAAGGACTAACACATCTATTTTATCGGAGAGATTCCAAAGTGGTACAAGCTCTTTGGAAGGCATCTGAATAATGCCTGCCAAAACTGTATATGCAGAGTTTCAGAGAAGGCTCGGTCAGTCACGTGCTTGCCACACAAGGATGAAGACCTAGATTTGGAGCTACCGCACACACATAAAAGCCAGACGTGGTAGCAGACATTATCGCTGCACAGGCAGAGATTTTCCCTGGAGCTCATTGGCCAGCCAGACTAGCTGAATTGATGATCTCCAGGTTCAGTGAGGACTCATTCCTCAAAAGAAAAGAAGATCAGCGTGGAGGAATAGTTCAATGGTTAAGAAGATTAATCACACACACACACACACACACACACACACACACACACACACACACACACAATATCTATCATATCTATCATCCAACCAACCATCGCTCCCAGGTACTAAACCACTACCCAAAGACTGACCCATGGCTCCAGCTGCATATGTAGCAGAGGATGACCTTGACTGGCATCAATGGGAGGAGAAACCCTTGGTCCTGCCAAGGCTGGATCCCCCATTGTAGGGGAATGGTCGGGGGGGTGGGAAAGGGGGCAGATGGGGAGGGGAACACCCTTATAGAAGAAGGGGAGGGGGATGGGATAGGGGGCTCATGTCCAAGAAACCGGGAAAGAAAATAGCATTTGAAATGTATATTTTAAAAATCCAATAAAAAATTTAAAAATTAAAAATCTTCCAGAGGACCAGAGGTCAGTTCCCAGCATCCACATACGGTACCTCAGAACCATCAGTAACTCCATCCCATAGAAGGTGATACCTTCTTCCAGCCTCTGCAGGCACTAGTATTGTGTGTATTCCACACACATATACACAGCACACACAACCAACACATACTTATGTGAAAAAAACATTTTAGAACAGGTTGAAAGCAGTTGAGGGGACGTTCAATACCAGTCTTGAGCCTCCACATGTGCACATACACATGTGAGCACACACATACACATGGATACACACACACACAGACACACACACACACACACACACACACACACACACACACAGTGCCTAAAAAATTAATGAGAGATAAGAAGGCAATTTTCTACTTGTATCTTTTTATATTTTAGTGTCTTATTCTTTGACAATTTTATATATACATATAATATACCTTGAGTATTTCCACTCACTGTCTTTTATTTTTAAATGATCCCAATATTTTAATTTTCAAAAAACCGGGATTGAGGCCCAGGGAGGCAGCTCAGTTGGTAGAATGTTTCCCTGGCACACGAGAAGCCTTGGCACTTGCACATCTCCAGCACTGCATAAACAAGGTGTCACGGTGCGAGCCTGTGATGTAGCATTCAGGATGTGGAGGCAGGAGGATCAGGAGTTCAAGGTCATCCTCTGGAATACAGCGAATTTCAGACCAGCCTAGGATACAAGAGAACCTGTCAAAAGCGGGTGGGGGAGGGAGGGTAAGAAGATCAAACTCTCTCAGGAATGTTTTCAAGAAGAGTGGGATGCTGGGCTGATGACAAAGGTCCTGTCTTGATCACCCAGGCCTGGTCCATTCTGCATCTTGTAACCTGGAAGACAGAGGGGTAGCCCTATCCGCCCTCAGTTCCCCCAAGGCCTCTCCTCCTATGGATTACAAGGCTTCCTGGTACCTTCTGTGCCCTCTTACTGTGCACACAAATAATCTGACCCGGCTGGGCTGCCTTACCAAAGTTGAGACAATCCCTAGCATCTCACAGTTCTTATCTGGTTACTTCCTTCTCTGGTACTGGCTTGTCAATTCCCCATGTTCATGTGCTTATCACTCAGGCTTCATCTACAGGCTTTGAATTTTCCATGATGACTCCAGTTAATCCCTTGAGAAAGGATTTGCCCATATAAAAGGCAGTAGTGGGGGAGTGCAGGAGAGCACGCTTCTCCTTGGTCAATTACCCTCTACATGACAAAGTCCAGTTCTAGCTTATTTATTCAGTTGGAATTATTTCAGTTATGGTTGTGGGGACGAGGGAACACGGGTGGTAGAAACCTATGGGTCCAGCATGGGTATAGGTGAGTCACATTGCTCTGCTGTGTCTAAAGTGGAGAAAGGGAAGGTGGGGACCGAAGAGGAGCTGGTCAGGGCTGTGCTTTAGACCTGGGAACTTAAATCACTCTGGGCTGGGCAGAAGCACTACCACGTTCTTTTTTTTTTTTTTTTTCTTTTTTCTCGGAGCTGGGGACCGAACCCAGGGCCTTGCGCTTGCTAGGCAAGCGCTCTACCTCTGAGCTAAATTCCCAACCCCAGCACTACCACGTTCTAATGTTTTATGGAGATACACTGTGTAAGAGTCCAGACAACAGCAAGTCAACTAAGGGCTAAAGAAGATGAAGGCCAGGCATTGTGATCCCAGAACTTGGGGGTAGAGGCAGGAAGCAAGTTTGAAGTCAGCTTGATCAACTTAGCAAGTTTCACTATACATACAGAGACTTGTCCTAAAATCATCAAAATCGTAATAGTAAATGAAGGACAACGGAGGTGTTCTGTGGACGGTAGGTGCCAGCTGGCTCTATACTTGGATCTGGTCCTGGCTCCAGAAGGAGCTGCTAGGCTGTCATACCTGGCCAAGTGTCTGATGGGCAGTGTTGGTTTCCTCCCGTGAGATGCCTATCTATCCCAGCAGATCTGTTCTCTTTGTTGTTACGTACTAATAGTTAAATCATTTTGGCTAGGTATGGCCCCCTTGTTTGAACAAGCCTATGGGGGTCAGGGAGAGGAATGTGATGGTTCATATATTCTTGGTCCAGGGAGTGGCACTATTAGGTGTTGGAATAGGTGTGGTCTTCTTGGAGTAGGTGTGTCACTGTGGTTGTGGGCTTAAAGCCTCTCATCCTAGATGCCTGGAAGCCAGCCTTCTCCTAGTGCCCTCCAGATGAAGATGTAGAACTCTCAGCGACTCCTGCACCATACTGCCATGCTCCCACATTGATGATGATGGACTGAACCTCTGAATCTGTAAACCAGCCCCAATTAAACGTTGTCCTTAAAAGAGTTGCCTTGGTCATGGTGTCTGCTCACAGCAGTAAAACCCTGACTAAGACACACGGCACTAGAGAAGGAATGTCACGAGTTTGAGGCCAGCTTGGGCTACAGTGAGAAAGAACCCTTCAAGAAAGAGAGAAATGGAGAAGGAGAGGCATGGGGAAGGAGGCTTGAAGGAAAAAACAGATGAAGAGAAGGAGGAAGAGAGGGAGGGAAGCCAGAAGGGAGCAGAGGAGGGAGGAGGAAAGAGGGAAGAAGGGTATTCTCTGTTAGTCTTTCTATGACTTAACCTAGATGGTAATAAGCTAACAGACCTAAAGTTTACTTTGGCTGTGTGGAGAGGGGCGCCAGGAAGGAGCAGGAATTTGCATTGATTGAATGTGTTTATTTTACACTATATACAGTCAGTCCTTCCTGGGGACGCTAGTTGGGCAACATTAATTATCCGGTGGAGGTGGTAACTCATAGGGTAACCAGCCAACTTTCACATTGCTGTTCAAGACCAGGCTTCTATTCACCTCACTGAGTCCTGACCTAAACTTCCGTACAGCAACTAGCACCATCCCTCCCCCGTGGGCTAGGTTCCCTAAGTATTCAATAATCTGATACGATTTAACATCAAAATAAGCTGTCATTTGGGAAAATAAGTTAGAAGCTACTGAGTGTTGTTCTTAACCAACAGGACACCGCACAGCACGTTGCTCACTGTGGAACGAGCTCAAGGGTCAGCATGGCTAATAGACAGGGCATGGTACAGAGCCAAGAACTGGAGGGTCAGCATGGCTGATAGAGCACAGGAAGGAGCAGACAGAGTTGGGTTCGGATCCAGCTTCTGCCACTTCCTAGCTGAGCCTTGAACAACTTGAGCTCTGGGACTTTGTGTAAAGTAGAGCTCAAAGCATTCTTGGTGTGGTTAAAATGAGAGTTAGGAGTAACTAACTCAGAGCTGAGTGTGATGTCTTACACCTGCAATCCCAGCATCAGGAGGCTGGGGCAGGAAGAGGGTGAGTTTAAGGCAAGCTTGGGCTACACACAGAAAGGCCTTGCCTCAAAAAACAGAGAGAGGGGCTGGGGACTTAGCTCAGTGGTAGAGCGCTTGCCTAGGAAGCCCAAGGCCCTGGGTTCGGTCCCCAGCTCCGAAAAAAAGAACCAAAAAAAAAAAAAAAAAAAAAAAAACAGAGAGAAACAAAGGAATGGGGGAAAGGAAAGAAAGGAGGGAAGGGGAGAGGCAGTGGGGGAGGAAACAGAAGGAAACAGAAGGAAAAAAGAAAAATGAAAGAAAAAAAGGAGGGGCCAAGCAGATGGCCCTTGCTGCATAAGCAGGAGGACCCCAGTTCAAAGCCCCACACATCAAAAGCTGGCTGTGCTTGCTTGCAACCCACCCATACATATAATACAGACTCTCCCCCTTTTTTTAAGAAAAAGAAAAATAGCACTCTCAGAGCAGCTAGCACAGAGCCTGGCCCCGAGAAAGTACTCAGTGCCTGATAAGTATTGTGGAGGTTTGAATGAGACATGCCCCATAGCCTCAGGCATTTTAATACTTGGTTCCCCAGCTGGAGAGATGGCTCAGCAGTTATGAGCACTGAATGCTCTTCCAGAGGTCCTGAGTTCCAGTGGCTCATGAGCATCTGTAATGAGATCTAATGCCCTCTTCTGGTGTGTCTGAAGACAGCTATGGTAATATATATATATATATATAGATAGATATATATAGATATAGATATAGATATCATAATATATTAAGTAGACACACACACACACACACACACACACACACACACTAAAAAAGTACTTGGTTCCCAATTGGTAGAGCTTTTTGCGATGGCTTAGGAGATACAGATCTACAGATCGCTGGAAAAAGTCCATTGCTGAGGGATCTGAGATTTCAGAGCCTTGAACTCTTCTCAGTTCGCTACCCCTGACTCCTGCATATAGTCTGAGATGTGAGCTCCTAGCCTGCTACTCCAGCTGCCTGGGTGCCAACTTCCAGGCCTCCCACCACAACGTGACAGACTCCTATCTTTCCTGGACACTAAGCCCATGTAAACCCTTCCTTCTGTAAGTTGCCTTGATCATGGTGTTTTATCACAGAAATAGAAATGGTTACTGTTTTCCTAGGCGACATTGCTTCTCAAAAATCTGAATGCATTAAAAAAAAAAAAAAAAGAATTCCAGTTCTTAGGAGGCAGAGTCAGGTAGATCTCTGTGAGTTCAAAGTCAGCCTTGTCTACACAGTAAGTTCCAGTTCAGCCAGCACCACACAGTGAGACTCCAGCTCAAAACAAAAAGCCATCCTCAAAAGCCTAGAGATTACACTCTGCTAGGGAAAGTATGAATACAAAAAAGGAAATATAGGAAGCATAAAGGAAACCGCCCCCCCCCACGCACTCCCTGCTCAACAGTCTTGGCGGAGGTGCTTATGTGGCTGAAGATAGACCACAGCTGAGTGATCTGAGCCTATCAGAGTCTATCCGTTTAGCTGATAACTCTAAAAGGCTGGACGCTCCTCAGTTCATTTCAACACACACACACACACAAAAAAAAATAACGCCATTTCCGAGAATGCCTACTGAACTCTGCACCCGTAATATACTGTGTGGGGGAAGCAACTGCGGCAACAGAAGTCTGGAAACACCGCGAATCTCCTCCACCCAGGAAGTGGCTCAATAAACTATGACAGAGCCACACAAAAGAACACTCTGTGGCTATAACCAGAGAATAAGGAAATGCTCTCAGAGCTGATAGGGAACAGTTTCCTGAATTTATGGTGAAGTAAAAAGAGCAGGTGTCTCTCGGGTTATAGAGCAAGCTATCTTTTCTTTAAGACTTCCGAGAGCTGCAACTTCCCCTTCTGAGATGACAGAATCATTAACACAGGGGTCATGCCAGGAAGCCAAGGCAGGTGCCACACCAGGACACTTACAGTAAAGGAGAAAAACTCTATCATCACATTGGTGGATGTCAGGAAGTTGATTATTTTATGTAATTTAGCATCTACTCTGACTTGTGTGTGTTTCATATTTTTTCTTTCTCTTAAATTTTATTGTATAGACTATTTATTTATTTTATGTATGAGTGTTCTATGTGCACGTATGCCTGCATGACAGAAGAGGGCATCAGATCTCATTACAGATGGCTGTGATGCCCCATGTGGTTGCTGGGGATTGAACTTAGGACCTCTAGAAGAGCAGACAGTGTTCTTAACCACTGAGCCATCAGTCTGGCCCCTATTTTATTTTATTTTTGACATTAGCTCTTATATAGCCCAGGTTAGCCTAGAATTCCATGGGTAGCCAAGGATGGCCTTAAGTTCCTCTTCTTCCTGATTCCACATCCCAGGGGTTGGGATTGTAGAGATGTGTCACAACATCCAAAATAAAATAAAGATATAAAACGGTGTGTGTGTTAGAAAAAAACACAAAAATATTTCCTTAATACTATAGATTTTGGGGCTGTAGAGAAGGCTCAGCAGTTTAAAAGGTTTGCTTCTCTTCCAGAGGACCTGAGTTCAGATCCCGGCACCCGCACTAGGCTGTTCACAGCCACCTGTGATTCCAGCTCCAGGGGTTTAGCACCCTCTTCTGGCATCTACAGCCCAGAGACACATAAATAAGTAATGCAGTAATTATTTTTAAAATAGTATCAACTTATTGGAAATCAAAAAGAAAAAAATGGATAAAACTGCTAGAACATGAGAGATGTTGTTACAAAACCAAACTGAATTCTGTCTAGGCTGTTACGGAAGGCCTAAACATCTTGCTGAAATAAGAGAGAAAGAAATTTATTCCGATATGGTATCAAATGGAAAAAGCAGATCACAAAACTACTTCAAACTCAGATTTCATTGATAAATGTGTTTAGAGATAGGAAGACAGCCCAGTCACTAAAGTGCTTGCCACTCAAGTGTGGGCGTCTGAATTCTATTCCTAGAACCCACATAAACATGCCAGCATAATGAACTCATCTCTGGGGAGCAAGCAGATCGCTGCCTGGTGTCCAGCCAGCCTAGTCTACTTGGTAAGGCCAGTTGGAGCCCCTGTCTCAAAAGGCAAAACGAACTTTGAAATCTCCAGGACATAGTGGCGAGACCTTTAATCCCAGAACTCTAGAGTAAGAGGCAGGTGGGTCTCTTAAGAGCTTGAGAGCAGCCTGGGTTAAATAGTGAGCTCCAACCAGTGAGGACCACATAGCGGGACCCTGCCTCAAAAAAGGGATGGGGCTGGACGGGTGGCTCAGCAGGTAAGAGCATTTGCTGTCCTTGCAGAGAACCCAGGTTCAGATCCCAGCACCCACATGTACCTGCAGCCTTTTATAACTCCAGTTCCAGGGCATCTGACCACAGGGACCAGGCACACACGTGATACACTTACACATATGCAGGTCAACGCTCATACACATAAACTAAAAATAGATAAATATTTCTTTATTTTAACTGTACCTTTAAAAAAAAAACTAAAACCACTACAACAAAGTACACTGAATCCCAGGGCTGTCCTCTGGCTCCCATGTGTGTGCATGAGTCACACACATACCACACACACACACACACACACACACAAACCCTTACAGGCTTATGTTGAATAAAATTTTCCATATTTGACATTATACCCTTGACCTATGGGAGCTAGTTTTCTAGATCTTTCAGGATTTCCTGAGTGCTTTATTGTGTGTGTGTGTGTGGGGGGGGGTATGTTTATATAACAATTTTAAAAATCAATAAATCTCTTTACCCACTAATGGGGTTGTGTGTGTGTAAAACCCATTTCAGGGTACATTTCTCATAAAGTGGTGGCATTTGTAATCTGAAGCCACTTCCTGACTCACCTCCACCTCTGACCTCCCAAATTGCTCTGCTCTGCAAAGTCCCATATTTCATTCAGATGGAAATTTCACATCTCTGGGTAGGAAGTTTTCCAATCTCTGGGTTATTAAAAGGCCTACCTAGTCTGGGCTGAGTCCCCAGAGGATCACAGACTGGTGTGGGACTGCACATCGATGCTGATGGCCCCTAACCATTCGCAGTAAAGCTTCACTTCCTCCAAAGGCTGCCTGCCTTGTCCAACACTGAGGGGGTACTGAGGGAGAGAAGCGCCCTCCTCTACACCTCGGTGTGGGCACATTTAGAAATCTCTCTGGCAGCCTGCGTCCTCTTAGGAACAGGCTTCTCAGTCCCACTGTTGGGCCGCAGATCACAGACAGACCATGCCAACTCCAGCCACCTCTTTCCACGATTCCTGGGGACCCTGACCTTTACCTCTCGGCTGTGCCTCCACCCTTGAGCTCCTGGCGCCTTACTCCTGAAGACCACGTTTCACCAACTCTAGGCCACCAACATCTTAGACACATCTTAGACACGCCACCTGGCACAGACGCATGGGTGGCTGCCACGTGTGCTGCTTCTAACCTGTGAACCAAACCGAGGCCTTGCACACACAAGTAACTTACCACGGAGCTACCCACGCCTGGTTTTCTTCTCTTCTCTGTGCCCTGAAGTTGCAGCACAGCCCCTAGTGGGTCTCAATCCTTCTAAGGAGAGGACTGAATTGGCCATTTTCTTCTGTTGAAGTCATTGTGACGGGTTACTTTCATTGGCAGCCTGACTGGACTTAGAATCACCGAGGGGACACAGCTCTGGGCACATCACAGGGTGTTTCCAGAGAGCTTTAAGCGAGGGGAGAAGACCTGTGCTAAATGTAGGCACCACCATCCTACTGCTAGGGTACTGGGCTTAAGAGAAAGAGGGAAAGGATGAAGCAAGCCGAGTGACGGCATTTAGCATTCTGCCCTTCCTGACCGCAGGCACAGCGCAGCCCTGCCTCTTGTCCCTATAGCTTTGTCCATTCTTTCCACCATGACTTCTCACCGTGAAGAACTAGGACTCCTAAAACTTTAGTCCAAAATGAACCTTCCTCTCCTTAAACTGCTTTTGTCAGGGATTGGCGGCGTCCAGGCCAGAGGAATTGTAAGCAGCAATGGAGTTTGTGGAGAATTGCTCAGTGGTTAGCGCGGCTACAATGAGTGTACCTCCAAAAGACAATTCTCCGAGGAGGACTGTGGCCAGATTGTCCTCTGTTGCTGCTGGAGTTTCTTGTGCTTGCTGCTATTGTGGTTCTCCTTGTGGTTAGGTTGGTGTGATTATTTTGTGGAAGTTTCCTACTCCTCTCTGGGCACTTTATCTGCTGTACGTAAAAAAAGTGACGATTTCCCCAAGACGACACTGTTTACAGATTCATGATTCAGTTGAGCTTTCTGAAAATAGTTTAAAGACAAGAGTGGCCAGGCCTTCTAATGAGGGATATAGAGAAGATAGGAATAAGAAGAGGGAAGTTTCAGGCACTGTTAGTCCACAAGTCTTGGCTGTGAGAGTCAGGCCAGTGGTCAAAGACAGCAATTCCGTTCCTAACTACGGTTAGTTCTGAGTCTCCTGGTCATGTGGCTTCCAGATCTAATTTGCAGGGTTTTGGTATGCAACTCGAGGAAACAGAATTTTCTTCCTTGTAAGAGGAAACTAAATGATCCTATTGGGAGTGAAAGAGAAAGAGTGGGTGGTTAGCTAAGCTGGCTCAGCGAGGCCAGCTCAGCCAGGCCAGCTCAGGGAGGCTTTGTAGACTAGAACAAGAACCACAATGTAACCGCACACTGCAGTCAGTCACAATGTAACCGAACACTGCCGTCAGCCTTACAAGAAAACTGGCTGAAATATACTTTGCTTGCATAAACTTTTTTAACCAATCATAAAAGAATTGTTTTTTTCAGGTAAAAATGTAGTATGAGAGAAAAAATGAGGGGTTGTTGGGGGAGAATGTTTAGCCCATTTGTTTTTTTATTTATGTGACTTGCGATTATAGGATAATCTCTTTCTGCATAAAGACTTTGTTCTGAGTAGTATATGAGGGATAAAAAGATGAAGTCAGAAGAGAAAAGGAGAAAATTATAGTATTATGTCTGTGTGTCTTCTTATCCCCGACTCCATGTTTCCCCCTCGTACCCCTGACCTGCTGGAGCTGGACTCCGGCAAAGATATTTTGTCACAGCGATGGGCAGATAACTAACACAGTCAGTGTCTGGCACTGCCCAGCAGATTTCCCTACAGCTTCTTCACCATCTTCCCCCCATGCCCTCATCCTCCTCTCCGACCCAGTTCCCATCACAGCACTAGAGGGTGGCCGGGCCGGATGGTCTTTGCCAGGAGCAGTGCCTTCAAATCACTACAGATCTGAGACAATGATCAAGGCACACAGACGTCCCAGAGTGACATAGTCTGAGATCAACCCACTTGGGAGTTGGAATATATTATCATGGTCATTCCTCGTCTCTCCAGAACCAGCTGTCTCTCAGTCTCCTCTTTCCATAACTCCATTATAAACTAGGAAGGAATGTAAAAGTACAAAGGTCATACAAATATGTATATAAATATACTCACATATAAATATATTTAAATGTATAAAATTTATATATAATATATTAATATGTAATGTATGATAAATAAAAAAGATACAAAGCATATATATACATATATAAATGTAAAAGAATACTCAGTTCCATCCCTGGGACCCACATGATGGGAATAGAGACAGACTGCCCTTTTACCACTACATACCTGCATGCCACACAGGCCCAAACATACATACCAAATAAATGAATAGATGTAATGCTTTAATTGAAAATGTAAGTTGATGCTGGGGAGATAGCTTATTCAGTAACATCATGATCATGAGGCAAACATGAAGACCTAAGTTCAAATCCCCCCTGCCCATGTGAAAAGATGGGCACAGTCTTATATGGCTGTGATCCCCTGCACTGAGAGAGCAAAGACGAAAAATCCCTGAAGTTCATTGGCCTGGACGAGCTAATCATCTCCAGGTTCAGCAAGAGACTATGTAATAAATAAATAAATAAATAAATTAATTAATTAATTAATAAAGTGAAGATTGACATCAGCCCTTGACCTACACACACACACACACACACACACACACACACACACACACACACATCATATATAAGTTAAAGGTAAAATGTCTTCCAGAACTAACCATCACTAACAGTTTGGCTGTGTTGTCCCACACAATCTTGTGACAACAAAGATGTGCTATCATCACAGGTGATCGTGAGATGACAGTGCTTGCCAGTGCGCTCCGGCCTCAAACCACCATGAGTACAGACAGCTGCAAGCTGGTTGAAGAGAGCGTGGGGATCTGTGAGGCGTTTCTGTAAGGGCGGGGCATTGGGAAGACCTTATTATGGGGCTTAGGCTACTGCAGGTGATTTGAAGAAAGGTTTAAGGATTCAGGGCATTGCTTGGATTGGATACTGTCAAGAAGCTGAGTCATTCTGACACCAGACATCTTCATTCACCCTGTCTAAAGGCAGGGAAGATTAGTGCGAGGCCAAAGCTAGAAAAGAGTTAAACACCCACATCCTTACGCCAGCAGGGAGAGGTGGATTCCTGCTCACTTCTGTGGTCTGGGCAGTACTCTTGTTCGGGCCTGTGTCCGTTTAGATGTATGCAGAGCTCTTGTTTTCTTTCATCTTGTTTGTGCCTGTGTCTGTGTTTAGATGTATGGAGAGCTCTTGCTGTCATCCTGACCTGGCCTCAGCACTGAGTGTCTTATCCAGTGTCGGTGTTCTGAGTCATTCCCAGTTCACCAGAGCGTGCAGAACCCAAGTGCCGGGCTAGTGGCTAGTGCCCAGCACTCCGGGGTGGCTCTTCTCCCTCTATATTGTCTCTTTCTCACCAACCAATGTTGCAGACATGTTTTCATACCAAACACTGAGTCATATTTAACTAAAAATATTTCTCACTGAATCACTGTATTTTTCTGTTAGTCGTACAATTACTAGTAAGATGAAAATCTTTAGCACTACATCTCCACACAGGCTTCAGAATCTGTGAGGCTTGAAAATGGTCCCAACTCAACTAGGAGGTGACTGTGTGATCTTCAGCAGGCTCCTTCTCTGAACCCAGTCTTTCTGGAGTGGAGTTTAACATGAAAAACGTTTACTGTACCATACATACAAACTAGTATGTTATTTTTATTTTTAGTTAAAGTAACTATTCCTATTTCAGGTGTTTATTGTTTGAAACGAGTATTGTTATCTCAGATAAATGAGTTTAATTTCTTTGATCTGGAAGGAAGATTAGGAAAGACCAATTTGCAAGTAACCAAACATGATTTATTAATAGAGCCCAAAGGAAATAAAGGTCTAAGCTGGAGTTCAGAACCCAAGCTAGAGAGAGGTTGTGGGAGTTCTAAAAGGGAAACACCCCGACACCACCTGTCGCAGTGTCTGTTTGGCGGTTTGAATAGAACTTATAGGCTCAGACAGGTGAACGCTTAGACCCCAGTAACTGGTGCTATTCGGAAAGGTTTAGGATTCAAGGTCCTGTACGTCACTGGGGTCAGCATCAAGCTCGTGCACCCTCTCCCTACTTGCAGTTAACTCTCCCAAGTTCAGGCTTGTGCTTGAGGATTCGAGTTCTTAGCTTCCTGCTCCAGACACCACACCTGCCAGGCTTCCTGGCCATGGTGGACTTTTATCCCTCTGGAACCATAAACCAAAACCAAGTCCTTTTTCCCGTAAGTTGCTTTTGGTTGTGGTGTTTTACCACAGCAACAGAGAAGTAACCATGTCAGTCAGCCAAAGAGACAGGATTCCCAGCAGCCATGACTCAGCGCTGTGGAACCAAGGCAGCTGGAGCCGTGTGCGTTCCTGCAGGAGTGAGTACTCCCTGGTTCTTTGCATGAGTCATCGAGCCAGGTCAGCGACGGTCATACAGACTCACTCAGTAAATATTTTTGAGCTCTCTGTAGGGTGCTTCTTAGGCACTAGACATTTAGGATAGTACGAAATGGCTACGGTGCAGGACGATATGACGTACAGACTTAGTAAGAAGGAAAATAACTCTAACAGCATAACTAAGCCAAGGAAGAGGCAGTGCACATTAGTGATGATTCAAAATTACGTAGAAGGCAGTGTTGTGGTTTCAGTAGGAAATCTCTCCCACAGGCTCCCACGGGCTCCCACTCAGTCGCCAGCTGGGGGGGGTACTGTTTGCAAAGGTTATGAACCTTTAGGCGGTGGAGCCTTCTTGGAGGAAGTTAATCACTAGAGACCATGGGCTGGAGAGGTCCTGAGTTCAAGTCCCAGCAACCACATGGTGGCTCACAACCATCTGTAATGGGATCTGATGCCCTCTTCTGGTGTGTCTGAAGACAGCTTCAGTGTACTCGTATAAATCTTAAAAAAAAAAAAACTTACATGACTTGCATGAATAAAGCAACAACAACAACAACAACAACAACAACAACAACAACAACAACAATAATAATAATAATAATAATAACCACTAAAGACCAGGTCTCTGTTATCTGTCTGCCTGTCTCTGTTTCTGTCTTTGTATCTCTCTCTCTCTCTCTCTCTCTCTCTCTCTCTCTCTCTCTCTCTCCACACATACATACATACACACACACACACACACACACACACATACCCGGCCCCACGTTGGGATGAAATGTGGTCACTCTGCTTCCTGACTACCAAGCCATCCTCACTTTCCTGCCCCCCATACTCCCTAACCACAATGTGTCCTCAATAAGCTCCCTTCCCCTACTAAGTTGCTTGCTTTTGGTCAGGTCTTTTATGCCAGCAGCAGACAAGTATGGCTGTGTGAGCAGGGCAGCCCTCACTCTGGACATGATATTTAAGATAAAGTCTAATGGCCTCGCCACAAATAATGAGTGTAACTGCCCTAGGTAGGAAACGCCTCAGCATGTCCACACTGTGAGTGAAGGCTGGTATGGGGTTACCTTCAGTGAGAGGGAATAATAAAAGAAAAGTAAATAAAAAATAAAAAGTGGTATTTAAAAAATACCAAGAGCAAGAGAGTAAGTATCCTAAACTATAGGGCTCTAAGTTAGAAGGAAGGGTTTTGAATTTCTCCTGGTTTCTTCTGACACTAGAGAGTTTTAATTTGGGAGGAACGGACATGTCTACATCTAAAATACCTTTAGTAAACTACAACCAGCACTTTGTTTCTTTCTCTTGTTTTTCTTACCCAACTGCCTGATGCCCATTCTTCTGATGATGTCATCTTTCCCTCCCTGGACATGCATGTGGCTTAGGCTTAGTCAAACACAGTATCCCATTTCCTTGGACACACTCATTGGCTCCATGTAGTCATGTGATATGAGCGGCGCTGTTCTTGTGAGTCCTGGTTTAGCGCTGAGAAAGTACTTTGTCTTCTAAGATCTGAGGCTGAAAGATGTGAAAGCAGCAGTATTTCTTTCTTTCTTTAACATTTATTTATTTCGTGTATGTGCGCATATGTGCCAAAGCACACATGTAGAGTTCGGAGGACAACTTGAGTCGGTTCTCTCTTGCCATGTGGCTTCTGGAGATCAGCCCTAGCAGCACACGCCCTTCCTCACCGGGCCATCTCAGCAGCAGTCAGCTTTTCTGCCTCTGTTGAGGGGGCCATTTACAGCAGGCAAGAAAGAAATCAGGCAGGACAGGCTGAGACGACGGACAGATAGACTCCCTCTAACACTGAATCCTAATTCCAGGGGCTGAAACCTTGATTCCTAAAGTCCTCTGTGCAGTCCTAAGGGTGTCTTATTCCTGACTTCTCTACCAAGCCAGCCATGAAATGCTCCTTTTACTTAACCGTAGGCCTTCTTAACGGCATTCCAGCATATACTTATAATTCCAAGACTTTGGGGAACTGAGGCAGGAGAACCGCAAATTCTGGGCTAGTCTGGGCTACACAGTGAGTTCAAGACCAGTCTGAACTATGTAGTAAGACCCTGTCTTGAAAAAAAAATCCTTATTTCAACATCTCCTTCCTAGCTGGTGTGTGTGTGTGTGTGTGTGTGTGTGTGTGTGTGTGTGTGTGCATGTGTGCGCGCGCGTGCGCGTTCTTTCAATCTCTTTTATCCTGAAGTAAAGTCTACTTAGTACATACTTAGTACATGTGTCCGTTCCATAGAGAAGCAAAGGTGATACCTGTGGCTACTGGTTTAGCAGAGGAAACCTTGGCTAGCAACATCACTCAACATGTTTAGGACTAGAGGGCTGGAAAGTTGGCTCATCAATTAAAGTACCTGCTACTCTTTCAGAAGGTCTGAGTTCAGCTTCCAAAATGTACATCAGGCAACACAGCTGCCTATAACTTTAGCTTCAGGGATCCGATGCCCTCTTCTGGCCTCCTGAGGTAGCTGTACTCACACATGCATACATTAACATAGACATATATATACACATAATGTTTTAAAAAAATAAATCACAGACTTGACTAAAGCCTAGATACAGGTGGTTTAGACCCATCCCGAGATGATCTAAGACCAGATGTCAGTGAAACCGTGTCCACGTTCTGCTGCATGGGGCTCACGGTGACTGCCTGTCATGGAGATCATGTGGTTCAGCTATGGAGGTGTAACAAAGCAATAGTAACAATGACGACATCTACTGCTGTGGGTAATGCTTTATTTATACGTTTCCTCGTTTGATCCTTGCAGCAACCCTGAGGTAGGTATATCCCCACTTTACAATGAACGATCAATGCTGCTAGGTTAGATGCCACGCCAAAGATCCTACTCAAAGCCACCGGGAACTCCAAACCAAGGGGACTCGTGAGTAGTTCACAGGCTGCTGTCAAGGAAAGCAGAACAGAAACTCCCACTGGAAAGGGTAGCATCAGCACTGGGGTTTGAGGTCCCCCACCAGGGACGGGCGAGGCACATTCACAGGCCAAGAGCAGGACTGAGCAGAGGCAGAGCACACAGGAGAATGAAGCAAGAAGGGAGATGGTGGTGCCTTCAAGCACGCGCAGAGCCTAGCTTCCAAGTTCTGGAGAGATGTGGGGTCTCCAGCAGCAATGTGTCCAGGGGCTGGCCTCAGGCAGGCCAGGGAGGAACTGCCTCAGAGAGCAACACCTCCTCCATGTGGCCCAAGTGTGGTGACTATAGGCCGTGGTCCTTTAACCTCATTAAGGCCTTGAGAATCTGATGAAAGCCATCAAACACACATGCACACATGCACGCAAACACACACACACACACACACACACACACACACACACACACAGACACTTTGCATACAATTTCAGGGAGTCCACAGACGCATACAATTTCAGGGAGTCCACAGACGCTAGCTGAGGGACTCCTGCTTTAGGGCAAGGGTGAAAGTCACTGAGGCAAATCTTCTTTAACCTGCTTGTATTTCCTACACACTTTTCTGGGGAAAAAAGTCATTTGTCATCCCCCAATATTTAGAATGTTGTGAAGTTCATTTTAAATGGAAACCAAGGACAGAGGACTCAGCCTCCACTCCAGCCAGGGAAAGCGCAGCGGTGGCACGGCAGTGGTGGCAGCCAGAAGGGAAAGACAAGGAGAAGGACGGGGGCCACATGTCCTGCTGCCCTTCCCACCCAGAAGGTCACTTTGGGAACTTTGCTCAAAGTTAAAGAAGCGCTGTGGGGTGATGGGGACGGGCATGTGGTTTCCCTCACTGGCTACCGAGGGTTAAGTTGTCCCCCATTCCAACCTTTCTCTCCGACTCCCCAAAAGCACCGAGGCACCGGCCCTGTCGTCCATGCACACATGGACAGGCCTTCTAGGCACACCAGTGTATAGACACACACTCTTCCAGAGCAAGGGGAAACTGAGTTGGGAGAGATCTCAAGGCAGTCAGGGGATCATGCGCTCCCCAGAGTCAGCAGACTGGGAAATCATACAGCCACCACAAGGACGCAGGGCACACACGCCCCAACTACCTCCACACTGATTCCCTTTCCGGGGCCTATGTCCTTACTCCACCCCACAAGCTGATGGGCCCAAGACAAGAGGCCATCGCAGAAGGTTACAGGGTTGATCTCTCATGAGAATCAGGAATCTGGGCAAAGGCCAGGTCCAGGTCCAGAGGACAGACACTAATGTGTGAACACACAGACTCCAAGAGAAAGGAGCAGCCATGATCATGGTCTTGGTAGCCACTAGTTCCAGAGACTGCTCATGGCTGGCAGTCATTTTCCCCGGCTTTAGATGGAGGTCTCATCACACGTGGCTAGAGGCGCCCCAGTGAGCCGGATGTGGGCTGGGCTTGGGCAAGAATCCAGCAGGAAGGGTGGAGGGAAGCCACCAAAACCACTGCCCCGCTTACCCAGGGCCAGGGGCAGCCGTTCATCTTCAGGCGAAGGAGAGGGAGGGTCCTGACTATAGCTTGTGGTCCCAGAAGGTGGAGCCCCCAGATCTAAGCCCACCTTGTCTCTAGCTAGAAGCTCCCTCTGTCGCCGACGCTGCTGACGGCGACCAATCAGGAGGAGAGTGAGGGATGCTGCAAGAACACCCAGGAGAAAGCCAACCAATCCAGCCCCCACAACGGTGTGGGCCCGGTTTGAGGGTCCCCGCTGGCTGCCCCACACCAAGCTATAAGCAGCCACCACGCGGGCGGCTCCACCCTCCTGACACTCGCAAGCATAAGCCCCCATGGCCCCTGGGGTCACCACCACCTCTAGTCCATCCCTCCGGGGAGTGAGCGCAGTCACTCCACTGGGCTGGTGCCACACACAGGATGCCCAGGCAGAACTGGGGGAACATGGCAGGACCACGTGGCCCACAGTAGCCACCGGAACTTCAAACACTACGGGATGTTCTGTGAAGAGAAGGCAAAGACACAAAAGACATGAGGCTGCAGGCAGGAAGAGGACGGGGGCAGCATATGGGGAGATGTCAGATATAAGATAGAGTCATAGAGACATTGCCAAAGGGATTCCAAAGGACTGAAAAGCCCTGGGTCCTGGGCTCCCATGTCTTCATGGGTTCAAGTTTTTTGAACAAGTCAAAAAAAGATCCAACTTTCGAGTCCCTTTCTATACATTTCACCCACATTTCTCTGGGCCATACAGACCTCCAGGTTCTTTTGGACACAAAGAAGAGACATCCGCTGACTCTATATCTTGAACCATCCTACAAAGAAGAGAATATCTGGTAAATCTAGTGATCGAATATGCTTGCACCCTCCTCAGACTCTCACAGTACCATGGTACTCAGCCCCATGGTACACTCAGTACCACAGTACTCAGTTATCATAGTACTAGGTTATCGCAGTACTAAGTTATCATAGTACATAGCTAACACAGTACTCAGTTAACACAGTACTCACTCCAGAACCCAGTGCTCTCCTGGAGTTAGATAGTATTCTTCCCTCCACCAAATCTTTCCTTAGTACACCTTATGATCCTCAATGCATTTCCCTGTCAAATATACACAGATTCCTGGCAGACAATCTGTTGGAAAGATGCTTGGTGGGTATACCCTAAGAGGAAGAGAGCTCTGTGAAGTGAAACTGACTGTCCATAGCTACAGGGCGTCTCTTATTTACACCTGAGGTCTTGGGGGAGAGGGGATGACTCATCGGGTAAGCACGATTGTCATGCAAGCATAAGGACGTGGCTTAGACCTTCAGCACCCAGGTAAAAGGCTGGGTGTGAGGCCAGGCCAGTGGCTTCCAAATAGAAAATCCCAGATACTACGAAAAAGTATTTCACAAACAGCTGGTCAAAAATATTCCAGTGAGAAAATTAAAATTAAAGGTTAACAGCTAAGACTCAGGGGAGAGTGCCTCCCTACACGCACAGACCTCGGTTTGAATCAGGCACGAATTATGAAGCCAATAATCTCTGTGTGGGGAGGATGAGGCAGGAGAGATCTCTATGAATTTGAGGCCAGCCTGGGTTCTACAGATTAAAGTGAGTTCTGGGCCAGCCTGGGCTACAGATTAAGACCTTATCTCAATATTTTTTAAATTAAAAGGCACTTATAAAACACATAAGCCTACTATTGATGGTATTATTTGAATCTTGACTTACACAGGTTGTTTTAAGTCTATGCAAATGAGGAACCTGGAACATTCACTGTGTATTTGATAACACTAAGAAATTAAGAATTGGATCTGGCTACAGCAGTACTACCCATTGTGTAACAAGATCATTTATTTTGTGTGTGTATGTATGCGTTTGTGTGTGTGCGCAAGTGGACTGTGTGTGTGTGCATGTGTGCATGTGTTGAGGACATTGTGTCATTCTGTATTGAGTGACAATCTGTCATTCCTCAGGCAGCATGCACCATTTTCCCCCTTCAGTGCACTACATGTGTGCAATGCCCGCAGGAGCCAGAAGAGGGCACTGCAGCCCCTGGAACTGTGAGCCATCCTGCAGGTGCTGAGAATTGAGCCCAGGTCTTCTAGAAGAGCAGCCAGTGCTCTTTCTTACCTGCTGACCCATCTCTCCAGCACCCTTCTCTTTTGTTGTTTTTAGTGCCCTTGTGTACCTCAGATACTCAAAGATTTATGAATAAAATAAGATAGCTACGATTTGCTTCAAAATAACTGGCAGTGGAGTTGCTAAAAACTCAGTGTTGGCTAGGCAGCAGTGGTGGAAGGGGTGGAGACATGCAAATGTATCGTTTTAGTCATATTTACTCATTTATCATACTTTCAAATATGTTTAAAGTTCCGAGAATAAAATCTTTTTAGGAGCGTCCTTATGTGATCGAGAGCCATTCTGAATTTCCCAGGGTGAGTGAGATGCCAGGGGTTTGCTTCCATGCGGCATATTTTCAAGGTCACCTCTGAGAGGCAAATGGATGGCAGGAGCCCAGAACAAGCAAGAGTAGGTCAATTAGAACCGCCCCCCATCCCCTGCAGTGAGAAATGACTGGGTTGGGGGATGGCTCAGTGGAAACAGTGCCTGCTGTACAAACTTAAGTGAGTTTGGTTCCCCAGAACCCACATCAAAGTTGGCCACAGTAGGACAGGTATCCCAGAAGTCCCTGTGCAGCCCTACTAACTGATGAGGACTGCAGGCAGCTAGCTTGAATACACAAGAGTGAACCGCAGACAGACCTTGTCTCAAAATGGAAGAAGACTAGCATCCTGGGTTGTCCTCTGTCCTCTGACACACAAGCTGTGGCAGTGACATATGTTTGCCAGTCCTTGTGTATACATATCCACACACCTTACATAAATATACATCACGCATACACACATATCATACACAAACACACATACATATACATCCTAAATACATCACACACACACATACACATCCTAATACATCACACACACACACACATATCATACACAAACACACATACACATGCATCCTAATACATCACACACACACACACACACACACACACACACACACACACACACACGATGCTGGCTGGGAAGCCAGTGGAGCAATGATTCACTGTCATTTGAGGTACAATGTGTGCAATGTCTGGTGTGAGCACCTGGAGGGTGCTCCTTTCACTGAGATGTGTGTGTGAGGGAGAAAGGAAACCATAGTGCATGCTTAGACTGGCTGTGTCCGGGTTGCTTATGAAGCACTGCAGGGGAGTGTGAAGCATAGAGTTTTCTAAGGGTATTCTGCAGCTCTGCTGGAGATACGTGTGTGTATCATAGGAATGAAGTCACCTGAGCAGAGAGTGAAGAGAAGGAATCTAGACGTAAACCCTGAGGAGACAGCCAGTGGTAGAGTGAGAGGAGGATACACAGGCCAAAGGAGAAGATTTTCAGTGTGGAGAGGAAGGCCAACGTGGGTGCTCTGCTAAGACAGAGACTGGGAAACGCCTCCTCGAGATGATGTCAGTCCCACTGCCTGTCCGTCACTGGCTGACATGATGGACTCAGTCACACTATCAGGGCAGGTCTAGCATTAATTAGACAGCACCAGACAGACAGACAGATGAGCTAATATGGGCTGACGGACGGGCAGGCAAGTGATGCAGGCTCTAAACAAGAAGCCACACACAGACAGAATGGCATTAGCAGATGAGACAGGCATATGGGAGGGGCGGAGTCCAGGAGGGCAGGCAAAAGACCAAAGCAAAGCAGTCCCACTCACCCGCGGTGCTCGCCGGCGTGGGCCACACAAGCATCAAGCCGGAAGCTCCAGGCGCACACGGGGTCCTGGGCCAGGATACACTCCGAGCAGCTCTGGAGACGGCCACAGTTGCTGGTGTTCACTTGTGTCACCTCAGTATGGGAGCCCACCAGGAGCCAATCCTGTAACAATGGAGCGGGAGAGAAAATGTGCTACATCTTCCAGACCAGATCATTAACTGGCCACAGGCTCGATTCTCCCCAGCAGGTTTCCGAACACACAACTCACGTGGTACAATTTCATGCTCTCAACCGGCTGTGGTTCTGGGAACAAGGCCAGATCCTCCAAGACACTGAGCTGAGCTCCAATGCGCACAGCCCGGTGGAGGTGTCCATCCTCTAGGAAAGGTAAAGGGCAAGAAAATGGCTTAACTGGCACTGTGCTTGGATGTCACAGGGCACCTCTCTGTGGTGACGATATGCACTATATGGGCAACTTCCTGATGCTTAAATATACCTGTCCCCAGGTAGAGCACGTCATATTCTTTCCCTGAGAGGCTGGTCACCCTGTGGGCCACGACTCTGAGATAGGCTGTATCTGTAGTGACCAGCAGGGGGCGGCCGTCAGCCGGGAACACGGGCCTGTCCATGAGAGGGTGGTCTCTGATAAAGGTGAGCACGCGGTCTGGCAGGGAGAGTGAGGATCCAAACTGCTGGAGCTTCATGTTGTTGGCGATGCACTAAAGGAGACAGGTCTCGGTGACCGAGTTTCTCAGGAAGTGTCAGGGATGTTTTCGATGGTGAAAAAGAAATCAAGCCCGAGATGAGGCCCTGCCACACCCCCTCACCTCTCCAGGTCTGGGCTGGGGCACCTCGTTGTCCATGACAGGCAGTCCCCTGTTGCAGTCATGTTTTAGCTCTCTAAAGGGACCATTCAGCACTGCCCGGATGTCTTGGGGTCGGAAGGCACACACAGCAGAGATGGCAGCTCCTTCCCTGGAGGAGTCACAGATTGGAGCCAGGTCATTTGATAAGGGATGAGTTGCTGATCCCCGGGAAACACACGGGAGCCATGCAGCTGAGGGAAAGAGAGTCCACCTGCATTGACCACACCAACGCCACAGATCTCCCACCCTGTCACCCTGTCACCCGCACCAGGACCCCCTCACCACTGGGAGGAAAAGATCCCATAAAAGATGGGGGTTCCCGCTCCAGGCTGAGGCCGAAGCTCTGCCATAGCCTGCAGAACCCCGGAGGCCCGGCCATGCTCGGGCCCTGGGCACAGCAGGTCAGCCTTCAGAAACGTCGTCCATCTCTGCTGAAGGGTCTTCCTGCCCCCAAGGTCCCCCTGAGGTGACAAGAACATGGGAAACGCTCTTTAGAAGACCAATATTAGACGAAACGTGTGTAGACCCTCTTGTGTCCTCCCTGACCTCATAGCACACATGGACAGAGAGGAAGACAGACATATAGAAGAACAGACAGACAGACTGTCTGAGAGACTGGGGGTAATAGGGCACAGAGATGGATAGGGTTGTGATAACAAGGACAGTGACAATGTAAATCGTGACAAAGAACCGTGACCTCACTTAGTCCTTAAAACACAGCCTGTCCTCGATTATTATATAAACTGTACATCTATGTTTCAAAGGTGCCAAAGAACAAACCAGAGGTCACGGAGGCAGGAAGTGGTGGGGCAGGACTTGAACCTGGGTTCATCATTACATGCTTCCTTGAACTATAAGGAACTTATAGTCCAGCTTCCTATAGACAGTGTGTCGCAAGGCTAAGTGTGGGGGAGAGCCAGAGCCACCAGAGCCACCAGAGCCATCAGAGGCTTCTCCCTCACATTCCTCAGGCTCCCATGAGAGAAGCCCAGGTACAGAACAAACCAGACAAAGGAGAAAAGCACAAGAGACCCAGGGAGGCAGAGATGGAAGGCCAAACACCGGGAGATGATAGCCAGCCAGGACAGAGATCTCACCGCACACACTCGGGCCACTCTTGGGACCTTGATGCGCTCATAGGAGTCCAACACTCGGGAGGTCTCCGTGAAGAAAAAAAAGATTTCATCGTCTCCATCTTCATCCCCCCACTCAGCTGGGCTCAGGACCATAGCTGCGACAAAGGCTGGAGCTGAAGAAACCAATGACCTCAGATCTTCAGATGGCCTGGGGCTACCCAGCTTCCACCTGGCCTGTGTCCCAGGTGACCCTGTCCCTCTTCCCACCATTAAGCCAGGATGACAAGGTCTCTGTTCGAATCCAGTCCTCAGCTCGACCCACAGCTCGGGAGATGATGGGCTCAGTCCCCAGGAAGTTCTTCACAGTGGCGGTGTAGAGGACGCCCCCTGCAGGGCGACAGGAAGGAGAAGAACAGTCAGAGATACACCCCGGGAAGCAGGAGCAGTCACAGGCAGAGCATGGGAGGAAGCAGAGTAGCAGCACACAGAAGGGGCATGCACCAAATGTCATCACAGGGGACACCTGACTTACAGGAAGTGCTGGAGTAGGAAGCCTGCACTGAGGGAGAACTGGCAAAAGGACCAAGGCATGACAGGAGCATAAAGGCTTCTCTATCGGACATCGGGTATCACTGCAGTAACCTGGCGACAGCTAACTGTCCTGAGACTCCCCAGGAGGTGGCATTTGCTTTGCAGCAAACCCCTAATCTTCCTCAAGTTTTCCACTATGGAGCAGAGAACCTGTGTTCTTTCTGAACATTGCTGGGTACAGGACCTTGGAACAACTCACAGCCAAAGAGCACACTGGGATTGCTTGGAACCTTGATGTAGTGAAGGGCCTCAGGCCCAACAACTCTAACTGGGTAAAACTGGGGCATGTACCAACACCTTGCATTTCAAACAAGCAGGAGTCACTCTGATACAAGTGGTTCAAGCCTCATTTTGGGAAACACCAGCCCAGTTTGATGAGAGGAAGCTTCATAGAAAGAGAGGGTAAAAGAGGGGTGGGGCCCTCCCCCTGCACTGACACAGCTACGAGCACTCTAGGAAGAGTTGGGGTAAGAGATAAATCGTAGGTACTTTGGGACAGACCAGAGGGACAGCTCTGTCACCATGAATAACGTGGGCAAGGGCTCAGACACAAGGAGAAAGAAGATGGCTGCGGGTCATAGAAAGCCATGGGCACCTGAGGGGTCTCAAGTAGCACAGGCATTCTGGAAAAAGCAAGGTGGCAGGATTCCATCAGCTGCTGTGCACAAAGCACTGTGCTGAGCGCATTGACGACCCCACAGACGCCCTTCTGGGGTGAGGAGGACAAGCATATGTTCAGAGACCAGGAGTCCTGAACTGGGAGAGGGAGACAGGCACAGACGATGATCCTGCAGTATCTACTTGGGGTTGGGGCATCTTTTGAGGGGTGGCAGGGACGTACCAGGGATTGAAGCTGGGACCCTGAAGATGCCAGGCAAGTGTCCCACCACCTGAGCGAACTCCCAGCCCACAGCATCTCCGAAGAATAAACCGTTTGCCAGTTAGAGGGCGTCAGGGAGATGGACAGGGAGTCAGTGAACAGAGGAGCCATACTCAGGCAGAAGGACCATGGTGGCTGACACCCACAGGGGCAGACGTTTCTGCACGGAGCAAATGAGCAGAGGCAAGGCTAGAGGCATGGAGATGTGCCCTCCTTCCATGCCAGGAAATGAAGTCTTTGTCTCACAGGGAAGAGAACAGCAGAGATTTATTTTTAAATGGGGAGTGTAACACAATCAACGTTTTTTGTTTTTTTGTTTTTGTTTTTGTTTTTGTTTTTCAGGAAGCTACGCAGGCTGGAGGTAGAGCTTAATGGTAGAGTATTGGCCTATTAGGCCCAAAGCCCTGGGTTAGAAGAGCATGATCAAGGTGGTGGTGATGGTGATGATAATGGCTAGGCATGGAGGGGTGAATTTGTAATCCCAGCAGTAGGGAGGCCGAGGTGGGAAGATCAGAAGTTGAAGTCAAGTCTGAACTCAAAAACAAGATGGTATCAACAAACAAGAACTGGGTATGGTATAGCACATGCCTTTCATCACAGCGCTCTGGACCAGAGGCAAACAGATCTCTGTGAGTTCAAGGTCAGCCTGGTCTAGAGAGCAAGTTCTAGGATAGCCAGAGCTATGCAGAGAAACCCTGTCTCGAAAACAAAACAACACAACAGCAAAGATGGCTCAACCATGAAGGGCACTGGCCGCTCTTACAGAGGACCTGAGTTTGGTTCCCAGCATCTCCATGGAGGCTCATAGCCATCCTCGACCAACCTTCTTCTGGCCTCCTTGGGTACTGCAGGCATGTGGTACCCAGCCACACAAGCAGGCAGCACACACACACAGACACACAGACACACACACACACACACACACACACACACACACACACACACACAATGAAAATGAAGAGGAGGAGCCACCCCAACATTAAATTCACTGGGTGGTGTTTTGATTTGTGAGCTCATTACAACAAAGGGATTTTTATATTTTCTAAAAGAAAAGAGGAGGAGGAAGAGGAAAGGCAAAAGGGTGAAGGGGGAGAAGAAAAGAGAGAAAAAGAGGAGGCAGAGGAGGAATAACAGCAATGAAGGACACAGCTCAAGGAGCATGGAAGACCCGGGCGAGGCAAAGAAGAAAAGGGAGAGGCTAGGAGGGTGTGAACTCTCTCTAAGAGAGAGTGTGTTAGTGTGAACTTGAGCACAAATTGAAATAGGAGAGGAGAGAATAGACTAAGCCATCATCTCTATGGTTTGTTATGCATGAGGAACCAGGACAGGAAGCAACAGAGGAAGGCCCATGGAGAAGGCAGTCGGAGAGGAAGGACATTCGCTCCTGGACATGCTAAGGCAAAACGGCTTTCAGAACACATGGGAAACTCAGGAAGGCAATTAAGAAGGGTCCAGAAAACACAGCCAGAGCCAGCACCTCCACATCCCTACACATCCTCTTTAGGTCCCAATAGGTACTGATCAGAAACACAAATAGACTAGGCTGCCCCGGGGAGCACCACCATCTGAAGGAGAGCATTCCGCGGGCAGCCGAGAGGTCAGACCAGAGAGCCAGGAGAAGCAAGGGCTTGGAGGAGCCTGTGCTGGCCAGGGGAAGCAGGAGAGAGCAGGGTCACACAGAAGGAAGCGGAGACATGTTGGGGGTAACAGATGCTCCATAAAGGCTGTGTTGTTAGCAGCGGCCAGACACCCAGCCTTGAAACAACACTCAACGCAGAGTGAAAAGCAGCCAGGAGGCCTGGGAGATGTGTAGATGGAAAACCTCCTGGCAGGGTGTGGGCGGGAAGGAGAGATGATTCTTCTGCTTGAGATTGGGGACAGGGTTTTGGCATCGGAAGACTTGGGTTTGAACTCTGAGGCTACTCACTAGACAGAACAATTGTGGGCAAACTCACTCTCCTAAATTCCAGGTTCTTCAAGTGCAGAACAGAGAGAAAGCCACCTTCCACTCAGAATCATTGTAGATGCTCGGTGACAAGTACAGAACCCTAGGGAGGGCCTGTCACATGGTAGGCATTCAGTGCCATCGGTTACAGTGCCTGTGAAACTTCAGAGACATATGCTTGTCTTGCTGCTAGCAGAGGAGGGGCAGCTGTCAAATAACATGCCAATCCCTTCCAGAAGAGTCTAGCAAAGAAAACTAAATATTAATCATAGGTCCCAGCAACAAATGGAACCCCACATGCACCAGCTCTGTACTTGCCAGGTGGTAGATGAGAAAGAATTGATATTGAAAACCGGACTGAAAAATCATCCCTAAAACCTAGGCAGTGGTGGCCCAGCACTCGGGAGGCAGAGTCAGGTACATCTCAGAGTTCGAGGCCAGCCTGGTCTATAGAGTGAGTTCCAGCCAGGGTTACACAGAGGAAAAGGAAAAGGAAATGGCTGGTAAGAACACCACTCACAGAAAGCTCTAAAACCAAAACTCCATAGGCCCTAAGAAGCTGCACCTGGCTGTCCTGAGAATGGAAGTCATGTGAATCAGACAGTTATGCACATTTAGGGAACATGTCTTTAGGGATACATGGGGGAAAATAACTACTGGAGAGGGATCACAGATAACCACACAGAGGCCTAGCTAGCACTGGAGCAAAGGGTCCCACATTGCTCTAAGGGATTGGTACCTTGAAGAGCTAGTAACCCCGGAGCCTGCAATGGCAGAAGAGAACTGTCCCTCAGGGTGAACTAGAAAAGGGTCACTGACACTAGAGGACAGAAGAAGGGACAGACACCTTGGGTTGGAAGTAGCAAGTGTTCAAGTGCTCAGGGAGAACCAGGGGCTCACCATGCTCTCAAACGCTTTTAGAAGGGACATCAACTGCACAGACATGAAGACCATGTCCATAGGAGGACATAAGACCAAGACACATTCTAGAGTCTCCCAGACATTCTCAATTCCAATATGACAGAACTGAAACCTTCATATGGTAAAATATTCCTAAGTGTGTAATTGTTTGGCCAATTATTGCTGGATGGATCAATCGGTAAACATTCCAATACACATTTGGCTCAGTGGTGCATACCAGAAAATCCCAACACCGAAGTAGGAAGCTGAAGTGGGAGTATTTGGTACCCAAGGTTAGCCTAAGCAACACAGCGAGACTCCGCCTCTAGAGACTGAGGGCAGGGCATACTGGTGCAAGCCTTTAATCTCAGCACTTGGGAGGCAGAAGCAGACAGAGCTGGAGGCCAGCCTGGTCTGTATAGTGAGTCCCAGAACAATCATAATCACGTAGGGAGACCCTGTCTCGAAAAGCAAAAACAAAACAAAAGAGCTGAGGGCTGGGGTGGAACTTGTCAGTAAAGCTTTTGTACAAACTCTGGGGTCCAGCCTCAGTACCAAAACAAACAACAAGAAAAACTAAAACCCTGCAAAAGAGAGTGATGAGATGACCACAGTGTGGTGACCACAGTGTGATGACCACAATGTGATGAACCTGCAAAAGAGAGCAATGAGATGACTAAAGGGTGATGACCACAGTGTGATGACCACAGTGTAACACAGATCAGTGAATACACTAGTTAGAAAAAAAATTACCAAAAAATTTTATAAAGTATTTAAATATATACATACACAGGAGCTGGGGCAATCACTCTATGGGAAAGAGCACTTGCTGAGCTCAGACCCCCAGCACCCACATAAAAGCCATGCATTGATCACATGTAAACCGGTAGTCCCAGCACTGTGTGGGGCCAACAGTAAGATCCCCGGAGCTTGCTGACTACTGCTTTAGCTCCAGGTTAGTGAGAGACCATGACTTGAGAGAACAGTCATGGAGGGTGACAGAGCAGGACATCTGACATCCTCTGATACCTCCACACTCACATGCCTGCCAAGCATGCATGCATACACCACACCATGCATAACTGACTTATACAAACAGAAACAGAAAAAAATTAAAATAGAGATTGCAAGCCATAAAAGATGAAAAACCAGAACCGTCTGTGAAACTGACCCCTTCTCGCTCAGATGACATGTGGTCACAGGTGCCAGAAATGTTAGTCACCCAAAAATTAACAGACTTGTTGTGCACGCAGCAAAAAAAAAAAAAAAATACACATTACACTGCTGGAGTCTCAGTTTTTCCATTTGAGGAGCTGGTGGTTAAGAGCACTTGCAAAAGACCTGGTTTGATTTCCAGAGCCCACAATGGTAGCTCACAACCATCATTGGTTCCAGGTTCAGGAGACTCAGTGCCATCTTCTGGCCTCTGTGAGCACCGAGCGTGCACATGGTACACAGACATACATGCAGGCCAAGCACTCGCACTCGTAAAATAAAAATAAACCTAAAAGAATTTTAACGATAGAACAATATCCACAACAAAACCCAATAATCTCACTTTGTAGCCTAGGACAGCCTTGAACTCCAGGTCTTCCTGCCTCAGTCTCTCAAAGTGCTCAATTTTAAAGAAAATTAACAATTGGGATTGTCTGGCTTTAAAAAGAAGAGCATTAATATGCTCTAGTTTTCTTTCTTTAAGATTTATTTATTTATTTTATGTATGTGAGTACACTGTCGCTGTCTTCAGACACACCAGCAGAGGGCATCTGATCCCATTACAGATGGTTGTGAGCCACCATGTGGTTGCTGGGAATTGAACTCAGGACCTCTGGAAGAGCCGTCAGTGCTCTTAACCACCGAGCATCTCTCCAGCTCCTCTAGGTTTTCTTTCTTATGATCAGGCTCCTTCTTTCCTTCCTTCCCTCCTTCCTTCCTTCCGTCCTTCCTTCCTTCCTGTTCCTTTCTTTGACAAGGTCTCATGAAGCCCAATCTGGCTTAGAATTCGCTATCTAGCTGAGAATGGCTTTGAACTCCTGGTCTCCCAGCTCCTCCTCCCCAGTGCCAGGGTTACGGGCACATGCTACCACAGCCATCTGCTCTCACAGTCTTTCTGCTTCGATCCCACCCTGTTTCCCATTTCCTTAGCAAAGGATTCGATCGGCAGGCTTTTTTGGTTTTTTTATCAGTCTATTGGCGAGTCATGAGAGGTGGCGTGTTTGCCCCCTCATTGCTCTCTACTGGCCACACAGGATGCTATGACGGTTGTGCTTCAGCGTAGACTTGCACGTCAGATGTGGATTTCAGAGGTGGGGTTTGAGCTAAGATGCTGGCAGCGGCTGCACACCTGAACACTTGCGGGCACCGTGGCAGCAACACTGCCACCAGATGGAGCAGTTCCGGCATGCAGAGGAAAAGGTACTGGAAGGTTCCAATAGAAGAAACGACAGAGCCTTCAGCCCATCGTCACGAAAACCTGATTTACTCTAAGGTGTGCTAGAACGACTAGGACGACAGGCCGCTGGCTCCAGTGCGGAGCCTGCGTACGAACAGCACTCTGACCCCGAGAGAGTCTGGGCGAGCAGCAGGTCTGCAGCACTCGGAGGAAGGCGATGAGCTTTGCTTGGGGGAAAAAGGTTTTGAGATTCAAGTACAACTGTCTGAAAAGCAGCTGAACGTGTGTTCTCCATCCAGGTTAGGTCTGGGAGGCAGGTAAAGAGCCAGGAGCCATCAGAATGTGGCGGAGAAAGACGCCACGGGGCTGCTTAAGATTATAGCTGCGTGGATGAGAAGACGCTTTTGGGTGGAAGCCAACCTTCAAGGAGCAAACAGAAGACAAGGAGACTGCCAAGGACCCACCATGATTTTAGGCTAATAAGAATCGATTGCCAAAATATTCACATTTTCCCAAGTATAAATATCACAAATAAAGATACTGAGATGATTTTGCTAATTTTATCTGACTACAGTACAGATAAATGTCATACTTCAAAATTGTACTTACAGCTAGACACGAATGCCTATGTCTGCCATCCCAGCACTCAGGGGCTGAGGTAAGACTATTAGCAGAGGGTCAAAACCAGCCTGGGCGACAGAAAGACCTGTCTAAAAACCCAGTAACAACAGCAACAAACCCTAGATTATTGGGTTTACCCCAAAAGAAATAGATGTACCAGTAAACACAAGGAAAGCTGTTTGACCCCACCAGGAGAAATGCCATTTGAAATACAAATCAGGGCAGGGGAGGTGTACACCTTTAATCTCAGCACTCAGGAGGCAGAGGCAGGCAGATTTCTACAAGTTCAAGTCTAATGAACATGGCCATGGTGAGGCCACATCTTAAAAAAGAAGTAAGAAAGAAAGAGAGAAGAAAAAAAAGGAAAGGAAAAACTACAAGTCAAATTGGACACTGGAGGAGATTTTTCAATTGAATAATAATAAATGTAACCAATAAAATAAACTTAAAAGAAAGCATCTTTCCTTAAACTATATCTTAATATAAATTTTCTTCCTCACAGAGCAGACAAGTTATCCAGAGACTCACAATCCTTAAAGAGTATTGCTTAGGGAAAAAAAAAAAAACATGCTAATAATGACCTCACGATCCCACAGCTGGAAAGTCATTTGTGTTGATATGCAATTCTGCAAAATGTAGCAGTGTTTACAACAGCTACAACTCAGAAATCCCCAGCTCTGAAAAAAAAAAAAAAAAAAAAAAAAGAAGACCCAGGTACAGCTCTAAGCACACACATAGCCCATAGCCATCCATAACTCCAGTTCCAAGGGATCTGATGCTTCTTCTGACCTCTGAAGGCACCAGGCATATACGTGTTGAACTGACATGTATGTAGACAAAGCATTCACACACATAAAATAAAACAAAGAGGGGAGTAGAAAGATGGCTCAGTGGTTATGAGAGCACTGACCACTCTTCCAGAGGTCCCGAGTTCAAATCCCAGCAACCACATGGTGGCTCACAACCATCTGCAATGGGGTCTGATCTTCTGGTGTGTCTGAAGATAGCTACAGTTTATATATATATATATATATATATATATATATATATATATATATATATATATATATATACACTAAATCTTTAAAAAACAAAGAACACACACACACACACACACACACCATAGAGGAAAAGTTGTGTGGTTTGGAATACTAACACCCTATCTGAACTGAGAATTTACCCAAGAAGAAACAAAACTAAGCGCTACAACATGGGAAAGAGTGCAACTTCACTAGCATCCAAAGACACACACTAAAGCAAAGTGCCACCTTTAGCCTCAGATCAGCACAGATTTTCTTAAACAAATATATTAATGTCAAATTAAATGTGAGAAAACAAAATACTCTCATACGCCAGTGGCTTAGTGTGCGAATTGGCACACCCCAGCTAAAGACACATTAGTTTCGATAATGAGCCATGAAATATCACACCCTTCAGCGCGGCAATCCACGTCTAGGAATCTGAGAAGGTGGCCGAAACTGAGAACTAGGGCCATACACATGCAGGTTCAGTGTGACAATATGGACAACACTAAAAACTTTGAAGGAAACATAAAATAAGAACAATTTGGAGCTATTTAATTAACTTAGAGTACGCTTAGAAGATGAAGAGCACAATGCCTTTTAAAATTGTCTTCTCTGCCTGCCTTTAATCCCAGCACATGGAAGGCAGAGAAAGGCAGGCAGATATCTGTGAGTTCAAGCCCAGCCTGGTCTACAGAGTGAGTTTGAGGATAGCCAGAGCTACATAGTAAGATCCTGTCTCAAAGCACCAAAAATGAATAGGTAGGTAGGCAGGCAGGCAGGCAGACAGACGGACAGAAGGACGGAAGGACAGACAGGCAGGCAGGCAGGCAGGCAGATCTAATGGAATTTTTTAAAATGTCTTCATAAAGTATTTTTCAAGCTTTGGATGAAGCTCAGCGGCAGATGCCTCACCTTGCACACACAAAGCCGGGGTTTCATAACCAGCACTGCATAAGGCAGATGCAAGCCCATCATTCCAGCCTTTGAAAGTAGAGGCAGGAGGATCAGGAATTCGGGCTTATCTTTGGCTACATAGAGAGTTTGAGGCTAGCCTGGGCGTGACTTTGTGTCAAAATAACAACAAAAAAGTATCTGGAGATCATATAGAAAGTTCTATAAAGTTACATGACAAAGTTCAAATGTATATTTATGTCAGAAGTTAAATACTTTTAAGTGTTACAATGCACACATAAGACTTCTATTCTGCTCCTGCCTCTTCTGCATTGTCAGGGGGAAACAGCTGGCTTTTCTCTGGATTTGGAGAGTCTGCGTGAGGTGCCCTCCCCTAAAATATGACTTATGTAGTACAAAAACAATCTGTTCCTTATGCCAATAAAATTCATCATTCTCCAAGAGAAGTCTGGGCGGGGTCCACCCTGAGCAACTGCAGGTAGTGCCTTCAAAGGAGGTAATGAAATAAACTGAAAAACAGCCATTCCCCTGAAGAACTAAGAAAGGACCAACAAAGTGTGCCTAAGTGTATGTGTGTGTGTGAACACATCTTAAAGGCTAGAAAGGAATATCCTAAAACACTGACAGTGGTTTTCCAAATAGTGAATTAAGCTACGAGAAACATGGGGCCACTTTCACTAAATTAAATTCAACTTAATTTAAAATTCCCTCATTCCCTCATTGCAGTCATCACATTTCAAGGGCTTAATGGCAGGTAGCAAAGCAAGTTGCTACCTAATCAGACGAAGCTCTCCACCATCTCAGTTACCACACGAAGATCATTTGGACTGTGCTACTCTACACTGTCTTTTTAAAATGCTCTCTCTAAGTGTATGACACTATAGGCTGCAGCCAGTCCCTCTTGCAAACAGGAGTGGATGCTGTAAGAGAAGCAAAGAGAGTCCACAGAAGCAGCCATCACACTAGAGGTACAGAGGCCACATTCTCCACAGAGGAGCCGGGGAAAAAAATACCATCCTATGGAGACACATTGGCAGTCACACTCACTTGGGGACATCAGGAAAGGCTAGAAGGAGACATGAGTGCAGTAGACATCCCAAGGGAAGAAGAGACACAGAAACTCGAGCAGCAGGGGTGGGGCAGGAGGTCATTAGAGCAAGAATCAGCGACTCTTGGCTCTCCCCACTCACCAGCCATTACAGCTGCTGACCGTTGAGCTGGCTCAAAAGGACATTTCCCCCGGCCGCTCTCAAGTCTTTCAACCTGCTGGAAACTGGACACATCCTACAGACCAGAAGGGGAGGGGGCAGGTGGTTTAGGGTTCATGGAGAAGGTTCACAGTGAGGTTAAACATAAGATCAAATGAAGGAAAAGCCCATCTCCATCTGTATCCCGTTCACCCCACTCCCAACCCCGTATACAGTCACCTTACTCCTGCCTCCTCCACCCCCTCATTCTTCCTCTGCCTTATTCCTCTTTCCCCCAGACCTGTCCCCCACAGTTCCTCATGAAGGCATACATGGACTATCCCTAGAAAATACCATGAAGCTGGGCACAGACCTTTTCTCTAAAATTCTGGAGTCTGTAACTGCCTAGAAGATGTGCTAAGCCAAGGAGATGGAAGGAAGCAGACAGCCTTTGGAAGGAAGCAGACAGCCTTTGGAAGGAAGCAGACAGCCTTTGGAAGGAAGCAGACAGCCTTTGGAAGGAAGCAGACAGCCTTTTGAGGGCTGGAGCTCTGAGGAAGGGCAAAGAAAACGGTAAGTGCATGGGGACCAGCTGAAGCCCAAGGGCTTGAAGAGAACAGAGTATCCTTCTCCCTCAGTTCCCACCTGAGGATAGAGCAAAGAGCCAGGGTCCACATCCAAGCAGAGAAGGAACCTGAAGTCAGTGAAGAAGGACCTAAGCCTTAGACCATGATCTAAGGGCTTGAGAGATAAGTATCTTCTTCTCCAGAGGGTGGGAGGTGACAGACATAAGAGTTCCACCAGGGTCAGTCACAAGTGACAATATCATACAGCACTAAGAGAGTTTCAAGACAACATCTAAAAGAGGAATTGAAGGATGCCTTCATGCTATGACTCAACGGAACATTACTGTAGCTGGTTCCTTATCTAAGTTACGACATGGACATGCCAGCATGCTGTCTCTAGCTCACAAACTCAATAGACATCCACCGTGGCTCCAGCTCCATTGTCCTGAGGGCAGTCAGGGTGGGAGGTAAAGATGTGCCCCCGGAGCTGAATGCTGTTACTGGACTATCTCCTCTCGTTGAGGCAGATGGCAAACAAGGCTTGATTCACTAAGACAATTCTTGAAGGCCAGTGAAGATGACAGGTAATCTGACGGCTTCTCCAAAGGAAGAGATTGGATCAAAAGAGCATTTCAGAATGAAAGACCTCCAAAGAAGCACGGCACTCCATGTGTGTGACAGAGAGAACATCCTTGCCTGAAGAGAAGGGTGGTGGTTTTGTGCTCAGGCAACCTTGAGGTTCAGTTAGCACTTACCGTGGCTGTACTTCTTCCCTCCTACCTGAGCTGCTCCTTGCCTTATGCTGAAGAGCTCCACCCCCAACTTACTGCCGTATTTGCCTCACATCAACCTTCCAGATCACGAGCGAGCAAGCACACACTCGCGCACAGACAAGGCCCACCACTGCCCCTGGAGTACAAACTCTAACCCAAACTACTTATTTTCTACTATTTCTCATTATTCTGGAAACCAAACTGCTTTCCCATTCCTGTGCCTAAAACTCTTCCCTTCCATTTCACCAAAGACCAAAGAGATGGGCCTTTTCCTGATCCCTATCCACTTCAATCTCTATGTAGCATTTGGCACTTTCAATCCATTTCTTTGAACTATCCCATTCCTTGGCTCTTGAAACTCTAGTTTCCTGGGGTCCTTCCTCCTATTTCATAATTGTTTCTCTAGCTCCTTCTTTTGCTAGCTCCACCATGTTTATCCTTGGGATAAATCTATAGTCTTTCTAACATATCATTTAAACAACCCATTCATTCTTGTATTTCCACTCTTTCTATTAAACCGTTGGCCCAACTCTCTGAGACTGATGCCCTCCAATGAGTCCATATCCTCCAAATCCAAGTCCATATTCCATTGAATGCTGGGTTTTCTCACAATATTTACCTACCAGATTCTTAAAACTCCATATGTCAAAACTAGTTCCCTCTCAGTTTTCCCCAGTAGCATAACCATGTGTCATCTAACCTTCTAATTTTGAGAAAGTGAGACACCCATTAACAAATAGGTTCTGATTATCCTCTGATTATGAAATAGGTTCTAGTTATTAAAATGACCTTGAACTGGGGTATGAAAATGCAAGATGGCCTCACTGGTTTTCTCTGTCTGTATGTGGAGATTTTCATTACACCACCACGTCATTAGATAGTCTCTCTATCAGCTGTGGTGAAAGCAAGTCTCTAAAGCTGAAATCTGGGGATGGGTAGGAAGGCTCTCCTGAGCACTGAAGTTGGAGTTGGCCCTTTGGCCTCACCCAAGGAAAATAAAGGACCTCTCCCAGATAGGAAAACAACAGCAAAAAAGGATTCTCCAAAATGAATGAATCATGTCAAATGACACAAGAGATTAAAGTCAAATGAAGTCCCTTGGGTTGCAGGCCGGCCACCCAGACAGGGTTATAGAACATATCTAGACCAACCCAGGTTCAAATATTGGCTCTGTCTCTTCTAGCTACATGATCTTAGCCATAGTATCTAATTTCTCTAAAAATCAGTTTTCTTGCATATTAAATAGAAATAAATCATTCCTGAATACCATGAAGTGGTGATAAAATTAAACCTAATCGTGAATCTAAAGTACCCAAGCCTTCAACAGTGAGTGGCCATTACTTTTCTTCTGGTGGTCATTATTGAAACCTGGTCTTTTTCTCTATTAATGGCTGGAGTTCCCTCATCGAGTCATGTTAAAATATTTTCTCCCAATGTGTGATGGAAGCTGGCACTGAAAGACAGCACTCTTGCTAAAACTGTTAGCTCCAGAGCTTCATAAGGACCTTCATTTCTCCACAGTCATCAATGAGTGAGTTGTGTCTAGATCAAAGATGTCAGGGAACAGTTATCCACAGCCTCAACCTCGTTACTCAGGGAGCTTCAGCACTAATGGAAAGCAGGGACACAGTCAGACAGAATAAGAGAGTAGAAGCAGAAGAGGCTGTTCAAAGAGTCTACAGAGCAGGCTCAGGATGGATCTTGGCAGGCTATTAGAGCTAATCCTCTCCCTCCAGAGAACAGGCCCCTGGTTCACGAGTCTGTTAGATAGAGAAGGCTTTAGAGAAAACACTGAACTGGTGAGATGAACTGGTGAGATACAGAACCCTGGATTCACTCTTCACTACCAAAATCTCTCAAGAACAGATAGAGGTCCAAGACACACCAACCACCACAGGCATTCCCAGAATATATTCTGTCTTGGTACTTCAGCTAGGACCCACTAGGGTCCCAACTCAGAGATCTAAGGATGAAAGGAAAGTCCAAGAAGATGAGTTGAGATGGTCATAGTATGTCTGAGTAGACTGGGAAAAATAGTCCTGCTACCCTGTGGACCCAGTGGTAACTATAAAGAACTAAACCATCAGTATAGGTTGATGAGATTCAGAGGTTTCCAAATACTATCCAGAAAGACAGTGAAGAGCATGTGGAAAGAATGGAACTAGCCCAACTAAACCTGAGGAAAGCTACAGGGGCTGCCTGGACCCATCCCAAACCAGAGACAGGAGGTCGCTGTAGAACAGAGGGTTTGGGGATGTATACTATCTAGGCCAAGAGGATCACTCTATTACTGCAGACTGCAGAACAGGCTAGTCGATATCTGCAGTTCAGGATCAAAGCCAAGAAAGAAACATGGTGGACACTGCTGTGTGCAAAGGACATGTAGCCTTTCTGACTCAGCCCAGCACTCAGTCACAAATCTGCTGCTAGAAGACCAGCGGTGACCACTGTACAATTTAACAGAGAAAGGTCAGAGTCCCAAACACGTAGTTGTGACTAGATGAGAGACATCATTAGGAATATATTCATGCCAAGAACGCCTGGGTTTGAGGGTGGGAAATCCCACAAGCTTTCACCAACAAACAAGATCTAGAAGAAAATGGGGTTGAGAGGGTGGCTCACCCCCAAAGATTCAGAGCACAGAGCCAGCTGGTACCACATAACAGGGTGGTGACATCAGAAGTCATGAGAGTCACACCCTGCCGAGAACGGGGTTGGCAGAGGATGGCAGGAATGCTGAGGCACGCCACGGGAGAAGAGAGCCTGAGCTGTGCTAGGGAAGAAACAGGCTCCAGCTGCTGAGGCCAAACACCTCCTGAACAAAGAAACGTGCGTGTCTGGCTTCTGAAGTATCGCTTGGATTTGTCCGGTTCCCAGGCCAACCACAACCCTAACCCCATTCACTGTCTTGTTTCATCTTGTTACTCTTAGCATACTCTACCCTCTACAATCTCCCTTCCCCGCCCCAACTGCCCTCCCCAAGGCAGACAAAGACTCCACCCTATGAAAGCATCCTTTATCCCAATACTTACTCTACAAAGTAGTTGCCTTAACCATGCCCAACATGGTCACTCCCCAAAATCCCTTCCCACCCTCCCACCCCCCAGGAACTCACACTGCTGTCAGCTCCCTCTCCCTCTCCCTCTCCCTCTCCCTCTGCCCCTGTCACTCACAATAACCCCGCACTTCGGATCAAAAGCGAAGGTGCCGCACGTGAGGAGGTGAGAGGCATTGACAATGGCGAGAATCTGGATAAAATTGTGACATTCGTCCTGGGGGGGGTTAGAGATGGTTGGAATCAGAAGCAGTGGGCATGAGGAAGGGCAGGGTTGGGTATAGATATTAGAGGCAGCTGTGGTTATGGGGGCGTACGGGCGATGGTGTTAGAGTCTATGCCTGGACTCTTCAGGATAGGAGCACTGTGGAGGACTGGGTCAAGGTCTCCACAGACACTCGAGACAGGTTGTGGGCGTTTACCTACCTCTTTCTTGCCTTTCTTCCTGCAGTTCTGTCTGTGAGTCTCAGGTACCATCCAGTCGATCTGAGAAAGAAGAAGAACTCATTTCCCCAGGTCCCCTCCCCCCCTGTATACTAAGACCAAGGGAAAAGTCCTGCAAACTTCAACAATCTGGAAACTTCTAAGATTCCTCACTCTGTGCTTCCTTTCCACCTGGAAGTCCCCTACCGGCCAATGAGTAACAAAATCAACTGTGAGATCAAAACCACATTTTTTTATTTTTGAGACAGGGTCTCAGGCAGCCCAGGCTGTCCTCAGACTACAGGGCCGAGGATGACTTGAACTTCTGATCATCTTGTCTCCACTTTCTCAGTTCTAGGATCACACCAAATTTTATGTGGTGCTGGAGAGCAAATGCAGGGATTTGTCCGTGCTAAGCAAGCACGTCACCTACTGAGCAAACACCCAACCCCAAACCACATTTAAGGAAATAGAATACATCAGAAGTTATCATTTTATGACTGGCAATGCTGTTCCGAGTTTCCATCAGGACAAATTTACATTTCTGTGCACTGTCTTACTAATACATGGTGAAATCAGTTTGCAAACAGTCTCTCTCTCTCTCTCTCTCTCTCTCTCTCTCTCTCTCTCTCTCTCTCTCTCTGGAAAAATCACTTCCCACTGCCTTTGAAAAGTGCCACAGAACCCTTCCCCCATCTTTTTGCCTCCCTCAGAGCCATTCCCATCACCATGTCTCCCACTCATAGCTGACACAGGTAGGAAAACCCCCTCCCGTCATCCCTCCCTTACTGGCAGACAAGGGCCTTACACCCTTAAGAGGTATCCCTGCCCCATCCTTTATTCCATACAGTGATGGTCTTACCGACACCCACCACAGTCACTCGCAGAAAACCCTGCTCCATTACATCTCTAGTTATTACGAAAGTCTCCCACCTGCAGCCCTCAAGATGATGGATTTAAACGCATGCTATGGGTTTGGGCTCTGGGTCACCCCCACCGTCATCTCTCACCCTTCGGGGTCTTTCCCCAGAGAAGGGGAGGGTTAAAGCGAAGATGCTATCCCGTGCACCGACGTAAAGTGTGTGGGAGGCAGGATCCACAAGGAGAGCAGAGTAATTGTACGTATGAGACGCTGCAAACCGGGTGAGATAGGAGTCAGCCTCTGGCAGGAAGAGAAGAGGAGGAGAGTGTGACATCAGCCATCCTGTCAGAAACACTGGGTCCCCAAAGGGCATGATTTTTGTTGTCTTTCAAGGACTATTTATTTGGTAGCCAAAAGGGGGGTGGTGGAACAGAACCTCCACAAACCAACCACCCTCCTGTCCCCAGTGAAAGATAACTAAGGAGACCAGAATAGTTAGTTAGCACACGACCTAGTCAGGCATGCTTTTGCTATAGAAAGAACACCATAAAAAGCAATTGAACAAGTATTAAATCTGTCACTTCTGCTCACAGCAATCTGAGGCAAAACTTTAAAAGGCCTATGGAGATATGAGTACTTTCCAATGTGCCTCTTGTCGTCGTCGTCGTCCTCGTCGTCGTCGTCGTCGTCCTCGTCGTTGTTGTTGAGATAAACTGACATTATATAGCCCAAGCTGGCCTTGAACCAAAAAGCTCAGCTTCCTGACAGCTGGGATTAAAGGTGTGCACCATCACAGCTACACTATTTTACTAACACATGTGGAGTCCACGTCCTCTCTCACCCTACACTCTTGACTTCCCCTTACCCTATTAAACCCAAAGCTATAGTGGATGGATGGATATGTGTCTCTGAAATAGACCAGCCTGCATTTAAACCCTACTCTTCCCCATACCAGCTGAGTGCACTCTGAGAGCCTCACCCCCACCCCGCTTCCCCATAAGATGCTGGGAGAATTATGTGAGGTAACAAGTGGACATGCCACCATCTCACAGACACTCACGTCTGTCCTTCCTTCCTTCCTTCCTTCCTTCCTTCCTTCCTTCCTTCCCTCCTTCCTTAGCACGCATTCCACCTAGATTCAGACTAAACTCGTTATCAGCACCTAAAACATTTAACTATTTAAAACTGACAAAACAACTCTGTGTGAATTCACCTTTGCCGACTCTCTGGTTCTGGTGATCCAAACCATTCGAGTTACCTACTTTGCTTCGCCTTGCCATCTAGGCCTCTCTGGATCCCTGGATATCAGCAAACACTGGCATCCGTAACTCTCTACAGGGTATGGGTGCAGCACAAACTGAAACTCCAGAGGTGCTGGTCTCAGCTTTGCCTCCTGGCCCCATAGCATCTGTAGATGTTATTTGGCCTAAGCATAGGCTTTAAGTCACTGTGACCCAGTTGTGAATTGTGGCTTCATCTGTACCCACTGAGAAGAAAAAAAGCCCCGTGCCACACCCACGTCCACATCAGCAGAGAGCATTCAAACTGTGAGCGCCATTTATGCGTTATAGAACGCCTGACTCGTTGCATGTCTTCATAAAGAACCTAAGCCCTAGCCTGTTTTTTTAATATATATTTTTTAGCTTTCTTTTAAATTAGTGTGTGTGTGTGTGTGTGTGTGTGTGTGTGTTCGCGTGCAAATAACCATAAAATCCTATTCACTCAGAGCTGGAATTGCAGGTGGTTGTAAGCCACCGACATGGGTGCTGGGAACAGAACTCAGATCTCCTGGAAAAGGAGCCAAGTGCTTAACATCCCTCCAGCTCCCTCCTTTGTTTTGTGTGAAGAACCCCGAATGGGCTCATTTAAGTGTTTACTAGCACTCAAAGTAGGGAACGGGCAAAGGGAGCAGCGACCATTCCGGAAATTAAAGTTAAAGTGAGTTGATAGTGGAGGATGGGAAGGATAGATGTCAGCCGTATGGTTAGTGGGCTGGAGGGATACAGGTCTGAATGGCGGTGGGAGGGCATTTGAAAGGATGACGGGGAAATGAAGCTGAAAAGAAGGAAGTTCTGGGCTAGGGATCAAGGTGGGTCTTGATGACCCATTAAAATGAAAGAGAGAGGATAAAGGGAATTCATGGGCTTGGAAATGAATGATAGGTGCAGGTGTATGTGTGGGCAACAGAGGAATAACGGACTGAAATTGACAACCTTGGGCAAACCCCAGGCTATCCCTGGGCCTCAGTATCCAGGTCTGCAGGGTGGAGGGCTGCACCCTGCTGAAAACGGGAGGCTTCGGGAGCACCCTGGTTGTGTCTTGGGAGCTGAAGTGTGAGGCCATGTTGGGGATGGGATAGGTGGGATGGAGTGGGGTGGGGTGGGATGAGATGAGATGGAAAGGCACAGGGTAGAGCTCTCAGCCTTGGTCCCAGAGGGGTGTGCACCGTGCAAAGGGGCCCTAGATATTGCCACTGAGGTTAGCAGGGCAGGTGGGTGTGGGCACCTGCTGGCAAGGACAGGGCACCATGCAAAGGGCCGAGGACAAGGGTCCCTGCATCTTACCGGAGATGGGCAGCGAGGTTCTGGGCACTGAGCGGGGGACGCGGCCGCACACCGGGGCGCTTAGTATCGCCAGCAGCAGCAGCAGCGACAGCGGCGGCGGGAAGGGAAAGACCGGAGGCGGCCGGGGGCCCGGGCGGGGCCGCTCGGCCCTGGCAAGCATCTCTGGCTCCGCCTGGTGCCGGGTGGGGCGCGTCCAGCAGCCTCTACTTAGTACCGCTACTGCGCGGGCCTCGGCCCCTCTCGGGTCCCCTCGGCCGAGCTCGGCCTGCAGCGGTGAGATGAAACACAACCCGACTCCTCCCACTCACAAAGGAACCAATGGAGAACCGGGTTCTTCCTATAACCAATCAAAATTGAGTGGAGGAGGGCCGAGAGAGAGGCCCAACCCAGGTGTAGGCGGAGCTAGGACAGGTGTAGGTGTAGGTTTCTTCCTCAGAAGGTTGGAAACATTCCTAGGCCTGGAGTCACCAGTGAATTTGTAGCACTTGCTTCAAATTCCCAAATATCCATATCTTTACTACTAGGAGTATATATGTAATAGTAGGGGAAATATGTAAGTATGAGTGCAGGCACTAGATTCTTCAGAATTATTTCTTCGTTCCTGCAAGATGGCTCAGTGAGTAAGGGCGCCCTCTGCTAAACTTGAAGTCTCTGAGTTGGATTTCACCACTACCCCGACCCGGGGACCCCACAACATGAAAAGCAGATAATCCACTCTCTCAGATGGTCCTCTGACTTCCACATGCATGCCATGGCACTAATGGCCCCCAACACACATACACACAATAAATAAATTAAAATGCGAATATACTTATGAATATATTAGTTAATTTTCTCATTGCTAAGATCCAATTTAAGGAAGGGCTTATTTTGGCTCACTCAAAAAGCTCAGCTTCCTGACAGCTGGGATTAAAAGTGTGCACCATCACAGCAGACACTGTTTTACTAACACATGTGGAGTCCACTTCCTCTCTCACCCTACACTCTTGACTTCCCCTTACCCTATTAAACCCAACGCTATAGTGGATGGATGGATATGTGTCTCTGAAATAGACCAGCCTGTATTTAAACACTGCTTAGGTTCTTTATGAAGACATGCAACGAGTCAGGGGTTCTATAACGCATAAATGGCGCTCACAGTTTGAATGCTCTCTGCTGACGTGCACGTGGGTGCAACATAGGGCTTTTTTTCTTCTCAGTGGGTACAGATGAAGCCACAATTCACAACTGGGTCACAGTGACTTAAAGCCTATGCTTAGGCCAAATAACATCTACAGATGCTATGGGGCCAGGAGGCAAAGCTGAGACCAGCACCTCTGGAGTTTCAGTTTGTGCTGCACCCTTGTCCACCATGATGGAAAAAGCAGGGTGGCAAAAAAACTGAGAAGTCTGGTCACATTGCATCTGCAACAGGAAGAAAAGAGCACATGCTGTTCTCTCTCTCTCTCTCTCTCTCTCTCTCTCTCTCTCTCTCTCTCTCTCTCTTTCCACCTTCCCCCTTCCCCCATGTCAGCCCATGGTATGGTGCCATCCATAATCAGGGTGATCAGGGTGGATCTTCCCACATCAACAAAATCTAGTAACTCCCTCACAATTACTCCTAAATGTTTGTCTCTGAGTGGTTCTAGATTCTATTAAGTAGTCATTGTTAACCATCCCACTATGAAACATTGGGCTGGAGGAATGGCTCAGCAGTCAGGAGTGCTTGCTTTTCTTGGCAGGGGCTCTGGGTTTAGTTCCCAGCACCCACATGGTGGTTCACAGCCATCTGTAACTCCAGTACAGGGAATCCCATGCCCCTTTTTCTGGCTCCCACAAGCACTGCATGCACCAGGTACACAGACATACGAGCAGGCAAAATACCTACCCACGTGAAATAAAATTAAGAATCACGATCCTTAAATAAGAATTAAGGTGACCAGGAAGTGTGCTGGCCAGAGTCAAGAATGAGCACTGTGTATCTGAGAGGAGAGTGCACAGAGAATACACCCAGTGGAGAGCTGGAGTGGTACCATGACTCTGCTCTGCATGTAAAACTTCCTCATTCCCAGGTGCCTTTAAGGAGCCAAGTGCCCAGGTTTCTATAGCAGCTATGGTTTGGGGCAGGACTCTGATGTATGAAGTAACTTCCTCCTGTCTCAGAGGGAACTTGCACTTATCAGGTGTTTTGTACGATTTCATATCATCTCCTCTGCGTCTTGGGAGGAGACCTGAAAGAGAAGCTGACATTTTCAGTGATGTGCTATCAGGAAACTGTATTGAAATTTGCTGTCTCAGATGCAGAGTTGACAGACTTCCCCCACACAGGTGGTTTTTAGCTTTTTAAAACTCCTACCCACTTAGTTATGTCAACAAGTCTTTACCAACCCTCACTTTCACATTGAAAAAGAGAAGTTAGTGGTAATGACCGAAACAGGGGAATTTAGGTTGAAATATGGGCTTATGCACGCAATCTGTATGTTATCAAATAGCACATTCAAGCATTTTACTATATTTATCTTGATATAGTGTTGTGAATTACTTAAATAGCATACAATTATAAACAGATTTAACCCTAACCTGCTTTATCGATAAAGTCATGAAGAATTCCTACTTAAAAATTTCCTGCTTGAACCATAATAAACATATATTATGGTGTAGCTGAGAGGGAATTTGGTGAGTTAAGAGAATTTGCTGCTCTTCCAAAATACCTGAATTTGGTTCCCAGCACCCATATCAAAGCAACTCATAAGCACCTGTAATTCCAGCACCAAGAGACTCAACACTGTCTTCCAGCCTCTGCATCCACATATATATGACATTCACTCACACATACACAGAGATAACTTTTTTGAGAGAGAGAGAGAGAGCGCTTGGGTTTTAAATAATATGGATGTAAGTAAACATATATCAATTTATTAAGGACTAACTAGATAGTTCACAACAAAATTATGATAATTATCTAGTAAGGGATAACTACTAAGAATTTGTAAGAGTCACATAATTATTATGGTGGTTTGACTGAGAAATGCTCTCCATTGGCTCGGGTGTTTGAACACTTGGCCCCCAGTCTGTGGCACCGTTTAGGGAGGTGATTGAGACTGTAGGAGGTGCTGCCTTGCTGGAGGAACTATGTCCGTGGGGTTGAGCCCTGGGCGTTTATAGCCTCACTGCACTTTGCCCTCTCTGCTTCCTGGGCATACTCGAAGATGTGATTTCTTAGCTTCCTGCCTCAAACACCTGCTACCATGCCTCCCCCATCACTACAGACTCACTCTCCCTCTGGAAACAGAAGCCAGAATGAACAATTCCATAAGTCATTTTTGGTCGTGGTCTTCTGTCATAGCAACTGATGCAACCCTAAATCAAGAATAGCAGCTGAAGACAAAGACCAGCTGGGAGCATCACTGATGTCCTTTCTAAAATGGCAGAATTATAATCTACTTGTGGTGTGCACACAACTGGTACTTTACAGACCAACAGCACATCTCAGTAGTAACCAGATAACAAATCCAGCCGTGCAGAAGTGCTCTTGTATTTTTGGGTGTGTTACTGCTGATACTCGTGTAACAACTGAGTTGGAATGATGATGAGCGAGCAGCCCCTCGTCACCTGTAGAATGGAAATCTGGAACAGCATCCATGTTGTCTGTGAGCAGTGAGTACTTCCACTAAGTCGGGCTGAAGGCCGCTTCAGTACATCATGCACGGTTCTGTCTCCTAAGGTGGTGTCTCTGTTACTAAGTATCTGCTTTCTGGGAATGGTTCTTGAGCAAAGCCTGACCAACTCTCTAATCTTAATCACGTTCCCATTAGGTGCACAGCTCGTGAAGGCAATTGTGGTCTGTCATGGCTTTCTTCTAGCAATCTCGTTTCCTTTCCGTAATCAAAACTTCAATCAAGTCAGTTATAAAAAATGATATTTGTGGGGCTGGAAAGTTGGCTCACTGGTTGGGAGCCCTCGTTGTTCTTGCAAAGGACCCAGGTTCAATTCCCAACACCTACATGAAGGCTAAGCTTCCTCAGGCACCAAGCATGCATGTGGTGCATAGATACACATCAGGTAAAACATTCATACGCACAAAATAAAATAAATCTAAAAATAAATTTTAAAAAATTTAAAAAGGAAAGATGATCATTCAAAATGGTCAGGAAAGGAAAATGGTGTTTGTGAATTCAGGAGTTAAGTAGTAATACTTGGTGTGTTTATTTCCCTCTCAGGGTTTAAGAGAGTAAAAAGCACCCTGCAATTATACCGTATGTCATTTTGAATTCTTTACCTGTTCAAACACTTCCAAACATAATGACTAGATTTACGACCATAGATGCTCCTGACATTTTGAAGTACATGCCTGTACATTTGCACAGAGCTGGGAGGAATTTCTTCCTCAGCACCGGGAGTCTCCTCCTGCCTTTTTATCAGCTCACCATGTGCTCCCTCTCATGCTTCCTTCCTAACATTTCCTTCCTTCCCAGGTCTCATTACCTCATGCAAATCTCTATATCTTCTGAGGTCTGGGCTCTGTCACTCCTGGGCTTTGGATCGCACTTGCTTCCTTCATGGTGTTAGTAATATTTTGTAATGGTCTAAAGCAAGTACAAACTTTAAAATTTGGGGAAAACAAGTGTTTTCTTTTGTCTTAGTCAGTGTTCTGTTGCCATGAAGAGGGACCATGATCAGGGAAATTCTTACAAAGAATGCATCTTTAACTCGGGGCCTGCTGACACATTCCGAGGGTTAGTCCGTTATCATCATGGCGGGGAGCATGGGAGCACGCAGGCAGGCCATTTAGCAATAGCTGAGAGCTACATCCTGATCTGGAGAGGAAAGCATATGCCAGGGCTTGGTTGAGCTTTTGAAAGCTCAGAGCCCACCCACAGCAACACACTTCCTCCAATAAGGCCACACCTCCTAATCCTTCTAATCCTTCCCAACAGTGCCACTCTCTGCTGCTAAGCATCCAACTGCATGAGCTTCTGGAGGCCATTCCTACTCAAACCACCAAAGCTTTGTTGATTCATTCTGGATTATTAATCTCTTGAACATTACTTCCTCACAAAAATATTCATACCTTATCTTCCTTCTCAGATTACAGAGTGGTTTGCATATTTCCCTTTGTTTTTAGTTTTCTTGAAGAGTTAATGCTGTGCATCTACTTCTTTGCCTCACAATAAATTCCTCAGCTCATTTCGACCAACATTCAGCTTTGTCCTTCTTTTAAATTATTTTATTTATTTTATTATGTGTGTGGGTGTTTTGTCTACATTTATGTCTGTACACCTTATGCTTGCTTGGTGCCCAGTGAGGCCAGAAGAAGATCTGCAGGGACTGGAGTTACAGACAGTTGTGAGCTGCCATGTGAGTGCTAAGAATCAAACCCCAGGTCCTCTAGGAGAGCACTCAGTGCTCTTAACTACCGAGCCATCTCTCTAGCCCCTCAGCTATCCTCTTAAAGCTTGGTAGTGGCTTTGGAGAACGACATGCAGTTGCAGTGAAAGAAGTCAAATTCAGAGTTAGAGCAAGCTGGTTAAAGGAACAGTTTCTGTCACTTGGCAAACCTAGAAAAAGTATGTATCTTAGCTATTCAAAGTGTAGCCTAGGGACCAGTAGCCTTGTGTGTCACTAGAGAGCTCACAGAATTGCAGACCTGCTGGATCAGAGCGCACACGTTAATGACATGCACACAGTGAGGAGCATCTTCATGTGACTCTTTTGGAGAGAAGATACTCAGGTACCTTATACGTGAAGTGTAGGTGGTACCTGCTGCATTCGCTAACTTTCTTGCCATTATATCATATATCATGTTTTCACTTGTCTACTCACTGGCTGACTCCCTATTAGCATATAAACTCTCTAGTAAGGGTTACATTTTCTTGTTGCCATATCTTCTGTATCTAGCACAGTATCTGTACAGAGTCTTTACTATTTTTGAGTGGATGGATAGATGCATAATTTATCAGTCCCTGTCATTCATCCCGCTGTCATTTATTAACACTGTTATCAGAACTGCTCTCATTTAGCATTCTCATGTTAGACAATGAAGATTTAGAGCATTTCTATTACCAATTGAATTCAATAGAAGGTTCTATTGGATTGATCTACTTGGACTTTCTTGTTTCTTTGTGAACAATCTGTAATACCATATAGAATTAAGTTCATAGTTCTTAGTGCAAACTTTAGATGTTTGCAGTTACATATACTCACATATACATGCATATACACATATATTATATATTTAAATACATATACATGTATCTCTATATACACATACATACATGTACACACATACAAGAATCATTCAAGCCCACTACAGGCACCGCAGCCTTCTGCTCCATAGTGCATGACTCCCAAGGAACTTGATAGCCAAAGCAATCCCTAAAAATTACCTGATGGTCCTTTGCTAGGCCACGGATAACAAAGTCTTTCGTTTTAACTGAGGGTCTTATGTCATTATGGTACAGTTACAGACTATTAGTTTGTAGATAGGGTAAAATCAAATCCTGGGCCTAAAAGCATTTCCCATCATGTTAGATTGGGATTGACTGACACAACGTGAAATCATTTGTTCTGATAAAAGAACAATTCTCATGTAAAGATTGCTCTCCACTTCCTTTTATTTCCTGATTCAATCAATCCTGATTTAATACATCCCACTGAAATTTTCTATAAATCCAGATTCTAAGATCCATACAGTATTCTATAAATGGATATATTGTTATTTTTTAAGCCATTGCTCTATTTTGATTATTTTTAGTTTACTTTGTAATTTATGATTTCATGTACATTTTCGTCTCCTTTGAGAATTCCCTTAGAATTAGTTTCTAAAAAGTTAAAGTTAGGGACTGGGGATATAGCCAATGGAAGAGAACTTGCTTTGCATCAATCTCTGGAGGGAAGAGAGAGAAAGAAAGGGAGAGTAGCACAGAGAGAGGGAGTAAAGAGGGAAGAAGGAGGGGACAGGGGAGGAGAAAGGGAGAGAGGGAGGGAGTAAAGAGGAAGGAAGAAAGGGAAGGGGTGAGAGGGAGGGAGGGATGGAGGGAGGGAGGGAGGGAGGGAGGGAGAGAAGAGGATAAAAGGAAAGAAAAAGAATAGATGTTTTAAAGCCAGGTTGTGGAGCTCACACCTGTAATCACAATATTCAGGAAGCTTGAGGCAGGAGGATTTACCTGAGTAACATGAGTTCAAGGACAAGAGACCCAGTCTGAAAAAGCTAAGGCAAGAGCTGGAAAGGTGGTCAGCAGTTAGGAGCACTAGTTGCAGAGGCCCCAGGTTCCTTCACAGCACCTACTTTGTATTTGTGACTCGAGTTACAGAGGATCAACGCCCTCTTCTGGTCTTCTCAGGTACTGCGCACGCAGTGCACAGACATACATGCAACTAAAAACACTTATACACATAAAATAAAACTAAATGAATCTTTTTTAAAGGCAAAAACAAAAGAAACGAAACAATGAGGACATCTTTTTTTAACCTCAAAAAAGAGACTTTTCACAGACAGACTCTAAATCTGTCCCATTTAACTCATTAAAATCAGCTTCTCATCTAGAATACCTGCTTGATACTGTTTTCCTTAGTTATTTCATAAAAGATGAAGAGAAGTAAAAATAATTCTAACATTTCTACAGTCCAAGTTGAGACATACATTACATTAACAGATACTTTAACAAATGCGGGGGTTGGGGATTTAGCTCAGTGGTAGAGCACTTGTCTAGCAAGTGCAAGGCCCTGGGTTCGGTCCTTAGCTCCAGAAAAAAAAAAAATTATTAGCCAGCAGAAAACAAATGCCATTGGATTAGGCATGGTCGTGTGATGGCCATTGCTTATGTACTTCCATACCCAAATCATGGTGTACCGCATGGTGCAGTGTGCTCACCATCGAGACTTACTAAGAATTGGCCAAGTGAGTAAAGTTGTGGACACGAAAGGTAAAAGGCAAGAACAGAGTAGAGTGTTGCGCCTGTGTTTGATAGGATGGGGTGGAGGGGGTGGGGGGTGGGGGGTGGAAGGTGGGAGGTGGGGGGTGGGGAGTGGGGGGTAGACGGGGTGGAGGTGGGGGGGTGGGGTGTGGGAAGACACGACAATGAAGAGGAAGTTATCTTCACTCTGTTTTCCTGAAATCCACAACTGCTCATGGACCATAGAGGACTATTCTCAGGACACCTTAGAACTTGAAGACTTAGAACTCCAGGAATGAAGCTGAATGATTCCTGAAGTCCGGAGTGCGGGTGAGGGGCCAAGTGCAGGGAGATGACCTGACGCCTCACATCCTGGGGCCACAGGCATCACCAAGGTGTGTCTGACCTGGTGAAACCTGGGGGGAAAAGAAGCCACAGAGAGAAGGAGATTCAGTGGGAGGAGCCTCTGAAAGGGGCGGTGCTACAAGGGGAGGTCCTTATCCGAGAGGCACTCAAAGGGCGGAGCTTCTGGGAGGGGCGGGGGAGTCAGAGGAGGCGGTACCTAGCCGGAGGAGCCTCGGAGGAAGGCGCCTATAGAGGCTGAGCCTACAGAAGGCGTGCAAGTGCTGAGCTTGAGGTGAGTGAAGGGGACTTCTAAGATGGGAAGAGTGGTGGGCTGAGAGTACCTGAAGACGACTCCAGAGAAAGGTGCCCGGAGGGGGACTCCCTTCAGCCGGTACCAGAGAAAAGATTCGCCAGAGGGAGTTGACAGAACTGGGGGTTGACGGGTTGCCCCCAGAAAGAGACTCCTGAAGAAACATAAGGGGAACTTCTGAGAGGGACATCAACCGGGTGTCTGAAAGTGTACTTGTTAAAGAATAAAATAGTCGCCTGAGTGACTAAGGGTCTAGGCTGGGGCTCTTGAGCGCCAGAGCTATGCTATTGTTTGATGGGGCGGAGATAACCAGGTCGGAAAGCCTGAGGAGTTGCCCTGGGGAAGGCATCTGAGGTGGACTTTTGAGGGAGCGGAGCCTGAGGTGAGGTACCTGAAGGATAATGCCTGAGGTGCCTGAGAGGGCGTGCCTGAGGGAGATGCCTGAGGTGATTGTACCTGAGGGGCAGTGCCTGTGGGAGTTTTCTTGATGTACCTCCTGAGGTGTTCCCTTGAAAGGGCATGCCTGAGGCAAGATTTGCCAGAGCTGGCGCACTCTCTAGGAGCAGACAGCTTGCCTTGGCGGGTAATGCTCCCTCTTCAGGCCCCTGGGCAAAGGAAAAGACTGAAGGGCTTGGGAGTTAGGATGGCGCCTCAGAGGTTGATTTGGAGGACACACTTACAGGCCTCTGAGCAGGTGTGAGGGTGCAGCCCAAGAACTGTATCACCATTGCTGGGTCAGTGAAGTCCACAGACAGCTTGCTGGCTTGAGGAGTGGCAGGACCACCGTGGCCCAAGAGCTAATACTCGCTCTGGCCAGAGCCCCCTGACTGACTAACAGGAGGAAGACCTAACTTATTCTCATTCATTCATTCTTTCATTCATTCATTTATTAATTCATGCATTCTCTTCCCCTTTTTGGCGCGCACGTGTGTGTGTGTGTGTGTGTGTGTGTGTGTGTGTGTGTGTGTGTGTGTGTTCGCGCGCGCATGCGCGCCTGTGTTCTGTCTGCGCCCGTCCCCCCACCCCGTCCCCCCTCTCTCAGTCCCTCTATCTTCTCATCCATCTGTCTCTGTCTCTGGTCTGGAACTAAGGGTGATAATCTCTGTTGGGGTTCAGAAATCACCACACGAACCATACAAACACTAATCTCAGTTAAGTAAGAATAGTTTATTGAATGCATATCCTAAATACTGGTCAGACTCAGGACATAGCTAAGAATTATCTGAAGTATAACAACGGACATCTTTCTCTGCTAGCTTATAAAGGAAAAAAAAAAACCCCACAAAACCTATACTGAGTTCATATGCAGGTGCAGGAAGTACTGCCCAGTGGTCAGCTCTGACTCAAGATATTTCAAACATAAACAGTTCATATTGACCTTTAACTTGATGGGTCCTAGGTGAAACTGTGTGGGATTTCTTAAGATTAACAAACCTCCTAACATAACAAGGGATGTCCTCAGCATGACCCTGCTCTAAGTCAGGTTATTTTTCTGTGTCAATGACTGGCAGGCATTTCACAGCAACCATAGGAAATAGCTGGAAGGCATGGAACAAAATGGCTACAGCTATGCTCCTGGTATCCAACCATAACAATTTCTGTGCCTTTCCAGAGCTGGGGTTACAGGTGAGCCACTGAACATGTTTTAACTTCGTCAGGAAGAAGAAAACAATGAGCCGTGAAGGTCAAAGAAACTTTGCTATTGTCTTCCCTCACCAGGGGAAACCTTGTCGTATTTTCTATTAATTTTTCACTCTTTTTTTTAAAATGGAGGATAGGGTCCATGAAGGCAAAAGTTCTTTATTTTTTTTATTCTTTTTTTTTTTGTTGGATATTTTTTATTTACATTTCAAAGGTTATTCCCTTTCCCAGTTTCCCACCCATAAGCCCCCTATCCCATTCCCCTCCCCTTCTTCTATAAGAGTGTTTTCTCTCCCCAACCACCCTCCCTTCCCGCCTCCCCCCCTGACATTCTCCTACACTGGGAAGGGGGGTGGGTTCCAGGCTTGGCAGGACCAAGGGCTTCTCATCCCATTGGTGCCCAACAAGTCCATCCTCTGCTACATATGCAGCTGGAGCCATGGGTCTGTCCATGTATAGTCTTTGGGTAGTGGTTTAGTCCCAGGGAGCTCTGGATGGTTGGTATTGTTTTTCTTATGGGATTGAAGCCCCTTCAGCTCCTTCAATCCTTTCTCTAATTCCTCCAACGGGGACCCCATTCTCAGTTTGCATTCACCTCTGTATGTGTCATGCTCTGGCTGAGGTTCTCAGAAGATGGCTATATCAGGCTCCTGTCAACATGCACTCTTGGCATCAGCAATATTGTCTAGTTTTGGTGGCTATATGTATATAGGCTGGATTTCCAGGTGGGGAAGACTCTGAATGGCCATTCCTTCAGTCTCTGCTCCAAATTTTGTCTCCATATCCCCTCCTATGGATATCCCCCCCCTTTTAAAAAGGACTGAAGCATCCTCACTTTGGTCGTCCTTCTTCTTGAGCTTCATGTGGTCTGTGGATTATATTTGGGTAATTTGAGCTTTTAGGCTAATACCCACTTATCAGTGAGTGAATACCATGTATGGTTTTTTGTGATTAGGTTACCTCACTCAGGATGACATTTTCTAGTTCAATTCATTTGCCTATGAATTTCATGAAGTCATTGTTTTTGATAGCTGAGTAGTACTCCATTATGCAAATGTACCACATTTTCTGTATCCATTCCTCTGTTGAAGGGCATCTGGGTTCTTTCCAGCTTCTGTTTACTATAAATAAGGATGCTATGAACATAGTGGAGCATGTGTCTTTGTTGTATGTTGGGGCATCTTTTGGGTATATGCCCAGGAGTAGTATAGCTGGGTCCTCAGGTAGTACTATGTCCAATTTTCTGAGGAATCTGCAGACTGATTTCCAGAGTGGTTGTACCAGTCTGCAATCCCACCAACCATAGAGGAGTGTTCCTCTTTTTCCACATCCTCACCAGCATCTGTTCTCACCTGAGTTTTTTATCTTGGCCATTCTGACTGGTGTGAGGTGGTATCTCAGGATTGTTTTGATTTTCATTTCCCTGATGACTAAGGATGTTGAACATTTCTTTAGGTACTTCTCAGCCATTTGATATTCCTCAGCTGAGAATTCTTTGTTTAGCTCTGTACTCCATTCTTTTAAATAGGATTTGACTCTCTTGAGTCTAACTTCCTGAGTTCTTTGTATATATTGGATATTAGCCCTCTATCAGACGTAGGATTGGTAAAGATCTTTTCCCAATCTGTTGGTTGCCGTTTTGTCCTAATGACAGTGTCCTTTGCCTTACAGAAGCTTTGCAGCTTTAGGAGATCCCATTTGTCGATTGTTGCTCTTAGAGCATAAGCCATTGGTGTTTTGTTCAGGAAATTTTCCCCAGTGCCCGTGTGTTCAAGGCTCTTCCCTACATTTTTTCTCTATTAGTTTGAGTATATCTGTTTTAATGTGTTTCCTTCACCTGTTCGGTTGTGTTTTCCTGCAATTCTTTAAGGAATTTTTGTGTTTCTTGTTTAAGGGTTTCTACTTGTTTACTTGTATTATCCTGTATTTCTTTAAGGGAGTTATTTATGTCCTTCTTAAAGTCCTCTATCATCATCATGAGATGTGATTTTAAATCCAAATCTTGCTCTTCCAGTGTATTTGGATGTCCAGTATTTGCTTTGATGGGAGAACTGGGCTCTGATGATGCCAAGTAGTCTTGATTTCTGTTGCTTAGGTTCCTGCGCTTGCCTCTCGTCATCAGGTTGTCTCTGGTGTTAGCTGTTTTGCTGTCTCTGACAAATGCATGACCCTCTGTAAGCCTGTGTGTTAGCACTCCTGTAGACCTGTTTTCTTTCAGCCAGATCTGGGAACAGAGAGATGCTCCTGGGTTTGTGTGTCTTGAAGCCTCCAGGAGGGTCGCTTGGACCAGAAGAGTTGTCTTACCTCTGCTCTCCGGTGTGTCAGCGCTTCTGGCGACTGGCTTTCAGCTTTCACCCAGACTGCTCCTAGGTTCCTGTGCCAGAGGGCACAGAAGGCACTAGGTGGGTTCCTCTTGGGTCAGGAATGTGGGCAGAAGTAGTTGTCTCCTCTGAGCTCTCAAGATTGCCCACACTTCTGCGAGTCCAGCTCTCTCCCCCATGGGATTTGGGTACAGAGAGCTGTGGGAGAGGTTCAGCTCTGGGCATAGGCAGGGTCAAAAATTCTTAAAACCCACACAAAGTATGGTTTGTTTTGTTTTGTGGTAGGAGGGTGGAATCTAGGACCTTCCACATGCTAGACCGGTGTTCCAACTCGAGGGAGAACAATTGGATCATTTACTCATTTACTGAACAGTAAAGTGTCCTAAGAGGTATACACGCGCAGCACAGGTATTAAGAGGCCCAAGTCTATAAGTATTCAAAGAGCACAGCTGGAACTTGAATGTGTTTGTGATGAAAGAAACCTGGGGAATGGGCAGCCCACTGCGAGCCTAGAGCCTGGCCCAGGGTTGGAGATCTGGGAAAACACAAAGACAAAAACTTGAGAGCAGGATGAAGAATTTTGGATTTTGTTACAAGCATAGCTGAAGCCTATTGAAAGATTTTAGTACTAAAGTTACTTGTTTTGTGGTGGTTCAGTCCAGCTCCAGGTATAACCACATTGCAGAGGAAAAAACATTCAGTGGGTGTTCTTAATAAAAGGAGAGTTTATGGGGTCCTGTTTACTAGCGTGTCCAAACATCTCAGATGCACTATTTGATTATGCTTGGGGAGAGCTATCCCTTACTTCATCTGAAGCATAGCCTTCCACTTGTAGATTACTGTGAGATCCAAAAATGGCTGTAGCCACAGTGGCTCATGGTACAAGATTTTGTTAACCTTAGGGGAAAGAGATATTTCTGCTGTCAGGGCATTTTCTAATGTCAGTTCAAGGGCTATCTTAAAGTTTATGTTTAGAATTTACTAAACCAAGAGGGTATTTTATTCAGAATAAACTGCGTAAACTGACTAGCATTGCTACCAACACCATTCTCTGTCACAAGATCTTTTCATTCCATTTTTTTCTCCATTTTTTTTGAAATTTGTTATCAGAAGAAACTTAATTGCTCATTTGTTTAGATTCTTGTACATTTGCAGGCCCTAAAGATTTCTGAGGGGAAAAATTAGTTTTATTTTGCCTTTTTAAATTGTTCATTGTGTGTCTTTATGATGCGTTTAAATGTATGATGTGTGTGTGTATGTGTGTGTGTGTGTGTGTACATGTTCATGTGTGTATAAACACACAACTTGAGTGTGAAGGTCAGAGAGCAAACTCTGATGTTGGTTCTTGCTTTCTATCATGTGTGAGTTTGAAAGGGTTTTTTGTTTGTTTGTTTGTTTGTTTGTTTGTTTGTGTATTTGTTGCTCATAATGCATATGCCAAACAAACCAGCTCAAAGGCTTCTGGGAATTCTTCTATCTCTGCTTCCTATGTTAAGGTAGAACTGGGCTAGCAGGTGAGGTGTGCTATGTCTGGCGTTAGGTGGGTTTCAGGGATTCAAATTCAACTTGTCAGGCTTGTTCAGCAAGCACTTTATCCACAGAGTCATCTCCCAAGCCTTATTTCATCATGATTTGTGTGTTTATTTGTAATACTTTCCTGTAAATATCTAGTAATATTTTACTTGCAGTACAAATGAATCACAATCCATTTCCTAACAGACAAGATAGATATGTGAGAAGATACACAAAATTTCTATTAGAATTATTTCCCACTTAAAAAAATAATTGTACAACCTGAAACACAAAAGAATTCTCATCATTGGGAAACCACTAAAAGCTCTCTTCCTAAGTGCGTTTAGAAAAATGCAAAGGTAACATTTCACATACTATACTTTAAAAACACCAGTAACATTGAAAAATGTTTTGTTTGTATTTAAAGGGGGAATAGGTTTTGGGCATTGATTTGGGTGTGATGACATATTCCTCTGATTACAGCACTTCAAAGGGATCAGAAGGATGACGGCTCAAGACCAACCTGAGCTATACAATAGAACCTGTCTCAAAAATAACACACAAAATTGTTTTTAAACAAAAACTTCTCGGTGGTTTGAACAATACCTTGTGTTTGCTTTCTTCCCACAATATAACTTATGATACACCACACTTTTTTCTATGCCTCAGAAAATGGTTTTAATCCTCTCTAAGTTTGTATCTATTTGAACATTTTTCTGAGAGTTCTTTTAATGATTCCATTTTTGCTAGTGGCATTTTCTCTGCAATATCTGCATCTTTTTATGTCATAACCAACCTCCTATAAAATGTCACATGGACTAGTCACAAAGAGAAAGGGAAGTAACACACTTACTCTCTTTGCTGTCTGTACTCTGCAATGACCATTCACTGAGAGACTTTAAAAGGAGTTATATAATTGTTCACTGATCATCGTGATACGCATCTGCTATTTCCATAATAATCTGTAGACTAAAGAGCTAATTTCTTTATGCAATTACTTGATTAGTTTTCTGCAGCAACCTGAAATTTGAATTGTTTTGATAGACAGTGTTAATTATCAACCCTGTAGTACCTAAAATTGGTATGTAGTGAAACTGTTCAAAATGCAGACTTCCTATACCTAAAATGATGTTTTCGAACTGTGCATAGTGGCTCATCTCTGTAATCCCAACATCTGGAAGACTGAGGTGGGAGAAACAATGTGAATTTAAGGCCAACCTGGACTACATAATGAGTTCTATGCTAGCCTGGACTACAAAGTGAGACCTTGTCTCAGATAGATAGAAAGATAAACAGATAGATAGATGATAGAGAGATAGAAAGAATAATGTGCTATTTTTATATATGAAGAAAAATAGGCTTATAGGAGTGGTAAGTAAGAATAAGCCTCTGGGTGTCCATTTTTTCTGTATCAACATATGTTACCCTCAAACGAAACATTCATATATATGAATTACAGATGGTTGTGGTGAGCCACCATGTGGTTGCTGGGAATTGAACTCAGGACCTCTGGAAGAACAGTTAGTGCTCTTAACCGCTGAGCCATCTCTCCAGCCCAAACGGTCTATTTAGAAATTGGCCTTGTACGCTAGTTTATTTGTTCATTTTTATTTTGTTTGTTTTTGAAACAATCTTGTTCTGTAGCTATGACTGACCTTGATCTTGTGATAATCCTTCTGCTTCAGGCTATTAAGCCATGCACTAATTTAAAAACACAGTTAAAAGAGTAAATACTTGTATTGCTTGTTTTGGTAAACATATTAGGCATTGATTTGGATTTCCAGGTCCAAGAGTACATTTAAGCAAGAATTAGGGAAGTGGTTCAGTGGGTAAAGGCACATGCCCCAGAACCCATAGAAAAGTAGAACTGCACAAAGTTGTCTCCTCGGGCATCTGTATGCATGTTGTGGCACAGGTGCACCCCGTATACGTGTGTTATCCACATACAAGCACAGTAATAGTAAAATGAACATTTTAGAAGAGTTCTTTCACGTTAGGCTTAGAGGTACAGTCATGTGATCACAGCTACTACAGAGGCTGAGGCAGGATGGGGAATTGAATCAATGTTAGATCAGTCTGTTCTGAAGCTTACAACATAGCCCAAGACTGGCTTCAGTCTTCCTGCCTCAGCCTCACAACTCATATTGAGCCACAGCCCTGATGCTCTAGCTTTTTACTAACACATTTTAGCCAAATTATCCTTTCCCAAGTTACTAAGGGGCTTTGTCATGTACGGACATTGGATTTTAAAGAAAAAAATCAATAGAGGATCATATAATTTTCTCATTTAATCTTTCAATATGATAGATTACTATAATTCTGATGTTATATTGAACTTAGGCTCTCTGGTTTCTTTCTTTTCCTCCTTCTCTTTTAAAGACTAGTTCTTCTTATACTGTAACCCTGGCTGACCTCAAGCTTAAAGCAACTTTTCTGTCAAAGCTTCCCAAATGCCAAGATTAGAGATGTTAGTGTAAGCCGCCGTGCCTAGCTAATGTTATGCTTCTGAGACAAACCCGACTTGTGGTCATAGTAAGTTATTTCTACTTTATACATTGTGTCCAGCCACTCTGCTTTCAAGATTGTTGTGGCCGTGCTGCAGTTTTCACCCTTTCCGTCTTCCATCTCTTACATCTTCCTGCCTCCTCTTCCAAAGCGTCCCCTGAGACTTAAAGGGATCATGCAGATATCTTATTAGGGCTGAGCCCTTGACCATCCATCTTTTGGTCTTAGTGTCTTGTGCAAGGTTTTCATATTCACCGATATTTGCTGCCAGGACTGGCTTCTTCATTTAAAGCTGAGAGTAGCCTTTGTCTGTGGGTGTAAACATCTATTTAGAAGATGGTTTAATAGTTTATCTAAGCAGCAATGTTAGGTTCCCAGCTAGGGCCCATAAACTCTACAGTCATGTGTTTTGGATCAGGTTTACATTAGTGGGTATAAGCTCGCTCTTACAGAGCAAGCCTGAAATCCAACTGGGAGATGGTTGGTTCCTCCTGCCCCACAACAGTCATGCCATTACTGTACAAATGGGCGCATCTGCCAGGCAGGTTCCTAGGATTCACAGGTGGGTAAAACTGTAGACGTCTCCAGCCCCCAGCAGCCTACATAACACCTTCCAGCACTGTGGGAGGTAGCCATCAGGGAGGAAATTTCTAACTCAGTTCCAATGCGATTCCTCTATAGCTTTTGTTCTAGGTGTGTGGTGCCTTCAATAAGCCCTTATCAACTACTTGTAGTGGAGAACCAAGAAAAAATAGCAAGAACCTTTATTATTTCAGGAGCCTCCCTGACCAGAAACCCCTATGGAGTTACCTACCCCATACCTGACACTGTGGGAAGCCTTAAAATATGGCGAGAAAGACAAACATAGAAACAAGTTACAATATAGGACAATTAGCAGTAACAAACTTATGAGGGCAAATAAGCTTACCCAACGCCTGATTTAAGGCACAGTGATGCTCCTGTATAACTCTTGCACTTGGGAGGTGGAAGCAGAAAGATCAGGAGGTCAAGATCATACTCAGCTACATAATGAACTCCAGGCCAGCCTAGGTAACATGAGACCCTGTAAAAAACAAACAAACAAACCTGAAGTTTGAATCTTGTGTGTAACTGCTTTATTCTTTATTAGTTCCACAAACATCTCTAAGCATTCTCATACTTACACCAAAATCAGACATATCCCATCTCTTGGGTGCTGTTAATGCAGGACGACCTTGCCAAGTTTGATGTGGTACCCAAATTGAATCTTTTTGGGAATTTTTATCCCCTCGATGTATATATATTCTTTGCTTCATGTACCTAATCCAGTTTTATAAAAGCCAGTTTTTTCTTTTTCCTTTCCTTAGGTTTATAAAACATTGATGATTCAAGTGGTGGCCACAGTTCCACGCTGCCATGCATCGAAGGAGAACTACGAGTAGAGGGACCTCCCCTGCCACGAAAATTAGTCATCAACCTCCGAGGCTGCTCATTGTGCATATTGCTGTCCCTTCCTGGGATGACATCTGCCCCAACCTCTGTGAGGCCTTGCAGAACTTCTTCTCAATAGCCTGCAGTTTGATGGGCCCCAGCCGAATGTCTCTGTTCAGCTTATACACGGTACAAAACCAACATGAGTGTGTCCTCCCATTTGTGGTAAGTTTATCTCTAATCTTGGTATCCTGAAAGCAAATGAGATTTCCACAGCAGAACTCATGGTTGCTTTTACTTACAGTAAAAACCGCATAGGTTCCTCGTATCTGATTAGCCCACGTGAACCAGAAGTCATCCTGTGTATATGGGGACTTGTGCTGCAAGAGGGAAGCCAGCCTCTGAGTTAATTTGGGGGCAGAAATAGGCTGCAACTGGTCCCTCTGCTGTGAGAGGAGAAACCTTAGCATTTGCAGTTCTTTGAAATGTAAACAGCTAGATCCTTTCACCCTCTTTGAAATGTAAACACTTGAAGAAGTTTCTAAAGCTCTTCAGAGGTCTGGTTTATCCAGTAACTCTCTTTCTCCCAAACTTGTCCTGGGGTAAAACTCAAGGCCCTAATTTCTTTGCTCAAAAATTCCTGACTGCAAAAACCATGAGACTATTTTCCCTGTGTTCCACTCCAGTGAAACTTTGACTCCGTGCAGGTAAAACATCACTGAAGGTTTGGAAGGAGTGACTGGACCATTATCTTTACAAAGCTCCCTCACGATAATCTTCTCTCCTCCTCAAAGAAAATCCAAGTCTTCCCTCTCTCTTCGATATAGCTCAAAATCACAGGGATGAGGACTTCCAGAGATTCCACTCATTTCCTTCTTAGAGTCAGCCTTATTGTTAAATTAATGGTCATATGCTATGTCTTTAAGATAACCAAAGAGGAATTTCACAGACTTGTTGTTGATTATGTCTGTAAAATCTTACTAGAATCCACTCATTTTTAAAATTAATGTCTCATCCTCCTCACTGAAAGTGAAAATATTAATATCTCTTTTGAATGAAAATAATACACATTTGTTCAAGTTCGCTTGAACACTGCTGTGGTTTGAATATGCTTGGCCCAGGTAGTGACTCTGTTAGGACGTTTGGCCTTTTTAGAGGAACTGTGTCACTGAGCGGGTGGGCTCTGAGACCCTCCTCCTAGCTGCCTGAGGATGTTGTGTCTTCTCCTATCTGCCTTTGGATCAAGATGTAGACCCCTCAGCTCCTCCAGCACCACGCCTGCCTGGACGCTGCCATGTTTCATCTTATAATGGACAGTTACATGTTGTCCACCATAAGAACTGCCTTGGTCATGGTGTCTCTTCACAGCAATGGTAACTCTAACTAAGACAAACACCATGACAAAATCAATGTGGGGCCAGGCAGTGGTGGCACACACTCAACACTCAGGAGGCAGAGGCAGGCGGATCTTTGGGTTCAAAGCCAGCCTGATCTACAGAGTGAATTCCAGGACAGCCAGGGCTACACAGAGAAACTATGACTTGAAAACAAAACAAAAACCAATTTCAAGGCGTTGATGCAAAACCACAGCTCTCATTTTAAAGGGAATAAGAGGTAGCTTATTCTGGAGCCATTTCAAGTGACCATAGCCAGGGAACACAGATTCAGATTACCCCAAATTCCATGTTCCAGTGTGGAAGCGGTTTCATGAAGTTTTATAGAACAAAGAAGGCCATAAATCAAGGCAAGGTTAAAATACATTGTTGAATGCATCAGAGACACAGGTACAACCAGATGAGGGAGACGTTACTATAGGTCCAAGATGCCATCTGATGACATTCTTAGTCTTTGAGTTGGTGAAAGCTAGAGATCTGCTAAGTTAATATATTCTAAAGGTTTTAATATATTAGTCACAGGATATTAATTCCAACATAGAGGAGGGCAAGAAGTGGTTCCAGTGGGCTAGAACTAGCTAACAATGATGTAATTCGCCTTTGGAACTGCAACATTCCAATCTCTCCACCATATTGAAATTCTAGTCAGTTAATCAGTGTCTGGAGACACAGCTTCTTTCCAGAACTCTCATTCACAGAGAGGAAAGGGTTTGTTGGAGTTACATATTCAAATCACAGTCCATCATGACGGGGAGTCAGGGCAGGAACTGCAGTCAGGAACCTATCAGAAGCCATCTAGGAAAGGCTCAGGCATGCAAAACAGTTTTCTGGAGATGGCCCACCATTTTGCATAGCCTGTGAGCTCTGCATGGGTGACAGGGGTCTAAGGGTGAGCTCTGCCTCAAGGCCACCAGAGACTTTATCCCAGGAGTGCTTCTTGCTGCTGATGTGCCTTTCCTGTCACTGTTACATAACCTAATGATTCCTGGACATTGGTCAACCCTCTTGGGCAGATTTCCTGTAGAATCAATATGAAGATGTAGTTTCATATAATAAAGACATGTAGATAAATTGATGATTTAATAATTACTGATAGTAATTTTATAAAATTCCTAAATGTATACATGTAATTTCAAGCCCTCTATAAAAGAAAGCTGCAACTAGAGCTCTGTAAAGCTTCATGTGTCATGAGCTAATTGTAATAAGATAAGAAAGCAGGCTTGACATAAATTAGTGATCAAGAAAGAAAAAACATTCATTGTAGGTCAGGTCCAAGGATGAAGCCATGGATGTACCCTGTGATAAATCGAGGCCATGTGAAACTGCTCTTTTAACTTACAATGAGCTGACAGAGTGAAACACTGCTTTGAACTTACTATGGCCATCCTCACGTAACTCCTTTTGTGTAACATTTTATCTATGAGGTAATTTTACAAAGAACTTTTGCCTAAGAAGGTATATAAGAAGGCCAGAGAGAAAAAGTAAGTGCGCCACTTGGGGCTCAGTCCCATTCACCAAACGTATATATGTATAAGTTTGTCTGTCTGTATGTATGTATGTGGATGTATGTAAGTATCCATGAACATTTGTGAAAGTGTTGAGACAGGTGGCCTGGCCTGGCCAAAGTGTGTGTGTCTGTGTATGTGCTTGAATTCACCCTTGTCTTCCTCTTCTTTTCTCTCTGGCTCACAAAGAGTTAATGAACTCCAAGCCTTTAGCCTGGCCATCCAGGGCCCCTTGAGCCAGAGAAAAACTAGGCCTCTTTTTCTAATTCCCCAGTTGTCCTCAGCATGAGTCAAATTACCAAAGGCCAGAGGTTTTAGGCCTCAGAATAGCAAAGAGGTAAAGTCTGAAGAATTGCCAACACTAAAGCAGCTTAGGCCCCTGTCATTGACTCCATACCTCTCCCCTGCTTTCCTCAGGAAACTGTGAGGCCAGGAAGGTCCCCAGCAGGAAACAAAGTAGAGGCCATGGAGGAGTGATGCATTCTGGTTTGTTCTTCATGCCTTGCTCATACTGCTTTCTTATACAACCCAAGACACCATCTTCTGTTAGATTATACTAAAATGTGATAGCTTAGCATAATAAACACTTATTTTTTCATGTTCATTGTGAGTTAAAAATCCAAAGCAGTTTAGGGAGGTAGCTCAGGCATGAGGGTCCTCCTGAGGTTGTATTTAAGATGGAAGCTACAGTTGTAGCCTTCTGAGGGCTCAATGAGAGCCGGAGGAGCTGGTTCTAAAGTAGAATACTCAGATGGTAATCGGAAGAGATCCATAGTTCCTCACCACCATAGCGTTATTTTCATGTTCTCATTCTAACTTTTCCACAAGCAACTGGTGAAAAGACAGAGACAGAGAATGGTTTATGTCCTTGTCACAGAAGTCCATTTATTCCACATTCCATTTATGAGAAACAAGTCATTGTTCTATCCAGGCAAAGCAGCAAGGACCAAATGTACTCTCTTGTCTAAAATAACCAGGACAAAACAAGAGGCTGTGAAGACAGTTCATTAGTTAGTAAAAGAGCTTGCCTTCACAAGCATGAGACCTAAGCTCAAGGACCTGAGTTTGATTGTGAGCCAGACCTGTTGGCTCAAGAATGAGAACCTGAGGCTGATCCTAATCCTCATGTAAAAAGCTGGATGTGGTGTGTGCTTGTGCTGAGGAGATAGAAACAGGACGATTCCTGGTGCCAAATCAGCATGCCTCAGGTCCCAGTGAGACTCCATCTCAAAAAGGAGAGGAGGAGACGGGAGAGGAGAAGAGAGAAGGGGAAGGGAGGGGAGAAGAGAGAAGGGGAGAGGAGAGGAGAGGAGAGGAGAAGAGAGGAGGGGAGGGAAGGGGAGAAGAGAGAAGGGGAGAGGAGAGGAGAGGAGAGGAGGAGAGGGGAGAAGAGAGGAGGGGAGGGAAGGGGAGAGGAGAGGAGAGGAGGAGAGGGGAGGGGAGAGGAGGGGAGGGGAGGGGAGAGGAGAAGAGAGGAGGGGAGAGGAGAGGAGAGGAGAGGAGAGGAGAGGAGAGGAGAGAAGATGTAGATGACTACTATGACTCTTCTTGGCTGTCAACTTGACTACCTGGGAAGAAGAAACCTCAACTGAGGAATTGCCTCCACCAGACTGGCCTATGGGCGTGTTTGTGGATGCATATTCTTGATTACTAGCTGATGTAGAAGGGCTTAGGCTCCTGTGGACCATGTCATGCCTGAGTGGGTGGGCTGTACAAGCCAATAGGTAGCTGAGCAAGCCACTAAGCAGCATTCCTCTGAGGTCTTTGCTTCAGTTCCTGACTCCAAGTTCCTGTCTCAAGTTCCTGCCCAGCTTCCCTCAATGATGGACCATACGCTATAAGCGGAAATAAACCTTTCTCCCCCAAGTTGCTTTTGATCATGGTGTTTATCACAGCATCAGAAAGCAAACTAGCACAGCTTCCGAGGAATGACACTTGAGGTTGGCCTCTGGCCTAAGCACACACACCCGAATTTCTCAAGACACTGTACACATCCGGAAGTACAATGAGGAGAAGCAATTGAGGAGAACCTAAGGCTGTCACTGCCTTAAGTTTGCAAGCCTCAGTACAGAAGAGGAGAACCTAGAATCTGAGACTTCAGAGAGACCAAGGTAGCTAAAGGAGAAACAACTATATATGGGAAAGGAAAGAAAATTCCCATTTTCTTTTTAAAGGAAGCTTTTTTAAAGAGCTATATAAGTCAGTCAAGTTGCAAGCAAGAAACAGATGGTATGCCCAAGCTGAAATTTTTTCAGAGATACAGAAAGAGAATATTTGCAGAAGTGAAGGCAGAGTTTAGGCAGAGTTAACAGAAAATGCTGCTACAGCCAGGCCACCCAGGACTAAAGAGAGCTACCTCATGGGATCGGTGACCTTTGTTACAGAAAATGTAGTGACTCTTTTTAAAGCACCATAAATGATTTTATTTACAACCATTGCAGTAGGTGAAAGGACCCTGACAATGGGATTTTGTGGTCAGGAAAAGCCTGGACTCAGCTAAGTACAGAATGGGTAATTGGGACTCCCAGATCTAAATCCCCAGCTAGTGCCTCCCACTGGACACACGTTTTTAGAAGCAGGAATGTGAGGAAATTCACTGAATTCCTCCCTATAGATTGGCCTCCAAGGATACAAAACCAGAGAGAGAAAAATAAACAGATATCTGAAAAGGCAAACAAAAACTACCCATTATTAAGTGTTGTGATAATTTCTCCTATCTCCCTGTTGCTCCCTAGTATAGGTGGCCATTTTTAAATCAATTGATCCTTTAATCGCTTCTTTAGGAAAGGCAGGCCATTTTACACTAAAAACCATGTTCTTGTAGGAGCTTAACCAAGCTAAGAAACAGCTTATCGGCCAGGTGTCAAAGTAAACTAACAAACCAAGGGACAGTTTAAGCCTTTAGTCACCTACTGAGACTGAGTAATCAAGAGTCTAACCTGGGAAAGTGCCTGTTCTGCCACTCCACTCTGTTGTTAGTGGTGCTGATGATGTTGCTGGTAGATTTTTGTATTTTATTCTTTCGTTTACCTAATTCAGTATCACCGTGTCAGCCGTGCCGGCCTGAAGCTCACTACATGGCTCAGGCTAGCCTCAAACGTGTGGCAATTCTCCTGATTCGTTCTACTGAGTGCTGGGATTTCAGTGTGGGTCACCACACCCAGTTTTCCCACCTTTTTTTTTTTTTTCTTTTTCAGAACAGTTGAGAGTTAAGATGAAGAGTTAACAGTTGAGATGAAGGGACAGTCTCACTGTTGAGTGAACCCCAGACAAAAAACTTTGGTGGCTTTTATAAGCTTGGAGTTAGAGAAAGCAGAGGGAAGGCTAAGAGTAGAAAAGACTGAGTTAGAGTAGAGAAAAGCATGTTCACGTTTCCCTGTTCCTTCCATAAAGAGTCTTGGAAGAAGCTCTTAAGAAGAGCCTCGATATAGGCCTCAGAGACCTAGGAATGAATGAAGGTGGCAGAGATAAGGAGCTAAATATCCCAAGAACAGGACGTGCCAGGGCAGCCTGAGTCCTTGGTTGTGCTCTTCAGAGACTGCAGTGAATTGGCTGTGAACCAAAGATACTTTTCCACCACCACCATGAAACCTGCCTGATAAAGCCTTGTAATTGCCTATAGTCTGTCCTGAAAATAAAAGTCATACACAGGTAAGTCACTGGTAACTCAGAAATAATTACAAGCCAACATTTCCTCACTGTAGAACAGTGAAGTCAGTGCTCATTAGAAGCTCAAGGAACTAGCAGGAGTGACTATCACTTGATGTATACAAACAATCCAGTCTATAAGGAAAAGAGGCCCTTAAATCCGTTTTCCCTGAGCTATATAGACATCTGAAGTGTTCTGCCCACAGAGAGACACGAAATGTGAATGTAGAAAGACAGCATACAGTGGATAGTTTCTAGGATGGACCCAAGAGTACCCTCACATTTAATTTTTTAGTATCATCAAATAATTCTGGACCTTTTATAAGAAATCATGACAGAGAATTCATAATTAAAATATTAGAATTCCTTTTATAGCCATTGTGACATGAATATAAATAATTCTAACCCAAATGATTAATTTCCCCCTCAAAAGAGGATTCCAGACGAATGTCCTTCCTGTGACATTCTCCCTAATTCTTTAAAGTTTTTCATTATAAAGAATTGAAATTAATCTACAATGATGTATTAGGATTCAGAACACTTTGGTTTACCTATAGTGTTTATTTCCTTTTCCTTAGTAGCTGTTATTCAAAGAAACAAATAAAACAGATAAAGGTGAGTTCTAAGAAGATGTGGGAAACTATAACTGAATGCAGTGGGAGAGAGAGAATAAGACAAGGAAATACAATAATTCTGTCATATGGTGACTCAAATACTGCTAGAGAAATAGTCTAAAGGAATCACATAAACATGGAGTTATGAAGATAAAAACCAAAACAGGCTCAAATATTCCTAGTAACAATAAAAGCATATAGGAAAAGGGCAAATAAAATGTACAATACAGTGTTTTTCTTAAAAGCTGTAAAACAGAAAGTGTTGGGGCGGGAGAGATGGCTCACAAGTTAAGAGCATGTACTGCTCTTTCAAAGAACCTGAATTTGTTTACCAGGATCCATATTAGACAACTCACAACTGTCTGTAACTTCAGTTCAGGGAATCTAATGCCTTTGGGCTCTTTGGGCACTTACACTCACGTGAACATAACCATACACACCTATGCACATACCACATACGTACTATCTTAATTGGGTTTTATTGTTGTGAAGAAACATCATGACCACAGCAACTCTTATCAAGAAAAACATTTGATTGGGGTTGGCTTACAATTTTAGAGATTTACTGCATGTTGACTTAAATATATATAACAAAGTATTAGAAAAGGGTGTGTAAGGAAAAGGGCTTAAAGGAAGCTAAGCTGGACTGGGGAAATGGCTTAGTGGGTAGGTAAATGGTTTGCTGTACATGCTTGAGGACCTGAGTTCAAATCCTCAGAACCCACATAAAGCTGAGCATGGTAGCACCTGTCTGTAATCTCAGGGCTCCTACATTGAGATGGGAAACAGAGACAGGAGAATTCCTGGAAACTCAAAGGTCCCATATAGCACAACACAAGACAACAAAGAGACCCTGACTCAAACAAGGAGGAAGGCAAGGAAGAGACCCTAATGTTTTCATCTGACCTCCAAAACCCAACATGAAATGTGCCCATTTGTGCACATGTACATGTATACACACAGTCAAATACACATATAATCACACACACACACACACACACATGCAATCATATACATACATACACTGCACAAATAAATAAAAAAATAAACTTTACTAGGCTATATTTAAGGTCTGATTTCATTTATTTCTTGAATAGGTTTTTTTATTTCCCCTTCTAGATTTCTCATTTTGTGTCAGAGTTGAAGTCTCATTTCCTGTGCCTTCAGGCCCCCCTCACTGACACTTAAAGAGAGGAACACACAAAAGCAAAGGAAGAAAGGTGAACAGCCTTCTAGCCCTGGTGGTATTATAGCTCAGACTCACGGATTTTATAAGCATGGCAAATAGCATTCATTCCTGCTTTGGGGTCCTGTCTTAGTCACCTTTCTATTGCTGTGAAGTGACAGCACAACCATGGCAACTCTTGTAAGAGAAAACATTTCACTGGGGCTAGCTTACAGTTTCAGAGGTTCAGTCCATTATCAACATGGCAGAGAGCATGGAGTTAGGGACAGCAGACCTTTGGCTGGATGTAGTTTAAAACTACATTCTCTTTGGTTGGTGGCTTAGTCTCTGGGAACTCCCAGAGGTTCAGGTTAGTTGACCCTGTTCGTCTTCCTATGGGGTTGTCATGCCCTTCAGTTCTTCAGTCCTTCCCCTAACTCTTCCATAGGAGTCCCTGACCTTAGTCCAATGCTTGGCTGTAAGTATCTGCATCTGTGTCAGTCGACTGCTATTGGAGCCTCTCAGAGGACAGCCATGCTAGGCTCCTGTCTGCAAACACAGCATAGTATCAGTAATAGAGCATGCACTGGCTAGTTCAACCCCCATCCCCATCCCCATCCTGGATCCACAGATAGAGTGAGTGAGAGTGGATCTGACACAGGTTTTTGAAACCTCAAAACCCACACTCAGTGACACACTTCCTCCAAAAAGGCCACACCCCCTAAGCTTTCTAGTCCTATCAAGCAGTTCCACTCCCTGGTGACTAAATATGCAAATATATGAACCTTTGAGGGCCATTCTTATTCAAACCACAATAGGTACAACGGCTCTATTTAGTCTAAAGCAGAGTTCTTTCCCCTTCCTTGCCTAGTTGATGCTTGAAATTCCTTCAAATAACGTCTTAAATCTTCAGCATACATTCTTTTTAATTCATACATCCTTAGACGTATCATTGAACTAGAATCAGATAAATTACATGGCTTCCTAAAGACTGTTCTTTGTAAAGAAAGATGAGGAAAACCATGAGGTCACTTCACTTGTCCAGGGTTTACTTGTTGGCTCCTTAAAATAAGTGAGAGTCTCTTCTTCACTGAAATACCCCTGAGGAATGGAATAGATCCTTATCAATTGTGAAATGAGAGACCAATCAGAATTCTTATTTTGGGAGAAACATTTCTGTTGTTGTTGTTTGACAGAGTCTCAATATATAGCCCCAAATACCTTGAACTCTAATAACAGCCTTGAACCCTCAGTCCTCCAGCCTCAGCTTCTTGACTGCTACAATACCAAGCAAAACATCATTCTTAAACAGAGAAGCTCTTAGTGACTGGCTAAGAAAACCAGATAGTATCTAAAGTTAGCCCTCTTAGACATCAACTTGCAGATCACCCAAAGTAAAACTGTAGTCATGGGCTGGACACATGGCTCACCAGTTAAGAGCACTTGTTGTCTTGCAGAGGACCCAGATTTGGTTCTCGGTACCCACACAGTGGCTCACAACTTGGATCCAGGAGATCTGGTGCTCTCTTATGGCCTCTGAAGGCACTAGGCATATGCATGGTGCACATTTTAAACACTCATGCACCTAAAATAAAAATAAATCTAAGGGTTGGGGATTTAGCTCAGTGGTAGAGCGCTTGCCTAGGAAGTGCAAGGCCCTGGGTTCGGTCCTCAGCTCCGAAAAAAACAAAAAAAACAAAAAAAAACAAAAAAAACAAAAAAAATAAATCTAAACACACACACACATACACACATACACACACACACACACACACACACACACACACACACACACACAGTAAGTTACAAAGACCTTTCATTGGACAAGTAAATAAATTAAAACATTTCCTTCCCTATTTCTGATAAATCCACATCATCTAAAATTTTTAGCTGCAATTCTTCCTTCTGATTTAGAAAAATTTTAGATCAATACTTAGAACATGACTGACATTTACTATGTGTCAGTCAAACATAGAGGTTTTAGGAAGGGAAGGAATGCCTAAGGAGTTATTGATGATGAAGTAAGACTATCAGTTAGTCTCCTGGGTGTTTGGTAGTTTGTTATCTATTGATATGATAAACATCGTGACTAAAATCATGTTGGGGAGGAAAGGGTTTGTTTGATTTCACATCCTAATCAGTCTATCTCTGAGGGAAATCACGGCAGAATTCATGCAGGAAGAGGAACCACTGAGGAAAGATCCTTGCTCACTTGCTTCCCCTTTGCTTGCTCAATCTGATTTCTTATTCCACTCAGAACTACCAGCCCAGGGTTGAACCCCCTACACCAATCAGTAATCAAGGAAATGTCCCCACAGACAAGCCAACAGACCAATCAGATGGATTCCAAATTCCTGGTTTCTTCTTCCAGGTGACTCTAGTCTGTGTCAATTTGACAAAAGCTAACCGGTATACTGGATTCCTAAAGATTTGTGTCTTTAATTCATTTTCTCTCTGCAGCAAGTGAGAGGGAACTTCGTTAGGCTGCAGGCCTGTATCTCGGAGCTTCGGACGTTGCAGGTAGAAGGTTGTTACAGGCCATCTCACACCTTACTACCACTGGCTGTAGAGGATGGGCTCCAGCAGTTCAAACAGTACAGCAGTCACATGGCCACAAGTGCTGCTCAGCCCTTAACTTCCCTGGAGGTAAGAGACTGCTTTTCACAACATGAAGCCATTTTCCCATTCCCACCTGTGTAGTGTTTCATTATTGTTGCAGTAAATATTTTTAAAAAAAAATGGGGTGCGACCAGTTCCGGCACGCACTGCTCTTTGCTTTCTCCTGGGCTCCCTGACCTGGGCAGTCGCTCTCTCGATAGTTCCAGCTCCATTGGGCCATAGGAACCAACACTAATTTATCTCAGCAGCTCCACGCTGCCCCCAAGTACTCTCTCACGCAGGCGGTCCGCGGGCTGTTCCTTGCCATTCTGGTCTCTAATGTTAGTTCTGGCACCCATGGGACCAAATGGAACTAACCATAATTTATCTCTAATTAGTATCTCTCCTGGCCGCTCTCTGCTAGCTTCGAACTCTCTGGTTCCAGTTACCTGGTAAAATCAGGGCTCTAGAAGTCCAGCACAGGCTGGCCTATCGCGGCTCCCTGCCACGAACTCTGCCCACACTCCCATCCACCCAGTGAAACAGTGACCCAACAAACTGCAACCCAACAATCAGATTTATATGTTAAATTCCCAATCCACAATACATCCACACAATAAACTCACAGCCACCTAGAGAAGATAAGTTTGCCTACAGAAATCTAAACCCAACTACCTTGGCCATTCAAGACCACCCAGATGTGGGTCATTCTTCTCCTCCGTCTCCATCTTGATTCTCCTCTCTCTCTCTCTCTCTCTCTCTCTCTCTCTCTCTCTCTCTCTCTCTCTCTCTCTCTCTCTCCTGCTTCTCCCTCCTTCTAAAACCTCTGTTCCCGCCTCCCTTCCTTCTCATCCAATGACAGGCCTCATTTCATCTTGTCTGCCTTCACCTGCATAATGACATCAACATACACATTACTTATTTTCCTTACGTTGTTCTGTTTTCTATACATTGAATATAACTTTCAAGACAGATGTTCAGCTACTGGCTAGTAGACCACATTATTTCCCTATCCCGTGACTATTTTCTCTTCTCCTCAATACTTTATCTTTTCTTTCTCTTTTTCTTTTTTCTATTTCTTTTTCTTTTTTTTTTTTTTTTTTTTTTGTTGTTGTTGTTGAGTGTGTGTGTAACCTGGAGTTACACGAAGTTACATGTTTCCCAAACAAGTGCTGGGAGCTGAATTCCAATCTTCTGAAAGAACACCAAATGTATTTGTGTTTCGGTAAAAATAAAAAACGGATCAGAGGCTACAGGTACCAGCGCGCCTTTTCACTCTTCACCCACCAGCTGCTTCTGTCAGCCGCTTTCACGTACTATCCCCTCAGCGGGTTGTTAACTACTGCCTGACGCATTCATGCTAGCCCCAGGCATTCTCTAGCCTAGCACAGCTTCCAGAACAGTTTGTCTATCTGCCCGCCGGGAACTTTGCTCACATCCCCTGTAGCCTGTAAAATCAAAGCTCTAGAAACTTGTAATTTAACAATTAGGTTTATATGTTAAATTCTCAATCCACAATACATCCACACAATACATTCACTGCCAAAAAAGATTTAAACCGCCCACCTAAACAAGATAAAATTCACCTAGTCCACCCGAATCTGGATCATCCTGCTCCGTCGTCTCCATCTTGATTCTCCCGCTTCTTCTCCTCTCTTGTTCCTAGACTTTTTTCCCCATCTACTCATTCAACGATAGGCTTTGCCTTATCCTGGACCCGCCTTGCTGCATAATGACATCATCCTACATATTTGTATTTTTTAAATTTTTACTTTATTTTCAATTGTGTGTGTGTGTGTGTGTGTGTGTGCGTGTGTGTGTGCAGGTGCCCACAGAGACTAGAGGCATTGGAGCCCCTGGAGCTGCCTGCTGTGGGTGCTGGGCACCTAGCTCAGGTCCTCAGGAAGAGTAGTACAGCCTCAGAACCACGGAGCCATCTCTTCTGCTCCAACAAGTGCTCATAACTGCTGTCGTGTCACCTACTCAGCTCTTAACATGCAGAAGGTCATCAAGAGAAACTAGAAAACAGGGACCAACATGAACTATAAGAAAAAAAAAACTGAAATAAAAATGAAATGTTAATACACCTGCCCAAGGTATTTGGAACTGGCAAGGTGAATATTAAATTCCCTAAATTGATTCTGTTTTCTATCTATCTGGGTTCCTTAAAGCCAGACAGGGAGGTTTACAGCTGCAGTCCCAGCACATAGAAGGATGAGGCAAAACTAAACCAGCCGGGGCTACATGGCTAGTTCCAGGACAGGCTAGGTCACAGAGTCAAATCTTACCTCAAAAAGAGAGTCCAAAATGAAGAAAAAAATTGTAGTTGTCTTCAATCAAATTTTTATTCAAATTTACTAAATTTTCTTGGGGATTGAATATCAAAGTTGGTGCTATTCTGGTGCCAGACTGAGTGAGACAACTGTAAAAATATAAATAAGTAATGGGTGGATGCTCCACAGGTACATTCGTGAGTGGGGGTTAAGATCGTCTCAGTTTTGGGGACCTGCGACTGCAGACAGGAATTGGAAAATGATTGTGCTGACCTGCCATCATCAGTTTCACACGCCAGGAAGGTGGAAGTTCCCATTTGGTCCCAGCAACTATTAAAACACTTCTCAAAGTCAACAGTTCCCTTTGGATGCCTAGGAGAGGCAAGGTCACAGCACAGGGCAAACGGCTGCTCCAGAATCAGACAAACGGCTGGACTCACAGCACACTGAAGCAGAGACCTCCATGGGAACCACTGCTTTGGTAGGGAAACCCAAATGTTAATAAATGGCTAAAGGTTAAGTCTGAAAATTAAAAATTCCAAGGCCAAGTCCTCAGGCCTCGCCCACTTCAGTGAGCTCCAAATCTAAGAGTTCAACCAGACCCCTAAGAGAAAATTCCCTTGACTCAAACCCGGCGAGGTGGTGGGCAGGAGGGAACGAGCATTCTGAAACACAGTCAACGGTTCTCTTTCTTAAGTTCTGTGGCCAGGAGAAACTAGTTCAACAGAACCTAGGGTTTGACCTGATCTAACTGACCTGAAGGACAAGAGACACCAAACCCATGCCAAGTACAGCCTTCCACACAGAAAGGAAGTAGCAACTCCAGCCCAATCCAGTTCCCATGTTCTAACCCAAAGGGGAAGAAAACAGAGAAACAGCTTCTCTTGAAGACTGGGAACAAATAATCACATATCAATATTATTTTGCAAACTTGTTTTTGGGGCTGGCAAGTTGATTGAATGTGTAAGAGCGTTTGCTGTTCTTGCAAAGGACCCAGGTTCAATTCCCAGCACCCACATAGAAGTTCATCACCTTCTCAGACACCAAACACAAATGTGGTGCCCAGATGCTCTCACAGGTGAAACAGCCACACACACACACAAAATCATAAAAATAAATCTAAAAAAAATGTTTAAAAACTCGATTGCATGAGATTTAAATTTTTATTTTTTATTGGATATTTTATGTATTTATATTTCAAATGTTATCCCCTTTCCCAGTTTCTCCTCCAGAACTCACCTATCCCATCTCCCCTCCCCCTGCTTCTATGAGGGTGCTTCCCCTCCCGACCACCTACTCCTACCTCACCACCCTGGCATTCCCCTACACTGGGGAAATGAGCCTTCACAGGACCATCTCCTATGGATGCCAGATAATACCATCCTCTGCTACATGTAGGGCTGGAGCCATGGGTCCCTCCATGTGTACTCTTTGGTTGGTGATTTAGTTCCTGGGAGCTCTGGGGGATCTGGTTGGTTGATGTTGTTCTTCTTATGGGTTGCAAACCCCTTCAGCTCCTTCAGTCTTTTCTCTACCTCCTCCATTAGGAACCCTGTTCTTAGTTCAGTGGTTGGCTGTGAGCGTTCACCTCTGTATTTGTCATGCTCTGGCTGAACCTCTCAGGAGACAGCTGTACAGTCTCCTGTCAGTATGCAGTTCTTGGCATCAGCAATATTGTCTGGGTTTGGTGTCTGTATATGGGATGGATGCCCCAAGTGGGCAGTCTCTAGATGGCCTTTCCTTCAGTCTTTGCTCCACACCCCGTCCCCATATTTCCTTTAGACAGGAGCCATTCTGGTTTAAAAATTTGGAGATGGGTTGGTGGCCCCATCCCCCAGCTGGGGACCTTGCCTAACCTCTGGATATGGTCTCTACAGGTTCTCTCTCCCCTTTGTTGGGCATTTCAGCTAATCTCATCCCTGTTGGGTCCTGGGAGCCTCTTGCTTTCCTGGCATCTGGGACTTGCTGGTGGCTACCCCCAGTTCACCATCACCCATTGTTACATACCTCTGTTCAAATTCCTGACCCTCTGGATATCATCTCTGTCTCCTCCCATACCTGATCCTGCCCCACTTCTCCCCCTCCCCCTCTTCTCCTCCTCCCAAGTCTCTCCTACCCTCTACATCCCATGAGTATTTGTTTACCCTTCTAAGAAGAACTGAAGCATCCACATTTTGGACTTCCTTCTTCTTAAACTTCATGTGGTCTGTGAATTGTATCTTGGGTGTTCCAAGCTTTTGGGCTAATATCCACTCATCAGTGAGTGCATACCATGTGTGTTCTTCTGTGACTGGGTTAGCTCACTCAGGATGATATTTTCTAGTTCCATCGATTTGCCAAAGAATTTCATGAAATCATTGTTTTTAATAGCTGAGTAGTATTCCATTGTGTAGATGTACCACATTTTCTGTATCCATTCCTCTGTTGAAGGGCATCTGGGTTCTTTCCAGCTTCTGGCTATTATAAATAACACTGCTATGAACATAGTGGAGCATGTGTCCTTGTTATATGTTGGAGCATCTTTTGGGTATATGCCCAGGAGTGGTATAGCTGGGTCCTCAGGTAGTACTATGTCCAATTTCCTGATGAACCTCCAGACTGATTTCCAGAGTGGTTGTACCAGCTTGCAATCCCACCAACAATGGAGGAGTGTTCTTCTTTCTCCACATCCTTGCCAGCACCTGCTGTCACCTGAGTTTTTGATCTTAGCCACTCTGACTAGTGTGAGGTGGAATCTCAGGATTGTTTTAATTTACATTTCCCTGATGACTGAGGATGTTGAACATTTCTTTAGGTGCTTCTCAGCCATTTGATATTTGAGAACTCTTTGTTTAGCTCTGTACCCTATTTTTAATAGGATTATTTGGTTCTCTGGAGTCTAACTTCTTGAGTTCTTTGTATATTTTGGATATTAGCCCTCTACCAGGTGTAGGATTGGTAAAGATCTTTTCCCAATCTGTTGGTTGCTGTTTTGTCCTAATGACAGTCTCCTTTGCCTTATAGAAGCTTTGCAATTTTATGAGATCCCATTTGTCAATTGTTGATCTTAGAGCATAAGCCATTGGTGTTTTGTTCAGGAAATTTTCTCCAGTGCCCATGTGTTCCAGGATCTTCCCCACTTTTCTTCTATTAGTTTGAGTGTATCTGGTTTTATGTGGATGTCCTCGATCCATTTGGACTTGAGCTTTAGTAAAGTTTCTTCTATGAATGTGGGTGCGCTTGCATTTAGAGCATAGATATTTGGAATTGAGAGTTCATCTTGGTTGATTTTTTTCCTTTGATGAATATGAAGTGTATTTTAATAGAAAATAATAATAGCAAAGCATGCATCCCCTCACACAAATACCACATTTATAAAGGCCAATGACAATAGCATCTTTGACCCCAGTGGAACCCGTCTAAATATCACAAAAAATAACAAGCAGAATAAAAGGCAAGAGACACCATTTGATGTTAAAATAGATATTAGAACCAGACATGGCAAGTATGCTAGAATTATTCAACTGTAGAACCTATTTGTGTGTGTGTGTGTGTGTGTGTGTGTGTGTGTGTGTGTGTGTATGTGTGTGTGTTTACTTTTGAGACAAAGTCACACTGTGTAGCCCTAGATGGCCTGAAATCCACAATGTAGACAAGACTGTGCTTGTACTTTTGGAGACCCTCCTACTTCTGCCTTCCAAGTGTTGGAACTATAATCCTGCACTACCACACCTGGCACTTGACTGTAGAATTTGGAGAACAAGTATTAATGTGCTAGCAGAGAGCAGGGCAAGATAACACATCCCTGTAATTCCAGTACTTAGGCAGGAAGATTGCTGCAAGTTCAAGGCTAGCCTGGACTACAAGGCCAGTACCATCAGGTCAGCAAGGGCTGAAAGGCGACTGTCTCAAAAAAGAAAAAAATTTGATGACAGATGGTAGACAAACAGGTAAGTAGATACATAGAGGGATAGATAGATAGATAGATAGATAGATAGATAGATAGATAGACAGACAGACAGACAGACAGATGGATGAATAGAATGGCGGATTAGACCCTCACTCAATTGTAATTCAGTGAAAGAAAGTCAAGACCATAATAGCTTCTCTTCCTACAAGAGGCAATCATTGAAAACAAAGGAAAGAAGCCAGATCTCTGCAAAGCAGCATGCAGGAGCAGCTGCAGATGGCTGCCTGTCTGCACCACGCACCCTGAAAGGCTTGCTGAGATCTGCCCTACTTGACCTGCCTATGCAAGCAACGATGCAGGAACAGAGAAGTAGGATGTTGCGTTCACTGCAGTCATGGCAGATCCACAAACCAGCTGGATCTAAACAACCACGCCTGCTGCAAACAGAGGCGGCTTGAGTCCTGGTGGGGCAACTATTTCAAGTTAAAATGGTGAACAGTAGCCCAGGCATGACCACAGCAGAGCCTCGGAGTTTTAACCCAAGCTGGGGCTCTCAGCACTGGGGATAAAGTATCTCCATGAGTTCAGGCTAGTCTCATTTACATAAGGAATTACAGGCAATCCAGAGCTAAAGACTCTATCTCCAAAACAAACAAATCAGAAATCCAACCGTTTGTAACAAGAATGTGTAACCAACCAAGCTTGGGAAAGTCAATTGTCCAGTACACATGAAACACATATGGGTGGAAACTACCCAAATTCTACTCCATGCGGATGACTGGAGCTGAAAATGAGGACGTGCTGGCACCTACTGGACACTGAGCAAAAGCCCAACAGAAAAGGTAATTGGTTATATTCCACTCTCCACTAGGACATTGCACACCCAGGAATCTGGTTTTAGGGGGGTTGAACTGGAGCTCTAACCCTCAGTGCCCTGTCAGTTTGCTACAGGAGACATCACAGGAAAAGAAGGAACTCAATAGTATCCTGTCTAGGAAGAAATCCTGACTAACGTTATATAAAATACATATGATACACGCTACATATTACATAATACATGCGGAGGGTCGTTGAACTCAGAGGTTTGTATGTGTTGAGCAAGCACCATGTGCCTTTTTTTTTTTTAAATCTTCACGTTATATAAGTATCCTTTAATAGTTTTGTTTTGGTTTTTATGTTGCCTGATTAGGGTTCGTGATTACTCTGTGCTCCCACACTCATCCTATTGTGGACTCTCTATCATTCCCTCCTCTCTCTCTTTCCAATGCCTTCTCCCGTTACCTCTTTTTTTTTTTTTTTGATTCAATAAAGTTTTATTTTCCCAAATGTACAGCTGATTGAATCTGTTTATGCATCTTCATCAGCAGCTGGGGCATCTCCACCCTTTGTGTTTCTGGTGTAAATTACTTGGGCTCTGTGCTTTGAAACCAGCTTGATAAGTCCTTTACTAAGTAGCTCCTGAAGGGCTGCCCTGGCCAAGGAACCTTGAATCTTCAGTCTCTCGGAGACCACAGTTGGAGTAATAAGCTTATAGTTGGGAACTTCCTTCAAAGTTTGTCGTAAGTAGCTTTGTCAAACAGGACGAAATTGTTCAGCTTGTCCCGAACTTTGCCTTTGGACCACTTCTTCTTTTTGGCCTTGCCACCAGATTTATTTACTGGGTCTTTGTCTTTTTTGGCCGACTTTCCGGCATCCTTCTTCTTCTTCTTGTCGTCTTTGGGTGGCATGGCAAAACTCAGAGAGTAGTCCCGTTACCTCTTAATTATAATTTTCTGTGGCTTCCTCAAACTGTTGATCCTAATAATAGCCCAACTTCATTCTTCCGTCTGTTTTTCTCATTTGCTCTAACACTGATGCCTGACCTTTCGCAGCCTGTTTCCTAGCCTTTGTAACTAGTCACTTGGTGCACACTGCACCGGCTTTGTTTCTTTGTATCCCAATAGTTATTAAAGTTAAATACTATGCTATTAACATAATGTGATGGCTTCTACGGTTAATAGCCTACTCTTGGAGTGGTGCAGTGGATAGTGCCCGACACAGTGGCACAAGGACGGGGATTCAGCTACTGAATCCCACCACTCACGGTGGGAAGGAGTGACAACAGCCTCGCTAGTCCTACCGAAGCGTTGCAGACACCTCAACTGGAAAAAAGCAGCTGGATTTAAAAACCCAACCAATGAATTAACCCTAAATGCACAAGTAACAATAAAGAAATTCAAGAGACATGAAGAAATCAAAGCGATGTGACCCCACCGAAAAATGCCAGTTCCCCAGTGATGGAGAGAATAAAAGTGAATCAGATGAAATCCTGCACACACAAAAATTGAAAGAATAATCGTAAGAATGTGTAATAAATCAAAGAAGATGCAAATATACTTCTAAATGAAATCAAGGAGCATCCAAATAGGCAATATACCACGGAGATGGTTCACACCAATGCTTGTTGTAGCATTGTCCACAGTAGTGAAGTTATACCTCTCAACAGAACGCATGAAAATGTGATATATGTTCACAATGGAATTTTGTACAACCATAAACAAGATAATCTCTTGTTACATTCATTTTTAGGAAAATAAATGTAACAAGAGATTATTTAAGTAAATTAAGTCAGATTCAGAAAGGCAAAAGTCACATTTTATTATTTGTGGGTCTTGGATTTTATACAGATATATAAAATCATATGTACACATGACATAAAGTAGCTATCTCGTGAAATGAAGAGGACTAACAGGAGCGAAATGGGTGGAGGAGCAAGGGTTAGATTCAGCTTCTCCAAAATCATTCAAGACAAAAGATGATAAAATGAAATATTTAGTATTAAGAGAAAATAATCCATCAAGCTATGATTTGTGTGAAATCATACTTGGGGACTGTGAGAAGAAGGAAAACAATATCAGTTAGAAATGTGTATCTATAGTTGGTGGTGGTGCTGTGCTTCTTTAATTCCAGCACTCAGGAGGCAGAAGCAGGCAGATATCTGAGTTTGAGGCCATCTTGGTCTACAAAGTGAGTAGACAGGACAGCCAGAGCTACACAGAGAAACCCTGTCTCACCTAAAAAGTAAAGAGCATGAAGAAGTAAATAAGTGAAGATGCATTAAGATATATTTATTAGTCTTAATTCACGAAACAGATGACATTGTGTTAAAAACAATAGCAATAGCATGTTGGTTGTGCATGCACACATATGTTTAGAAGCAAGTAAAATGTGTGACATCAGTGATGTAAAGGGGGGCAGAAAATTCACGATTGTTGTTGCATGTCTGAGAGTCCTAACCCATGCTGGCCTCACACTTGCTGTGTAGCTGAAGGTGATCTTACTTCTGATTCTTCTGACTCCACCTCCCAGGTGCTGGGATGGTAGGCATGTGACACAATGCCTGGCTCAAAATTATTATTTTAGCCCGACTAAACTACCTGTAATTTAGTATAGTTTTATTTGAAAGTTGGATGTGTCATGAATATATATTGCAGCTCTGGAACAGTCATTTTAGAAATATGTATGTATGTATGTATGTATGTATGTATGTATGTATGTATGTATTATGCATGTATGTATATTGGATCCATGAGTCACCCCCAAACCACACAAACACGAATCTCAGACAAAGATGGTTTATTGAATACACACCCTAAGATTGATTGATCAGAGTCATAGCTGAGGCTACGGCATCGAACATCTTTTTCTGTCATAAAGAAAAAAAAAACACAAAAACCACAATGAACTCATATGTAGGAAGTGTTGCCTGGTGGTTCAGCTCTGATCCAAGCCATTTTAGATGTAACAGTTCATACTGACATTTAACTTGATATGTAAAGTTTTGTGAAATTTTTTAAGATTAACAAACTTCATACAGAACATATAAAACATGACAGGGTATGTCAGCATGACCCTGCTCTGAGTCAAGAGTTTTTTCGTGTGTCAATGACTAGCAGGCATATTACAGCATCAATATGAAATAGCTGGCAGACATGGAACAAAATGACTACAGCTATGCTGGAGGGGCAGACGTGTGTGTGTGTGTGTGTGTGTGTGTGTGTGTGTGTGTGTGTGTGTGTGTGTATGTGTGTGTTTGTGTGTGTATGTGTATGTATGTATGTCCTGCTAAAACTAGGGGAAAAATGAAATTATAGGAGCTGTTTAACTAAGATGAGAAGTATGGCAATGTGCCTCAAGGTAGTGTGTTTTCCAAGCATGCAAAAAGCCCTGGGTTCCATCCCCAGCAGAGCAAAGATAGAAAGGAAGAAGAGAGAGGGGAACAGGAAACAGGGAAAAGGCCATGTGGGAGGAATATCCAATAGTGATGGTGTGGATGAGTCAACAATGGCAGTAATGACTTTGATGTCAGTAACCTAGGAACAGTCCTTAAAAAAAAAACTAGAGAACAGACCAAAAGAAAGACTTGATTATGTTTTGTCTACAAAAAAAATCCACACTAGAATTGGCTCAGCCAATAAAAATGCTTGCTGCTTAAGCTTGAGAACCTGAATTGGATCCTTGAAACCCACAGTGGAAGGAGAAAACAGCTTCTAAAAGTTGTCCTGGGGCTGGGGATTTAGCTCAGTGGTAGAGCGCTTACCTAGGAAGCGCAAAGCCCTGGGTTCGGTCCCCAGCTCCGAAAAAAAGAACAAAAAAAAAAAAAAAAAAAAAAAAAAAGTTGTCCTCTGACCTCCATTCTTGCACCATGGCACATATGCATGGACAGCACATACATGCACACACACACACACACACACACACACACACACAGACATACACAGACACACACACACACCTATAAGAAATAAAATTAATAAATAATTTATTTTTTAAAAATCCCATATTAAATAAAAGATAAATATAGAGTAAACATAAGTGTGTAAAGAAAAACACACCAGTCAAAACAAGAGGAGTTGTATTAATTTCAGGCAAAGAAATATCAAGGAGCACAGAGTCATCAGAGACAAAGAATATTACACAATGATAAAGAAATCAGTTATTCCAAATGACTTAACAATTCTTTTTTATTTTTTGGTTTTTAACAATTTGGGTTTTTTTTTAATATTTATTTATTATGTGGTGTGATAATGCATACCTTTAATCCCAGTACTCAGGAGGCAGAGACAGGCAGATCTGTGAGTTCGAGGCTAGCCTGGTCTATATAGTGAGTTCCAGAACAGCTAGGGCTACACAGTGAGACTCTGTCTCAACCTTCCCCCAAATTTTATTTTATGTGTATGGGTGCTTTGCCTGCATGTAAGTATGTACACTGCCTACATGCTTGATGCCTAGAAAGGCCAGAGAGGGTGCTGGATCCCCTGAAACTGTAGTTACAACGGGTTATGAACCAAGGTAGGTCCTCAAAAGAAAAGCAAAGATGAACAGACAGCTTCACGTGCTTGCTGCAAACCTCTGCACCCTCTATCAGAAATGGATGGATTCCACAGGCAGAAAATTCTTTAAGGCATCCCTGAACTCATTCATCAAACCAATGGATATAATCAGCATCTATACAATAAGTCATCCAAAAACAGACAAATGTTTAGTATTCTGAAGCTCAAATAGAATATGCACAAATGCCGACCACACTGTGGGCCATAAAGAACTCCCTAGCAATTTCAAAGAACCAAAATTACATAATGTCTGTTCTCAGAACACAATTGAATTAAACTAGAAGCCAGTTCCAAGTTGGTGGCACACACCTTTAGTCCTGACGCACAGGAAGCAAAGCCAAATAGATCTCTGTTCAAACAACAACACATACACAAGCACACACACAAACCATGAAGCAAGCAGGGGGAAGTCCAAAAGTTAAAAAATATTTTGAACTAAGATAAAAATGAGGATGGCTCATGGAGAGATGGCTCGTAGATAAGAACACTGGCTGCTCTTGTGGAGGGTCTGGGTTCAAGTCTCAGCATCCACTCACAACTGTCTGTAACTCCAGTTCCAGAGGATCTGACACCCTCACACAGACACACATATAGGCAAAGCTAAAACACATAAGATTAAAAATAAGTAAATCATTAACCAAAAAGAAAACCATGAAAACACTGCTTTTTGAAATTTGTGGAACATAGTAAAATTCAAGGAAATAGCAGTGAATCCACATATTAGAAAAAATGTTTATTTGATACTCTAAGTTTCCACTTTAGGAAACTAAAAATAGATGAGAACATAAAGTCCAAGTAGGCAGAAGAAGAAAAGAATAAGGATAGAAATCAATGAAGTTGAAATTAGAAAAGTAAACACTGGCTTTTCGAAGTGATCAATAAAATTAATAAAGCCAGAGTATGAAAAAGAGGGAGAAGATACAAAATACTAACATCAAAATGAGAAAGAAGGCATTGCTACAGATCCTGTCACCTTAAAGGGATAGTACAGAAGCACTCTGAATACCATCATACCTACAGACTGGGAAAGGAAAAGTAAAATGCTCTTTTTTTAAAGATACACAGAATAGTTAGCAGCAGCAGCAACAAAACAAATAAAAACAAACAAACAAACAAAAACAACAAAAACAAAAACCTGAAACAAATAAGCAAGGTTTCAAGCTACAAAGTTAACAATACAATACAAAAGTCTGTCGTTCTCCTATATACCACAACGAACAAGTGGTATCCGAAATAAAAATAAACACACAATATGGTTTGGTTTGGCTATATATACCTGTAGTCACAGCACTCAGAAGACTGAGACAGGAGGATTGCTGCCTGGGCTGCACAGTGAATTTGAGTCCAGCCTGGGCTATGGAGCCAGACCCTGCTGCCATCAGAAAAGTAATAGTAACAAAATAAAAACACAGTATTGTTCATTATAACTTAATATAAAAATCTATGATGAAAACACTATAACTCCAATGAATAAAATAAAAACTGTGGGGGATGCAGAGATAAACCTTGTGAGGAAGAAGTGGGACCGAGAACAAGGCCCCATAAACTCCTTTGACTCCTTGAAGAGTCCTGATCTACTGTACACAGTGTATGATCTGACAAGGCTCACAGCACTCTGGTGAGACAACACAAAAGACCCCAAGCCAGAGCAGTGGCTGCTTCTTTGGTCTTCACTAAAATCTACCCAGGGGATTGGACCCTCCCCCAACAGGCTCTTGGACAGTTGAGTCAGATATGGCTAAACAACACAGGTTGTACCCCAATTTGCCCTTGAATACATAGGCGTACCCTAATTGGCTAGAAAGTTTATATAAGCTTGTGTAATAAACAATAAAGTTAGATCTGCACTCTGATGCTGGTTTCCAGAGTCTGAATTCCAGCATCTTTGTGGGCTCCATCTCCACTTTCTCCCCACTTCCCAGTCCCTGTTCTCACAAAAGATACATGGGGAATTTCTATGTTTGTGGATAAAAGGCGTAATATTATCAAATTGTCACTCTATGTCATGAGCTATACATTCATAGTTAAACTCAATAAGCATATCAGAGAACTGTTTTGTGTATATGAAGAAACTGATTCTAAAATTCATTTGAAGTCCTGGGGATGTGGCTCAGTGATTAAAATTATGTATGTAGAAAAAGAAAAGCAGCCCTAAAATTCATACGGAAACACAAATATCCCCCAATAACTAAAGCAATCCTGAGCAAAACAGGTGATACTGTAGGCATCACAACACTTGTCTTCAAACTCAACTAGAAAACCATAATAACAGAACAGCATATTACTGGCACACAACAGACATGGGGATCAATGGAACGCAGTAGATGTTCTAGAAGTAAATCCACACAGCTGCCACTATTTGATTCCAGACAAGATTACAAAAACATATATTGTAGTAAAGATAACCTCTTTTAAAAAAAATGGTGCTGAGAAATTTAAATACAAACACGTTGACGACTCAAATAAGATCCTTTTCTCTTACCCTCTACAAAAATCAACTCAAAATGCATAAAAATAAATCTACATGTAAGACCTAAAACATTGAAGGTATAATAGAAAAATGAAGGGGAAACATTTCGAGCTCAAAGTCTACAGAATGATTTTCTGGTTAAGAGTCTAATAGCTCGGGGTTGGGGATTTAGCTCAGTGGTAGAGCACTTGCCTAGGAAGCGCAAGGCCCTGGATTCGGTACCCAGCTCCGGAAAAAAAGAACCAAAAAAAAAAAAAAAGAGTCTAATAGCTCAAGCAATAATACAAAGAATTGATAAATGGGTTACATTGAATTTAAAGGCTTTGACAGAACAAAAGATCAGCAGAAAAACCCAAATCCAGAGAAAATCCTTTCTAGTTAGTTATCAGACAGACGATAAATATCCAAAATGTATAAAGAATTTGAGCTAGAGGGATGGCTCAGTGGTCAAGAGCTCTGACTGCTCTTCCAGAGGAATAGGATTGATTCCCAGCACCCACTGTATAAGTGTCTGCAGTTCTAGTTAATATGATCCTTTTCTGGCCCCTGAGGGCACCAGGCACAAAATGTGATGCAGAGACATGCATGCAGGCAAAACACCCATACACATCAAATAAAATAATGCTGATTTTAAAGTTGAAAAACATCATACATAGAAATCTTTACAGAAACCCTTCTTAAACATTAAATATATAAAGGACTTAAATTTAGTTCTTTATATATTTAATGCAAATAATCCAAGCAATAAGCCAATGAGATGAAAAGACACTTCAAATGAAGGAGTGGGGCTAAAGACCTTAAGAGACACCTCACTCAAGAAATCATACCAGTGGCAAGAAGCATATGCAGAGATGCTCCACTCTTAGCCCCATCCACTGCGAGAATGAAGACCATCCTCAGCAGTCAGACTGTCAACATTCCAGAAAATGTCGACATCACTCTGAAGGGTCTCACAGTCCTTGTGAAGGGCAACTCTGCAGAGGGACTTATCACATCAATGTAGAGCTGAGTCTTCTTGGAAAGAAAAAGAAAAGGTTCCGTGTTGACAAATGGTGGGGTAACAGAAAGGAACTGGCCACTGTCAGAACCATCTGCAGTCATGTTCAGAACATGATCAAGGGTGTGACACTGGGCTTCCATACAAGATGAGGTCTGTGTATGCTCACTTCCCTATCAACATCGTTATTCGGGAGAATGGGTCTTTGGTTGAAATCCAAAATTTCTTGGGTAAAAAATACATCTGAAGGGTTCGGATGAGAACAAGTATTGCTTGTTCTGTCTCTCAAGCCCAGAAGGAGGAACTAATCCTTGAAGAAAATGATACTGAGCTTGTTTCAAATTCAGCGGCTCTGATTCAGCAAGCCACACAGTTAAAAACAGGGATATCAGGAAGTTTTTGTATCTATGTACCTGCGAAGGGAACCGAGCAGCAGGCTGACAAGTGAGACCTCAGTTTCTTAGCTCCAGAAACAAGATCCTGATCACAAGTACAATTTGGGCTCGTCAGGGAGAATAAAAGGCTTATATATTAAAAATAGAAGACAATGATCCACATGGTGTGTTATCACAGCAACAGGAAGTAAGCCAGCAAGTGAATACCACTACACTCCTGTCAGAAGAGCCACAGTCCAGAGCAAACCGGATGCTGACAAGGATGTGGAACAACTGAAACTTTCATCTGTTACTAGCAGGAAGACAACTTGATGTTTCAGCAATGGTTAGTGTCGTCACCTTGACAGGATCTAGAATCACTTAGGGGATAAACCTCTAGTCACGTCTATGAGAGTTTCCAGACTGGATTAACTGAGGGGAGACTTACCCTCAACGTGGCACCATTCTATTAATGGAGATCCTGGACTAAATAAAAGGGAGAGAGAAGGCTGAGCACCAGCATCCATAGCTCTCTCCTTCCTGACTGTGGATGCAGTAAGGCTAGTCACCCCATTCTCTTGTCACCATGCTTTCTTTGCCACCATGAGCTGTGTCCCTTTGAACTGTAAGCCAGAATAAACCCTTCCTCCCCAGAGTTGCTTTTTGTCCAATATTTAATCACAGCAATGAGAAAAGTAACTGATACAGTTTCTTCCAAAATGTAACAAAAATTTAACACAGAATCCAACACTCATAGTTCTTGTATTTACCTAAAGAAGTTAAAGACTATGCTACACACCAATTATATGTTTATAATTAAGCTCCATCCATCCTTCCTAATCATGGGAGCAACACTTTTTTTTAAGAATTTTTATTTTTCACTTTTGAGACTTTCAAATATGCATACAATGTGTTTTGATCAAAGCCACCCCCACATCCTCCCCTCCAATCACTCCCCAATCCCCACTACCACTTCACACACACCCCAATTTCCTGTGCTTTAAATAAAACAAAAACAAAAAAAGAAACAAAACAAAACAAAACAAAAAAACCTCCAGTTTCGTTTAATGCTGCTTGTATGTGCAAGAATGTAGGGCCATCTGCTGGCAGCTTCTGGGCGGGGATGGGGGATTGGGGGTTGGGGTGGGGAGCATATCTCAGAAGAAAGCTGACTCTTCCTCTCCCGGCAGCCATCAGTTGCAAATAGCTAGAGGTGGGGCTTCATGAGCCCCTCTCCTGTCTGTGCCAGGATTTTGATAGCTTGATGGCTTGACCTGGTGCAGATTTTGTACATGCATTCACAGCCACTGAAACACAATGTCTGTCGTAGATGAACGGATAACACATCGCAGTCCACCCAGACAATGGAGAACTACTATTCAGCACCTAAACTAAATGAACTTTTGAGTCAGAAAAAGTCATGGAAAAAAACCTTAAATATTTACATTACTAGATAAAGGAAGCAAGTATGAAAAAAAAATTACATCAATTGTAGATTCTAAATACACAGCACCCTGAAAAACGCAAAAGTATGGAGACAATAGAAAAGGTGACTGATGAGCTAGGAATACAGTTCAGTAGTATACTATGTGCAAAGGCAAGGCCCTGGACTCAATCCCCAGTATGGGGGGGGAGGCAGTGTACTAAGCGGAATGGGCAAACAAGCACAGAGGCTTTTTAAGGAAGTGAAACACCCTGTATGGAAATATGTCATAGGTAAATCTCATTGTATATTTGTACAAACCCATAGAATGTACCACACTAAGAGCTTGTGCAAACATAAACTGGGGGTTTGGGCTTATTGTGATTTTTGTCAATTTAATGAATCACTTGCAGTAAATGTACTAATCTGGTAGAGGAAATTAATAAGTGAGAAGCTATATCTGTGTGAGGGCGAGGGGCAAGCATCATTGGATCCTTCGCATGTTACTGTGAACCTAGAGCTAGTCTACAACATTGAAGTATTCAGAAATAACAATAGCAATTGTACCTTCACCTACGATTCTCTCTGCTAATTAAAGCCATCTGTGTACAAAATAATTGCATGTGTGAGTGTCTTTCAGAGTCTCAAAATCCAAAGCAAAACTGCTCATTAAAAGCATTTATTTCCAGGGCATAAAAGATTCTAGCTATACACAAATATATTTCTTCAGGTCCAACATTCTGGTCAGCAGTTAAGTATAGTTTAGAGTCAAAAGAAATCATTTCTCTGGCTCCGGGATAAGAAAACAGAGAATTCATCTGAGAATGCTACATACCATTGGGAGAACAGCAATAGGTTCTCTAGGACACAGTGTACATATGTGAGTGGAACTTGAGCACCTTATTCCTCTGGTCTCCTGGGAGAGCAAAATATTATGAGCAGAGGAAATGCTACCAGTGTGTTTTGACCAAGCCAGTTTGGTCTGTCAACAGGTTCTCCAGAGCAGGAGCGAGGATTAAAAAGAAAAAAAAAAAAATTAGACAAACTGTAGCATGACTCCAGCCAACTCCAGCCAGTTCTGAGGCTGAAGCAGGTTTATTATTTCCCAGTCTGCTTTTATACCACTTTAAGTACATGCAAAATAGTTAGATTAGGTATGGATCAAGAACAAGCAAGGCAATAAACAAAATCCTGTAAACACCTTTCTTGGGGCTGGTCAGGATGACCAAGACAAAAGGACTGACTGCCACACAAGCTCAGTGGAGACTGAGCCTGCTCTGAGGTTTGCATTAACTCAAATGTAAATGTTCTTAATCTGGGCCTATTTCCCGAGTCCTGGCCCAAAGCCAGATTCCTGCCTTGAGTTTACTTCTTTTGTCCTGGCCCAAGTCAGATTCCTCCCAAGTGTCTAGAAGCAAGTGGTCCTTTGGCTCTCTACAGTGTATAAAGAAAATTGTGAAGAATGAATAAGACAGAACACAGGTATGGCTTCTCACTGGTCACTGACTAGGCACTGTCTAGGGACTGTCTGGATTACTGGAAAGGACCTGTGAGGGTCACCTGTCCCCTCTGGAATCTACATGAAATTTGATTAGTATTCCTTCTTAACCTTTTGATTAAGAGCAAGTGAAATTTTATTTGTAAGTTACATTTCTCTCCCTCTCTCTCTCTCTCTCTCTCTCTCTCTCTCTCTCTCTCTCTGGATATCAAGAAGAGCATGCATATTGATTATTTTCGTGGATTTCATCTTAGATTACTGTCCTGACTTCTCAGCCTGGGAAAGAAGTGGTCAAAGAACTGGAGGAAGGGTTGAAAGATATAAACCTACTTAGCGTCAGAAGACTGCAGGTGGTAGAGGTCACAAAAGGCATCCAAGAGCATACAGACTCACCATCTCCTATTGAAGAACCCAGCAATGATGGTAAGGATTCTTTTTGCTGTTTCCTATGCTGATCTTGACCTAGCAATCCTCCTGCCTCAATTTTTTTTCTTTTATGTGGGGCTGGAGTGCTTAAGATCACTTGCTGCCCTTACAGAGGATTCAAGTCCAGTTCCCAGCACCCACATGGTGGCTTGCAACTGTCTGTAACTCCAGTTCTAGGGGACCCCATGCTCTCTTCTGGTTTTGGTGAGGTACTGGATGTACACATGGTACAGAAACATACATGTAGGCAAAGCACCCATATGCAACGAAAATAAATAAACCAACTATTTTTTAAAGGAAAAAAAAGTAGGTCCACACCTGTAATTGAAGCATTTAGGAAAAACAAGGGGGGGGGGAATGATACAAATTTTCAGAATTTTGTGACAAAAAGCACTTAGAACAGTGCCTGCCACAGATAAATACCATGTTCTGATATTAAGAATAAAATAATAGAGTATTTGTAGTGCTTTTTAATACACCTATTACTAAGAGAAATTAAAATTCTAATGATTTATTGTTTTATTAAAAAATAAATAGTCACCACGGTACTTTTAGCTTAGAAGTCTCTCATAATCCCATGACCTGTTGCACTACTGTCCCTGTTGCACCATTCTCTCCATTGCACTACTGTCCCCGCTGCACTACTGTCCCTGTTGCACTACTGTCCCCATCGCACTACTGTCCCTGTTGCACTACTCTCCAAGATGCACCATTCTCTCCATTGCACTACTGTCCCCATCGCACTACTATCCCCATCGCACTACCTTTATTTCTGTACATTGACTTCAGTTGTCCTGTCATATCTATGTTGCATAGGCATACTTTATGTGGTTTTTTTGTTCTCATACAGCATAATACAAAACTAACAGTTCTCATGACACTTCTTTTCTGCTTTTTATCTATTTTTGCTCCTTTTTTTTTAACTTTTAAAAGCAAATAAGGAGGTATTAGCCCAAGAAACAGATATAAGCTCTAACAGGGAAATCTGTATGCTTTTTTTTTTTTAAACCCTATTTTCTCTCTTTGTGTGTGAGCCTGTATTTACAGCAAATTACTAATGATCTTAATCAATTTAGGATCTGGTAACTCCTGCTAATTCTAGCACCCAGCATTAACCTCATAAAAAGCCATAAAGCATGGAAACAGTGTTGCTATCTTCTTTTTGGATTTTTGTTGTTGTCATTTCATTTGATATTAGTATGTGTATTTGCACATATGTGTGCATGTGGACACATGTATGTAGAAGTTAGAGGACAACTTTTGGGAGTTTGTTTTAGCTTCCACCTTGTTTCAAAGCAAGATATCTCTGGTTTCTGCTGTTCTGTATACTCCAGGATAACTGGTATGCACGCTTCCAGACAATTCTCTCTGCCTCCTAAGAATGCTGGGAATACAGATGGCATGCCACATCTTTCTGTGTCCTCCAGGGATCAAGCTCAGATTGTTGGGCTTGTGAGGCAAGTGCTTTCACCCACTGAACTACATTTCACCCCAGAAATAAAGTTTTGCTTTCCTATTTGCTGCAGTGCTGGAGTTCAAAGTTAGTACCTTGCACCAAAGCAAGCATTCTACCACCGAGCTAATCTCCATCTCGCTCCTTAGGAATAAATCTTGGGAGCTGGAGAGATGATTCAGTTAAGAGTACTTTTGCTTGTGGCAGTTTGAATGAAAATGGCCTCCATAGGCTCATAGTTGTTGCAAACTTAGTCCCCATTTGATGAATTGTTTGGAAAGGGTTAGGAAGTGTGGTCTTATTGGTGGGTGTGTGCCAATGTCAGGTCTAGTCTGTCTGTCTGTCTGTCTGTCTCCCATTACATGTGAATCAGGATATAAAGCTCTCTTCTATGCTCTAGTGCCATGTCTATCCTGTTTCCCAGCATAATGGCCATGGACTAACCCCCTGAAACTGCAAGAAAGCCGCCAACTAAATGTTTTCTTTTATGAGTTTCCTTGGTCATGGTGTCTCTTCACAGCTGTGAAGTAACTGTGATGGTTTGTATATGCTTGGCCCAGGGAGTGGCACTATGAGGAGGTGTGACCTTGTCGGAGTAGGTATGTCCTTGTTGGAAGAAGTGTGTCACTGTGGGCATGGGTTTTAAGACCCTAGTCCTAGCTACCTGGAAGCCAGTCTTCTAGCAGCCTTCAGATGAAGATGTAGAGCTCTCAGCTCCTGCTGCACCATGCTTGCCAGACGCTGCCATGCTCCTACTTTGATGATAATGGGTTGAACTTCTGAACCCGTAAGCCAGCCCCAATTAAATGCTGTCCTTTATAAGACTTGACTTGGTCATGGTGTCTGTTCACAGTAATAAAACCCTAACTAAGACAGTAAGACAATGTTCTTCCAGAGGACCCAGGTTTGGTTCCTATCACTTATTTTGGAAAGCTTACAACCACCTTTAAATACAGCTCTCAAGGATCCAAGGCCGCCTTCTTGCTTCCTCAGGCACCCATATACATATGGCATACATTCACACAATCACATACATAATTTTTTTTCATACAAGAAAGAAATTTCAACAGGGATACCTGTCTTAGTTAGGGTTTTATTGCTATGAAGAGACACCATGACCACTGCAACTCTTATAAAGGCAAACGTTTAATTGAGGCTGGCTGGCAGTTTAGAGGTTTTAGTCCACTATTGTCACAGTGGGAACCATGGCGGCTTCAGAAGGAGGCTGTGTATCACACTGGGTATAACGTGAGCATAGGAGACCTCAAAGTCTGCCCCCACAATGACATGTTGGGAATTGGTTCTAATGTTTTTTAATTAATCCCCCAAATGGGGAATCTCTGTATCCAAATGCTGAAGGTCCTTGTCCCTAATTGGTTTTTGATCAATCAATAAAGAGCCAACAGCCAATGGCTGGGTAGGTAGACTGAGGCAAGACTTTGAGATTTGTGCAGGCTTGGAACCAGGAGAGAGGAAGGAAGCAGAGATCACCGTTATGGGGAAGGAGGAAAACCAGATATAAAGGCCTGCCAACCTGTGAGAACCAGGGAAAGCGGCCACAGAGGCCACTTCCCCACTTGTGTTTAGGGTAGCAGAGATGGAATATAGATTTTAAAAGATGTTAACTCAGGAGTACTGGAGGGGAATGTTTGCTAGCAGCTGAAAGGATTAGAAATGCCCAGCCTTTCAAGGTGTGTGTGTGTGTGTGTGTGTGTTTCTGGATTCTTTTGAGAATCCAGAGGACTCTGGTGGGTGGCTGGGAGCACAAAATGGTTAGCTAAATTCCCACTACAGTGACACACTTCCTCCAGCAAGGCCACACCTACTCCAACAAAGCCACACCTCCTATTAGTGCCACTTCCTATGGGCCAAGCATTCAAATACATGAGTCTGGGGCTGGAGAGATGGCTCAGTGGTTAAGAGCACTGGTTGTTCTTCCAGAGGTCCTGAGTTCAATTCCCAGCAACCACATGGTGGCTCACAGCCATCTGTAATGAGATCTGATGCCCTCTTCTGGTGTGTCTGAAGACAGCTACAGTGTACTCATATATAAAATAAATAAATAAATAAGTATTTAAAAAAAATACATGAGTCTGTGGAGGCCATCACTGTTCAAACCTCCACAGGTACATATTATCATACTTCTTGGGGCTGTACCTAAAGAAGTTAGATTTGGATGGAAGGAACATGATGGTGGAGAAAACATCAGTATCATTAGAATTGAATTCAGTCCTCCCCAGAGTGACCTAGTAACTGATTCCAATCAAAACCCTATCAGGGTTTTTTGTTGATTTTTGTTTTGACTTGGTTTGGTGTTTGAAACAGGGTCTCCCTGTGTAGTCCTTGGGCCACTGCTCCTGCTTCAGCCTCTTGAGTGCTAGGATCACAAGTCTGTACTGCCATGCCCGGCTTCACTTATTTATTTTGGTCTGAGGCAGACTCTTGCTTTGCAAAGCCTAGGTCATATGTAACCTAGGCTGTCCTGAAAAATCAGATTCCCCTATGTCCACCTCATAAATGCTTATAAATGAGATTACAGTTGTGAGCCAGTGTGCTTAGCTCACTTTTTAAAATTAATCTGATGAGCTAATCCTATGCAAAGTGTGCATGCACTCACACCCACATGTACATGCACACATTCAGGTTAAGCACATGTTAAAGCTGAGGCCGTAGAGACGATTCATAAAGGTGTTAAAGAAGACTGTTGGGGCTTGTCATACGGCCTTTGTTTCATATGCATGATGCTCTGGGTTTAACACCCAGCACTGCAGGAAATAATACACAGTACCATACTGACACAGGAATAGACCATTTGTCCTGTCTAGAACAGATTGCTGAGCCCAGAAACAAGAAGTCCCATGAAATCTTAATGTGTGGTGTGGCTGCCATGGAAAAACAATGAAAAAAAAAAGATTAATGTAGTTACTAAATTATGCTAGAATGATCAGTGTTCCTTACAGGAAAAAGAAAAGTTGGATCTCTACTTTATAAAATTTAAAGGGATTAAAAACCTCAACATGAGATAAAACTTTTAGAAGAGAATATATAAGAAAAAACTTAGACTATAGGTGAGGAGAGGGAAGGATTTCGTAAAGTCTGCTAGCTGCAAAAGACTGAATAAGCGTCACGGTGTTAAAAATCAGAATTTCTGTTTGTCAGAAAAATCACACCTACAGCTCTGACCCATACAACCAGCCTGGAGTACCTGTCTGGAACACAGACTTTGTGCCGTTGTCGTCATAATGTAGAGCACAGGGGCAGAGTGGAACGATGCTAATGAATCTCCGATACGAGATGGGGAAGCAAGCCACTAACGGCACAAAGAAGATTGCACTTCCTTACAAAGCTCGAGGAAATGAAAGCAATAAAATGCTGCTTAAAGTAGTAAAACTGCTCTTTAAAAGGGAGAGAGCGATAAGGAAGTCCAGCATAGCAAGACTTCCTCTGCAGATGAGCAAAGAGCGCACAGGCATGTCAGTGCTATTAAGGGTATTCTACATCTCAAGTCTGACAAAATAATTCGTGGCTGTCTGCTTATGGTTGCGCTTTCGGGGCGTACATGGGTGCACTTAATAGGTCCTCATTTGCATATAATAAAGTTTTTATAATAGCCTTCTAGAGAATGGATAAGTAATAAATATGCCAAAACTAAACAGGCCACAGTGATCAATATACTTTGGCATCTAGACGACATCTGTCTGGGTTGACAACAGCCTGCACTGATTGGGTGTATAAGTCTTGAAGCAGTTACAAATCAGCTTAACGAGGCTGTCAGCAAGCCTGCATTGCTCAGTCATGTACACAAGGATATCAGGTTCCTTTGCTAAGTGCTCACAAACCATCTGTTTAAAATTTCCTCCTAGAGTTTACTAGGGATCGATGTCAAGGTCCTTGGAAAGACACCCCATCTGAATGTGTTCTCAGGAAATACCGAATGTTAACAATCCAAACAAAGAAGATAGAGATTTATTGTTCCTTAGAAGATTCCAGAAAGAAGTGGGGGTCGGGGATCGGAGGGTCCCTTCTGTACTTCAAGCAGTTGTCAGACTCTGATGTCTTAGAAAACAGGCCAGATGAGCAGCTGCGTGTCGAGTTTGTCTTTGATAACTGCATTAAAGTCATTTTCCTGTGGTGTTAAGACTAAATTAGAAGCTCTGTTGTGTTTGATACCTAAAGATTTTTAACCCAGATAGACATTTGTTTCATTTAAAAAAGAAAAGCCATGGTCTCAGAAAAATAGCAACCTCTCCTTTATACTTGAATGAAGTAATAGGAATTTAGCAGCATATCTGAAATTACATGAAGATTAAGAGTTTGCTCTTGCCGGTTTGAGGAATAATCTACACACCAGAAGTTACATGCATTCAACATGTACAACTCAGCGAGTTTTCATAGTTCTATACACTTACAAATCATCACCTGGTCAAGATATCAAATACTGCTGCTGTGCCCAAAGCCCCTCCCACCTCGCTACACTCAGTCCCACCCTGTGTCCTTCCCTCCTGTACATTGGATGGCATTTTACAAAAGTAGAGTCATACAGTATATATACCTTTGTGTCTGGCCTTCTTCATTCCGACACTGAGATCTGTCCGTGTTGTTTATAAAAGTTCTGATTGTTAAGCAGTAATATTTTGCATAAATGTTATATTTTGTTTAACTATTCACCTGTCAATGGGCACTCTGGTTTCCTATTTTTGACTATGAATAAAGCTTGTGTAAATATCTACACACGGATCTTGCTGGGTATGTATGTTTTCATTTCTCCTGGGTCCTTACCATTTATCTTTTCTCATTCATGTACTTTCAATCCATTTGCGAGTTTGTATTTAAAGCATATTGAGCCAGTCACGGTGGCAAACACCTTTAATCTCAGCACTTCAGAGGCAGAGGCATGTAGATCTCTGAGTTTGAGGCCAGCCTGATCTACAGAATGGGTTCCAGGACAGCTGGAGCAACACAGAGAGACTGTTTCAAAATATAATAATAATAATAATAATAATAATAATAATAATAATAATAATAATAATAAATTTGTTGTAGACAACATATCTTTTTATTTATTCTGATAATTCTAAGTTTTACTTGTAATGGAAGTCCGTTAATAATTACTTTAAGTATTGACTATTGATATGGTTGGTTTTAGATCTACTATTTTATTCTTTTGTTTGTTAATTCTGTTTTGATTGGTCTTTTTTTCTCCTCCTTTCCTGCCTTTGAGGGGTGTTCAAATATTTGTAAGATTCGGGGACGGAGAGATGGCTCAGCAATTAAAGTTCTTGCTATTCTTCCAAAGGACCCAGGGTTCGTCCCTGTAGCCACATCAGGCAACCTACAGCCACCTGTAACACCAGTTCCAAGGGATGTAACATTCTCTTCTGGCCTCCAAAGTCACCAGAATACATGTACTATACACACAGAGACATACACACAGACATATAAGTAACTTTTTCAATTTAGCTGGGTATGTGGTGCATATCTTTAATCCCAGCACTCAGGGGCAGAGGGAGGCAGATTTCTGTGAGTTCAAGGTCAGCCTGGTTTACTTGGTGGATCCCAGGCCAGCCAGGGCTTCATAAGACCTGCCCCCCCAGTTCTCGGGGATTTAGCTCAGTGGTAGAGCGCTTGCCTAGGAAGCCCAAGGCCCTGGGTTCGGTCCCCAGCTCCGAAAAAAAGAACCAAAAAAAAAAAAAAAGACCTGCCCCCCCAAAAAAACAAAAACACAAAAGACATAAAAAGCATTTTAATTCTATTTTATCAATTGTAATTTAGCTATTCATTTTTGTGTTATTTTTAGTGACTTCTCTAGGGGGTTACATTACATATCTTTTGTCTATTCACAGTCTAATTAGAGTTAACATAGGACTTAAAATCTATTTTTAAATTTTTTACAGCATACTTAAAATTAATACAGCACTACTTCATGTGAAATACAGAAACTTCACAATTACGTAGGTCCACTTATCCCATCTCAAGTATATATTCTATCTTTTACTTTGTATGTTTACTTTTTCATTTGTTTTTAAAACAGGGTCTCATAGAGCCCAGACTAGCTTTGAACTCAATGTACACCTGAGGATGACCTTGAACTCCTGCCTCCTGCCTCCCGTTTCTGCCTCTCACGTTCTGAGTTCTAGGGTTATATTACACTATTGTTTATGCTGCAGTTATCTTATGTGTTCAGTGCCTGTAGAGGCCAGAAAAGGGTATCAGATCCCATGGGACTGGAGTGACAGATGGTTGTGAGCTACCCTGTGGGTGTTGGGAATGGTTCTTAACTGCTGAGCAGAATCTCCAGCTCTTGGTCTTAAATCCTGGATCCTCCATCTTTACCCATATATTTTTGCTCCTTCCAATGCCCCTCATTCACTCCTAGACACCCATGTTTGCCTTTGATATCATGTCCTTCCCTTGAAGGACCTTGGTATCTTTTATAGTGAGGGTTCTGGCAGTGACCATTCTCACTGCTATTTATCTGACAATGTCTAGTCCACCTTCATTCTTCAAGATTATTTGTCTCATACAGAATTATAGGTTGTCTGGGATGTTTCAGTAATTTAAAGATATTCCGTTGCCTTCTGGCCATCCCTTGCTTCTCTTTAGAAATGACAGCCCTTAAATCATTTTCGGCTATCTGGAAAGGATCATTTTTCTGACTGTTTTCATGAAATTGTCTTTATGTTTGTCTTGAGCAGCTTGATAATGACATAACTAAGCATAGATTTCTTCTAATTTATCCTGTCGGGAGTTCACTAAGCCTCTTTAATCTACCTATTCTCCTTCCAGATCTGATCATTTACTTGTTACTCTTAAAGACTTATTTTTGGCTGGACTCAGAAATAAAAGCTCTAACCAAGGATAGCCTGCATCTTTTGGCAATCTGTTCCTGGTTTTTTTGTTTGTTTTTTTTTTTTTCTTTGCTTTCCTTCATTCTCCTGGCGAAAAGTTTAGCATATTCTGCAGTCTTCTCCATTTGGCATTTTTGTTGCAGAACAAGTGAAGTAACAAGACTGTAAGTCTTGGGTGCCTTGGTCCCAGCCTTCTTCCCTTCATCGTTCAAGAGCTTTCTGACAATGTATTGGCAGACATCATCTTCACTAAAAAGACTGAAAAGCAATAGGATTCGGCAAGCTCCTCTGATCGCCAAGCACTGAGGCACGGTAGTATCTGTCAGTTTAGGAATAGCCTTCTCCCCCTTTTTGACAGTGACCGAGTTGGGAACCCAGATTAGACATCCACCAGGCATCCGTGAACAGATTTGGGCTTCCTCTTTCCATCTCTCCTTGGCCTGTAACAAGTGTGCCCCTTACTCAACAGCTGCTGCACTCGGTCAAGAGTCGAGAAACCTCGCTTCATGAGGTTTGTCATTCCCACTGCTGATTAGGACAACATAACACTTCTCCTCTTCACCCAGAGCACCAGCAGCTCCTTCTGTGCTCCTGCGCTTCTGTGTGGCTCTGTGCTTCTCGTAGAAAGTACAGAGTTGGCCTCCATCGTCCACTGCAATCGTCCACTGCAATGTGTGTTTCTGACGGCTGGTGGCTGGGAAGGAAATGCACAGCTTCTCCTTGATTCTGCTGACCACTGAGGAGGCTCCAGGAAAAGGAGCTTGAGTCTATATGCTTCGTTTTTCTTTTTAAGATAGGGTCTCACTGTGTAGGCCTCGCTGGCCTGGAACTCAATTTGTTAACCAGACTGGCCCCAAGTCACAGATATCCATCTGCCTCTGCCTCCCAAGTACTGGGGTTATAGGGTACACCATCACGCCCTACCAAACCCATACACTTAAATCTGTAACTTAAGTTCTAGAACTTTCTACCATATTTCTTCAGATATTTTTGTGCTGTATCCTTTCTCTTTTTCCAAGTCCCTATATGTTAAACTTTTTAAAATTCTTCCACAGAGAGATCCCCACATAGTGGTATAAACTTTAATCCTAGTACTTAGGAGAGTGAAGCAGAAAGATTCCCAAGTGTGAGGCCACCCTAGCTAGACCCTGTCTCTGTCTTAGCTGGGCATGGCTGTTTAAGACTTCAAGAGACCCTGTCCCCCCACCCCAAAAAAACAAAACAAAACACAACCAAACAAAGAAAGGACTCCATCTCAAATAACAACAACAATAACAAAATACAAAATACAGAATAAAATAAGTGTGTTCCACAGAGCCTAGGTTCTGTACCTGTTGTTTTTGCTGGCTGGCTGGCTGGCTGGCTGACTGGCTGGCTGGCTGGCTGGCTTGCTGCTTGCTGCTTGCTTGCTTGGTATTGGTATTGAGGGTCTCAGGTAGCCCAGGGTCATCTTAAATTCTCTACATAGCATAAAATGACCTTGAACTTCTTATGCCCCTGTCTACACCTCTCAAGTACTAAGGTGAGCCACTACATCTGATTTTATAACGCTGGGAACAGAACTCAAGGCTTTGTGCTCACTAAGCAAGCTCTCTATGACTGAGCTATATCCCTAGCCCCTGTTCCTTTATTTTGTCCACTTTTGTCCCTTCAGGTGGATGTTTTTCCATCTGCTTTTAGATCACTCACTTTGTCCTTCATTCTCATTCTGCTTTTAAACTCATGTGAATGTTTTTGTTTAGATACTGTATTTTTAAATTCTAAAATTTCCATTATTATCTTTTATATTTTCTGTTTATTGGCATTTCTTATATTTCTTTTTTTAAATTCATCTTATATTTCTATTCATTGTGAACATACTTTCAATTCCTCATTGAGAATTGTTTCAATTATGTCAATTAAATTATTCAATTCAATAAAGTCTTTATCTGGTAGAGTCAATATCTTTATCAAGTAAAGACTGACATTTGTGATTTGTGTTTTCTTTGGAGACTGAGTCATAGTTTTCTTTCTCTATATGCCAAAAACATTTTAGTTTTATTTTGCGAATGTTAGGTTATAGAGATTTTAAATTCTGTTACCTTGCCTTGGAGTGATTTTTGTCTGTTTTGTCAGACAATTAACTTTGTAGGCTCAGACTGCCACCCACTGCCCGTACAGTAAACCAATACTCAAATTCTCAATTCCACTCTTCCTGTGTTTATCTTGCTGGTTGTGGTTGTGGTGGTTGTGGTTGTGGTGGTTGTTGTAGACAAGGTCTCATTTAGGTAGCCCTGGCTGCTGAGGAATTGCCTATTGTAGAGCAGACTGGTCTTTACCTCACAAAGACCTATCTGCCTGCCTCTGCCTCCTGAGGGCTGGGATTAAAGACATTTGCCACCCTCCCTGCCCTTAGTTCCATTCTTTTTTTTTTTTCAGTTACTACTGTACTTTATTGTGTTCAACCAAATCACCATGTTACAAAAATAGCAAACTGCCATAATAAAAAATAAGGCTCCTCTATCCAGCACCAGATAGCATCATTTTACTTTCAAGCCTAGAAATTGCACACTTGTATATAAACCAACCGAAGATGAGGATTGAGAGTTCATCTTGGTGGATTTTTCCTTTGATGAATATGAAGTGTCCTTCCTTATCTTTTTTGATGACTTTTAATTGAAAATTGATTTTATTTGATGTTAGAATGGCTACTCCAGCTTGCTTCTTCTGACCATTTGCTTGGAAAGTTGTTTTCCAGCCTTTCACTCTGAGGTAGTTTCTGTCTTTGTCTCTGAGGTGTGTTTCCTGTAGGCAGCAGAATGCAGGGTCCTCGTTGCGTATCCAGTTTGTTAATCTATGTCTTTTTATTGGGGAGTTGAGGCCATTGATGTTGAGAGATATTAAGGAATAGTGATTATTGTTTCCCTTTATATTCATATTTGGATGTGAGGTTATGTTTGTGTGCTTTCATTCTCTTTGTTTTGTTGCCAAGATTATTAGTTTCTTGCTTCTTCTAGGGTATAGCTTGCCTCCTTATGTTGGGCTTTACCCTTTATTATCCTTTGTAGTGCTGGATTTGTAGAAAGATATTGTGTAAATTTGGTTTTGTCATGGAATATCTTGGTTTCTCCATCTATGTTAATTGAGAGTTTTGCAGGATACAGTAACCTGGGCTGGCATTTGTGTTCTCTTAGGGTCTGTATGACATCAGTCCGGGATCTTCTGGCCTTCATAGTTTCTGGCGAAAAGTCTGGTGTGATTCTGATAGGTCTGCCTTTATATGTTACTTGACCTTTTTCCCTTACTGCTTTTAATATTCTTTCTTTATTTTGTGCGTTTGGTGTTTTGACAATTATGTGACGGGAGGTGTTTCTTTTCTGGTCCAATCTATTTGGAGTTCTGTAGGCTTCTTTTATGCCTATGGGTATCTCTTTTTTTAGGTTAGGGAAGTTTTCTTCTATGATTTTGTTGAAGATATTTACTGGTCCTTTGAGCTGGGAGTCTTCACTCTCTTCTATACCTATTATCCTTAGGTTTGATCTTCTCATTGAGTCCTGGATTTCCTGTATGTTTTGGGTCAGTAGCTTTTTCTGCTTTACATTATCTTTGACAGTTGAGTCAATGATTTCTATGGAATCTTCTGCTCCCGAGATTCTCTCTTCCATCTCTTGTATTCTGTTGGTGAAGCTTGTATCTACAGCTCCTTGTCTTTTCTTTTGATTTTCTATGTCCAGGATTGTTTCCATGTGTTCTTTCTTGATTGCTTCTATTTCCATTTTTAATTCCTTCAACTGTTTGATTGTGTTTTCCTGGAATTCTTTCAGAGATTTTTGCGATTCCTCTCTGTAGGCTTCTACTTGTTCTCTAAGGGAGTTCTTTATGTCTTTCTTGAAGTCCTCCAGCATCATGATCAAATATGATTTTGAAACTAGATCTTGCTTTTCTGGTGTGTTTGGATATTCCGTGTTTGCTTTGGTGGGAGAATTGGGCTCCGATGATGCCATGTAGTCTTGGTTTCTGTTGCTTGGGTTCCTGCGCTTGCCTCTCGCCATCAGATTATCTCTAGTGTTACTTTGTTCTGCTATTTCTGACCGTGGCTAGACTGTCCTATAAGCCTATGTGTCAGGAGTGCTGTAGACCTGTTTTCCTGTTTTCTTTCAGCCAGTTATGGGGACAGAGTGTTCTGCTTTCGGGCGTGTAGTTTTTCCTCTCTACAGGTCTTCAGCTGTTCCTGTGGGCCTGTGTCTTGAGTTCACCAGGCAGGTTTCTTGCAGGGGAAAAGTTGGTCCTACCTGTGGTTCCAAGGCTCAAGTTTGCTTGTGGGGTACTGCCTAAGTCCTCTCCGCGGCGGCAGCAACCGGGAAGATCTGCGCCGCTCTTTCTGGGAGCCTCCGTGCACCAGGGTTCCAGATGACGTTTGGTGTTTTCCTCTGGCGTCTGGATGTGCACAGAGTGCAGTCTCTTCTGGTTTCCCAGGCGTGTCTGCCTCTCTGAAGGTTTAGCTCTCCCTCCCACGGGATTTGGGTGCAGAGAACTGTTTATCCGGTCTGTTTCCTTCAGGTTCCGGCGGTGTCTCAGGCGCAGGGGTCCTGCCGCTCCCGGGCCCTCCCCTATGGGAACCCAGAGGCCTTATACAGTTGCCTCTTGGGCCAGGGATGTGGGCAGGGGTGGGCAGTGTTGGTGGTCTCCTCCGCTCTGCAGCCTCAGGAGTGCCCACCTGATCAGGCGGTGAGGTCTCTCTCCCACGGGGTTTGGGAGCAGAGAGCTGCTGCGGCAGTTCCATTCTTTAAGTCTAAACTCCAAGCTGTTTTCCGTTTGCCCCTCATGTGAGGCAAGGGCCAGCTAGGGCCTCATACTGAGCTCCAGCACATCATTCAGTGCTCTCTGGATCTCTGTTTTACTGGACTTCTTCCTCACTTTCTGGAAAGCCTGGTTCGCCTGTCTTCTTCCCCTAACAAAGCCAGTGAAAGACAGACTCTTCTATGAAGGCTTAGCCTGGCGAGATGCTCAGTTGATAACATGCTTGCCCTGATTTTGATCTCCAGCACTCATGTTAGAAGGCCAGACGCTACCTTTGAGCTGGTGAGGTGGAGGCAGGAGGATTTCAGTAGCTCCCTGGCCAAGCCGTCTGGCCAAGACAGTGAGCTACATGTTCAGAGAGAAACTCTATCTCAAAAATAAGGCAGAGAGCACTAGAGGAAGACTGATGTTGACCTCTGGCCTCCACACATGCAAGCCTGTGGTCACACACCTTCACACACACACACACACACACACACACACACACACACACACATCCACTCACACACACAAAAATAAAGGAAAATTTTTAATTAAAATCTAAGGCAAGTTAAGGTGCTTTCTGCCAAGTGCAAAGACCTGAGGCTCCATACCCTAGTTCACTCTCCAGGACTCACTCGGGGGAAGAAGAGAACCGACTCTTGCAAGATGCCATCTGACTATCACATTCACACCATTACACACACACACACCATCACACACTTACACACACACACCATCACACACACTCACACACACACACATACACACTCACACACACAATCACACACTTACACACACAATCACACACTTACACACACACACACACACACACACGAATGTAATTTTTGATTAATGTAGTTGGCAAGATAAAAAGCCCTATGATGTCAAAAGACAACTGAAAAGCTGGGGAAAGTCCTGGGACTTATAACAGGGGAACTGACATCTAAACACAAAGCTGCAAGTCTTAGAGGGGAATTTGTAAACACCTTTGTACCTTTGGAATTTTTTTTTTTTTTTGGTTCTTTTGTTCAGAGCTGGGGATCGAACCCAGGGCCTTGTGTTTCCTAGGCAAGCGCTCTACCACTGAGCTAAATCCCCAACCCCACCTTTGGAATTTTTATGTTTGCTTTTGAGTCACCACTTCCTCTTTTGTGAACCCAGTATCCTGAAAATACTCTCCAGAGATACAAAAAAGCAGACCCGGGCAGTACAGTCACGGTCATGCACCAGGTGTGTGCGCGCACATGTGCGTGTGCTTTGGGATTTTCTCTGGTTTCTGAGACCTTTTCGACTTTACCTTACTCGACCCAGTTCACTCTGCAAGTCTGGCGATCCAAGTTCAATCCCTGGTTCTCCAGTGAAGTTAGAGAACCGATTCCCAAAAGTCGCCCTCTGACCTCCGCACATTTGTGCCTTGTGCATTTGCCACACATGTGCAGCAGAGTGTACATAACAATGACGATAACTAATAAGTAAAATTTTAAATGTTTGAAGGAGGCAAACACAGTGCTGTGGCTGTTGGGGCTGTGCCATCAGACTCCTTTTTGTCCACTGTAACCTTCCCTCTCTTCTTACCGCTGTGCCTGTGAAAACACTATTTCCCAGCCAGTTTCAACGTTTTATTTCTAACTCTGAAAGTTGTATGTCAGCTTATATTAAATACCTTTAAGTAAATTAATATTTGCAGGAAGAACAAAGACTTTTGGTTTGGTTTTTTTCCTTCTTTCTTTCTTTCTTTCTTTCTTTCTTTCTTTTTTCGGAGCTGAGGACCGAACCCAGGACCTTGCGCTTTCTAGGCAAGCACTCTACCACTGAGCTAAATCCCCAACCCCAAAGACTTTTGTTTTTAAAACATGGTTTCTTTATGGGGCTCTGACTGCCCCCAGTACTCAGTGTCCATCTCATAGCCAAATTCACAGCAATTCTGCATCAGTCTCCCTAGTGCTGCCATTACAGGCATGTGCTACCATGAAGAATTTTTAAATATCTCCTACAACTAGTGTTTAGCAAGCCAAATAATACTCTATCTGTTTTTCTTCTTTACTGACATGAGAGGTTATGTGTAGAAGCCAGAACACAGCGCTATCATCCACCTCCTTTGTCTCAATTAGACTAGACTGGCTGTCCGGTGAGCCCTCCTGCCTCTGCACCACCATGCCTCCCAGTATTTTCACATGGATTCTGGGTTTGAACTCGGGTCTTCCTGCTTGTGAGGCAAAACCCTTACCAACTGAGCTATCTCTCCAGCGCCAGATAATACTTTAGACTTTGGCATACCCCCAGTCACTACTAAGCAACCGCTTTCACCTAGGGGCTTCATTTTTTTAAAAATAAGATGAAAATAGGGGGCTGGAGAGATGGCCCAGTGGTTAAGAGCACTGACTGCTCTTCCAGAGGTCCTGAGTTCAATTCCCAGCAACCACATGGTGGCTCACAACCATCTGGAATGGAATCTAATGCCCTCTTCTGATGTGTCTGGGGACAGCTACCGCATACTTATATATAATAAATATATAAATTTTTTTAAAAGGTGAAAATAGGGCCATTAAGAACTTTAGTTAAGGGGCTGGGGACTTAGCTCTGTGGTAGAGCGCTTACCTAGGAAGCGCAAGGCCCTGGGTTCGGTCCCCAGCTCCGAAAAAAAGAACCAAAAAAAAAAAAAAAAAAAAAAGAACTTTAGTTAAGATATATTTCTTCCAATTTAGGCCACATGTTTCACTAAAAACAAAAAAGTAAAAGAAATGGCCCGGCTTCTGAGTGTCTAAAATGTTCACATCTTTGTAGACTTCCAAGAGGCAACTTTTTGATCTTAATTCCCAAGATTACTTCAAAGTCTGCAATGCTTCCAAGTGTCCAGCATCCTTATTTCATACTCGATGGTCTCTCAGCCTGGGATCACTCTCATCTCCAGCTTACAGTACTCGTTACTTTCCGTTGCTGGATAAAATACCATGACCAACTCAATGTATGAAAGCTTGTTTGGGCCTCTGGTTGCAGAGGGGGCAGAGTTCATAATGCTGGGGAACAGCAGGCAGGCAGGCAGCAGGCAGCAGGCAGCAGGCAGGCAGGCAGCAGGCAAGAAGGCAGCAGGCAGGCAGGCAGCAGGCAGCAGGCGGCAGGAGCTGGAAGCTGAGAACCTCAACCACATCTTCAGCCACAAACATAAAGCAAAAGGAGCAAACTGGCTGCCGGGCCAGGCCTTAAGTTCTTCAAGCCCATTCCCAGTGATACACCTCCTCCAGCACCCATGTGTATAGGCTTCGGCAGACATATGCATGCACATGGAACATAGACATACTTTGAGGTACACACACACACACTCACACGCACATGTGCACACACACAAAGTATTTCTAAAACATACACTTCAGCTGTGTGACCTTGCTTCAGGGTTTACCTACTGCTGTAGGCATTACCTGACTTTCAATATCCAGAGTTCGGTGAAGGCTGTCACTGCTTGTGGCCACTAGAGAGCAGAGTAAGTCCACGTGTAGGTTGTGAATGTCGCTTCCTGTGGCTACAATGACTCAGGCAAGGCTCTCTAATGTTTGGCTGTGTAGTTTCACTCTGGCACCCTGTTTCATCAGATAATCGTGCCTTGCTTTCTGGGAGGAACTCTTCTTCAGTATCTGAGAACAGTATCTCCTTCCCGACTCTCTGGTTTAGCCCCTTTAGCTCTGTTTCTGAGGAAGACTGCAGTAGGTGCTGCTGTTCCTAACCCAGTAAAGCAGAAGCCAAGGAGGATGACCTAGCAAAAAAACAGTTTGAAGAAAAAGGAAAGTTCTTCTTTTGCCTATGAGATTGAATCACTCTGTAGATGGGAGAAGAGTAAAAGAATAGGGCGTGTGGCACAGTTACTAGCGTGCTTGCTTGATTTACATGCGTGAAGCTCCGGGTTTGACCCTCAGCACCACATAAACTGTCTGGTAGGCCAACCCTTATCATCCCCATACTTGGGAAATGGAGGCAGGAAGACCAGAAGTTCAAAGTCATCCTTGTCTACAAAATGAGTCTGAGGCCAGGTTGGCCCACAGGAGACCCTGTTTCATCTCCCTTCAGCGAGATAAAGAAATGGAAGAGAAGGAAGGAGAGGAGGGCAGTAGTTGACCTACTGCATGCTGTTCTTAAACAACTTAGACCAGAGTGCTTCATGATAACTAGGAAATAGGTTACAGTGTCCCCACCCCTCCCCAGAGCATACAACTAACACTATCCAAGCCACCATGCAAGTCCTGATCTTTCCACTAAACTGCCTTTCATAAACTCGGGGAAAGAGAGCCTTCAGAAGAAATAAATTAACAAGTATGATTAATACTGCATAAATGAAGCTCCCAGGCACCCAACAGTTACTAATTAAAGACGGACAGGGAAAGATCCTTTAAGCATAGGTCCTGGACAGCGTTCTGAGTCAAATGCTGGAGGAGGCGCAGGCCACGGATTAACAGAGTAATAAAAGCCCTAAGGAAGGAAGGAAGTCATGTGACAAGGAGACTAACTTAGCTGAAGCAGAAGAGCCACAGGAAAAGCGATGGGAGTAATAGGCCTTTGCCAAGGCCCCAAACTGGGGGATGGGCAGGATGTACGTGAAAAGAAGCCTACATCTAAATGGGGAAGATCAACCGTGCTCCCAGCTAACAACAGTGACAACACAAAGTATAAAATGAGATGCCTGGGGTTGGGGATTTAGCTCAGTGGTAGAGCGCTTGCCTAGGAAGCGCAAGGCCCTGGGTTCGGTCCCCAGCTCCGAAAAAAAGAACCAAAAAAAAACCAAAAAACAAAAAACAAAAAACAAAAATGAGATGCCTGCCCCTCCCCCGTCACCTACAAATGCAGGGTGGGTCAGGACATGTACCGGCAGCATTTGAACTTGATCTTGAAAAATAGGGTGTCAGTGGGTGACAATGGAAGGAACAGCCTGGGCCATCACAGAAGGTGGAGGCTCCGAAGTGTGATGGCTCCAAGGTTCCAAGAAGAGGAGGTGACAGTGGAATCCAGCCTGAGTCCTTCGGAAGAGCAGCCAGTGCTTGTCCCTGAAAGGAAGCCATTCCTTCTGAGACAGCAAAATAAAGATTCAAACCTGAAGCCCAGCACCTCTATGGAAACGACATGAGAATGTCTTCAAATGAGAAAATTCTGCTGTCACTCTTCCCAGAGCGTGTGAGTTAAGAGATTAGATGGGGGTTGGAGGGAGAGCAGGCTCAGGACCCAGGTGTGAGTCTTGACAATTCCCAACACTCACAAGGTGGCTCACAACCACTGTAACTTCAGTTCCAGGGAACCTGATGCCATTTTCTGGTCTCTGTGGTCCCCACAGGGTCCCCAGACATGCATACAAGCAAAACACCTATACACATAAAAATAAATGAATTAAAACTTCTAAAAGGCTAGAAACACTAACAACAAACAGTGCTGCCTGCCTGACTCATCTCCATCGTAGAACACGTGCCAGGTCCAAGAGCCCACTCCTCAGAGCCGTTTCACCTGCACCCTCTCAAACATGTAGCTTGCCAACCTCAGAGCTAATGGAAAAGCCGAATATTTTAGAAAAGGAATTGTCACTGCCATAATCAACAGGAACAGAGGTGACATCCACATCTCTGCCTCTGGGACACATCCAGGAGCCATCCTTAGAGACGGTCCCTGCATCCTGTTGCCTCCTCTCTTTGCCCTCAATTTCTGGTGAGTTTTCTTGCCACCCATTCTCTAAGCCATGACAAAACCATCAGTAAAGCTACTGCAAAACCTTGCGACTTGCACGTCAGCCTTGTGTGTGACGTCATGCTTACCTTTTGTTCTAGTTTTAGCATATTTGCTGCTAAACTTTTTCCCTTCATTTTTTTTCTTTTACCCCCTTTTAAAAGATACGGTTTCACTGTGTTTCTCTGATGCACCTCGAAGTCTCTATGTGAAACAGGCTGGCTTTGAACTCACAGAGATCCACCTACCTCTGCCTCCTGTATGCTGGGTAAAGCATGGACCACCACACCAGCTTCAGTCCCTTCTTTTTTTTAAAGCATAATTTATTTATTTATTTTATGTATATGAGTAGTTCACTCTAGTTGTATTGTATGGTTGTGAGCCACCATGCGGTTGCTGGGAATTGAACTCAGGACCTCTGGAAGAGCAGTCAGTGCTCTTCATCGCTGAGCCATCTCTCCAGCACTAGTCCCTTCTTTTTTTTTTTTTTTTTTTGTTCTTTTTTTTCGGAGCTGGGGACCGAACCCAGGGCCTTGTGCTTCCTAGGTAAGCGCTCTACCACTGAGCTAAATCCCCAGCCCGCACTAGTCCCTTCTTAACAAAACTGCTTTTCCTTGGTCTCACCATTCCAAGTTAGGTTTGTAGTTTTAATTACTTTAGAAAACCCTTTTTGTTCTTGTTGCTGCTGCTGCTGCTGCTGCTGCTGATGATGATGATGATGATGATGATGATGATGATGATGATGATGATGATGATGATGATGATGTTTCTAGGTTCTTAATATGAATGATGATGTCTTGTCCCCTCCTGTTGCTCATCATGGGAGTTTCCAATCTTCTACCCTTTATGTTTACGGCTTCGAGACTCTCATTTTTATTTGTTTATTTATTTATTTATTATTTTTACTTTATGTCTATGAATATTTCGTATGTACATGCACCACATGTGTGCCTGGGGAAGCCAGAGGGCGGCCAGCTGAATTCCCCGGAACAGGAGTTACAAGCAGTTAATAGCCAAAGTACAGGTGTGGGGAATTGAACCCAGGTCTCCTGAAAAAAAGCAGCGAGTGCTCCTAACCACTGAGCCACCTCTCCAGCCCCTCAATTCCATCTCTCTAGCTCTATCCTTGCCCTCATGCTTTTATAGTTCTTCTGCCTCACTAAGAACAAGCTGCTCACCCATTCCCAAACTCGGGTCAGAGTTCAAAGGCTTAGAAAGAAGAAGAATAAGCTCTCAGGTGTTTGCCCAGTCATCTCCAGATGATCCACATTAGTTTTTTACGATGCTTCTTTGGCAGTATCTTGTGCTTATTATTATATACCATAAAACACAATGGAGCAGTTGGGAATTTGAGAAGGAATGTTCAAGAATGCTGCTTTTAAATTTCCACAGGGACAGAGAGTTGTGTGTCCCTGATGAAATGAACGAAACAGCTAGTAATGAATGAGTCTACATAACTATTTAGCAGAGTTGATCATGCTGGCCAGAAAGGGGGGGTGTATTTGCTCTCCCCGTTGGCTGCAGGGTAAGTCCTTGAATGAGATGTGAAGTCATCTCACTCCCTGCACCTCCTGTGTTGGAGCCAGCACCATGGACTGAACCTTCTTTGTTCTTGAGGTGGAGAAGTCTGCCACCTTTAACAACTTGTCCTCAGGAATGTCGTTCTAGAAATAAACCGCCTGGCATTCTGAGTCACACACAGACGTTAATTCATTTGAACCACTGGCTTTTCTTAGGCCCTTTGTATTCCGATGGACCCTCAGGGTTTCTCCTCAGCTCTTCCCTCCCGTCCTCTGTCCATGCCTCCTCCACTACTTTCTCTCTGGCTTTCCCTGACATTTATGTAGAAGCAGACCCCAGCATCCAAGGTAGAACTGGCTGAATCCAGAAGTGCCCCAGGAAAGCCTGTTAACTCACCTACTCAGAGCCTCTAGTCACACACCAGCCTAGCCCCTCCTCTTTGATGCCAAGCACACTTGTGAGACAGTGTACCAATGAGTAACTTCGTAATCTGTTCGGTAAGGTAGGGCCAATACAATAGTTCATCTGTTTTCTTTTAAATGTTCAGATTCATTTTAACAGAGGTAATAATTAAACACATTTTCACTATAAATGGTAACATAGAACTGATGTGTCCCTTGTTAATAACTAACCAGCATGGCTGTGTAATTTTTCATAGCTTTTATATTCTAGAATATTTTTGCTGTTTTCTAAAGATTTATTTTATTTATTTGGTGTGTGTGTGTGTGTGTGTGTGTGTGTGTGTGTGAGAGAGAGAGAGAGAGAGAGAGTGCTTAGGAACTGAACTCTGGTCCTTTGCAAGAACCACAAGCAATCTTAACTTTTGAGTTATCTCTCCAGTGCCCTAGAATATTTCAAAACAGAAATACTCAATTAAGATAAATATAAATAGGGGCTGGAGAGATGGCTCAGTAGTTAAGAACACTGACTGCTCTTCCAGAGGTCCTGAGTTCAATTCCCAGCAACCACATGGTGGCTCACAACCATCTGTAATGGGATCTGATGCCCTCTTCTGGTGTGTCTGAAGACAGCTACAGTGTACTCATATACATTTAAAAAAATTTTTTTTAAAAAAGATAAATGTAAATAATATAGGAATGTGAATTAAAAGGGAATGTGTCTCAGAACCCTGCCCATTTCTGCTCCCCAGCAGCTAATAGCTGGATGGCAGCCTTTTGGATCTTTATAATAGGTGCATGTGCACACTCATGGGTGCACTTTGCATGTGCACACTCATGGATGCACTTTGCAGATAGTTTTATGTTCATACAAATGAGATCGATCATATTACTCCTTTCTAAATTTCAGTGTTGTTAATTTTAGCTTCAAATTGCTAATGATTACATAGTACAAATCAGTCTGAGTGTGCCGTAATTTATTTAAACATTCCTCTGTTGATGGCCACTAACTAGACTTGCTTCCTGTTTGGAGTTTCATTGTTGGAATGACAATGCTGTGCTGAAGGTCTTTGTATAAATCTCTTGTGTACGCTCCAAGAATATGTCTAGGACAGATATTACCACATACAGTTGATGTGTCAGAAGATAGGCATGCTTAAAGTTCACACTTTTCAAAATTTATAATCCCAGGAATTGGAAAGAAAGGTAGGAGCCCCATGACACATTCAAGGTCTGGTCTACACAGTGAAAGCCAGGCCAGCGAAGCTACATAGCGTAACTCTATCTCAAAAAAAATGTTTAATTAAAAATTAAACTCTGGGGTTGGGGATTTAGCTCAGTGGTAGAGCACTTGCCTAACAAGTGCAAGGCCCTGGGTTTGGTCCCAGCTCCGAAAAAAAAGAAAAAAAAAATTAAACTCTTGCCAGCCAAGCAGTGGTGGCACATGCCTTTGATCCCAGCACAGGGAGGAAGAGGCAGGTAAGACTCTTTATTATTTTTTATTATCTTATTTATTTATCTCTGAGTTCGAGGCCACCCTGGTCTACAGAGCAAGTTTCAGGACAGCCAAGGCTACATAAAGAAACCCTGTCTCAGAAAAACCAAATAAATAAATAAATAAACAAAGAAATAAATGAACACTTATCTGAGTGTGGTAGTGCATGCCTTTAATCCCAGCTCTTGAGAGGTAGAGGCAGGTCACTCTGAGAGTTCAAAGCCAGCCTGAGATCCAGGACAGCCAAAGGTCCACAGTTAGACCTGTCTTAATAATAATAATAATAATAATAATAATAATAATAGCAATAATAATAATAAATGGCGGGGCCAGGGATTTAGCTCAGTGGTAGAGCGATTACCTAGGAAGCGCAAGGCCCTGGGTTCGGTCCCTAGCTCCGAAAAAAAGAACCAAAAAAAAAAAAAAAAATGGCTCAGCACTTGCTGCTTCCAAGAGGTCCCAAGCTCACTTTCTCAGCACTTAAGTCAAGCATCTCACAACCATCTATAACTCTAGCTCAGGGGGTCACATGCACCCCTGCATACCTGCATAGAGACACATGCACATAATTAATGTAGCTCACAAGTAGCTCACAGCCGCCATCTATAACTCCACTTCCAAGGCACCTAACACCCTCTTCTGTCCTCTGTGGGTGCCAGGCCCATTTGTGGTACGTAAACATACATGCAGACAAAATCCCCAAACACATAAATAACTTTTTTTTAACACTTTTATAGTCACTGTACTATTTTATGTGTACAAGTCTTTTGCCTGCGAGCATATATTTGGACCACACACATGCCTGGTGCCTACTGAGGTCCAAAGAGGTGTTGATCCCTTGGGACTTGAGTTACAGATGGCAGTGTGCCACCATGTGGGTGCTGCTTTCAAACCCAGATCCTCTGCAAGAACAAGTGCTCTCAACAGCTGAGTCATCTCTCCAACCCCAACACATAAACAATTTTCAACTAAAATGAATCTATGTTTAAATAATTATAAAGATTTATTTTTTTTTACTTTTAATTACATCTGTTTGCATGTGTGAGTACAGGTACCATCGGGGTTTAGACGAGACAGCAACAGATCCCAGGAGCTGGAGTTACAGGAAGTTGTGTGCCAAATAATATAGGTGCTAAGAACTGAACTCAGGTTCTCTGCAAGAGCAGGCAGGACATACTCTTAATGGTTCAGTCATCTTCCCAGCCCCTTCTGGGGCAGGGGGACTTTAAATAAATAAATAAATAAATAAATAAATAAATAAATAAATAAATATTACGATGTTAAAAAACCCACTTTAACCACTATTTTCCTTTCTTCTACAGAGAGTTCCATCCTGGAAGCTGACATTGTCCTTGAGACTCTGGACAACGATGTGGTCAGCATGGAGGTCTTCTTCAAAGCCTGGCTGCATAACACTGAAACTGACCAGGAAAACATCCACCTTTTTCTTACTCCACAGAGTCTTCCTCCTTCTTCCAGAGCCAAGGACAATCCAAGTACAGAACCCTGAAAAGATAGACTCTGTAGGCTCAGAATATCCTTGTCTGGGGTTAGAACTCTGGATAACTCTACAGAGGGAGCAAAACACAGATAATGTGAGGCCTAGGGGTTTGGGTGAGAATTGGGTGAAGCTGTCTGGTGATGGCGAAAAGTTCTCAAGAGTGATCATCCCAGGCACCCAGGGCCAATAGTGATGAGGCAAAGTCTTTGAAGCTGCAGTGATAAGACAACGGCTAGACCATGTAACGATACAGACAAGCAAGCATTGTTCTCAATATTCGCACTCAATATGGTAGGCAGCATTGGTACTCTATCTTAAAAGATTCTTTTACCTTGATAATACCAATGCTGCCTGTGGTGAGAAGAATCAACAAATGTCTTCTCACTGGGGCTTGAGGGATGGCTCAGTGGCTAAGAGTACTTCTTGTTCTTGTGGAAGACCTAGAATCAGGTCCCAGCACCCACCCAGAACTCACGATCTCTTATAAACCCAGTTCCAGGGGATCTGACATCTTCTTCAGGCACTGGCCCCATGTATGACACACGCATGAAGACAGAAAAACACACGTAAAATAAGAATAAAATTCTTAAAAATCTCTCCAGGTAGGCATCAAATTGAGGAAAATTGCAAGAACTCAGAAGCAAGCTCCACGTGGCCGTCTGGTCATTGCACAAATCACCATCCCTTTCTCACAAGGATCCAGTGTTCACAGGCTTGCACGTTTGCCATCGATATTCAAACCAGATATATATATATATATATATATATATATATATATATATATATACCTTGTAGCATCAAGGAGTCCTGGGGTAGAGGCAGGAGAAGCAGGAGTTCAAGGTCATTTCCAACTACTAGCAAAGTAAAGGCCAATCTGGTCTGGGCTGCAAGAAATCCTGTCAAAAAGAAGTTAAATTAAAAAAAAAAAAAGGCTTAATAGGGCAGCGTGACATACACTAAGAGTAGTCTAGCTCAGTACCAATTTATGCACTCCTGACGTCATAACACCACTGTGCTCTGAGGCATTATACTCAGTCCAATACTCAGGTTCCTTCCAGGGCATTAAAAATAAGCTATTTCAGGAACTTGTGCCTCCCACGGCTCCTGACGGCCCCTAGAAGAGCCCAGAGGAAAACAGTAGCAGTCAGCTGACTCTCTGACTTCCGCTTTCCTGCTCTCCCTTCATCTGACCAGCACGCTTGCCAAAGCCACAGGGAAGCAGCAGAGGCAAGATTTCCTAATGTGAAACCCAAGGGCCTCTGCATATTTTACCATTTGCTGAGTGTTCCTCTTGAATGGGCAAACCAGACATCTCTCTATGAGACAACAGCCCAGTCAGTCCAGCAGTAAAGCAAGGAACAATCATGTCAGGCTCAGAGAATAAGTAAACTCTTCAGAGCAATAGTTAGACCACAGGTTGCAGATTTGCCTTTACCTCCTCAAACCAAGCTCGCTTTCTTCTTCCCATCCCCCCTACTTCCTCCTGACCCTTGCCTGCTCAGTGAATATAAAGTAGAAGCAATTGTTGTTTCTTAGTGGCATAGCCTGAGGTAACTTGTAACCTGGTCTCTTCTCTAACTCCCCTTTTACTGTAGTATGTCTGAAATGTGATCTCCAAGAGCGATTTCTCAGCCCGTCCCTGCTTCCTGGTACAGCCGATAGCATGTCGAGAATAGATGACCCCAAAGGAGACATCAGCACGATCTACCAGATGGCCTCCCTGTCGTCAGACTCTCCATACAAGCTGCAAGTGATCAAGTATGCTTTGAGGAAGCCTCGCCAGGCTAAGCTGTTCTTACTGTTTCTGTGGCCTGGGCTTGCAGAGATTCAGATTACATCTCTGCAGCAGTGGCCAATAGCACTTACAAGCTTGCCATGAGAAAAGTAAGGTTGGGCTCCTCAGCAAGTGGAAACCAGAGGAGCAGACACAGACTTGCTACATAAGGCAAGAATTGGAAACATGGCCTCTGAGTGCAGAGAAAGGCCAGGTTGATACAAAAGTGGCCAACCATTCAATAGATGTTTGTCAAAAGCCTGCTAGGATTAGTACAGGAATGGACCCTTCAAGGGGAAAGGGGTATCAAGATCCCGACTCCAGCCCTTCCTCTACTCTAGGTACTAGAATTATTGCTTCAGGGGACCCAGCTCTCAAGCAGAACAGCGATGGCAAAACCCAACTTTGCTGCTTTCTAGTTCTTAGTCTAAGGCCCCAAGTGAAGGCTGCTGAGCTCTGAAAACTTTCAGTGTGCAAATCTGATCACACACTGTGTAGTTTACACAGCCGATCCACAATACCACTAAGGAAGTCTTTCTTTTCCAGGGCTCTGAAATCTAGTGGGATCTGTGAGTCCCTGACCTATGGACTGCCCTTCATCCTCAGACCCACAAGCTGTTGGCAGCTGGACTGGGATGAGCTGGAAACAAACCAACAACATTTTCATGCCCTGTGTCACTGCTTGATGGTGAGTGCTCTACCCCGGGGAAGAGAGCTCACACAACAACTAGAGAAAAACAGCCACTAACACTCTTCCCTAACCCGGACCTGCATCAACCCTGGAAAGGGTGGAAACCCTAGAAATACTCTGAAATCCACAGTGAATATAATGTTGCCTCTGTTAGATGAGCCCAAAGGAGCCGTTAGTTCACTACCAGATCGCTTTTCTGGCATCAGCCTATAACAAGCTGACCAACTGATCTAGTGAGATACAAAGAACCTCCCCACTCCGTACAAATGCTACTGTCTATAGACTTTCTCTGTTTTGTTTTGTGTGCCTATGTGTAGGGGGTGGAGCACAAATGCCATGGCACAGATCAGAGGACAACGTTTTGGAATAAGTTCTATCCCTTGGTCATATGGTCCTAGAGACTGAACTTGGGTTGTCAGATTTGACAGCAATCAACTTTACTGAGCACACCACTTCCCCAGGCCCAGGTGCTGCTCTTACTGACTCCATGGCTAGAAGCCCAGGGATTCATTTCTTATCTCTAAGTGTCAGGTAGAAGTCAGTTTAGGGGTAGCAGTTACAAGTGTGAGCAAAAAAGGAATTCCGCTTGTATGAAGAATGCTTCCTGAACTCAGCCATAACTCTTTATTTTATAACCTTTAAACAGGAGTAATGATGCTTTAAAATGTACCTCCTTTCGGACTTAGGTGGTAAAAGTACTTGCCACATAAGCCTGTAGATCTAAGTTCAAACCCCGGATCCACTGTGGAGAATGAAAACACACCCAGGAAATTGTCCTCTGGCCTCCACTCATGCACAGTGGCACACTTGTAGCCACAGTCACACACAAATATTGTATATACACACACACACACACGAATAACAATGAATGTTCTAAGTCCTGGAGCCTTCTAACACTGTACTGGTTATCAGAACAGTTTCTGGTCCTGATCCATGCCAGCCATTTCATTGACCCTAGATTTACATTCAGTGATGACTTAATGGATATATCAGTTTCCTCTGTAATAGGGGAGACAGAAATATATATAATAGATTAATAGTATTGAAGTCATGGTTAGAAAGATACAACAGAGAACTATTTGTAGGCATATATAACCAATTAGAGCTCAGTGCGGGATGGATGTGATGAGGATGAAGTATCCAACGGGTGCTTGGTGCCTGACTTGAACATCAAGATGTCAGCCCTTAGAACAGAAGCAAATCAAAACAAAACAAAAACACATGAACGGAAAATTAATGTGGCTCGCCCAAGTCCACACGGTTACCTTCTGACCCTACACATGGGCTGTGGCACCCACACCCACACACAAATTATACACTCAGACTAACAATAAATACTTGTAAAAAGAAAACCAGTGAGGGACTAGAGAGGCAACTTTGCAGTTAAGAGAGCTTACTGCTCTTGCAGAGGACCCAGCTTTAGTTCCCAGCATCCACATCAAACGGCTCACAACCTCCTATGAATCCAGTTCCGGGGCTCTGATCCCTTGGTCTGGTCTCCACTAACACACACGGCATGCATGTATACACGCATATACACGCACGCATGCAAACACACACACACACACACACACACACACACACACACATTCAAACCCACATGCATACACATAAATTTTTTTAAAAAAAAAAGGAAAGGAAAAAAGCCAAATGTGGTGGTACTTGCCTTTAATTCCAGAACTTAGAAAACAGAGGCAGGCTGATCTCTGCAAGTTCAAGACTAGCCTGGTCTACATTGCAAGTGCTAGGCCAGCCAGAACTATATATTACATGAGACTCTGTCTCAAAAACCTAAAAAAGAAAAAAGGAAAAAAGAAAAGAAGAAAATTAACGCAACACTTAAATTGAAATAAAATAATTGAAAAGTGAATCCAAGGACAAAGTACTGAATACATACTTGACCTAGTGCTGGAGAGAAAGCACTGAATTTAAGAGCACATGCTAGGGGTTGAGGATTTAACTCAGTGGTAGAGCGCTTGCCTAGCAAGCGCAAGGCCCTGGGTTCAGTCCCCAGCTCCGAAAAAAACAAACAAAAAAAAAAAAAAAAAAAAAAAAAAGAGCACATGCTGCTTTTCCAGAGGACCTGAGTTCAATTCCCAGTACCCGCATGTCCTGCTCACAACCACCTGTAACTCCAGTGAGAGCCAACAGCTCTGTTCTGCACAGATAGCTGCTCTCATCTGCCCCTACCCACACATACATAGCTAAAAATAAAATACATCTTATAGAAAACAAAGGTTTGACCAAAGTGGACCAGAGTGAAAAACATGCGTCACTCAGGTTTGACTGAGGTAGACCACAATGACAGACATGTGTCACTCATGAGTGACAGGCACAAAGGAAAGGGCAGCACAGCACTGTCTTTCGCTGTCAGAAGCAGGCTGCTTTTCCTGTTTCTTGGTGTCCACCCACTGAGTTCCTGTTTCCAGTCTGAAGAACGGCCACTCCTCTTTGCAGAGCGGAGGCAACAGATCAATGGGTTCTGTGACTGCCCCTCCGCTCAGTTTACTAAGTTCTCCACCCACTTCCTCAGGGTCTCTGAGAGGATCCATCACTCAGCAAGCATTTCTCCCAGTACCTTAGTAACCCTTTTCTTTTCTTTCTGACATATTGGAGGTTGAACCCAGGATCTCACATATGCCAATCAAATTCCTAGCCCTACCCCCATTCTATATCCCCAGACTTCCATTTGTGTGTGTGTGTGTGTGTGTGTGTGTGTGTGTGTGTGTGTGTGTGTGTGTGTTTATTCTGGGACAGGTCTCATTTTAAGTTACCCAGGGACTTGAACTTAATCTGCAACCCAAACAAGCCTTGAATCCAAGACCTTCCTATCTCCGCCTCCGCCTCCCTGGTCCTGCTTGGTTTTTTTTGTTTTGTTTTGTTTTTTTGTTTTTGTTTTTGTTTTTAAGGCTGGATCTATTGTAGCCCAGGTTAATTTTCTTGAACTTGCTATGTAGCCGAGGATAACCCCTCTGCTTTCTGACCACTCGTATTATGGACAGGTACCACCACACCTGGTTCAGTATGGGATTTTGTTTCATTTTTGTTTTTTTGAGACAAAGTCTCTCTATTATGTAGCCCTGGCTGTTCTGGAACTCACTTTGTAGACCAGGCTGGCCTCAAACTCACTAAGATCCACCTGCCTCTATGCGCTGTACTGGGATTAAAGGTGTGCACCACTATGCCTGGCTTATATGTGATATTTTAGACATTAGCATTTTAACACATTTTCCTGAAAATGTACACCCTTAACAACTCTTGCAGGATTATTGCCCAAGAAAATGAGATAAAGATACACACAAACAAGATGTTCGTCTCGGTGTAGTTTACAGTGGTAGAAAATTAGAAACGACTTAATGTCCTAAGAGAGCGGAACGGATGCCCAGGTTGGCCTTTTGTCAACTTGACACAAGCTAAAGGCATCTGGGAAAAGGGGAACCTCAACTGAGAAAATGCTTTCCTAAGACTGGCAGGCTGCCACAGGGCAGGTCCGCAGGGCATTTTCTTGATGTGGGAACCACCACCACCCCCCGTCTGGGTAGGTGTATTGTAGGATATTTGATCACACTGTGAGCCCAGTTTTTTACTGGGAAAAAACCTGATTTTAGTTGTGGTGTGGCTCAGCCTTAGGACACACGTTTAATCCAAGAGCTTTCTGATTGAATATTGTAAACGACTTAAATAAAGTCAACCATAGGCCAAGAGGCAGAACAATCAATCAGCTGACAGGAAGTGAACATAGGATTATTAAGAAAAAACCATAGACCATAGAGGGAGTCAGTCGGGAGGACAGATAGAGAGACGCACAGGAAGTAGAAAGGACAGATATTTGATTTGAAGGAGGTTTTTGAGACAGCATGAAAGAGGGGTTCTTCTGGGATGTGGACTGAGGAGGAAGGTCAGCTGGGTGCTTTCTCTGCCTCTCTGAATTAGCAAGCTTTCACCCCAACATCTGGTCCCCAACCCCCAAGTCTTCATTAGTAAAATCAAACAATTGATTTTAAATCAAACAATTGATTTAAAAAAAAAACTACATAGGTGATCCTGAGTTTTATTTAAAAAAAAAAAAAAAAGGTAGTCTGAGCAAGCCATAGAGAGCTTCTTCTGTGCGCTCTGCTCTAGTTCCTGCCTCCGAGTTCATGTCTTGAGGTCCTGACTTGGCTTCCTCTAATGACAGACAGCTGAAACAAGCCTTTGCCTCCCAGTATTGCCGTTGGACATGGTTTTGATCCTCCCTTTGCTCACGATGTAGGCTTCTGTATTTCACTGGGCTAGAATAGAGTCTGGCCATTCATAATGGCTCCTTGTTCTCCATTCACATTTGTTTGTGTGTTTGCTTTGGTAAGTAAGAGGTTTCTGTGCCATAACATGCATGGGAGTTAGGGGACAGCCTTCAGGAGTCCGTTCTCTCCATTCACCGTGTGGATGGTGCTACCATTTTCTCAGCCCTGATTGTCCCACCACTGCATTAAATACTGCTCTCCTAGTGGGAGGAGGGGCAGGTCAGTCTTCACGATCTGCATCCACACTTTTTGAATGACGCCTTCTCGGAGTGACCTAGTGTGAGAGAGAAAAGAATTTTTCACAAGCTTCAAGTCATTCATCCAACAAGAAATATTTTACACATATCATGTGACAAGGCTGGTTATTTAGTTTGAACCTGCCTAACCCTGCTTTCACAAGTCCCCCGAACCTTGATTTTTGGATCTTTATTTTTATGTGTGTGTGTGTGTGTGTGTGTGTGTGTGTGTGTGTGTGTGTGTGTGTGTAAGTATACCCCACTTGTTATGGGTGCCTACCGAGGCCAGGACTGGAGTTTCAGGCAGTTATGACCTGGCTAACATGGTTGTTGAAACCAAACTTGGGTCCTTTGAAGAGCAAAAAATTCCTAATTGCTGATTCATCTCCACAGCCCTGTTTGGTTTTGGATTTTTATGTTTTATTTGTTTTTTTCAATCCAGTGACTCCTCAGTTCCCCGTGCAGCGCTCTGTGCCCCAGCCTTCCCACACTGGTGTTCCCCAAGCCGACTTCTCTTCTAACTTCTGTCTTTCTGTTAATAGCGGCCCCACCACTGTCTAAGTCACCCAGGCTTAAAACCTCAGCCACTTTCAGCCATGGTGTCCTTTACAGTCGAGTCACCGGGGCCACATCAGTTTCTCTCTCCTAAATTGGAGTTGTCCTTGTTTCCTGTCCCCGGTGCTTTTCAAAAACTTTTTTTCATAAACTCCTAATTTGCCTTCCCTGGCTCCATTTTACCTGCATGGTGAACTACCTTAACCTTCCTTTCTTTCTCTCTCTCTCTCTCTCTTTCTCTCTCTCTTTCTTTCTTTCTTTCTTTCTTTCTTTCTTTCTTTCTTTCTTTCTCTGATTATTTTAGACACAGACTCACTTTATAACTCTGGATGGCTTGGAACTTACTATGTAGACCAGGCTGGCCTCTAACTCACAGAGATCTGCCGAGGCTGGGTCTTGCACAAGGCTGGGTCTAAGGACGTGCACTGCCACCCCCAGCCTCACTGCCTCCTTGGACACCACATTTTCTTCTGTGCCTGCACCCACTCATTTAATGAACCTCAGCCACCCAATCCACCCGTCACCCGAATTCCCTGGATCCTCACTGGGCTTTTCAAGCCCACCCTGTTTTGCTTGTGCTTTAATACTGCACTCACTTCTTCACAAGTCGGGATGCTTTGCATGTTTCTCCTTCTTGATCCGGCTTATAGCAAAGCCCCCCAACTGGCCTTGAAGCATGGCAGTGAGTCTGCCATCTACAGCTTCAAAACACTTTGTGTCTTCAGCTGATGTTGTCATTCAGTGATAGAGAACTTGCCTGGTGTGTGCATAAATCCTTAGATTTGATCCCTCACGTCACACACACACACACACACACACATACACACACACACACACCTATATATGAATACAAACACACAGTCTATATTCAAGGTCCAGCTTTATCTCCCATTATTCTCTTCACAAATCATACCATACGGGGGCTGGAGAGATGGCTCAGTGGTTAAGAGCACCGACTGCTCTTCCAGAGGTCCTGAGTTCAATCCCCAGCAACCACATGGTGGCTCACAACCATTTGTAATGGGATCCGATGCCCTCTTCTGGTGTGTCTGAAGACAGCTACAGTGTACTCACATACAAAACAAATAAATAAATCTTTAAAAAAAAATCATACCATACAACCAAATGAGTGAAGAGTATTAATCTCCCCACCTTTGATTCTCCTCTGTTCATGCTGTCCCTTCTCTTATCTCCATGTGTTCAAATCCTATCCTAACCCGAAAGACACAGCTCAATGGTGCTTCCTTAGTGAGCCCTTTCCAGATGCCTTTCTCCATCAGACCTTATATGTTCTACTCCTTTTTTAGAGAAAAGCATATTTCAAGTCATATTTTTCAAGTGTTTGTCCTATGATTTGACTTAAAGACTGAGATGTAAATTTAATTTACTCTAAAATCCAAACTGACACACTTGCCTTTTCCTGGTATTTCTACCACTTCCCCACTTTCCCAACCAAGTTCTTAGCTTCAGTCAAATTTTGTCTCAAAATTCCCCTTTTGTTACCTCAGTCAAATTTTGGCTCAGAAAATAAATTCCCCTTTTGTTGCCTCTATTTTTTAAAGATTTACCTGTGTATGTGTGTCTAATTGAGGGGGGGGCACAAAAAATGGCCACCAAGTGTCCTCTCTCTCTGCCTTTTTCTTTGAGGCAGATTCTCTTCCTGAACCTGACGCTTGTGAATTCTAGGCTAGGTTGGAAGCCAGGACCTGCAGTCATCCACCTGCCTCCACGTCCCTGTCCCTCGGAGTTGTCGGGATCTCTGGCTTGTATAAGTGCCGGGAAACAGTCTGGCCTCTGATTGCAAACCGGTACTTTTTAATTGCTGAGCCATCTCTCCTGGCCCTGTTCTACTTTGGAGTGGTTTGGGCAGTTTTCTAAAGTATTCTGATGAAAATATCCCTCTTGCTCGAGAAAAGCCTGCACTTTGGAACTTGATAGCCCCCGGTCTGCTCCTTTATTGTTTCCTGACTGTGAACATAAGCAACATAACATATCTCTAACTATGGTGTATTTATGTATTCATAACCCCAGCAAACACAGTGGCCCCCTGCGGTTTAGTCTCTGCAGAATGACATATTAAAAAAAATTATTGGGCTGGAGAGATGGCTCAGCGGTTAAGAGCACTGACTGCTCTTCCAGAGGTCCTGAGTTCAAATCCCAGCAACCACATGGTGGCTCACAACCATCTGTAATGAGATCCGATGTCCTCTTCTGGTGTGTCTGAAGATAGTAACAGTGTACTTACATATAATAAATAAATAAATCTTAAAAAAAAATTATTGAGCGACCCAAAAGTAATTTTTAATTAATTAATTTGTGTTTTTGAAAAACACCAAAGAAGATCCATCTTGTAACTACAATGGCCTTTCTTATATCTTTCTCCTTCGCTCAGTAGTTATCTGTAACCTGGAGCTGCTGTCCCGAAGCCCTTTACACACATGCGTGCACACACACTCAGGCTCTCACCACATCCTCCCGGCCCTGTTCTCTGCTTTCCTCCTCCCACTCAGCCGCAGACTTAGCTTCTCTGACATGACTCGCAGCATTGTGAGATCTTGTATAAAATATTCAAGGCCAGCGCTAGCAAGGCTTCATCTGCAAGCGGTACAGCAGGGGAGAAAGAAAGGAAAGAGGCACGTATGAGACACACTAGCAACTCTTGTCTCTGTCATATCTAACCGAAACTCTAAAATGTGCCTTGCATGTGTTTGAGTGCATCCAATTGCATGTGTAAAGCACCTGGCGCACGGTTTACACAGAGTTGTTGGTTACAATTTCCATTTGCTTCCTCCTGTCTTCTTTTTCTTTTTCTTTTTTTTTTTTTTTTGGTTTTCTTAGACAGAGCCTACATCATCCTAGCCTTCCTACAGCTCTCTATATCGACCAAACCGACTTCAAACTCACAGTGATCCACCTGCCTGCGTCCTGAGGGCTGGGATTAAAGGCATGTCCCACCATGCCTAGCTCTTCTTGTTCTCTTTTGCTATCATTACGTTTGTTTGTTTTTGTTTGTTTGCATGTGTATGTGTCTCTCTGTGTGTAAGATCACTCACAAATGTGGACATTAGAGGACAACTTTTAGGGGTCAGTTCAAGCCTAATGACCTAAGCTTGATCCTGGGACCTCCATGTTGGGAGAATTGGTACTTACAATCTATCCTCTGACCTACACACACACACACACACACACACACACACACACACTCAATACACAGAGACTTACATACACACAAACCAACATACACACACACACACAACACACACACAGATTTACATACACAAACACACACAACGCACATACAGATTCACATACACACAAACCAACACACATACACAAGACACACACACAGATTCACATACACATAAACCAACACACACAACTCACACACATACACACACACAGATTCACATACACACAAACCAACACAGATACACAAACACACAACACACACACACACAGATTCACATACACATAAACCAACAAACACAACTCACACACATACACACACACAGATTCACATACACACACACAGATTCACACACACACACTCAATACACAGAGACTTACATACACACAAACCAACACACACAACTCACACACACACACAGATTTACATACACATAAACCAATACAGATACACAAACACACACAACACACACACACATACACTCATACAAACAAATACATGTAGTTTTAAGCATTTAAGGTTCTTTACAGTTAAGCCTTAATCTGGTGCATTTGTTTCATTCTTTGGTCTTTGGTTTTCAAACATACAGTCCTGACATGATTTTTACTTTAACCGAACATCTAATAAAAGCCTCCCTTGTGTATAAATGTATTATACAGGCTTCAGTTGGTAGAGAGGGCTCACCCTTCCCTGCACCGGGCAGACAGAGTACTCAGGTACTGTACTGAGTCACAGCTGGGTGGCCATCCTGCTTCAACTCAATCCATCTTCCAGAGCTTTCAGCGACAAGCCCGGTGTGCTGTGTGACTCCCATCACCCCAAAAGTTCTCCACTCTAATCATTTCCACCCAAGTCTCCTGAAACACTTAACGTCTCACAAGTACTTCTGCCTCCCAACCTATATAACTCATATCACAAATGTCCCAAGTGGAAAACTGGCTTAAGTCACACCCTACCCCACCACCAGGTCTCTGCCAATAGATCTGCTAGTTGCTGCTTCCTTGTAAACATCTCTTAGCAGAATCTAGGAACCCGAGATTCTGAGCTCCACCATCATGACTACCACTATCCCCTCCCACCTAAACTCAACACATGCCCTCGGGGTGAATGGAGCTATCCTAATTCCCACCTCTCTCTGGAACCTTTCTCCTCTAGAGACTATTATTACACCATTAAGTCTATATTTCTCTGTCTAGTATTCAAGGTCCAGCTTTATATCCCATCATTCCCTTCACCTAACATATATTCCAACCAAATGAATGAAGAGCATTAAATACCCCACCTTTCATGCTCTTCCGTTCCTGCTGTCCCTCCTCTCCTCTCCACGTGCTCCCATCCTCCACAAGACCTCACTAGAAACAGTCTCTATACGTTCCCTAGCTTCTCTGACTGTCCTGGGAGGCAGAAGCGGCCTGCAGTGATCTCCAGATGCAGAAGTAGCTGTTACCACGAGCTCTCATATCCACCTTTGTCATCTGACTACACGCAGAGTGCAGTCTTTAATTCGCCCCAGCCAGTTAGTTGACTCCATGTTTTCACTTCCGGGTTCACGAGCTTCCCCACAAGTCAAAGTATAGGTGAGTTTGCTCACTGCTTCCTCTCCTCCAGCTCTTCATTTGGAGCAGCTTTCTAGACAAAATGAATGCTGCAATAGTCAGATCCTTGCCATCCGTGTCGCCCCATCAGGCTCCTCTGCTATAAAAGTTACGTAACTTTTCCAACTACACTTTGCACGTGCTTTAAGCCTTAGTCAACTGCAGTCAGAAATGTACTTTCCATTCCCTGGTTTCTTGTTTTGTTTTTCTGCAATTCGCCCCATTTCTGTCTTCCTCAAAGATTATTTGTTTTATTTGGGTATCTGACTTTCATCAGAAAAGCTCTGCCCAATCTTTCTGATAGATAGTATTCTCTATCTTTATGTTTTGTGATAATAGTTCTTGGAGACAAAACAAACATCTCTCCATTCTATATAGGAAATTGATGACAGACCAAAGTAGAGATACCACTAAAGTCCAATATGGTGAACCAATGAATTCTATTGGAATTACTTACAAGAGTATGGGGAAGGGGTTACTTACAGGAACAGAAACAACTCAAAGACAGCTGCATTACCAAAAGCCCACCCCAGCATGAGTGACAGCTCACAAAAGCCTGAAACTTGGAATGCATTGCATAGTTGTAGGCAGCTGGACAGGGTAAGCAGGGGAGAGTGTTCTTTACAGGTAACTGAGATGGTCTGTGCCTCCTCCAGGCAGCTTGCTTGGTCTGAGCCTCTTATAAGCAGCTCTTCTAAGCACCTTTGTCTGATGGGTATCTCTCAGCAGTCCTTACAGCTTACATGCTTGGGGAAAAGGAGCCTAGTGAGTCTGGTCAGTTTCAGGGACTTCCTGAAGACTTTGCATTGTTTACTTCCTGAGTTTAAAGAGCTTAAGGAGCGTCTCTGAAGGATTAACTGTTCCATCTCCCTTAGAACATCCTGTTGTCTTACCTCCTTTCTGACATCCTATGTCTTCAGGATCTTCCAAGATGGAAGGTTTTACTCTCAGAGAAAATCACTGCATAGCATCTACCAATCTCATAAAGTTCACTCAGTTCAAATCATAACAGTCTGTGTTCTTATAGTCCTTTGATGTGTTTATAGACCTATATCTAAAAATTACCCAAAAATAAGAAGCAACTAATAATTAAACACATCTTAATTAAAAAAAAAAAAAAAGACAGAGATCTCACTACATAACCCTAGCTAGCCCAGAACTCACTATGTAGACCAAGCTGACCTTGGATACACAGGGAACCACCTTCCTCTTCCTTTTGAATTCTGGAATCAAATGTGCACTATTATGCCTGGCTAATTTTACAAACATAATATTTTATGATGCTTACTTTGTGCTTACCACAGTTCCAAGTACATTACAACTATCAGATTAATCTGTTACCATAACAACCCTATAAAGTAAGAACCATCTTTGTCTTGCAGATGAGGAAACTAAGGTGCAGGGAAATGGTAGAGCCGGGACTGAGCCCAGGAAGTTTGTTCAAGTTCCAAATGTTAAACCACTCTACAGTCACTAGGGGCTCGTTGACATACCAATCGCAGGCAGTCTCTGAAACATACTTGTTACTCAGTAATATCCGAGAGCAGCTGCTCCCAGACTGTATGTCCAGAACCATGGGGTCCCTAGCATCTTGGACAGCTTTTCTAATCCTGGCTCCATTACTGCCTTTCTCCTTCCACCAACTTCCTTAACTCGTTATTTTGTCTTTGCGTGCTTTCGAATTTTTTTCTATGTTTGAATAACAATTTCATAAAATGTGGTAGGGAATAAAGATATATAAAAGAAAATAACATTAATTTTTCCAAGTCTTTCTGAGATGAATCCCTCCATTACCAGGAGAATGTTGTTTCAATTACTGGCCCCTACTGTGGAGGCCCAGTTATGTAGCCAGTGACTCACTTTCCACATCCTCATTTCTCTCAGAGTTAGCTCTGTGTGGACTAGAAAAAGAAATGAAAATACCACCTAGCTCTTTCAGTTTCCTACTTAAAATGTCAGCGTCTCTAGAGACACATTCCTGAGTTTCCAGTCCATGGCTGTCCCAATTGGCCACTGAAGTGACAGAATTCCAGTCAGGATGTGTCCAGTCTGAGCACACAGGCTATGAGCTGGTTGGGCTGTGAATGGGTGGAGAAGCAGAAAGTCCTTGGCTGTGTAGGCGAAGAGTCAAGATCAAGGTTGCAAGCCCAGAGTGGGGTGATGGCAGGTCAAGAGCCTTGAAGAAAAACAGAGTGAGGCTAGAGGCTAGACTCTGAAGGTCAGGAGGGGAGTAAGCATGAAGGCAGAAGGCTAGCAAGGTCACTGGGCCTCCTGTGGTCCAGCCTGGTCTACTCTCCTTGCTTTATCTTTTACCGAGCTTCTTTTAGTCTCCATTCCAGAGACACTAATAAATTACTGTTCCCGAATGCACTAACTTCTTTCACACCTCTGCTGTTGTGCCCTTGCCCTGGCCTCTGCCCATCTCACAAAGTTTTATTCACTTTTTCCAGATTCTGCTTAAATGCCTTCACTGTGAAGCTTTCCTGCTCCCATCATGCCTTGTCCCCACTCGTTGGTTGCCTGTCCTCTTCCACCCTTGTGTCTGTTGCTGCATCTTACCTGGCCTTCATAGCACCAATACCAGCCAGCACGGGCTTGTCCACTGCTCTCTGTTGTGGTAACTGTCGAGCAGCTGTTGGCATAAGTCAGAAAGCTCCAGTTTCCGTGTGCTATGTTGTTAATATACCTGGAATATTCATGGATGGGTCTCACCTGGGGTCAAACCCAGAATCCTAACCTCCTAAAGGGCCTCTGGTCTTTATCATGTCCCCAGTACAGTGTTGTACATAATGGATAAGACCAGATATATTTGTTTTTCTGCTCTTAGCAGCAAAGTGTGTGTCGTAGTGTTCTGTTGCTGCGAAGAGACACGGAGATCCCAGCAAGTCTTGTAAAAGAAAGCATTTAAGGGGTTGGGGATTTAGCTCAGTGGTAGAGCGCTTACCTAGGAAGCGCAAGGCCCTGGGTTCGGTCCCCAGCTCCGAAAAAAAAAGAACCAAAAAAAAAAAAAGAAAGCATTTAAGCCAGGCAGTGGTGGCACACGCCTTTCATCCCAGCACTCAGGAGGCAGAGGCAGGTAGATCTCTGTGAGTTTGAGGCCAGCCAGATCTACAGAGTGAGTTGGCACACGCCTTTCATCCCAGCACTCAGGAGGCAGAGGCAGGTAGATCTCTGTGAGTTTGAGGCCAGCCAGATCTACAGAGTGAGTTCTAGGACATCCAGGACTACACAGAGAAACTTTGTCTCGAAAAACCAAAAGAAAAAATAAAGCATTTCACTGGGGCTGGCTTACAGTTTCAGAGGCCTAGTTCACCATCATGTGAGAGATCATGACGGCCTGCAGGCAGACATGAGGCTGGAGTAATAGCTGAGAACTCTACATCCTAATCAACAGGGAGCAGAAAGAGAGAACAACCGGGCCTGGCTTGGGCTTTTGAAACCTCAAAGCCCGCCCCCAGTGACACACTTCCTCCTACAAGACTACACCTCCTAATAGCACCACTGATGACCGAGCATCCAAAAATATGAGCCTGAGGGGGTCATTCTTGTTCAAACCACAGTGTGCTACCGTTTACCCCTGTGAGTTATAATTCTGAGGGAGTTTTGTAGGGGTAGGGAGTCGTTTGCTTGCTTCTTTATTTGTTTTGAAACAGAGTCCAAGTTGGCCTGGAACTCCCTACCCAGCCCTGGCTGGTTTTGAACATGTAGTGATCCTCCCTACATCAGCCTCCCAAATGCTCTAATTCTAGGCACAAGGCACTACAGCGGGAAGCTACAAGTTATTTTTCATTTTTGCTGTTTTATTTTGGTTTGAGCATTTTGTCAAGATAAGGGAGCTCTACCCCAACTCCTGGTTTGTTGTTTGTGCTTAATGTGAAAGGGTACTGAATTTTGTTTTTTAAAAATGAAATCTACTAGATAAGTATATAGGTCTTTTTTCCTCTTTATTTTACTAGCGTATGTGGTGGTCTGAATAGGTATGACTTTGATAGACTCGTGTGTTTGAATGCTTGGCCCATAGGGAGTGGTAATATTGGAGGCGTGGCATTATTGGAGGAAGTGTGTCCCTATGGAGGCAAGCTTTGAGGTATATGCTCGAGCTATGCCCAGTGTGAAACAGTCTCCTTTTGCTACCTGCATATCAAGATGCAGAACTCTAAACTCCTTCTCTAGCACCATGTCTGCCTGCTTGCCACCATATTTCCTGCCATGACAGTACTGAACTAAGCCTGTAAGCCAGCCCCAATCAAATGTTGTCCTTTATAAGACTTGTCTCCATCATGGCGTCTCTTCACAGCATCAGAAACCCTAACTAAGACAGCACTGTATAATTTACTGACTGTTTTTTTTTTTTAAATATTAACCCAAGGAATTGGAGAGACGGCTCAGCAGCTAAGAGCACTTGTTTCTCTTACAGAAGACCTAGGTTCAGTTCCAGCACACTCATGGTGGCTCACAACGCTCTGTAACTACAGTTCCAAGATATGTGATGTCCTCTCTGACCTCCACAGACACTAGGCATGCATGTGATTCACAGGCAAAACACTCATATACCTAAAAAAAATAAAAAATCTTGGCTTCTGTATGCCATCTCAATTGTTATGGAGTCATACATGCAGCTGTCTTGCTTATGTCCAGAAAACAGTTTTCCTATAGTTATCTACCAGATCTGACTCTCATAGTCTCTCTGCCCCTCTCCACCATGATCCCTGAGCCTTGGGTGGAGGAGTGTGATACAAATGGCCACCATCTCTTATTCTCTGCACCTTGACCAGCTGTGGGTCTCTGAGTCCGTTGCTATCTAATGCAAAAAGGAAGTTTGTATAGTGAGGGCTAAGACACACTCTAATTTACGGGTGTAGAGATAGGTCATCAGGAGTTGGCTTGATACTATGTCCACTCACCAGACTACTAGAAGCAGGTTCTCCCCAAGGGCCTATGATCTTTCTAGTCACAGATTCCTGGCCATGGTAATGGTATCAGGTATGGGTTTCAACTTGTGAAGTCGGCTTTAAAGCCAATCAGAAAGTTGTTACTCTTGCACCCAGGGGCCTATCTTGCCAGACCAGTCGTTGTAGTGGCCCACAGGTTCACCGCTGGGAAAGATTGGTGACTCTGTTTCTCCTCTTACCACAAGCCCTGCCTTAGCAGATTGCCGTAGACTTTGTTAGCTTGTGTCTTACTCTCCATTCGCTGTAAGTTAGTTCCTAGTTTCTCCCGTGACTTCCTCGGTTGTGAACGTGTTGAAGTTTATTGTTGCTTTCATTACTGATTTCTAGTTTCATTCTACTGCAGTTGGAGAAAAGATTTTGGATGGTGTTCGTCATTCTAAAGGTATAAAAGTCTGTGTTGTCGCCTGTTCTGGACAGCACTCCTTCCTCACTTGTGAGGGCTGGGTAACCTGCTTCAGACGGTTGGGAATCTTTTACCGTTTCCCCTGCTTATGAGAGCTTGTGTGAGAGCCGCAGGCTGTCTTAGTCAGATTTTTAGCACTACGGAGAAATGCCTGAGATAGTCAAGAGAGGGAGAACTTACTTTGGCTCACAATTTCAAGTGTTCAGAACATAGCCCTTGGCTCAGTTGATTCTAGGTCCATGATGAAAAAGATCATGTGGCGGAGACTATTCCGTTCATGATGGACAGGAAGCAGAGAGAGTGACAGGAAGGGAGGACAAGGTAAGATCTAACTTCCAAGGATACGCCCCTAGGTGACCTCTTTCCTGCAGCTAGTCCCCGCCTCCTAAAGTTTCTAACTTCTCCCAGATGGTTCCATCTTCTGAGGACCAAGATTTCAACACACAGTCTACGGGAACTTTTTCAGATTCAAGCCAAGAAGGGTACTGGATGCTGCAACAGCTGCTTCTGCCCTCCCGGTTCTCCTTGCTTCCTTCCAGTCTCCTAAGGCCCCAGGCGTGCATTATACCAAGGAGATGCGTCTCTCTTCACAAGCCATGGGTATTTTGCTCCTACCTGCTCTCTCTGGTTGCCTCTGAAACACCTCACTCGGCAACTGGTCATACTCCATTAATTGCGAACTGTATTTGTTCACTGGCCATCACACTGATGGCAGACCCAGGTAGTGCTGGCCCATGAGATTAAAGTTTCTGCTTGCAATAACGAACACTCATCTGATCTTGCAAGGCATCAGTGCTGCTTTTATTCCTGTCAGCCAGAGGTCAATAACTATATTCTCTTCCTTCTCTTTGTATCCATAATGAATCATTAGGCTGCAACTAGAAGAAAACTTCTATAACTGTAGATTAAATAATTAAGTTTTCTGAGACATGTATGTAGACCTGGAACATGTATGTATACCTGGCTGGCCTGGAACTTGCTATGCAGACCAGGCTGGCCTTACACTACAGAAATCCACCTGCCTCTGCTCCAAGTTGGGATTAAGAGTGTATACCTCCAAGCCCAGCCCAGCCTATAATTAAGATCCTATTTTTCTCATGTAACAAGATATCTGGGGAGAAACTAATTCATTGCTGATGCAATTGACCAACGAAGGACCCACCTCCATTTTTGTGCTCCAGCATCCATAGCAGATAGACATCACTTTTATGTCTGTTGCCTTATGGCTCCAGAATGGCTGCTAAACCTTAAGACTAAATCTTATCATAAAGAAAAAGAGGGGGTTGGGGATTTAGCTCAGTGGTAGAGCACTTGCCTAGCAAGCGCAAGGCCCTGGATTCAGTCCCCAGCTCTGAAAAAAAAAAAAAAAAAAGAAAGAAAGAAAAAGAGAAAGATCTACCAGGATGTTCCAGAAGACTTACCCAGAAACTCCTGTTTCATGATGTAAACTTGGGTCACATGATCCCCTCAAACCAATGGCAGAAGGCTGGAAAGTGGGTAAAGAGAAGAGAGTAAAACAGGGGAGTGGTAGAGAGCCAATCTTGAATGATTGCCACATCTTCTGTCACAACTCCAGAAATTAGAAGGAGGAAGGAGTTGAGGGAGGATGACTTTACTCAGGGTAAACTTGGAGTATGGTATGCCCTCCTTGTCCACACCTACTATGAAGAGAAGGAGCCCACTTTGTAAAGTCAATGAAAGTCTCCAATCACAGCATAAGCAGACATCCGTTCACATTCTGTATAACAGCTACCTTTCTTGTGGATGTGACCACGTAAATACCCGATTAGGAATGACTTTGAGGAAGAGAGCTTTGTTGTCTCTCGGTGTGAGGAGGTACAGCCCTTCCTGGTGGGAAAAGAGCTCAGCAAAGGAGGTCCACACTGGCAGAGGCTCACTTGATCACAACTCAGTGGACTAGAACTGGAATCCAGGCCAGACCATGAGCCTCTGCTGATCCACTTCCTTCAGCTAGGCCCCCATCTCCTAAAGGTTCCCTCCAAAGCAGCTCCACCAATATGTGAGCCTATAGGAGACATTTTACATGCATAGCATAATATCTTCCTTCTGGTAGGTTTAGCATCTAACTCACACTCTCCTCCTTAGAAGTAGTCAAAGTCTATTAGAAAGAACTTGGCAGTCTACTACAGTCGTTAAGCACTCTTCCCCTAGAGGACCCCAAAGATCCCTGTGCAGTGTTTTCTCTCAGTCTCAGATGCTTGCTGTGACATTAGCCACAGCCAACATAGGCACAACTGCTTGGCCTAACAATTCAACCCGTAATTTGAGTAACATACTTAGGCTTGGGCCCTGGACCTCAAGTGTCTAGTGCCATAATTCCAGGGGGAGAGGCTGGAAATCTACAATCCTAAATTGGAACCTTAAAGTTCAAACTTCCTTCCTCCTCACCCTCTCTAGATGTTCCTAAGAACTGAAGATCAATGGAAGCTGTCATCTGATAAAGACATATTTATTTCTCTTCCAGAACTTTGTGACATCTTTATTATATCAAGCCCATAAGTTTTAAAACACTCTATAAAATTCTTTCAGCAACAACAACAACAGCAAAAATCCAAGAAAAGGGAAGGGGCAAAAAAATCTTTCTCATTTCTCTGAGTGTCCCAACATTAGCAGAGACTTTGAGATTGCAGTCCTTTCTAAGTGAACAGCTAACAGAAACTTAGTTCAGAGTCAGGTGACTTGGAGTCTGGTGTCCAAATGGCATTCTGCGTGCAGCACTCAGAGATTCTTAGCAAGCCCATGACTCTTCCTGAAAGAGAAGATCCAAGAAACATCACATTGTCCCGGTCCCTAGCTCGTTGTCTCAGTAGCAAGATATCTCATGCTTAGTCAAGTCATGCTTGGGCAAGGAGTTGATATTATCCGCTTGTTTAGGATGGATATGGGACACAGGACAATCATTCCTAAAAACAGACCCGTCAGAAGAGTGGTCACAGGAAGGCTCCGATGAACATCCTTTAGAAGCTTCCCCTGCCAGTAGGACCCAGAGTGTATCCAGTGAACTCTGCAGACCCAGTGCTTGGAACATAATAGGCACTCGATTAAAAAAAAAATGTAAGTGTTTTGTCTGCATGCATGTGTTTACACCTCATGCATGCCTAGTGCCCATGGAGGTCAAAAGAGGGTGTTAGGTTCCCTTAAACTCTGAAACTGTAGTTACAGAGGTTGTGAGACACCATGTGGACACCAGGAATTGAACCCAGCAACTCAATTCTGCAAATGCTCCTAACTACTGAGTCATCTGTCCAGCTCAATAGAATTTCAACAAACTTACAAACAAACGCCTGAACTGGTACAAAACAGAAGACTGCTGGTTAATAAACAGTACTGGTTGAAACCCTGGCCCTGATGAGAAGTTACTTTGGCCAATGGAAGTCAAACAATTGCCTAGTCTTCCCCCAGATTTAGCAAGGCTGTGTCCCCACGGTAGGTAAATACCCTGACACACACATACACTGTAATTTTAATATTATTTACTCCCAGCTTGACGGATTCGGTAAGCCTCAAGTAGACTTTGCATCACATCTTGAATCTGTTCTTCAGAAAAACTTCTAGATATAAGCACAATAGTAGGGGTCTGGAGAGACGGCTCAGTGGTTAAGAGCACTGACTGCTCTTTCAGGGGTTCTGAGTTCAATTCCCAGCAACCACATGGTGGCTCACAACCATCTGTAATAGGATCTGGTGCCCTCTTCTGGTGTGTCTGAAGACATCTACAGTGTACTCATATATAATAAATATATGTATATTTATATATTTAAAAGCACAATAATAACAGCATATGAACTTCTAAAGGTCTCTCTAGTACTCTTTGTACAGTGTCTGTGACTGGACAAGCATCCCAATGTTGTAAACTATGATGATATTCACAGTCACTGTTGTGATTAGGATTAGAGTTATAGTTAACTGTCTCATGCCCAGAACATCTACCTCCATCCATGCTTTCATTGAGGAAGCACCATACTCCAAAACTTTCAGCCCATTACCACCAACCACAAGAATAATCACAGCTTTTTTTCTTGGAGACATGTATGCATTCCCTAGCCCTTGCCAGCAACCACTGGATTTGGTGTTGTACACTGCGTGGTTTGATGGCACTGAGTTAAGATGTCAGAGCTTTTCCTCCTGTCTCCCATTGCAGTACATTTTCCTGGGTGTAAACACAAAACCACAAGCAGGAGTTAGCTGCTGGGTCACTTCCCTTGTGATCCATGCAGTACCCGATGGCCCCCTTTCCCCGCTGTCTGTCTTCTGTACAGTACTGATGGTCCATTTTTTCATTGTCCTCCAAATTGCTCGTTAGAGTGGGAGAAGCACAGAGGGGCTGTTGTACCCCATCTAGTGTAGCTGGCAAACTGTTACATTTGTGCCCGGTGTCACCAATGGTCTCAGCCAGTAAGAGGACATAACTTACTGGTGACTATAACCATCCTGACTCCGTGTTTCTTGAACATTTGTGGTTTTCCTTGGAAAAGCACCACAGAAAGCTGCCTCCTCCCCATCTCATCAGAAAGGGCGTGCCTACAAATTCATTTGTAAATGCTTGTTTCCTCTCTCTGCCCATGGGCTGATCTCTACCCACTCAGTGGCAGCGTGACAAAGTGGCTCTTCATTCACAGAGCCACTGCCCCGGGATCCTATCAGTTCACTTTGTCCTGTGGACTGGCTGAGTTGATCTCAGGGGACCTGTCCCCACCCACTGTCTTGTTGTACTAAAGTTTTCCCCTACACAGTTCCTCTTTCTCTTCTTGCTCTGCAGGCAGCATCTCCTTAAGCCTTCCCTGGGTATTCCAGGGACATCCCCTGTCATTCTTTTCTTTTGGTCTCATATCAGGCCAAGCTGGCCTCGAGGTTGTGATCCCCCGCCTCCATCTCCTGAGTGTGATGATTAAAGGTAAATACGCCCCCATACTCAGCTGGTAAAGATCTGGGGTAAAAGAGATAGTTCATCGAGTAAAACCACTAGCCACAAAACCCTGACCACTCAAGTTCAGTCCTAGCACACTAATCATTTTTATTTTATATGTATAAATGTTTTGTCTGCACAAACTGTACTTGTCTGAACGTCGTTCGTTCATGCCATGGAGGCTAGAAGAGGGGACATTGGATCCCCCTGAAGTACAGTCACGATGGTCGTGAGACACCATGTGGGTACCGGAAATTGAACCTAGGTCCTCTGGAAAAGCAGCCAGTGCCTGTAACTGCTAAGCCAGGCTCTGGTGGCATGTGTCTTTAATCCCAACATTCTTGTGGCAAATAGGGGTGGAGATAGGGGGGTTGCCCAGAAATTTGTGGGTCAATTAGCCTAGAATTTACATCAGAAACAAACAAACAAACAAAAAACTACCCTGCCACAACAAGGTGGAAGACAAGGACCAATTTCCAAAAGTTGTCGTCTGACATATACATACCACGGCATATGCATGTCTGTACACACACACATGACATACACACATGACATACATTACCATTTTCTTTTTTTTTTTTTTTTGGTTCTTTTTTTTTTTTCGGAGCTGGGGACCGAACCCAGAGCCTTGCGCTTCCTAGGTAAGCACTCTACCACTGAGCTAAATCCCCAGCCCCATACATTACCATTTTCAAACTCCACACTTGGCATTTAATAGTCTATCTGAGATGAACCCACTTCAAGTTAAAGAGCATTTCTTTTTTTTTTTTTTCTTCCGGAGCTGGGGACCGAACCCAGGGCTTTAGGCAAGCACTCTACCACTGAGCTAAATCGCCAACCCCTAAAGAGCATTTCTTAGTTTGTGTCTTCACTGAAACTTTTTGTGTGTAGTCTCTCTGGCATAGTCTAGACTGGTGAGGAAGAGTAGTAACTCTGCTATTAGAAGCCCTTCCCTGCCAAGGGCCAAAGTAAATGGCTCTGTCCTTCTTGACTCCCCCTCCCCCAGAGAGAACTTGGAATCCTCAGCTGGGGTCATCCTCAAAACAAGCCAAAGACTGAAGCTGTCTGTCCTTGTTGCAGAAAAGAGACTGGCTGCTGTTAGCCAGAGGGGAACCCCTGATCCCCAGACACAACCAGAGTCTCCCTGCCTGCAGCTTCTATGTGATCACACCGTCTCACTCTCTCACACTGCTGGTCAAGCTGGTGGCCACGAGGGAACTGATGCTTCCTGGCTTCTTCCCCCTGCTCTCTGAGGACCCACCTGAAGACAGCCTAAAGATCATAGAGGCAAGTAAAGCCCACGTGTCTTAGTGTTCTGTGACTGTGAAGAGACACTGAGACTACAACTTTGTTTATAAAAGAAACCATTGAATCGGGGGCTGACTTACAAGTTCAGAAGGTTTGTCCACTCTTAGTGTAGCGGGAAGCACGGTGACACACATGGCACTGGAGCAGTAGCTGAGAGCTGCAGCCTGATCTTTGGGCAGCAGGTAGTGTGACACTGGGCTTGATGTGGGCTTTTGAAACCTCAACACCCACTCCCAGTCATACACCTCCTCCAACAAGGCCACAACTCCTAACGTTTCCAAAGCATTCACAACTGGGGACTAAGCGTGCAAATATGAGTCTATGGTGATCAATCTCATTTAAACTACTGCACCATGGGACAAATAGAATGGAGCTTGAGAAAGGGCCAAGGGAGAAAAATAGGGCTGTGGGGGAGGGGGAGGGGAGCAGAGAGCAGACGGGTATGTTCCGGCCATCAGAGATAAAAGCAAAGGCAGAAAATGAAATGGGAGGAAGTCAGTGGTCTGATTAAGGCATTGGGGAAAAAATGAATTGAGAAGCCATCCTGGTTTGCGAGAAGAGAATCTGTGAAAAGAGTTAAGAGAGAAACAGGCCTTGACATGGGCCAATAACTGAGAATTAGTGTCATCTGTCTTAGAGATGACCCCACAAACGCACGTACTGACACACTGTATGCTGGGCCACCCTGTGTGCTGTCACACTGTGCTCCTCTAATACATGTGCATACCTGTGCTCTCGGCCTCTGCTGGGGAGAAGGAATGGAAGAAGTCTGAACTTCAGACGCAAGAGGCCGACAGGCAGGGGTGGCCTTGCTCAGCGCCACCCTCCTTTTCTCCACCCCTCATCCCTGCTCTCCTCTCTGTCTAGATTCTGTCTTTCCTCCCTCTGGGCCCCCCAGGTTGGGGTGGGAGAGGAGGAGGCTCTGGACCGGGAGAATGGAAGCCACATTCACTGCTGGCTGGCCGGCTGAGAGTGGACAGGACAGAGGCTGGGATTGTGCTTGATGCTTGGCAGCCATGGGAATGCAAAGAGGTGGGCAGGAGCGCCATGGCTTCCTCAGCCAGTCTCACTTCAGGGCCAGTGGTTCCTGGCACAGGATGTTGTGGCCGGAAAACCTAACTACTCAGGAATGCTATGTTCAAATGTCCTCCTTCCATGCCCGACTCACCTCAGGCTGGGAACTCCCTGTACTTGTCTTGAGGACTAGAGCACCCCTACCTGAACACACACTCTCCCTCAGCCCTCCACACTGGGTCCCTTGTACCATTCTGGGGAGCTCTGGTTTTTCTCAGAACCCAGTGACATTTCCTGGGGCTAGTATTAGGAGGTTCAGAGTCTCTGACCACCAGATGTTCCACTTTCTTCTGTCCCTTCGCCTGACACAAGCATACCCTGCCTCCCGGGACAGAACAGTAGGACTCATCTGTCTCAGCCTCAACAGCACCCATGTCCTCGCCCTCTTCCAGTCTCTCACACACTCAGGTCTCTATGTGGCATCTCGTGTTCTGTGACCTTGACTTCCCTGAATAAATTCCCCCCTCTCGTCCCCAGAGCACACTAGACAGCCTGGAGCTGGGGCTCACCTACAACCCTCTGCAAGTTGGGAGCCATCTGTACTCACATCTGAGCAGCGCCCACGCCAAGCCTCAGGGACGGCCCTACACAAGCTGGGCAGGCCGGGGCCTTAGAAAGGTATCTCTCTTGTCCCCGCCTTCCCTTTCCCCTCTCATCCCCTTTGTGCCTTGAGTCCAAGGGATCCCTTCCTATCTACCCCCCACAACAGCCTGGGTCCCAAGAGAGCAACCCACTCCCCACACCCCACAAGTAGAGGGGAAACCAAGCTGAGGCAGGAGAGAGAACCTGCTGAGGCAGTCACACGCGATAGGGTGGGTCTGCTGGTCTGCTGGGTCTGCTGGGTCTGCTGGTTTTGGTTTTGGTTCTTTTATTTTCCTGAGACAACTGGTCTCATGGTGTAGCAGTGTAGCCCAAACTGATCCGGAGTTTGCCATTTGCCTGCTTCAGCCTCCTGATTGTGTGTGTGTGTGTGTGTGTGTGTGTGTGTGTGTGTGTGTGTGTATGTGTGTGGTGTATGTGTATGTGGTGTGTGTGTATGTGGGGGTGTTGTGGGGTGTGTATGTGTGTCTGTGTATGTGGTATATGTGGTATGTGTGTGTATATAGGGTGTGTGTGTGGTGTGTGTAGGTCTGTGTGTGGTATATGTGTGTATGTGGTGTATGTGTAGGTCTGTGTGTGGTGTATGTGTGTATGTGGTGTGGGGGGTGTGTGTATGTGATTTGTATATGGTGTGTGTGGGGTATATGTGGTGTGGTGTGTGTCTGTATTGTGTGGGGTGTGGTGGGGTGAGTGTGTGTGTGTGTGTGTGGTGTATGTGTGTGTGGTGTATGTGTGTGTGGTGTGTGTGTATGTGGGGGTGGTGTGGTGTGTGTGTGTGTGTCTGTATGTGATATATGTGGTGTGCATGTGTGTGTGTGCGTGTGTGTGTATGTGGTGTGAGTGTATATGGTGTGGGGGAGTGTATGTGGTGTGGTGTGTCTGTATTGTGTGGGGTGTGGTGTGTGTGTGTGTCTGTATGTGATATATGTGGTGTGTGTGTGTATATGGTGTGGGGGTGTATGTGGTGTGGTGTGTGTCTATATTGTGTGGGGTGTGGTGTGTGTGTGTGTGTGTGTGTGTGTGTGTGTGTGTGTGTGTGTGTCTGTGTCTGTGTTGTTCGGGGAGGGATATAGCTCACACCATCACAGCTTGAAGCTTAGGTATTCTAACTGTGGGGTTTATAACTCTTAGTCATCTACCACCCAGCTGTCTTGTTAAGCAAACAGGCCACACTGGAACTACAACCACAATCCTCTCCTTGAAAGGAAGGGCTGACAGAGAGGCAGGACTGGAACTGCCTGAGGGAAGGGAAAGGATTGTGGCTTGCCTGGCTTTCTAGTAAGCTTCAGATAGTGTTCATTTACACTTCACAGTGCCAGCAGGGGAAGCCTCACACTGAAGCCTCACACCTCACAGATGAGGAAACAGGGGCCAACCTGGGCTAGTAACCATGGAGTGGGGCACTGAGGAAAAAGCTTGAAACCAGAAGCCAAGCATGGTGGTTCACACCTGTCATTCCAGAACTCCGAGAGCTAACTTGGGAGAACTGCTGTAAATTTGAGACCAACTTGGGCTACAGTGAGGCTTGTCAAAAAAAGCAGGACGAGCAAGAGAGACCAATCAGTAGGGCAACTGATGAGATGAAGAGTCTCTATGCAATCCATGGTCTACTGTGCTAAGCTTTCCTTTTGCTCCGTGCTTTTGCCTTGTTTCTCTGTAACTGAGCACATTTTCATCTCAGCTAAAACTGCAGAAGGATGCTTCTAAACTCCAGAGGTAGAAGTGATGACCAGATGCATAGGTGCAGAGTCCACCAGGAGGGCTTGGTAGGCCAGCTGACAGAGAAGGGACATTGGGCAAGGAGATGATACTGTAAGGGTTGCTGCCTAGGGGTCTCAGCACTGCCCTGGGCCTTCAGGATGTCACTCCAGAAATGAGAAGTGAGAAGGAATTAGGACCAGAGCCTGGTAGGGAACCAGGACTGGAACTCAGAACCTGTCTGGTCTTCATAGAAAATTCTGCTTGCCCTTTGCAGGGGGATCAGCTGCAGACCAACAGAGCTCGAGCCCCAGTGGTCCCCCTCCCAGTGACCCCTGTCCCAGGTAGAGCTCTGAAGAAGTCAGCAGCCAGCAAAGCAGCCTCAGGAACCTTCCTGCCTTCTGATTCGGAGGACGAGTATCCTTCTCAGACCTAAGTCCCCAGCTCTGCCAGAGCAGAGCCACACTACACCACTCACAGGATGGCGGCCTGGAGCAGATCTACCTGCCCTCAACCTGCACCTGCGAGTGAGCTCGGGCTAAGAAACAGCCTCTTCCTCCTCTGACACAGCCCAGGGGGGAGGAGGCACTGAGAGCAGCACACCCAGGCCTGTCTTTTGTCCGGCAGGGACTCTTTTGGATCATTTGATAGTATTTACACAAATAATTAAATGCCCAGTAAGCCTCCTCCATTGTTCGAGCATTCCTAGGCCAGAATTTCTTCCTGCAAGTCGCCCTCAAGGATAAGGATGAGGTGTTCGCAGCTCAAGGAAAAGCAAGACATCAGAACCTGAACCCTGGTCCAGAAGGGTACCCTTCCCAGATCACCTACAGCAGTGCAGCTTCAGACACACAAACACCAAGCACTCCTGAGTGCCCTGAGCACTCGGGACCTGTGGTGTAAGCATGCTAATGTGTATGCAGAGGGGGCGGGCTGCTGCTGTGTAGCCTAGCAGAGGAGAGTGGGTGGTGTGAAAGAACCCCACTCCCTTCCTAGTCTGCTCTCCCCACGCCTGCCTACCTTCTATAGCTCCCTCGAACTACAGAAAAATGGCTGCCATTGGTAAAGTGCCTTCTATGCTTTAGATTACACTAAGAGCTGGGGAAGTGTGTCTTATCTCGTGCCAGCTGCCTTTCTGTAGCACAGCCAAATTCTCACACTTGGTGTAAGGGCAGCAGAGGAGAGTTAAGAATGGCAGGTAACAGACAACAGGGTCAATGAGTCAGAGACCGGCCCAGGAGAGGCTATGACCACCCAGGCTGTGAATCACCACACTGTAGGCTTCCCTCCCTGGGGCCCTTCATCCTTCCACGGTCCCCAACATATTTCTGCTTCCTCCCTTGACCCCTCCCCACCCTCCCAGCGCATGCCTGCCCCAGTGTCTATTCATGCGCAGAGACCTTTTCAATCAAGCCACCTTTAATGAGATTTGCCTTATAAATTAAAACGTATCTGGCAAAGAACAAGAGTGAGGATCCATACTGGCCTCCCCAAAGTGTCCTCACTCTGACCAGTGGACCTCTCCCACAGGCCTAGTCAGTCCAGCAGCCTTGTTTCTTCTACTCCCACAACTTCCGGGGACTGGTCATCACTTGACTCCTCTGGTCCCCCGGCCCCTCCCACCCTCAGGTTTCTCTGATCTTCAGTGCCACCACCCCATGGACCTCCTATCAGCAACTGTCTCAGGTGGAACCCTCTGACTTGACCCCCACCCTGTCATTCCCTACTCTAGAGAGTCCACAGTCCCATCTCCCTGGGGTCCCACTTTTCTGGACCTGGCTGTACAGAGCTGTATCTGAGCCTTTGCTGCCACTGCCAGCTGTGGTACCAGATTCAGGAAGGATCAAGCCCTGTGGCTTGGGGGCAGGGGTAGGCTTTGAGCTCCGAGGGGGTGGCACAGCGTAGTCGTCGGTGGCGGGGTTGTAAGGGAGCTCATAGCCCTCTTCCTTCAGCCGAGCCTGGCACCACCATGCATCCTTAGGCTCCTGAGGCAGATCATAAAGGCCCCGGAGAGGGGCAGGGGCCAGGCCCTCAGGCTCATCATAGATGGGGTCCTCTTTGGAGTCTATCAGCTTGGTTTTCAGCAACTGCTGCTGCACGTGCCCATACAAATCCCAATAGAGAGGTTTCTTCCGCTGCACCCCTTCCCCTGCCCCAGCAGGGGTGCTGCCCAGGGGGTCTGAATACAAAGAGTCCTGAGAAGGGCCTGGAGGAATTCGCAGGGAGTCTAAAGGCTCTGCATATAGGGCTGGAGGGCTGCCCAGGGGTTCCTGGGGAACAGGAGTGGGAGCCATCTTCCCCTCTGTCTCCCCATCATGGGAGTCAGTTCTGGTGATATCTTGTCCCTGTCCCACCTTTCCTTGGGCTTTCTGCTGCTGGATAGCAGCCTCAACTGCCTGAAAGATGTCATTTCCCTGGGCAGTCTGGAAGGTGAAGGTCCCAGGGCCAGAGGGGCAGCGGCGACCCGCTTCAAAGGAGAACATTACCTGAGGGTGTGGAGGGAAACAGGTTAGGAGTGTCTAAAGAAATGAGTCACAGGTCTGACCAATTTAGTATATCTGCACAGAAGAGACTACCTGGGAATGGAGTTGTCACCTACAGCTACCCAACCCAGTAGCCCTCCCCGATGGTCATCCTCCCAGACAGCCCCATGCACCTTGTCTCGGCCATAGCGTCGCAACAGAGTGTAGGGCCAGAAAAGGAGCGGCTCCAGGATTTGACTCTGTGCACCCAAAGTCAGAAGGGTCAGCTTCTCAGCTTCTACCCTCAGTACGTAGGAGCCTTGCAAGCCGCAGCGTTCAGAAGCCTCGGTCTTCTGCGAGGTTACCCAGAATTGGGATCCTGGAAGAACACAGGAAGAGAAGGAGCGCCGGGGCAGGTTGGGGACTTGGTAGACTCCAATCACTATCTCCCCAAGGGCACCTCTTCACCCCACTCCATTTCTGCCAGACTAATACCTTCCCAGGTGGGGCTGTACAGCGAATTCTCCAGCATCTCCAGGGCAGAAAACTTAGGTGGGTTCTCCGTCTGAGCCAAAGCCCAGCCGCCTTTCTGCAGAAAAGAGAACATCGAGGACCATATACATAATTCTCTTGGGTCTAGGGTAGGTGCAAGAAGTCCAATGCCGTTATAGTAGTTTCATCCTCGCAGTGCCCCTTAGGCCCAGGGGTGACCACCCCCAGACACTCACCGGAAAAGCGGTTCTGCATAAAATCTGCACCCAGGCAGTGCTGGATGCGGCGTCCGCTGCAAGCAGGTGCGAGCGTTGTGCGGTGTCCAGGCGGAAGGCAGAGGCGCCGGGCTCAGGGGGACTCTCCACAGTCACAGGCACCACGCTCACACATTCAGCCAGGCGTATCATCTTGCAGTCTAGACGGCGAGAGCCGCCTCGACCCCCTCCAGAGCTCGACCCCTTGTGATCAAAGAATTCCAGCCGCGCCACGCCGTGAGGGCTGGCTGGGTAAAGCACAGCCCAAGTTTTCTTCCACCTCTGGGAAAGAACGAAAGACTCGAGAGTGAGCGGCAGCATGCGCCCTACAAGGGAGAAGAGACCCACGCAGGCCGATCTGAGTCTGGGGATTCCCAGGCTGGGCTACTTTCCCAAAGATAATGCCATCCCAAATCCGCACCAAGGAGGGCACAGCCCGAGACTTTCAAGGGAACGAACGTCTTAGGGGCTCTACGATTGCTCGCGCGCCGTTCCGACCTTCTTCCGGCCCATTCCCTCTTTCTGGATTCTTTCACCCATTTCTAGTCCAGGGGAGTTTTGCCATCCCCCCACGACACAAACAAACTACCTTGGTCCCGAAGCGCTGACTCTGCAGAAAAAGCGGACCCTCCATCAAAGCCCCGTCCATGGCCAAGGCGATTCCTTCCGCGCTTCCTGGCCCTGGGGGCGGGGCTGGGCGGGGCTGCAGGGTGCCGGAGGCGTGTCCGCCCCTCCCGGGCCCCTGCGGCGGTGATGCGGGGAGGGGGGGCGGGGACGGAGGGGTCGAAGGAAAACGAGCCGTCAGGAAGAACCCAAGGGGAGCCTTTATCTCACCGCACGCACAGTGGCACTACTCAGGGAAGTCGCGGTCACCAACTAAAGGCCCTAGTGCCTGGGGGTGGAAGCTGGGAGTGACGACATATATTTAACGTGACATCAGAGTGAAGGCCGTGACATCACCTGCAGGGACTTTGGGGTCGCCATAATGACCAAGAGGGCCCTCAGGACATTAGTTTTCTTTGTGGGACCTTGTTCCCATGGTCCAGCTCTGGAATTGGACTGGTCTGTTGATACTCTGTCTAGCTGGAGATGTGGAGAAACGGCTACGGGCTGAAAAGCTTCCTGCGGCCACAGGGGCCATCCTGCTGTCCCGAAACCATTTGCAAGTCCAGCATCCTGAACGCCGCTGCCTGGCCTCCCAACCTGCGGGAAAAGAAAGCTTCATTGAGCCCGGAGGAGTGGGAGGGGGTGGCGTGGCTGCAGCCAGCTCCACAGGGGAGGGGAAGATCTAGAGGAGGGAACTGGCCTGGCCCGAATGGAGGGAGAAAGCGGAATGTGGGAGGGCTCTAGAGGACGTAGGAGGGACCAACGAAGAGGGGGGAGGAAGGGGGGGTCCAGTCTCCCCTGGCCGAACACTTTTTTTCTGAGAAGTCCTGAAAGTAATCTCCAGGACCAGGACTCTGCTTCCAGCCTCTGGAGTTCTGCCTAGTCGAAGGTAGGGGAGTTACAGCCGGCCAGCGGGAAGAGGAGTTGTGGATGGAGAGGATGGTGGACCAGGGGAAAGGCTGATTTGGGATGGAGTCGGGGAAGCCAACCAACTGACAGTTTTATTCTTGCTAAAGGAGCGAAACAGCAAAGCAGAGAGCTGAGCGGATTGTTGGGGATGGAGACTTCAGGGTGCAGTTTGTAGGCCCTAAGCTGAACACCGGGCTTCGGAGCCAAATGCCCCCAGAACAAAGCTGTCTTGTCTGAGTTGGGGGAAGCAATTCAGGGCCCCCCTTACTGGGAAGGACTGTTTTCAGCCTTGGATACAGAAGGCCTGAGCTAAGGAGCTAGCCCTAGCTTCTGGTTGCCCAGTGACAGAAAGAGAGGTGTTACAGGGAGCTTGGATAACTCCACACCAAACCCTGCCCAGCTTGAAGTCTAGATCTCCTGGAGCCCCTGACTCTGCAGCATATTTGGGAGCCCATGTGCTAGGGAGGGTGGCAGAAGGTTCTCCTGCTCTGCTTAGCCTCAGCCCTTTCTGCCTGGGCATCTGCCTCCATAGGAAATTGCCAAGACTCCTCTCATTCCTAGTGCTGAGATCTCCAGGACAGGTCTCCTAGGCTCCCTTTTCCTGTGCTGCCATCGGAGTCTGTCTAACCGCATGGGTCTGCTGTCATTTCTCCTGTGCTTGCACCTTGGCTTTGATCCCCTCTCCTCGTGGTTTTTGCCTCTCTGTGTCATTCCCCATTACTGCGTGCTTTGAGTTTTTGGTTTTATTAAAATTATCATCTATCCATATTCAACGTGTCTCTCACCCTGTGTCTTTCTGGTTTCCCCCCTTCGTTCCCACAGTCTCCCTTCCTGTCACATCCTGTCTGGGTCGCCCTCTCTGTGTCTCTTCTCAATATCTCTGTTTATCCAGACCATCCTCAGACTCTCGGTCTCTAACCTGTACCCACCCCATGAATAGAAGTAAATAGAGAAGATGGTAACGATGGTGATCATGGGCAAACCGGGGAAGGTTATGGTGGGACATCCACAACTAGTTATAAGTCTTATTATTTGCAAAGGAAGAGGAGAGTCTCCCTCCCTCGCCCGAAATCTAGGTGTTGTTTTCTTTGTGTTCCTACCCTCATTTAGTGTGTATGTGTCTCTCCTTCTCTGTCCCTTAGTGCCCCCCCTCCTTGAGCCCTAACCGCCATGAGAGCTGTCAATGTGTGCTATTGCTGCCCGTGGCGACTACTGCTGCTGCACTTTCTGTGCAGCTCCAGTATGGGGTCTCCGTCTCCTTCTACCGACCCAGAGAAGAAGGTAGGAAGCCAGGGGCTGAGGTTCCGTCTGGCTGGCTTTCCTAGAAAGCCCTATGAGGGCCGTGTGGAGATACAGCGAGCCGGCGAATGGGGCACCATCTGTGATGATGACTTCACGCTGCAGGCTGCCCACGTCCTCTGCCGGGAGCTGGGCTTCACAGAAGCCACCGGTTGGACCCACAGTGCCAAATACGGCCCAGGAACAGGTGAGCAGTGCTCTGGGCTAGCCCAGACATTACCTCAGTGCAGCTCAAGTACAGTGAGAAGAACAGAGTACCATGGTGGCACAGCCAAAAGGACATAGGACACCAAGAATGGATAGAATTAAGCAAATCCACAGGCAATAAACCAACATACTAATTTCAGGGCCATGTGACCTGAGGCCAGCCAGTACTTTCCAGGAGCCTCCAGTGTTCCATGTGTACGGTGAGGAGGGGGTTAAGTTCTCCCCTGCAAAGTAAGATTCTGTAGAGCTATGCAGGGGATCCCTGAATGATCCAAGTGCAGTTGACTCAATGATAATAAGAAGGCAGGTGAATGGTATCTGTATGTCCCCTAGCTGGAAGGGGTCATACACTATAGCTGACAAAATCAGGATCCAAGCCAAAGCTAAAACCAGCAAGCAGGAACTCATGTGGAGCAAATCTGACAGATGTGAGGGTTGGAACAGAATCCTCTGAGGTTGAAAGTGCTCAGACCATATGGACCTACACTAGGATTGGTGGATGGACATGGGTACAACCTGCTGTTCATCCACCCTCCCCATTCCCAGTTGCTCTACTGTTTCTGAAATAAACGTCAGGAGGGAACACTTTGAGAGGGACAGTAGAAAGTGGAAATGCTCAGAAATCGAGTGCTTTCCCTGCACTCAGTCCTCCGGAGAGAAGAAGGGAATGAGGGAGGAAGGTGGAGACAGACAGACAGACAGAAAGGCAGAGAGGAAACCACTTTCAGAAAGCCACTTTCAAGGGGAATAGTTAAAGAAACCAAAAGTTTGGCACAGAAACAAACAAACAGAGCCTCACTTAGCAATTACACGATGGCTGGGTTCAACCCGGGAAGGACAGTCAGTCGTGGCTGAAGATTTTTCTGGGTGGCATCAAAGGACTGAATAAGACCTAGCATGGGAAAGTTGTAAAGACCCACAAGGACTTTCTGATAGTTGTGTGGCCTCCTAAGGCAGAAAGGTAAAACCCTGTTAGACTACGTGAGGTGCCCTGAACGCTGGATGGGACACGTACTTTTCTGGAGGTTCCTCCCAGCTTTGGGTGGTCAGTGACAGCCAGTATGGTCCAGAAAGTAAAAACAGGGTTTTTGTGGCAGTAGGCAACATAGGTATACAGGAAAACGCCACCGGGGAGGCGGCGGGGTGAAGTGAAAGAATCTAAGCTTCCCAAGTATCAGTGAGAGAGGTCAGACTCTTAGGCAAATTACATCATGTTTTGGAGCCCCAGTCTATATTTATATAAAGTAATCTTCTGGCAGCTCCAGCCTAAGAATGGTTGTATATATACTACAGCAAAGCATCTGGCACATAGTAGGTACTTAATGATAGCTGTTATTGAACGAATCCTTGTTGATATTAGTGAGAATTAAAATGTGGATTCTCTGTTATTGGTTTTATCTTACCCTAATCAATTCTTCAGTGTCCCAGATCACCACTAACCTTGCATCAACCTTACACCCTCTTTCCTCTTCCCCTCCGGAGTTCCCTGTCTCTTCCCCATCTTTTTCTCATCAAAGAGGATTAGCCTCAAGGCTGTGTGAGGCCACCATCACTCTGTCAACACTTCTCGATCACCTCCCTCTCCATAGGCCGAATCTGGTTGGACAATCTGAGCTGCAAGGGTACTGAAGGAAGTGTGACTGAATGTGCCTCCCGGGGCTGGGGAAACAGTGACTGTACCCATGACGAGGATGCTGGGGTCATCTGCAAGGACCAGCGCCTTCCCGGTTTCTCAGACTCCAACGTCATTGAGGTCTGCAGAACACACTTGTTCTCTCTCTCTCTCTCTCTCTCTCTCTCTCTCTCTCTCTCTCTCTCTCTCGTGCACGAAAGACTGCCCGGTGCCATATGTGGTTAGAAGAGATATTATAAAGGTATCCCATAAGCCTTTATAAAATAATGTGCATTTCTGGGAAACTTTGCACCCCGGGCATGCCTAGTGAAGAGAGGCCAGAAGAGGGCACTGGACCCAAGGGACTGGAGCTAGCAGTGGTTCTGAGTTGCCATGTGGGTCCTGGGAATTGAACCTCAGGTCTTCAGGAAGAGTTCTAGCCCTCAAATCCAATTATTTCAAGTATTCACATTGAATTACTAAACCTGACATGAGCTCTCCAGTTTCATTCCTGTTCACCTGTCCCTCTCCCCCATGTTTCTGCTCTCCTCCAATACCTTTCCTACTTCTTCCTCTCCCTAAGACATTTCCATTGGGAAGGCTACCTCATGCTTCAGGAAGACTTATTATAGCTCCCCTTCCTTAGTGCCTTCAGACCCTGTGTGCCACGGCTTAACTCTGTGCCCACTCTGGGGCACATCCCACACATAGGCAGCTGACCTGGCGTTTTCCTCAGTCCTGTTTCAGTGGTCCCATCATTGGGTTTTACACACACAATCAGGGGTCCTTCAGAATGGCATAGTATTGCTACTATGATTTTTTCCCCTGCCTCTGTCTGGTCCCATCTCAGGTGGATCATCAGCTCCAAGTGGAGGAAGTGCGACTCCGACCAGCTGTGGAGTGGGGCAGGCGACCCCTGCCTGTGACTGAGGGCCTGGTTGAAGTCAGGCTTCCTGAAGGCTGGTCGCAAGTGTGTGACAAAGGCTGGAGTGCCCACAACAGCCACGTAGTCTGCGGTATGCTGGGTTTCCCTGGAGAAAAGAGAGTCAACATGGCCTTCTACAGGTGCGGGGACTAAGCGTGTTTTCAGTCTTTGGAAAGGGTGAGGCACTGTGGGAGGCCCAGGAGGGAACGCAAGGAAACTGCTGTGACATAGGCAACTGGGAAACCATGCGTGACCCCGGAGGCTTTCCTACACAGAAATTGAAAGGGCTAGGCAAGGTGCGGAATGCGCGTGCGCGCCAGTGACGTCAGCGGTCGGCAGGCAGAATTTTGGAGTCTGGGCCCTGGGGCCTTGAGAGTTCAGAGTTCTTGAAGGGTGCGGCCGCCTGTCAGAGGCGGTGCCTGAGGATGTCTTTGCGAGGCTGCGCCTGGGGCCTCAGAGATTGTGACTGGCCAGCGCCAAGTCATCCTAGGGAGTGCTGTGCAAAGGGTGACTTCCTTCTTGAAGCATCTCACTTGGTAAATGAGATAAACAGCCGGTTAGATGACTTTTCATGGAGCACACTGCTAAGACGGGGACAGGGTGTTGTAGAAGTGTCACTGTTGAGGAAAGTTTACACTCCTTGCATTGAGATAGAAAACTGGTTCAGGTCTTATCTCTAATACAGGTAAAGCTGCCTTTGAACCTGAGTATACTCTGGGTAGGACATGGTAGATACTGGTGTAACCAATATTTCATTCTCTCATCTATAGTGAAATTATGAGGGTTTTTTTTAGCCTTGCTAAAAAGATAAACTGTGTTCACAGCTGTCTCTAGTACTCCTCCACAGAACACTATCATAGGTTTGAGTGTAATTTTATTATTCCAATAATTTTAGATCTCTAAGAATTGTGCTATGTTTTCCTTAGCAACTTCCTCTCAAGTAGCATTCATCTGTAGAGTAAGAAAACTTTGTTTCTTTCTAAAATCAATACACTCTGTAACATCCACTCATTTCCATATTTGACAGAATTTCCTTTACTGTGGGTGCCCAAACATACCTTTGTTCTTTCTGCCCTGAGGAACACGGTTGAGTCACCTGCAGACTGATAGCCTTTTACAAAGCTGTGTGCAGTAGTGTGTCCGTACTGGCATCCATCTCTGGCTGGGTTCCTTGCATTGAGCTCTGGCTTTGTCTTTCAGAATCCAAACACCAATCGTTTCTCTGCATTTTGGCTAAGATCAAGTGCAGAATCCAAACAGCAGGTTATAAACAGTTGTAGGATTGAAAGCCCAAGCTTTTCTAAGAGGAGAGGATGGACCGAACAAGACCTAAAGAGTCACTCATCAAGCATTTATTTGATGCTCCACTGTGTGCCACCTTCTATTGTAGGCTTTGGTGATTCCACACTAAGCACAATCATCCCTCCTCTGGGGACCAGGGGACAACAAGAAAATGAGTGAGCTTAGAAAATAGAAGGATGGCAGTGTTAGCGTGGCCTCCACCAGAACCAGGTTCCTGGCATGGGAAGAGCTCATGCAAACAGCCAAGTGGGAAAGGATTTTATTCAAGGGTAGTGTGGAGTATGGGACAGGTAGGCTGCAAGAGAGCAAGCATCAGGCTACCTGAGCTAGAGTCCTCGAGGTCACCTGTTCACCCACCACCCATGACTCCCTTCTGTGGGTCCAGGAGAAGGACTGGTGGTTAAGGGATGAACTGTGGGCAGTTTCCTATTTCGATTGACAGACTTAGGTTATATAAAACCTCTGGTTACTGTTCATAGCTTTCCCCACAATGCGTCTGATGTTAATCAATACGTACACCGATGATCGTGCATGGGCATGAGGTGGTAGATCAGGGCTTTCTCTCCAAGTATATTCAGAGAATACAGTGTACCTCACTGCACTGGCTCCCACCCCTACCTACGCTGGATAGGCTCAGTGCCCTTCTTCCTGAGTATTCGTCAGGATGTGTTTGCTCCAAAAAGGGAGTCGCTAAGGGTTCCTGGGTCAGCTGCGGCAGAGTGACCCAGTTGCTTTGTTTAGAGACAAGGGCGCATGCAGCAAGATACAGGTGTGGGTCCCGGGATGCTCAGAGTTTTGCTGAGAAGGGGATGCATCATGTGGAGCTCAAGCCCCCTAGAATTCCAGTTTGCTGAGCTGTCCCCACCCTTGCCTGCCTCAGTAGTATGCAGTGTGGATAAGGAAGTAAAAGGGCTGAGGGAAAGCCTTTCTGAGTAGACATCACGTGAGGGAGAGTTTAAAGGAGGTGGGGGCACAACTATGCAGACATATAGGTGAAGACCAGAAATTCTATGAGACAGGGGTGGAGAGAAGGCATTGTCTTCACCTCGGTGTGCCTGGAGCTTAGTGAACATAGAGCATGTCAGGTGACCTGAGACAGGAGATGGAAGGAAGGTTTGGTGAACCAGGTCCAGGAGGGTCATGTGGGAGATAGCGGCTTTACTCTTCAGTGGAAGGACCATTGGAGGGTTTTGAGCAGAGGTTTCATTTTGCTGTTTTGGTTTTTATCACATTGTATTTATTTTGAGCGCCACTGTGAGCAAATGGAAGTCAGAGGACGACTTCTTTCCTATGTGGGGTCCAGGGATTGAACTCAGGTCATCAGTCCTTTATGTGCTGAGCCACTTTCTCCTGCCACCCCCAAGGTGGTTTTGGTTTCATTTGAAACCATATCTTGGATATCCCTGGCTGGCCCAGAACTCCTGATCCTTCTGCCTCCACCTCCCAAGTCCAGGACTCTGGGCCTGCATCAGCATGCCCAGCTGGCAGGGGAGGGGGGGCATTTAATCACATTTCTAATCATTTCTAATTTCCCACTTCTTTTTTTTAAGATTTATTTATTTATTATATGTAAGTACACTGTAGCTGTCTTCAGACACACCAGAAGAGGACATCAGATCTCATTACAGATGGTTGTGAGCCACCATGTGGTTGCTGGGATTTGAACTCAGGACCTTTGGAAGAGCAGTCAGTGCTCTTAACCACTGAGCCATCTCTCCAGCCCCTAACTTCCCACTTCTAATTATCACTTTGACCGGGAATTGTCTTATGCTGTTTATTATCATGTGTGTGTTCATGTGCTGTGTTGTACACGGCAGTGCATGTGGGAGGTCAAAGAATAACTTTCAAGAGTCAGCTAACTCCTTCTAAGCTGGATTCCTGAGCTCAAACTCAAGTTCCCAGGTTCCAATGGTGAAAGTTTTACCTACTAAGGCATCTCGCCATCCATTAGCTGCTTCCTTTGATTGCTTTGTTCTTTGCTTCTCTTCTGGGGGCGGGGGGAGCATGTGATAAAGCCAAACTTTTATCAAATTACAGATGTGTACCACCATGCCTAACTTTGTATTTATAATTTTAAACTTGTTTTGATGTTATAGAATACACGGAAGCTATAGAATTTTAGAAGGGAAATGTATAGGTATTCGAACTCTTTACTGCTCTTGTGCAGGTAATGAAGCTGAGGCTCTGAGAGCTTCAGTGCATGTAAGAAGACACTTCCTTATAGAAGACACTCCCCCTATGTAGCAGCTTCAACTGGTAATCCCCTTGCCTCAGCTCTGAATGCTAGGACTGCAGGATTTTCCACCGTGCCTGGTTTTAGAGGCCACTCTCATTGGTGTCATTGTGCGCATCCTGACTGACCTCCATGCAAGGGTGGAGAGCACAAAGATGCTAAATGATAATGGAGGTAGACAGGCACCACATTACAGACCCACAGGCTGTGGTCACAGATCTGCCAGACTTGTCTAAGAAAGGTGATGGGAAAAGACAGTAAAGTGGCTAGATGGTTGGTTGGATGGTTGGTTGGTTGGTTTCTTTGGGGAGGGACAGGGTCTCTTTACATAGCTGTCCTAAAACTCACTATATAGACCAGACTGGCCTCAAACTCAGAAGAGATCTATCTACCTGCCTCTGCCTCTGCCTCTGCCTCTTAAGTGCTAGGACTAAAGGTGTATGCTACCATGTCAAGTGACAGTAATGTGTTCAGTGAAGCTAGACATGGTGGTATTCATCCACAATCCCAGAAGACTGGAGCCTAAGGCAGGAGGATCTGGAATTACAGGCTGACTCAGAGATCCTGTTTCCAGGGGGAGGGAAGAGGGACAGTTCAATGAAGATGTCTGTGGGATAACATGATCAGGCCGTGGCTGTACTTTTTCAGATGGGTTTTCATAAATGAAATAGTTATGGGGCTGGAGAGATGGCTCGTTGGCTAAAAGTACTTGCTGTTCTTTCTGAGAATTTGAGTTTATTTCCCAGTTCCCACATCAGGTCTCACAAACACCTGTAATTCCAGCTCCAGGAAATAATTCTGTGGGTACATGCATACACGTATGCTCTACACACACACACACACACACACACACACACACACACACACACACACACAATAGAATTTACAAAAACAAAAAAGATTATAATCTGGATACTTGGAAGGCTCAGGCAAGAGAATTACAAGTTTAGACGACACTCAGGGGAAGAGAGTAAATAAATTTTAAAATGCACATATAAAATCCTGGTACACCTTCACACAATATACTATGTCAAAATGCATGAATATTCAAAAGAAATGGCAGGGCAGGAACATGGAGGAAGAAACGATAACCTGGGGGTCAACAGGGAACACCATAAACCTCTTTTCTAAGATGCAGACCAGTCGGTGGTGGTGGTGCAACCTTTAATTCCAGCACTGGGGAGGCAGCAACAGGCAGATCTCTGAGTTCAAGGCCAGCCTAGCTACAGAGTATTCTGTGACCCCAGTACATGTGATGCAAAGGCAGAAGGATCAAGACTGGTTCATGGCTGGCCAGGGCTATGTAATCAAGACCCTCAACCCTGCACCCCAGCTCACTGCACACCCCAAGATAGGCATATAAAGTGTTGCGCAGGACAAAGAGTGGCTGCAATTAAAATCTTCAAACTTAAAAGGACAATGAGGAGAAATAGACTTAAGGAAACCCTTGAAGAAGGAAGTAAGGCTTACTTTCCTGCAAGCATGCTTGGGAGATGAACTCAGCTTGTGAATAACCAGGCCTATGGGATTGGAACTTGGGCAGGAAGAGGATTCCCCAGTCAAATGTCAAAGCTAATGTCCTCAGATATGTTCTCAGTCCCTGGTCCAGCAGTCTCAGGTCTAGACAGGGCCAGGGGATTCCTTAGAGAGACCACCCAAGAAGCACACACGCAAAGAGGAGGGAAAGAGATGATGTCAGTCTCCCTGGGCCTGATCCAAGCTGCTTCTCTGACCTCCAGATCCCCATGCCCCCTCCTCTGCCCTCTCCTGAGGTTTTCCACCAGCCTCCAGAGCCAGCGGCCCTCATTCCTCATCTGCCTTGATCTAATTTCTGAAGGTCCCGATACTGGGGCACTGTTCTGAGTCCATGGCCTTCACTGAGTTCACTCACCTGTTCCTGTGCTACTAAGGCCAATAGAGGGGTTGGGGATTTAGCTCAGTGGTAGAGCGCTTGCCTAGCAAGCACAAGGCCCTGGGTTCGGTCCTCAGCTCTAAAAAAAAAAAAAAAAAAAAAAAAAAAAAACAAGGCCAATAGAGTAGCTGATGACATCACACTCTAGTCTTGGCAGCTCTCTATTAGGATCTTGCCCCTGGTTCTGGCCACACTGGCCTTTTCCACTTGGTTCTACACCAATCCTGACTTGATCTTGTCTTACCCTCACAGAAAGTTGAGGAAGCGAGCAGCCAAAGCCTCAGCCCGACACCCCAAGTCCCCTGGAAGGTAAAGGGGCAAGAGCCCCAGGGACCTCCTGTCTGCCCCCGAGGCCTCAGGAGGTGGATGGATGGATAGAAACCTATCCAGGTCCATCCCAGAACCCAAGCCTGTGGGTTAGGAATGTAGTTAAAGAATGGCAGCTCCCAGGGGAGGGTGGGAAGCAAGCATGGGAAAGGGTGAGCTTTGCTCTTAGGGACTGGGAGGAGGATGCTATGTAGGAACAGCTGAGGAGACACTGCAGCCTCAGCCCTTGCATCCCTCCTTCTCCCCACCCACACCCACTCTCAGCACAACTCCCTTGGTTGAGGAACAATTCCACTCTCTCCTCCATTGACCTTCCGCCGACCTCCTCTCCTCTCCCTCACCTGGATTTCCATAATTAGATTTGCCTTTAGTGGCACTGATTCCAGTGAGCCTCAGGAGTTGCTGACTGTATGCCCTGCTTGGCATTCAGCAGTCTTTGCGTGCAGGGAAATCAGTTGCCCTCCCCGTACTGTCAACAAAGGGTCCTTCTAAAAGCAGAATGCTTCACTTTTCCCAGGCCATATGCCCAATAACTGCCTCTACCAACATCTTTCTCCCTTTTGCAGAACAATCAACAAGTTTAAAGTCAAACACAAGCCCCAATTGGGCAGAGGGCCAAGTAAGAGGTAAATGAGGTTGGGGTTGGAAGCAGAGAGGAAGCAGGGCAGGCAGGGGCAGAGACAGGGGCAGGGGCAGGGTTCTGACCAGGAAAGCGTGCAGGGCAGGCCTGTTAGACTGACAGAGCTGATGACAGGTGGAATGGCAGCTGTGACAAACACCTTCCAGATCCTTCCAGAGACGGGAAGTAAGGCACTGTGTTGTGAGTCTCTGGGGACTGTGTTAGTCACAGGACTTGGGTTTCTTGCCCGTGTGCTCTCCTTCCATGAACTCCAGTAGGCAATCCAACACTCTGTCCTGTGCCTGCCTTTCCCCATGAGATCACCGAGTGCCCAAGAGATCAGTGTTCTCATCCTGCTTTATCTGATGAGTGCTTCTAAGTTCTACTTTTTTTTTTTTAAGTAAATATTACCAGGAGCTGGAGAGATGGCCTATGGATCCCACTTGGGATCAATGGTTAAGTGTGGACTGCTCTTCCAGGGGATCTGAGTTCAATTCCCAGTACCCACATTAGGCAACTCTACACATGTATATCCACATTATTGAAGTGATTTTTAAGTAAACATTACAGTTTACCTGGTGTGGAGGGCCCGCTAGTCATCCAACTGCATATTTTCTTCCCGGACTCCCTCAGAATTCCAGGGAAAAAGAGACTTCCAACCCTTCCATCTAACTTGTCTTTAAAAGGAAGTCAGCAACACCCCTGAGACTTCCCTGATAACTTGTGATGAGGCCAGGAGCATCTCTTTCATCCTCCCCTCTACCCCTCAGCAAGCTCCAGTTCCCCAGCACACCCTACGATATGCCTCCTGAGTGGGCTTCTGTCCCTGGTTACTGTGGAAGAGCTCAGAATTTGATGAGTGCAAGTTCTTGCAATCCTCTTTGGCTTAGGTCTCTTTGCCCAACACAAATATTCTTTGGTTCCTCCTCTGACCCTCAGCATGCACTGATGTTTTTATTGGTTATAAGAGAGAGTAAGAGAGAGAGTTGGAAGTTAGATGTCTTCCTGTGATGGCCTGACTTTGATTTTCAGCCAAACAGCACCTGATCTCTTTGGTTTTCAGGATCCGTTTATTCTGGGCTTCCAAATGCTTTCATTCTGTAAAGTCTCCAGCCTCCTTTGCCTGTTTTGTGTTTTGTTTTGTGTTTGTTTTCTGAGACAGGACTTCTGTGTAGCTCTGGCTGCCCTGGAACTCACTATGTGGACCAAGCTGGCTTTGAACTCAGAGATTCACCTACCTCTGACTCTGGAGTGCTGGGATTAAAGCCGTGGGCTACTGTGGTCCAGCCCTTTTCCTGTTTTGTTCATAAATACCTTCCCCTCTTGTCTTCCTAGCTTTAAACTGTTACATTCCCTCTTTTCTCTAATGTCAGGGATAGGGCACCAAACTGCAATTAAATCAACCTCTTGGACCTACTCCACCCACACAACCCTTTGCTTTCCTGTCTCCCTGAGCCCCACCCAGCCTTTCTGGGAAGAGAGTTCTCCCTCCCAATCGCCTAGCGGCAAGCTCTTGTTCTGCTAGTACCTACAAGTTCCCTCCTCTCTCAGGCACTCTACAATGTTAACATCTCCAGTTTTGCCCTATTTTCTGCTCAGCTGGCTGTGGGACAATGCTCAGTGGAATTTGCACAAGCATGACTACCTCATTAAGACGTCTGTTTGCCATTGGACACCCATAGCTACCTCTCCTCTTTAGCCATGGAGTCCCTCCAACGTCTGTCTGTCTTGCATTTGTCTTCGTTCCAGAAAGCCACCACCAGTTCTTCTAGTCCATTCTTGCTGGAGCTGTCATATAAGGACAGGGCCTCTAACCTGGAAGCCCCCCTGGCCTCTGAGAAGCCATTTAGATGCAGACTTCCTCAGTAATTTGCAACCTAGCTCATCTTCAGTTGGCTTGTCCAGTCACAGCATAATAGAAGGGTCTGCTCACTAGCCGTTCAGGCCGGTTTTGTGCCAGCCCCTCCTGAGCCATCTTTCTGGTTTCCCGTTAGATGTGGGCTTCCCGTTAGACCTGCTTGGTTACCTTGGTCTCTTAATGACCTAAATGGCCTCAACCTGCCTTTATGTCATTAAGAACAAGGTTACAGCTGTGGGGTGGTGGTGCATGCCTTTAATCCCAGCACTCTAGGAGAAGGCAGGGGTAGGCGGAGCTCTATGAAGTCAAGGCCAGACTGCTCTATGGGCAACCTAGGACAGAGAGAAACACTGTCTCAAAATACAAAAAAAGAACAAGGTTGCCCATAGGGCCACCCTTAGGGTTCTGTTTGCAGGTCTCCAGGGGACCCTGACTGGGCAGCCAAAGCTCTTTCATAGTACACACTAGACAATTCTTGTCTCCCGGCAAGGAAAACACAGTAGGGGAAAAAAAGGGATAAGAGGCCATGAGAGGTTGGGGGATGGCAGGGAAGTGAATTGGCAGATGGCTGTGGGGCAGGCGGGTTAGAACTGCACCTCACTCCTGTCCCCATAGGATGCTGGCCCAGAAGAAGCAACACTCCTTTGGTCTACACAGCGTGGCATGTGTGGGCACAGAAGCCCACCTCTCCCTTTGCTCTCTGGAGTTCTATCGTGCCAATGACACCACCAGATGTGCTGGTGGGAGCCCTGCAGTGGTGAGCTGTATGCTGGGCCCTCTTTATGCCACCTCTACTGGTCAGAAGAAGCAGCAACATTCTAAGCCTCAAGGGGAGGTATGTAAGACAAGGAATGTTTTCATTCAGCAGTACTGGGGATTGAACCTCAGGCCTCTCTCTCTCTCTCTCTCTCTCTCTCTCTCTCTCTCTCTCTCTCTCTCACACACACACACACACACACACACACACACACAGCAAACTTACCATTCAGCTACACACTCCAGCCCAAGATAGTGAGCATGACCTTTCCCCATGCATGGTGGGAACTCCATAGCCTGGCCTCTACTTACTAAGCATACCCTTGACCTTTGAAGACAGGGAACTTTCCAGTGGCTGTGCCACATACCCAATGCCAGCTACTATCATAAAAACCTCATTCAGCTCCCTGGTCTCCCCAAACCAATGTTTCCATCCACCTCTTTGGACATGTCTTTCTTCTACAGGCCAGTGTGCGTCTAAAGGGCGGTGCCCACCCTGGAGAAGGCCGAGTGGAAGTCCTGAAGGCTGGCACATGGGGAACAGTCTGTGACCGAAAGTGGGATCTGCAGGCAGCCAGTGTAGTGTGTCGAGAGCTGGGCTTTGGCACTGCCCGAGAAGCCCTGAGTGGTGCCCGCATGGGGCAGGGTGAGGGGAGAGGATATTCACACTTCTTGGGGTACATTCCTTGGGAAGGTATAGAGTCCTCTGGACTCTGGTCTAGTTACAACCTCCTCAGCCTTGACTTCTGACTCTAGGCATGGGTGCCATCCACTTGAGTGAAGTTCGGTGCTCTGGCCAGGAACCCTCCCTTTGGAAATGCCCCTCTAAGAACATCACAGCTGAGGACTGTTCCCATAGCCAGGATGCAGCTGTCCGGTGCAACCTCCCCTACACTGGGGTGGAGACCAAGGTCAGTCATACATTCTACGTTCTACTTTAGGTCTTTACCCAGGCCCGGACGTCCCTCAGCTCCCACACAACCCTGCCCTTTGTGAGCCCTTTCTCTGCCCCTGCTCCCTGCTCTAGACTGCCATCCCCAAAGCTCCCCCTGCACTTCCCCTCTATGCCTCTACAGATCCGACTCAGTGGGGGCCGCAGTCGATACGAAGGGCGAGTCGAGGTGCAAATAGGGGTACCTGGGCATCTACGCTGGGGCCTCATCTGTGGGGATGACTGGGGAACACTGGAGGCCATGGTGGCCTGTAGGCAACTTGGTCTTGGCTACGCCAACCACGGCCTGCAGGTAAGTAGGGAGAAGAGGAAACCGAAACAAGGACTGTGGAAACCAGAACCTATGGCCTCACTGAAAGATCTTCCTACATCCCCAGGAGACCTGGTACTGGGACTCGGGGAATGTAACTGAGGTGGTGATGAGCGGAGTACGTTGCACAGGGTCTGAGCTGTCCCTGAACCAATGTGCTCACCACAACACCCACGTCACCTGCAAGAGGACAGGCACCCGCTTCACTGCAGGAGTCATCTGTTCTGAGAGTGAGTAGTATAAGCTAGAGGGGCTTGTTTGGAGGGGCTGTGTTGTGACCCACCAGTCTCCCAGGAGCTGGAAGCACCCTCCATGGTAACCATCACTCTCTCACATAGCTGCTTCGGATCTGCTGCTGCACTCAGCACTGGTACAGGAGACTGCTTATATTGAAGACCGACCGTTGCACATGTTGTACTGTGCTGCTGAAGAGAACTGCCTGGCAAGCTCCGCCCGCTCAGCTAACTGGCCCTACGGCCACAGGCGTCTGCTCCGATTCTCTTCCCAGATCCACAACCTAGGAAGAGCTGACTTTAGGCCCAAGGCTGGGCGCCATTCCTGGGTGTGGCATGAGTGTCACGGGTGAGAGGGCAGGAGGGGCCCAGAGAGCAAGGCAAGGCTGCAGGGGTGTGAGAAGCCTGCTGGGATGTGGGGAAAAATCACGAGTTCCCTTTCCCACAGGCATTACCACAGCATGGACATCTTCACTCATTATGATATCCTGACCCCCAACGGCACCAAGGTGGCTGAGGGCCACAAAGCTAGTTTCTGTCTAGAAGACACTGAGTGTCAGGAGGGTGAGTTGGGGCCAGAGTGGACTTAAACCCAGGCATAGCTTTGCCCTTCACTGACATATAACACTCCCTTCAGATGTCTCCAAGAGATATGAGTGTGCCAACTTTGGAGAGCAGGGCATCACTGTGGGATGCTGGGACCTCTACAGGCATGACATTGACTGTCAGTGGATTGACATCACAGATGTGAAACCAGGAAACTACATTCTTCAGGTGTCTGGCATCTGCCTGGCCTCTCAGATACTGGGGTTTGGGGTGGGTGATGACCCGTAGGAGTGCAGCTAGTCACGCCAGCTAGGTCACGCCAGTGTTCTTCCTCACTCACAGGTGGTTATCAACCCAAATTTTGAGGTAGCAGAAAGTGACTTCACCAACAATGCTATGAAGTGCAACTGCAAATACGACGGGCATCGCATCTGGGTGCACAACTGCCACATTGGTAGATGACGGGAAGGGTGAATGCAGGGCAGGAGGGATACACTTCCATCCTGTCACCACTGCCCATAACGGGTATGCGCTCCTGCCTCTGTGCAGGGACAGCCCCTCAATAGTGCCTGTCTTCTCTGCAGGTGATGCCTTCAGTGAAGAAGCCAACAGGAGGTTTGAGCGCTACCCAGGCCAGACCAGTAACCAGATTGTCTAAAATGCTACCGCCCTCTCTGCAAACCACCACTGGCCCCCAATGGCAGGGGTCTGAGGCTGCCATTACCTCAGGAGCTTACCACAAGAACCCCTGATGTCAGCAGGCGCACTACAAATGATGAACTGTTGAAGAGAAGTTGGTGCCTCCCTTACTTGGTCAGCTGGCATTACCTTTGGCCAAGCATGGATAATCAGCCAACAGACCCAGCAGTAGACAGAACACACCACAAAGAACTGCCCCATACAGGATGGCAGCAGCTCATTCTCTTGACTAGGGGAGATCAAGAGGGTCAGCTCCCATAGCTCTAAGTTCTCCTAAGTACCGCGTTACCTCCAGCCATTTGGTGGGGAAAAGATCCAGCCCCCCCCCCCATGTTTGACTGTAACATGTTGCTAGGTATAATTTTATTTTATATAAAATGTGTTCTTCAGAGCCCAGGACTGCTGCAGTGGTTAGAGGGACCTGCCCTCCGTAGGTCTAGTCACTCCTCCTCTTCCCACATGCGTTCAGAACCTAGACTAGAAAAGCAAGGAGGAAATCAGAGCAAGAGCTTCAAACCCTTGCCAATCCAGTTATTCTGTGACCTCTGGGGTCACGTATAAGGTCAGCGTTTCTGGTCCACGCCGGATCCGCACTGCCAGCTGTGATTGGGTTCGAACAGCCTCATAAACATCTTCAGCATTTTGTATCATTTTCTCCCCAATGGCCAAGATCACATCAGCAGGCCGCAGGCCAGCCCTGTGGAGGACGGACAGGGCAAGGAAGGAGTGGACAGCTGAGTTCAAGGATACATCCACACCACCCCACCCCACCCAACCCACCCCACCGAGCAGGCGCCACATCACCTGTGTGCAGGGGAGCCCAGGATAACTTTATGAATGAGGACACCATGCTGAACATCAGGGAAACTTGGCTCTCGGAGCTGTAGCTCAGCAAGGATGCTGGAAGGGTACAGACCACTCTGTTAGCAACACACAGGCCCTCTCCCATCTTGACAGTTCACTTTCTGCCTTCTAGAGCTTAGGAAGTAGGATACACACATAAAAGACAGCTAACTGGGGCTGGGGATTTAGCTCAGTGGTAGAGCGCTTACCTAGGAAGCGCAAGGCCCTGGGTTCGGTCCCCAGCTCCGAAAAAAAAAAAAAGAACCAAAAAAAAAAAAAAAAAAAAAAGACAGCTAATTTCAAAAGATACACAGTGTTGAATCAACTTCACTTCTGTCACTCTGAAATTCTACGGTAAGGAAGGGGTAGAACTTAAGCTAAGCCTAGAAGGGTGGGCCCTACAACTGTATGAAATAAAGTTGAGACATAGAAGTGGAAAGTCAAAGTCACTCTGAGGAAATGATGAGCTGTCTAGAAGGATAACTAGAGGTGGGAGAGATCGTTCCTCAATGCTAGGGCAATGGAGGCTTTACATTATGGTAATAACAGGATGTACTCAGTCTACTGAAGGGTACGAGATGCATAGGTGAGAAAGTTATGATGAGAGGGAGCAGCTCTGTGACAGAGACAACAGCTAATATTAAAGACAAACATAGGAGCAAAAGCCAAGAGGTGCACCACTGAGAACATGGGTCCTATATATATGTATACCTGGGGGTCAGAGTCAGCATCATCACTCCAATGTAGCGGCGTTGGGACCCACTGATTCCAAACCAGGAATCTGTAAAGAGAACATGAGCCCACCAGCTTCATTCTTTCCCTTACTTCCTACCAGTTAGACCCCTCTACACCAAGTCCTGATGAATGCCCCTCCCTTGGGTCCCCTCCTCCATTTTAAAGGAATCCCTTTCCCTGTAAGACAGGCTCACTTTTCTTCTCCCCGCGATGCAGGAACTCCCTAAGGCGATCAGAAGGGATGGCAAAGGAGATTCCAGCTGTCACCTTCATGGTGTTCACTCCAATCACCTCCCCATCCTGCAGGGACACAGCCCCATCCCCTAGCCCACACAGATGGCAGAGGATGGGGGCACCTGAACAAGAGTAGCAAGGATTTGGGGACAGGGGTCTGTCTGACTATGAGGAGACGAACAAGAGGCTAGAGACTTAGCTAAAACTCCCTGAATCAGAGGATAACACACACTTCCCACACTGACCTGTGGGGCATGCATTCTTAGAACATGGGCACTCACCAGGTTAACCAGGGGACCACCAGAATTTCCAAACTGTGAGATAAAATGAAAGAAAACATCAAAAAGATCTGGAATTCCATGCCTCTGGGAATTTTAAGACTGTGGTCATAAACAGGGTTAGGGAAATACTTCGAATTCCATTCCTAGCATGAACTAGAGTGGCTGCATTTTGCAGACCAACCTCTGCTACAGGCCCAGTCACCACGTGTCAGCTGGTGTCAGCTGGTGATCATACCTGACAGCTGTTGCCCCCAATTCCCACCTAGCACCTAATTTCCCTCCTCTCAGGACGCACGTCAATAGCTGCATCGGTCTGAATGTATTCCACGTTGGTCTGAGGGAGCCCCAGGTCCCTGGCTGGTCGCTGAGCAGAGCTGACAATGCCGGACGTGATGGTGTTCTGCAGAGCGAAGGGACTTCCCATGGCAACAACAAACTCCCCTTGCCGGACATCAGCGGAGCGGCCGAGGGGCAGTGTGGGAAGAGGCTCCTTAAGGGAAATGAGTACACCAAAACTGGTCATTTTAAGACGGAAGGAAGTAAACTGCTGCCATCAGATCTGGCCTACTCCATTCCCACCTTGGTTTGAATCCTTAATGTGGCAATGTCTGCTACAGGATCCACAGCTGTGACCATGGCCTCATAAGTGTCTCCGCTAGGTAGCCTCACTCGCACTCGGCGCCGATCAGCCACCACGTGGGCGTTGGTTACGATGAGCCCATCTGAAGCCACTATGAATCCTGAACCGTTTGAGATGGGGACTTCACGGCCGGAGAAAGGGTGCCTGGGATGGGGAAAGCACCGATTACACTGCAGCTTCCACCCTATCCTGTTCCCTTGCCTTTCCGGCATTTGGTTTCAACACCACCTGGTCAACTTCACCATTACCGGTCTAGGATCTCGATATAGACCACAGCAGGGGCTGTCTTCTCCACCACGTCTGCGATGAAATTGTACTGGCTCCGGGGAGAGGTGGGTGGCGGAGCAGGAACAGCAGCCAGCACCGTGGAAGGACCCCGCCCCCAACCCCACAACAGCAGCAGCACTGCACCCCCTGCGCCCAACGCCACCGCTAGCCATTCGCGCCGACGGCTTCCAGGGCTCCCGCAGTCCTCCTGGTCACTAGAGCCTGGAGTCCCCACAGTCAGTCGTACCCAGAGATCCGGGGTCCCAGACGTCAGATTTGCCCGTGATGCAAGGACCCCCAAAGGCACCCGGGCCGGGAGACTGGGGGTCCCATAAGTCATCCGGGCCTGAGGGTCAGGAGTTCCTGACGTCAGCAGAGCCCGGAGGTCAGGGGCTAACAGGGGGCCCTTCCTCCAGAAGATGCCCCCCAAAGCCCGCCATGCCCGAAGGCTCCAGTTTGCACCCCGCCCCGCCTTCAGCGCAGCCATCTGCTCCGCCTCGGCTCTCCACGCCCGCCCTACTCAGAGGCGGTCTTCTGGAGCCCAGCAAGCCGTCTAGGAGAAGCAAGGCATGCCGGTATCCTTACAGTGTATGCCGGGAAATGTAGTCCCTTCAAAGACGCGCTCTCTAGACCGTACACACGCCCCCACACAAACACACACACATACACTTCCCCCGTGCCGCGAGGCATGCTGGGAACGCTAGCCCTTCCGGGGCGCCTCCGGGCCACGGGTTCTAGCGTCCCTGCGGCTGCCCAAAGACTCCGCCTTCCCAGGAGCCCCCGCGGCCCTGCGAAGATGGCGGCGACAGCGGCCCCACTTTCCTGAAGCGGCTGCGATGGAACCTCCCCCAGCTCCGGGGCCGGAGCGGCTCTTTGACTCGCACCGGTAAGCGCTGCGGAGGGAAGAGACCGGTCAGCGCGTCCCGTCGGCTTCGGCGCCTGATCGCGTCGCCTCTCGCCACAGGCTCCCGAGTGACGGCTTCCTGCTGCTCGCGCTATTGCTCTACGCGCCGGTCGGCCTCTGCCTCCTGGTTCTGCGACTCTTCCTCGGGCTCCACGTCTTCCTGGTCAGCTGTGCTCTTCCTGACAGCGTCCTCCGCAGGTGCGGACTGCGGCGCCTGGGGATCATCTGGTCTGGGCCTGGCTCAAGACCGCACAGTCACCGCCGCCTCTGTCCCCAGGTTCGTGGTACGAACCATGTGTGCGGTACTGGGGCTCGTGGCCCGACAGGAGGACTCCGGACTCCGGGATCACCGCGTCAGGGTCCTTATTTCCAACCATGTAACACCTTTTGACCACAACATAGTCAACCTTCTCACCACCTGTAGCACCGTGAGTGGGGGGCGAGGCCGAGAGCGCCACCGGGTGGCTCCCTAGGCCCAAGCTCAAGGCTCACCTTTACCCATTGGGGTTTGCTTGGGGAATACCGAGCCTTCTCCCTCGAGTCCCATAAACGCCACCCTATGTGTTACCTTTTTACTCTTTCTTCTCTTCTTTCTTTATTTTTGACATTTCCTTCCATTCTTTTCTTTTTGCTTTTTCTCCCTGCTCTCAGCCTCTACTCAATAGTCCCCCCAGCTTTGTATGTTGGTCTCGGGGCTTCATGGAGATGGATAGGCGGGTGGAGTTGGTGGAGTCACTCAAGAAATTCTGTGCTTCCACGAGGCTTCCACCCACACCTTTGCTGCTCTTCCCCGAGGAAGAGGCCACCAATGGCCGAGAAGGGCTCCTGCGTTTCAGGTGGGTAAGCGCAGCAGGTATCTGGTTCCAGTTGAGTGGGTTGCCAAGCTCCTGGGTGAGCCTGCCCTAGTGTGTTACCTGTCTGCCCACTTTTAGCCCTGCCCTCCAAATTCTTAATTCCTCGGTTATCTGCTTATGTAGTTGGACAGTTTACTAGTTTGTCAGGTATAAGGGGTTGGCTGGGCTAGGCTGAACTCCCATACTACTCTTTCTCACTCTCTCTCTCTCTCTCTCTCTCTCTCTCTCTCTCTCTCTCTCTTAGTTCGTGGCCATTTTCTATCCAGGATGTGGTACAACCTCTTACCCTACAAGTTCAGAGACCCCTGGTCTCTGTGGTGAGTGCATGTTGGACATGGAATACTCTGGGGTTTGGAAGGGAAGTTTCTCACCTATGGCCCTGGCCTACACCTCACTTGATGCCCTCCCCTTAGACGGTGTCAGATGCCTCCTGGGTCTCAGAACTGCTGTGGTCACTTTTCGTCCCTTTCACGGTGTATCAAGTAAGGTATAACTGTCCTCTGTTTTTGGTGGCTGGGAAGATGCTCACCTCAGGGTCAAGGAAGTAATGACCTCTACCCTGTGTGTCTGTGGTTTGTTAGTGTCAAGTTTCTAACACAAAAGCCACACTTGTCTCCCATCTCCTGACTCTCACCTCCACTGTTCCAAGATAAATGGGGAAGGTGGCATGCTTAGCCTGGGGCGCCTTAACAGAGCAGCGCTCTGGTTTTTGTAGGTGGCTTCATCCCATTCGTCGACAGCTGGGGGAAGAGAATGAGGAGTTTGCACTCCGTGTACAACAGGTTGTGGTGAACACGGGCATGGTGGAGGTGGGGGCCCTCTCCAGGGGAGAAGGGGAAGAAGGCCTGAAGAGGCCACAGTTAAAACCTTCCAATTCTCCCTAGCTGGTGGCCAAAGAATTGGGCCAGATAGGGACACGGCTCACGCCAGCAGACAAAGCAGAACACATGAAGCGACAGAGACACCCCAGATTACGCCCCCAGTCAGGTGTGTGGTCTGTGCACAAAGATGTTTGCGCCACGTGGTGACTTTACTTTCATACTTATGCGTGTCTGCCTCTTTCTTAATAATCCACTCACCTAATTTTTTTTTCTTTTAAACAGTGCAGTCTTCTTTTCCTTCTCCTCCCAGCCCTTCTTCTGATGTGCAACTGACCATTCTCGCTCAAAGAGTCAAGGAGGTTTTGCCCCATGTGCCATTGAATGTCATCCAGAGAGACCTGGGTATGGGGAAGGGTAGCTTCACAGAATGGTGGACACAGGACAATGGGTCTCGACAGAGAAGGGGTACAGGGAATGGACACTCTGCTCCTTTCTTCCCAGCTAGGACTGGGTGTGTAGACTTGACCATCACCAATCTGCTTGAGGGGGCTGTGGCTTTCATGCCTGAAGATGTCACTGAGGGATCTCAGTCCCTGCCCACAGCCTCTGCCCCAAAGGTGAGACACAGGAGTAGTGAAGGCCGAGACCTAAGGGCAGGTGGGACAGTCTGTGCTCCCTCTCCCTGACTTCCCTCTTTGATGTTGAGACCTAGCACAATGCCTCTCTTGCAAAGTAGGCATTCGATGGGTGTTTAATGATGATGACTTCGCAAGCCCTCTGACATTGTGATCACCTCAGTTCCCCAGCTCTGGCCTGGTGACCCCTCAGCCCACAGCCCTAACATTTGCCAAGTCTTCCTGGGCCCGTCAGGAGAGCCTGCAGGAGCGCAAGCAGGCACTGTATGAATATGCAAGAAGGTGAGAGCGTCAGAGGACGAAGTGTAGGAAAGAACAAATTGGAAAGAGGCCGGATGGAGCTGATATGACAAAGCCTATACACTCTCTCCCCATGTCCCACAGGAGATTCAGAGAGAGACAGGCCCAGGAGGCTGAATGAGCCCAAAGAAACAGGATGGTACCCAGAGCCGCAGGACGGAGACTGGGGGCAGCCCTCACCCAGCTAACAACAGGCCGGATGAGTGGGTGGTAAAAAGGGAGGGATGGGGCTCCCCCAATCTCACATTAAATTCAGGGTTTTCACTCAAGGTCTCTGTTGCCTCTCTGGGTTTCCAAAGCCCCTTGAGCAGGTTTCTTTTCCTGGGTTGAAGAATATAATATGGGTGAGGATGGTCAGAGTGGAACTGTGAAATTATACTAAACTGAAGACAAAACAACTGGATCCCAGCTCAGTTACGTTTGGAGGCTGTTACTCCAAAACTACAAGTCCCAGAATGCATCTCATGAGTACAAGCATGTCACGTTTATACAAGCTCAGTATGGCAGCAGGAACCTGCATTCTTAAGGTTCCTAGCTAAATTAACCAAGGTGGAGCAAAAGGCTCCTCCCCCAAGAAATCAAGCTCTGGGATTGGAGTTTGGGCTCAGCCTCCAGATGGAGCCGGAATTTACCTTTGTACTCCAGGCGGCCTGGGTTGGTGGTGCCTGGTTGGGTGTGTCCAGAACTGGCTGCCTTCCTGACACGTCTCAGAGCTGCTGGCAGGTTTGAATCCAGGATCATTAATGGCCCTGCTTACTGTCCCATTCTCTCTTCTCCAGATTTCTTACTCCCCCCAACCCCACTCGGGCCCTTCCCACAGATGACTGTGCTTCTTGTAAATCCTGCTGCCCACATGGGCCCCTGTGCTAGTCACAGATCTTTACTACTCAGCTACAAACAGGGTAAAAGTCCACTTGTGATGTCCCCTTAGAAACACCCGGCACAGTTTCCTGGCAAGCAAATACCACTGGGAAGGATGGACCCCAAGGCATTGTCCCCTGTGGGTTGAGGTTGGGGATCAATCTGAGATGGGAATTTGTACCAGTCACCAGATCTAAGGCCTTACTGGCTGCCCTGCTTTTCGTAGGTTCTATGAACAGCCATCATGGCCTCTGGGCTGGCAGAAGAGTCTGAACCAAGTCCTGGGGAGTCTGAACTGGCTGTGAACCCCTTTGATGGGCTCCCCTTCTCTTCTTGCTACTATGAGCTGCTTGAGCAGCGTAGAGCCTTGCCCATCTGGGCTGCTCGTTTCCTGTTCTTGGAGCATTTGGAAAGTAGCCCCACTGGAGTGGTGCTGGTATCTGGGGAGCCCGGCTCTGGCAAGAGCACCCAGGTGGAGGAAGGTTCTGGGAGTGGGCAAAGGGCAGGGTTAAATGTGCTTTTTCCTGGGTAAAGGAAAGGGGATGTGGGAAAGGTGGATTACCCAGTGGGTGGTACGGTAGAGTTCAGCTGGTCATAGTTCCTATAGCACTTCTGTCTAAAGTCCTCCAATCCTCTGACAAATTCCCTCTCCCTACCCCAGATTCCTCAATGGTGTGCAGAGTTTGCGCTGGCCAGAGGATTCCAGACAGGACAGGTTACAGTCACTCAGCCCTACCCTCTGGCAGCCATGAGCCTGGCTTCAAGGGTGGCTGATGAGATGGACCTGACCCTGGGTCATGAGATTGGCTACAGCATCCCTCAGGAAGACTGCACTGGGCCCAATACCATGCTCAGGTGGGCCATTTGCAGTCTGGCATGGGCTTAATCCCCCTTACTGAGTGGGAACAAACCCAGTTGTCTCGTACCTCCCCATACCCTCAGCTTAACTTGCCTTTGAGTCACATGATACAAACCTCACCCCCACCACAAGATACAGGATATAGTGGGTGAACCAAGTGCCCTCAACAAGATGTAGGGTCACACTTAGTGGTCCACAGGCTTAGGAAGTCCATGACAACATCTTTTTCTGACCTTCAGTATCAAGATCTAGGCACCTTGGGGGAAAATTCCTAAATTTGGGTCTGGTCCACGTCCATGTTGACTCCCTGTCCACTACCAATGTCTACAGGTTTTGCTGGGACAGGCTATTTCTACAGGAAGTAGCCTCGACCCGGGGCCCTGGAGCCTGGAGTGTGCTGGTACTGGATGAGGCTCAGGAGCGGTCAGTGGCCTCAGATTTACTACAGGGGCTCCTGCGAGATACCAGACTGAGAAACCTTCCGGGGGATCCCAGAGTGGTTATAGTTACTGACTCGGCGCTTGAACCAAAATTCCAAGCCTTCTGGGGCAATTCTCCTACTGTGCATGTACCCAGGGAGCCTGGTGAAAATCCCACCCTTACCTACAAGGACACTGTCCCTGCTGACCTCGTGGAAGCTGCCTGCCAAGCTGTGCTTGAGCTGTGTCAGCGGGAAGAGGCACCAGGAGATGTGCTGGTGTATCTGCCCAGCGAGGAGGTAAACAGAGGGAAAGGTAGATTATGGGATGCATCCCTGTGCTGCCTTCCTGTCCCAGAGGCAACAGGTCTTAGAAATAGTAGTGGGGGTGGGGTTGGGGATTTAGCTCAGTGGTAGAGCGCTTGCCTAACAAGCGCAAGGCCCTGGGTTCGGTCCCCAGCTCCGAAAAAAAGAAAAAAGAAAAAAGAAAAAAAAAAAAAGAAATAGTAGTGGGTCCATTTACTCTTTGCTGAAGTCTTCTTGGGGGATCAAGGACTTCAGAATAAAGAAATTTGCTATCCACTTTTAAAATTCCTTATAATGCAGAACTTTGAGCACAGTGAACTAAAATTATAAAGTGCCCAACTTTAGAAGTATGTCTATTTTCTCAGAGAAATGGGCCTTGGTTTTCCTCAGTTTATCCAAAAGGTCTGTGCTCCCCCAAGAAAGGTAAGAACTGCCCTAATGCCCCACCCCTCTCCTCAGGAAATCTCTCTGTGCTGTGAATCCTTGTCCAGGGAGATGGGGATGTTGGCTGTCCCAGGGCCTCTTCCGAGGGTGCTACCCCTTCACCCTGGCTGTGGTCAAGCCATCCAGACTGTGTATGAAGACACAGATGTGAGTGTCAGAAAGATTGTGGTCACTCATTGGCTGGCAGATTTCTCCTTCTCCCTCCCTTTCATCCAACATGTCATTGACTCAGGACTGGAACTTCGCAGTGTGAGTGAGAGAAATGAGGGGGAGTGGACCCTCAGATAGAAATGAACCACTCTGATCTGTGTTGGCCTTGTTGGGGGGCTGAATGACAGGTTTACAATCCTCGGATCCGGGCAGAATCCCAGGTGTTGAGACGAATTAGCAAGTGTCAGGCAGAGGCAAGGCTGCTGCGGGCCAGAGGGTTCCCACCAGGTAAGAGCCTTTGCTCTCATACAAAAACAAACAAACAAACAAACAAACAAACAAACAAAAACCCTCACACAAGCTCTGAGAAACCTACCTCCCCAGACCTTTCTCCTTTTAGGAACCTGCCTCCGCCTGTACTCTAAGTCTACCCTAGACCTAGAGGCTCCCCCACTGCCCCACCCCAAAGTGTGCGAAGAGAATCTGAGCTCCCTGGTATTGCTACTAAAGAGGAAACAGATTGCAGAGCCAGGGGAGTGCCACTTCCTGGACCGGCCTGGTGAGCCCCTCACCCTGCCCCAGGACTGCCTCTTGACTACAGGGTCAGAGCTTGTGATGTCTAAGCCCTGTGTCCTAACAGCACCAGAAGCACTGATGCAGGCCCTGGAAGACTTAGACTATCTGGCCGCTCTGGATGATGATGGGGACCTGTCAGACCTCGGAATCATCCTCTCGGAGTTTCCCCTGCCCCCGGAGCTGGCCAAAGCCCTGCTGGCCTCCTGCGAGTTTAACTGTGTGGATGAGATGCTCACTCTCGCGGCCATGCTCACTGGTACATCTCTAGCTTTAATCTCCCTCACTTGTTAGTCAGGACTTGGGGGTTTTGCTGTGCTGAAAAATCTTACCCGGGGCCTCCTGTCTGTCAGGCAGCTGCTCAGCCCTGCACTGGGGTAAAGCTAGAATCACTGGTTACAGCCGTGTCAGCCTTCCTACCCTACTCCCCCCTCAACAATAAGGAACCAAGTGTCTACCCATCTCTTCCTATCACCTTTCCTCTAATGCTTCTTTCTTCTCGGTGTACAGAATCTCAACAACAGTGACTAGATCCACTCACCTGCCCTCTGCCGATCTCCCCTTTCAGCCATGTCTGTCCTGGGTGTGGCTCACCTGTTGCATTCCAGCTTCAGGACCATGTCCCCTGCAATGACAGCTCAGTAGTGAGGGTCCCCATACTCCAGCATTTGTTTACAACCTTGTGACACCAAAATGTTCACTACTCCCCATGCCTCTGTGGTAGCACTTGGTATTTGTTGGGGGAGAGGTATTGCTCCTTATTTGTATGAAGTGTTTACACACATACATACATGTGCATATGCTCTGAAGCAGAAGAGGATGTCAGGTGTCCTGCTCCTTCACTCTAACTCCCCTTGTTCCCCTGAGGCTGGGTCTGTTCCTGAATCTGAAACTACGCTGGCATCCCAAGCCCAGGTGATTCTCTTGTCCCCAGTTATAAGGTCATAGGTGTGTGTGGCCACAGCAGGTGGCATTTTCATGGGTACCCAGAATTTGAACTCAAGTCCTCAGTGCTTATGTAAAAAATGTTCTTAACCACTGAGCCACCTCCCCGGCCATCCCCCTTCTTTTTAAGACAGGATCTTGCTCTGTAGCCCAAGCTGACCTTGAACTTGAGATCTTTGTGGCTCAGTGTCCAGAACACTGGGATCACAGATGCCCAGCATCCTGTAGTTTTCATCCCACCTCTATGGCCATTGGGTCCTCATCTCTTCCTTGGTTCTCTCATCCTCTTTCCACTGTAAATGTGCCCAAGGCTACAGCTTTGGGCTTGTATGTCTTCTCGGTCCCAGAACTCTGAGCAGGTCCACCCACAGCACAGTTCACAGCGCTGCCTTTACACTTGGAATTCCCAAACTGTACTTTGCATCTCTATGCCAGCATGGAGTTCTTAAAACTAGGACCTCACTATGTAGCCCTGATTGGTCTTAAACTCACAGAGATCTGCCTGCCTCTGCCTTCCAAATCCTGGGATTAAAGATCTGTGCCATTTCTCCCACCCCATGGCATTCTTTTAGACCTTAGGAAGGAGGATATGGGGAGGGGAGAAAGTGAGGAGGGAGAGGGACACAGAAAGGAAAGAAGAGGGAGGAGAGACATCCAACTCTGGAAGAGTATCTTATTTTTATGTTATGCCTGCATGTCTGTCTGTGCATGCAGTACCGGCAGAGGCCATAAGAGGGCATCCGATCCCCTGGAACTGGAGTAACAGGTGCTTGTAAGCCACCACATAGGTGCTGGGAACCAAACCTGGAACCTCTGCAAGAACAGCCATTGCTCTTAGCTGCTGAACAACTTCTCCAGCTCTGTGTTCCTCCCTTTTTAAAAGTATTATGTATGTGCGTGATGTACGATGTTTGGTAGCAGGAGTGTGCCACAGTGCATGTATGTGGTCAGGGACAAGACTGTAGACTTGGTTTTCCTTCCACCTATGTGTGGGTTCTGGAGGTTGAGCTAAAAGCCTAGATTTATGCAACATGTGCTGAGCCATTTTGCAGGCTTCTTTTTCTTTTCTTCCCCCTCCCCCACCTCTACCCCCTGAAAGGGTTTTACTCTTGTCATCTGGGATGGCCTGGAATCCACCATATATCTATCGCATGCTAGTCTCAAACTTGCAGCCATCCTCCTGCCACAGCCTCCCAGATAGTAGGATTACAGGCATGTGCCACACAATTCCTGGCTCTCCTAGGAAATAGTTCTACTGTAGTTGTCCACCATGTTTCAGCTCAGAACTAAACTCCGGCATTCTGTCCGCCTGCCCTTCTTACCACGCCACCACAGTGTTCCTCTCTGTATCGATTCAGACAGTCCCATCACCTCTCCTGATCTCATCCTATCCTAGTCTGTCTCCAGAGTTCCCTTTCCAGCTCCTACATGTGTTTTCAGATTATACTCTCACATGATGGTAGCCAATGCCAGTGTTAGGTACTCCTCTCTGCCTGTCTGGATTCTATCCATGTTCTCCTAACCAATCACGTGGACCAACCCTTGGACTCATAGTTTAACAATCTTCTTCTACAGCTATTCTCACCTCCTAGACTGTGCAAACTCTTTTGTATCACACAGTCAGCCTCTTACCCTGACTGTGCAGACCACTCCAGCTTCCCTTGCCATTCTGCCACATGTCACCCATCCCACACAAAATAGATGGCATCTGATGCCCCAAACAAGCCATTAGCCTTTGTTTGATGCTGTTCCCATAGCCTCAGACGGCCCCATGGTCCCTTCTCTGCGCACACTTCTGACACTGACGCAAGGAGCTCATGCTTTGCTCCCATATCACCCTTGTCTCCCCCACCCAAGCCTGGATCAATTCACCTTCTCTTTGCTTTCAGAGAGCTTATTCCCTTCCTTGTTGGACTCTTCCCCCCAAACTTGTGTGTGTTGGAGGGAGGGGGCACGCATTGGTGCGCTTGGGTGCAAAAGTTGGAGGAAGCAGGTCAACTTTCCTGCTAAACTGGTTGGGTAGCTAAGATCCCTGGATCTGCCTGTCTCTGCCCACCAGGTTCTGGAGTTGCAGGCATAGGTAGAAGGCTTTTTTTATGTTGGTAGTGGGGGTTCAAACTCAAGGCTTCATTCTTGTACAGCAAGTAGCTATGGAATCATATGCACAGCCTTTCTCTACTAGATTCTAATCTCCTTGTGGGCAAAAACTGTCTTTCATTTCCAGACATCATTATCTATGGGAGGTGGTTCCAGAACCTTTGGTGGATACCACAATCCACTGGTGCTTCAGTCTCCAGGATGCTGTAGCACTTGAACATAACCTGGGCATACTCTGCTATACACTTTGCATAACCTCCAGAATACCTGCAGTACCCCATACTGTGTGTAAACATTATGTAAAAGCCGCCCTTTAATATTTAAGAAAGACTGGATGAGGAGGACCTGCATGTTCTCTATAGATGTAGTTTTCCGAATACTCTGAGTTGGCAGTTGATTGAATCCATAGAGGCAGAGCCATGTACAGTTGGGGAGGGCTGGCTGCACTTGTCTCCAAAGTATAATGAAGCCCAGAGCACCTAGAATCTATGGTTTGTTTTTAAATTAAGCTCCCAGAGGATTACTCCTACCTTTTTAGCATCCTGTGTGCTCTTAACCTGCCTTGTTCTTCCCAAACCACCCTCCTGTGTCCTGCTTCCAGCCGCTCCTGGGTTTACCCGTCCTCCGCTGTGTGCAGGAGAAGCTGCCTTGCGTCGGGGTCTGGAACACGCAGATGGTGATCACAGCTCTCTGATCCAGGTCTATGAAGCCTTTGTACAAAGTAAGTGGCTCAGTCTGCACAGGTCATTCTTTGTGCATCTTGGCACTCGATTACAGATGTTTCCTTTCTCCTCCAAGGTGGAGCAGATGAGACTTGGTGTCAGGCCCGGGGTCTAAGCTGGGAGGCGTTATGTCAAGCCCGCAAACTCCGAGCAGAGCTCCTGGAACTCATGCAACGGATTGAGCTTCCCCTGTCCTTGCCGGCCTTCGGCTCCGAGCAGAATCGCAGAGACCTTCAGAAAGCGCTGCTGTCAGGATACTTCCTCAAGGTTGGAGAGGAATGGCTGAGCGGGGTAGCTGGGGTGCCTGGTGTGATGGTGCACATCTTTAATCCCAGCACTCTAGAGGCAGGCAGAACTCTTTAAGTTTGAGGCCAACCTGGTCTACATAGTAAGTTCTCGGGCAGCTAGGGCTACATAGGAAGACTCTGTCTCCAAATGGGGTGGGGGTCGGGCAGTGGCTGGAGGTTGCCTTAGCAGTTAAGAGCACTCACTGCTCTCAGAGAGCCCAGGGGACCCAGGTTTGGATCCTAGCACCCATGTGGTAACTTACAACCATTCTTAACTCCAATTCCAGAAATTTAACACTCATGACATTCAAGAGCAGGCACGTGGTGTGCATAATACACGCAGGCAAAATGGTCATACACCTAAGATAAATAAATCATTTTTTTAATTTTGGAAAAAAAGAATCAAAAGGCAGGGAGAGGGGGGACTAGGAAGAGCTGAGTAGGTAAACACCTTGCTTCTATCTCAAGGACAGACTTTGGTCTCCAGAACCCTGGGTTCCCTTGTAGTCCTAGCACTGGGTAGGCAGAGACACTTGGGTCCCTGGGGCTCTCTAGCCAGTCTAGCCGTATGTATGTATGTATGTATGTATGTATGTATGTATGTATGTATGTATGTATGTGTGTATGTGGTTTCTTAGTATAGGATCTGTGGGATTGGAGGACAAGGGGCCATGGAAAATGCCATATGGTGAAGCAAGGAGCAGACTCAACTAGAGATTGACTTTTCGGCTCTACAATCCTCTAACTCCTTCCACAGCCCCTTCTTCTCTTTCCTTCTTTCTTTTTAAAGGCAATGATGAGACGGGGTCTCATGTCCAAGCTGCCTTCAGACTCTCTAAGTACCTCAGGCTGGCCTCAAACTGCTCCTCTGGCTCCCTACTCTGCTACTCAGGCTGGGATTACTGCCACCCCGGCATTGGCCTTCTTTATCTTCTGTGCTTCCTTACTTAGTCCACCCATGTATTTGTGTTTCAATGAGGTGGCCCGGGACACCGATGGGACAGGAAATTACTTGCTTCTCACCCATAAACATGTGGCCCAGCTGTCACCATACTGCGTCTACCGTAACCGCAGGACTCCAGCCCAGCCACCCACATGGGTGCTGTACCACCGCTTCTCCATCTCTAAAGACAACTGCCTTTGTACAGTCTCTGAGATTCAGCCTGAGATGTGAGTTTCCTGACCCTCACCCTTAGGGGCCCTTCCTTGCCCAGGGCCAGGGACCAAACCCAGAGCTGGGGAGCAAGACCTAGGAAAAGGGTTGGTGAAAGTGTGGAGCAGAGGCACAGGAGATCCCGTTCTGACCTTCTCCAACAGGCTGGTGGAGCTTGCCCCTCCATACTTCCTGAGTAACCTGCCCCCCAGTGAGAGCAGAGACCTCCTGAACCAGCTGAGAGAAGGAACAGAGCCATCAGCAGCAGTGACTGAAACTGCTTCTCCTCAGGAATATGGAGATGGCTGTGTTCTGCAGTGAGCTGCCTAAGGAACCTCACCACACAGTGGACTTAGAGACCCAAAGTGTAGGGTCAGACACACTCTGGAACGCCAGAAATGTTAGGAGGGGAGGGGACAGAGAGCCACAGTTCAGAACAAGGCAGGCCTTTCCTTCTCTGTCCATGGGCCAGGGGCAAATGCTGCTTACTCCACCCACGACTTACCCCACACAACCTTGTCTCCTTGGGGGCTGGAGAGATGACTCAGGGATTAAGAGCACTCACTGTCTGCTCTTCCAGAGGTCGTGAGTTCAATTCCTAGCAACCACATGGTGGCTCATGACCATCTGTAATTGGATCCAGTGCTCTCTTCTGGTGTGTCAGGGACAATGTGTTCATACTCATTAAATACATAAATAAATCTTTAAAAAAAAGATTTTTCTATGATGCCAAGTTTGATTTGTGATTCTGCAGTGCCATGTTTAATGTCCACGAGTGAGAGATGACTGTAAGGAAAGAGGCTGACTTCTGAGGTGCCGCCTCTGTGCTGCCTGCTGTAGCTGTCACTGACACAGAACATGAGTGATCTGGCTACCACAGGTCTCTGCCCCTGTCACAATGTTCTAGCCTCTTCTAGAAACAAGATGGGAACAGTAGAATGAGACAAAATACTCCGGTTAAGCCAGAGAGCTTTGCAACCATCCTCCATTCAACCAAAAGCCCAGCCTCTGACCCGCCTGCAGCCTGCAGTCTCTCTAACTTTTCATCGTATTTATTGTGTGTGGATACACACCCATAACACACGTGCAGCGGTCAGAAGACAATCTGTAGGAATAGGAATCGGTTTTCTTCCACAAACTCGGCCCTAGGGATCAAGCTCAGATTGTCAGGGTCACTGCAGGTGCCGTCTGTCTCCATCTTCCCAACCAGAAGATGTCCTGCTCTGCTTCCTCTGGTCGTACTCCCGTACTCCCCTTCTGCCCTTCGTCTGCTCTAACTACTGAGTCCACCACCATCCCACACATCCTAATGTGTTTGTGGAGAGAAAGGTTCAATCCGTGTAACTTCCCAGAGTTCCCCCCACACACCCCTGGAGATTTGGCTCCACCATTCCATGTCTCCACCCCTGTGATGTCAGCAAGATCCCTAAAGGCAGGCATCAGGACTTTTTTTTCTCTCTAAATCTAACATTAGTTTTGCCTACTGTTAACCTTGCCCCCAGTTTCCCCTTCCTAGTCCACAGCACCACAGACTGACTTCCTGGGCTCCACATCTCCAGTCTTAACGTCACCTTTGGTTCTTCTCAGGTTTGCCAGCCCCAAAGCATGCCTCTTCCTCACTCTAACGCTAGGCCCACGAGCTCTCCCCCAGCTCCCCATTTTGGTTCTCTGACTCTGCATGGCACCGGAGTCAGGTTCTCTTCCTAGATTTTATCTTCTGGGTATATAAGTATCCATTTTACAACTCTCAAGGTGAAGAGTGGCCTGCAGATTGGGTGGATGACAACAGCCAAGACTAAATCTAGAAGGATTCCTTAGTGATTGTTTTACAGATGAAGGATGAGGTCCCTGTCACAGTAGGCCACATTCTTTAATGCCAGCGTCTATTCCACTACCCCTCGCCCCCAGCTGTCTTGATGTCCGCTTTCGTACCAGTTCGGTGGCCCCTTCCCAGCAGGACCTGAGCTCTGAGCTCACTCAGGGCAGGGCAGAGTCGCAGTGCCTTGCAGGGTCCCTTCTTCATTCACAATCCTGCAGGTTGCCCTTGCAAACCCATGTCTCAGCGGGTCTAAAAAAAAAAGCCATGAAGGGCGAAGTCAAAGTGCGGGCCAGGGGCCACTGGTGGCCAAGGAGCCTTAGAGGACAGCTGCAGGCTTTCCGCTCCTCACGCTTCGCTGGTGGCACGGCACCCAGTCACGATGGCGTTCGCTCATCGGGCAGGCGTAGCTCACACCACCGAGGCGAGCCCCGACACTGAAGCCACCTTGTTGTCCTCGGCCCAAGGCTGTAGATTCTGCAGCGCGAAGAGTGACGAGTTGTGCAGGCAGAGCGGGTCCGGTGGCAGCGGTGGTCGCAGCGGCCGGGGCAGCGCGTCTTGCTGCAGGTGCAGCAGCAGGCGACCCGCGCGATGCCGCTCGGCCTCGCGCTCCTCCGCTGTCTGGCGCCTGGGCGGGCGGAGAGCCGGGGTCAGCGGGCAACCCAGCCCTTCCCCGCCACTCCGCCCGCCCGCGCCCCGCACCTCACCGCCACTTCGTGCGTCGGTTCTGGAACCAGGTCTTGACCTGTGCGTCCGTCATGCGCAGGGCCTTGGCCAGCGCCGCCCTCTCTGCCGAGGCCAGGTACTTCTGGCGCAAGAAGCGGCGCTCCAGCTCCAGCACCTGTGAGCGGGAAAAGGAGGTGCGCGGCTTCTTGCGCTTCGGGGGGGTCCGGTTTTGATAGGGGTGGCCTATGCGACGTGTCCCAGAGAAGGGCGAGAGCGCAGCTATGGGACGGAAGAACAGGGCAATGTTTGGGGGTGGTCCGAGGTGAAACTGAGAAGAGAGCTCCTAGTCGTTAACAGGGGGTCCCCCCCAACCACAGAAGCCTCATTCATGAAGCGGCTTAGGAAGAATCGGGTCCTCCCAAACTTCACCCTGCCCCTCCTCGCCGTAGGCAGGATGGGGCAACAAAGGCGGAGCGTATGCACCTGACGACAGTACCTCTTATTGCCTCTCCCCTGTGGGCTGAGAAATATGGGGTCGGGGAGGGTCCACGGGGATGAGCAGAGGGGAGAGATGAAACGGGTAATGGGGTTGGAGCAGAAAGCTGAGAGGCGAAGAAACGGGGTCGCGGGGGGAAGGACACCGAGGAGCTGGGCAATCTCACCGGTGAGCCTGTCCTTTGCAAAGCGGCGGCCGCTGTCCATCCAGGGGAAAGTGAGTCCCGCTAGGCCCCCAGGGCCACCCAAACCAGACGGTCCGGCCACGGCGGGGGCCGCACCCGAGGGCGGCGGCACAGGCACCGGGCGGTGCGCGGGGACTCGGATCACGCCGCCGGGGCCCACTCCCGAGCCCCTAGGCAACGAGGCCAGCGAGCCGGCTGGAGCGTAGCCTGAGGTTCCGTGGAATCCACTGGAGAACGCCGCACTCTCCCCTTGGCTCTGGCCAACCTGACCCGGACCCAGACCGCCCCCCGGGGGCTCGGGGCCGCTCAGTATCTGATCGATGCCGAAGCTAATGGGTTCGTGGTGCGGAAGGTGGTGCGGAGCCAACACTGCGGGCTCCATGGGTCCAAGCCTGAGAGGTTGGATGACTGGAAACGGTGTCTCTGACGGCTGCGGGAGCCCGGCGGCGGCGCGCTCGGGGCAGCAGCTTCAGGGGCCCGCGGGGCTGGCCTCGGCCACGCGCCGGGGCCCCCGGGACAGCAACATCCCTGTGCACCGGGAGAAGCCGCGCGTGTGCCCGCCCCTCCCGGGAGTCCGCTCAGGGACTCGCATCCCGAAGGAGCGCGGCGGGCGGGGGTCCCAGGAGCGCAGGTGGACGCTAGGTTGCCCAGGCCGCTGCCCGAGTCCGGTGTGGAGAGGGGTGGCCAGCTCAGGGGCAGTGACTCGGGTGGGCAGAGGGGGCTGAGGGAGGGCAGGGGCGGGGCCCCGCTGTTAAAGGGGAAGGGATGGCTGGATGAGCCTGGCGCAGGCAGAGGAGGGCGCGGGTGTCAGGAAGGCGCGGTACGCGGGAGGGGCCGCTGACTCAGCCGGGATGCTCGCGCGCCCGCATCCTCGCCGGCCTTCACCTTCGGGCTGCCTCGCGGGTTCCTCGGCAGGGGCTTCTCTCCCCAGACCCCACTCTTCGCCTCCCGATGGGTGCCGCTGGCCAGCTCCTGGATTCGTTGTGGCCCCTACCCAAATGCCCTCTGAGACCAAATCTCGTTGTGGCTACCTGGCTGTGCAAGAAGCGGTTGGGGAACGGCGATCCGCGATCTGGAGTCCCAGGAAGAGGCCAGGTGTGGAAGCAGACGGTGCCAGGGCGCGTACGGTGGGCTCGGGCAGGAAACGAACATCTGAGCTTGGAGTCGTGGTACACCTCCTGGCTTTTTTCTGTACCACTCCCCACCTTACTGGTCCTGACAGACTAGGAGTTAGTACCCTGTTTCTCAGAATTTCGATTCTCTGAAATTGCTGTCAATCGGACCCGTGTCTCAAACGGACCGACCCTGGCCTCCACCGCGGGATTCCACTTCTCCAATTTGCATCTTGGAAAACTATCCTCACACACTATCCTTCCTTCTCTAAGGCGAAAGGGCTACACTGGGGACTCGCTGAGGCCTTGGGAGGCTCGGGGCTCCGCACCCTACAGACACTTTACCCCACCCAAGCATCAGAAAATGCGCCTGGAGCGTACCAGCCAAGGATAGGGGGAAGGCTGAAGCGGCTTAGTGACCTTGTGACCTCTGGGCGCGGACCCAGAAGCTGGCAGTGTGTGACCTCCGCGTCCCTCCCAGGGATGGGACCCCTGCCGGGCGGGCCCCTAAGCCGAAGACACGCCCCTGCCGCCACCCTGCCCGGTGCAGGCCGCCATAATCGGGTTAGCTGGGCCGGAATTACATTACCTTCCCCAGCCCGCCCCGGCCCTGGGGGGGGCCCTGGCGCCTCGGAGCCGGTGAGACTGGGCCCAGGGAGGGGGGCAGAGGGTAGGCATCGAGGCACTGCTCAGCCTGCCTTGGACACGTCCTAGCCAGAAGACCCCGCCCTGCTATGACAGGCCTGGACCCTCACCCCTACCCACCTCAGGGTTCAGCTCTACCCTACGGCTTTCCCGCGTGAAGCGAAGTGCCTAGCAAGTATAAACCTCCTTGGTACTACTGTTTTAGTTGTTTCTCCAGGATCCCCCTGGGAAAGGCGCCCCTCCTTTCTCCCAGCAGATGGGCTGGCAGCCTGGCGCCTGGGGCAGGGTGAAGGGGTCTTTTCTCTCCTGGGAACCAGGATATTTGGGCATCTGGACAGGAACATAAAAGTAGATAAAAGTAGGCCCTCCTCCCTAGTGTTCTCAGAAGCCTGCGGGGTGGGGGTGGAGGTAGAGACAGACAGTGGTTAGGGGCTCGGGAGGACATTAGTATTGTGTGAGAGCCCTCTCCCACCTTGGCCACAGTATCCTCAGCTGTTCCTTCCACCTTCCTGGTCACAGGGCAGGAGAGGGGACAATTTGGCAACGGTGCTTTTGAGAACCCTAGAGATCACTTTCATTTCCCCTACCCTTCCCAGAGCCCTCCCTGTTCTGAGCAGCAGGTGGGGAGGCTTCACGGAACTTGAAGCCCGAAGCCACGCACCAAGCACACCACGGGGATAGGAGCCTAGGAACCTGGCTGGCAGGTGTGCTAGGGGGTGAGCTAGGGGGAAAGTAACTGTGTCCCTCAGCACACTGACTAAATCCTTTTGAACTCGTCAAAGAATGAATCAGTGAATGACAAACAGCAGCTGGTGAAGACCTGGATGACCGTCACCTTCAAGGTCTGAGCAGGTGGCACTCCCGCACTGATGGCCCAGGAGAATGGCCACAAAGGGCGTCTGTGCATACAAATTGGAGAGATAAAGAGCAAAGTGTCTAGTACCTGACTGTAAGGATGGACGATGTCACGTTTTGTCAGCCACAGGCCCACCCAGGAATCTCTCTTCCTGCCTCCATCTCTTGAATGGTTCCTGCTAGTTCAGGTTGAAGATGGGGGTTCTGGGTAAGTGCTTCCTCCTGTCCTCTCCTATGTGTTGGTGATTCGAACCCTCAAGTGTTTTCTTTTCCTTTCTTTCTCCGTCACCCCCGCCCATTTTAATGTTTGGGGTTGTGTCTTGCTGTGTAACCCAAGCTGGTCTTAAATTCTCCATCCTTCTACCTCCTCTGTCCTCCTGGACACTGGCTTCCAGGCCTGCACTGCCATGTTGACCCTGGAGTCCTTGAGTCCTTGAGGCTGCAGCTTTGGGGAAAGAAGCTGACTGCTTCACCGCAGCCCCTTCCTTCCGTCTCCCAGTTCAAGATGGCCCCGTCCCTTATGTCACTATGCCTGTCGTCAGCTTAGTCCTTCCTACCCTGAGCTATCTCAGAATATCCTCATCTGGACAAAGTCTTTGCCTGACTCCTTAAGTGAAAATTTCATTTCTTCTTTCCTTTGTTCTATCCATGGCTACCGCCTCCATTTCTTCCCTCTCAGCTGCTCTTTGTGGAGAGTGGTTTTTCTACACCACCACTGGCTTTTTTCTAGGGGTCGGGGGTAGGGGTGAGGGTGTCTCACTATGTAGTCCTGGCTGGCCTGGAACTCATTCTGTAGGTCAAGCTGGCCTTGAACTCACAGGGATTCACCTGCCTCTCCCTGTTGAGTGTACAACCACACAGCGCAGAGCAACTAATTATTCCTTGAATTTTCTTTCCTTCCCTTTTTTAAATTTAAAATTATATTTATTTTTTATGTAGTGTGTGCACATGCATGTTGTGCGTGAGAGAGAGAGTGTGTGTGTGTGTGTGTGTGTGTGCTCTCCTTCCACTGTCTGGGTCCTAGAGATTGAATTCAGGTCATCAGGTTGGTAGCGAGCACCTCCTCCTGCTGCATCATCTCACCAGCTCTTAAGATGACCTTTCTTCTTTTTTTTTTTCTTTAAATATTTTTTTAAGATGCTCTTTCTTTTGGCTTCTATTTGTTTTTCCTTTGGGCCCTGGGGATTGATTGTCTACAGTGCCTCAAGCACGCTTGGCAAGTGCCTCCCACTGAGCTACACCTCCAGCCCCGCATTCTGTTGCTCTTGAGTCCTGCAGCATGGATGTGAATTGTTACTGCTTCTAGCCTCCCTCCGCTGCCCTTGCTTTCTTCTCCTGGAGAACTCGAGCTTCCGAGCTCCGATTTTAGCTTTTCTGCACCTCTTCAGGTTTCACCCGTTCCAGTAGCCCCGACTCTCGCAGCCACACAGACAGCATTGGCACATGACATTGAGTCTCATCCCTCCAGTCTCACTTCTGTGCTAACCTTGTGGCCAACTCCACCCGGCACTCCTGAAGCCACTGTAAGTCTAACAGGCTGGAGGAAAAGCTCACTTCTCGTTCAGCCACTTAGGCCCGGCAGTCAGGCCCCTGGCTGCTTCCTTCTACAACGCTTTCCTTTAAAGTTTAAATGAAAATAAACAAAAACAAAATGAATAAAAAAAATAGAAAGCCAGGCGGTGGTGGCACATGCCTCCCACTCGGGAAGAGGCAGGGGCAGATGGATCTCTCTGAGTTTGAGACCAGCCAGATCTACACAGAGAAACCCAGTCTCAAAGATAGATAGATAGATAGATAGATAGATAGATAGATAGATAGATAGATAGATAGATGAGTTTAAAAAGCAGTCGCCTCTTCCTCCTCTTCAGCCTACTTCTTCACTCATCTTCTGTAGCTCAGGTCTTGAATTCACTATGTAGCCATGGTGGCTTGCTTTGAACTCTGACCTTCCTGCCTCTGCCTTCTGGGTGCCAGGATTGCAGGTGTGTGACACTTCCAGCTACAGACCTTCATTCCCATTGCTAAGCCCTTAGTCTAAGCTGCCACTGTCACCTACATTCTTCTATTTTTTCACTTAGTACATTTTTAGCAGTCGGTGCTTTTTTTTTTTTTTTTTGAGCTGAGGACCGAACCCAGGGCCTGTGCTTGCTAGGCAAGCGCTCTACCACTGAGCTAAATCCCCAACCCCCACTTAGTACATTTTTAAAAGATGTCTTTAAATTTTGTGTCCATGTGTGTTTGCCTACTTGAGTTTATATGGACTACATGTGTGCAAGACCCCTTGGAGGACAGGAGTGTCAGGTCCCCTCAAACCAGAGTTATAGGCAGGTGTGAACTAATTGTCCAACATGGGTGCTGGGAACTGGACTCCTCCTGTCCTCTGCAAGAGCAGTGAGTGCTCTTAGCTGCTGAGCTGTCTCTCCAGCCCCATTCAGGATATTTTTTTTTCTTTTCTTTTTTTCAGAGCTGGGGACCGTACCCAGGGCCTTGCACTTGCTAGGCAAGTGCTCTACCACTGAGCTAAATCCCCAACCCCCCCATTCAGGATATTTTAATCTACACTGTGTGCTCAGATCTGCAGATACAGATGTGGATAGCACATTCTAGTCTAAAGGGCAGATGAAAACCTAGGAAAATATTAGAAACAAATACTATAATGTCTATATAATATATGAAGAGATAGATTACACAGAGAGAGATACATGCCTATAATTCTAACTACCTTAGCAGGCTGAGGCAGGAGGATCACTAGTTTGAGACCAGGTAGAAGAACACTGTGTTTCAAAAGAAGAAGAAGAAGAAGGAGGAGGAGGAGGGGGAGGAGGAGGAGGAGGAGGAAGAGGAGGAAGAGGAGGAGGAAGGGGGGAGGAGGAAGAGGAAGAAGAGGAGGAAGAGAAGGAGAATAAGAGAAAGAAAGGAAGAAAGAAAGGAAGGAAGAAAGAAAGTCCAGTCAGTAAAGTGTTTGCTATGCAAATGTGAGGATCTGAGTGGAATCCCCAGCATTCCCTGAATGTGAATGGTGTGGTGGAGCACTGGGGAGGGAGTGACTGGAGGGCCAGTGTGACTTTGCGACTTGTTGGCCAGGCAACTTAACCTTATTATCAAGGAGGTTCTCCTCAGGTCTCTCAGAATCCTAAGGACACCAGAGGCTGATGCATATGCACACACATGTGCACTCACTGTAGTATGCACATGCACACACACAAAGTAAGTTACATTAAAAGGATCTTTTTAATTTTTGGTTTTGCCTGTGTGAGTTTTACGTACACCACATGCATTTAAGAGGCCAGAAGAGGGCATCAGATCCACTGGGACTGGAGTTACAAGTGGTTGTAAACAGCTTCACCTGGGAACTGGAAACCGGCCCATCTGAAAGAGCAGTAAACACTCTTAACCACGGAGCCATCCCTCCAAGCCTGTCAATTTTTTTTTTTTTTTTTTTTTTTTTTTTTAAGAAAAGGAACCAGGGGGCTGGGGATTTAGCTCAGCGCTTGCCTAGGAAGCGCAAGGCCCTGGGTTCGGTCCCCAGCTCTGAAAAAAAAAAAAGAAAAAGAAAAAGAACCAGGGACTGGAGAGATAGCTCTGCGGTTAAGAGCACTGACTGCTCTTCCAGAGGTCCTGAGTTCAATTCCCAGCAACCACATGGTGGCTCACAACCATCTGTAATGAGATCTGATGCCCTCTTCTGGTATGTCTGAAGACAGTTACAGTGTATTCATATACATATGAATAAATAAATAAATAATCTTTAAAAATAGATCTTTAGGGGGTTGGGGATTTAGCTCAGTGGTAGAGCGCTTGCCTAGGAAGCACAAGGCCCTGGGTTCCGTCCCCAGCTCCGAAAAAAAGAACCAAAAAAAAAAAGATCTTTAGAAGGAAAGAAAGAAAGAAAGAAAGAAAGAAAGAAAGAAAGAAAGAAAAGAGATCCAGACCTGGCATGATGGCACATGCCTTTAATCCTTTGAAAAACAGAGGCAAGTGATCTCTGTGAGTTCAAAACCAGCCAGATATATCTCGTGAGTGCCAGGTAGCCAGGGCTAAATAGTGAGAGCCTGTCTCAAAAAACAAACAAACAAACAAACAAACAAACAAACAAACAAACCGACAAGCAAAAATCAAACCAAATAAATGTTAATGCTAAAATAAAGCTAAAAACTATGCTAAGTAAAATGTAAGCAATGTTAAAGTGGTAAGAAGCAGCATAAAGCAAGGAAGCCAGAGGCAAATGAGGTTATTTGTGCAGCGGGAACACTGAAGCCTGAGGGAGGAAACATGAGTGGCCAGTGTGTCAAAGCAGAGCCCATCTCAGTATGTCTATGGAACAAATGTGGAGGAGCCCAGTGTGGCTGGGGAAACCATGCAAGGCCTTAGGTATTTATCTGACTGAAAAGGGAAGCTATCAAGTTTGGGGGTTTTGTTTTAGATCCATGTATGTATGTGCATCACATACATGATGTGTTGCTTGTGGGGGCCAGACTAGTGCACTGGATCTTCTGCAGCTGGAGTGACAGATGGGTAGAAATCTTTCTACGGTGCTGAGAAGTGAACCTGAGTCCCCTGAAAGAGCAGCCAGTGCTTAGCATCAGAGCCCTCATCTCCCCAGTCCCTGGGGCTGCTGAGTTGTGTGGTTAGGGATCAACACAGGGCCAGGGCAAACACTCTGATACTGAGTTGTAAGGCCCACACTATTAGAATATCTTAAATAGGAAAAGGACAGAAAATAAACTGATTATTTTTTAGTTTTTTTGAGACAGTATTTCTCTGTGTAGCCCTGGCTATCCTGGAACTTGCTCTGTAAACTAGGCTGGGCTCAAACTCAGAGATCTACTGCCTCTGCCTTGTGTGTTAGAACTAAAGGCGTGTGCCACCATACTTGGCTCCACAATCTGATTTTTCAATCTTATGATTTACTTATTGCTTGTTTCTGTTGTTAGTGCTCTGTTATGTAACCTAGGATGACCCTGAACTCCAGACCCTAACCCAATACCCCACCCCCACCCCCGTAAGTGCTGGGATTACAGGCCTCTGTCATTATTTTTAAACAGCTTTTTTTAAACTGCTATTTCCTTACAAGCCTTGTTAGTCTCCTCTCTATCCCTTAAACAGCTTTCTTGCAGTTTAATTTACAATAAGCTGAAAGTATTTAAAGTGTATATTGTCTTGACATATACACATGTCCACTAAACTAGCAGTGTGATCAAAATGAGAAACACATCATCAAAAACATACATACATACATACATACATACATACATACATACACATACATACTGTGGCTGTCTTCAGACACCAGAAGAGGGTATCAGATCCCATTACAGATGGTTGTGGTTGCTGGGAATTGAACTCAGGACCTCTGGAAGAGCAGTCAGTGCTTAACCGCTGAGCCATCTCTCCAGCCCACGTGTGTGTGTGTGTGGTGTGTGTGTGTGTATGTGTGTATGTATGTATGTGTATGTGAGATCAATGAAGGCATGGGCGAGCAGTCAAGACCGGCAATGGCTCAGTGGTGACGAGGTGGCTTGGACCAGGGAGGAAAACCATAGCTGCGAGAAGTCACTTAACAAGTCATTAATTCGTTCTTGATGCTTATATACTCCATTCGGAGTACAACATTTTATTCCATTTATGGGGTAACAAACACACACTCCTTTCTGTGAGGTCCCAGATACCATCAATCTAACTATTCCAACTATTTTAGGTCCCATCCCTTCCATTACAGCTCTCCCACACCTGTTTCTTTGACCGTTTCCCTCCACACTGCCTTTTCTACTTCCTTCACATTTAGACTTCTCATCCATCCATATGTCGATCAGGCCCACACAAAAGTTCCATTTTCTCCAGAAAGCCTTTTAACTTTCCGCCAGTATCTCCCCTCTCGCTCCAATCTCCAATTGTACTCGATGCTAATAACGCTGTAGAATAAATTTATTCTTTTTAAGTTCCCCTGTAAGGACCCAGGATGACAGTGTGCCATATCTGGGGCCCGGGGCCTATGCTACTGCATGCACTCGCTGCCCAAGTATCCTCGCTGTCAATCCTCCCCTCCTCCTTCAGCATCTGCTCTGCATTAGTCTGTCCCAGGCCTCCGCAGGCGCCGATGATTAAATCATCATCATTAACCAGGGCCTATCCTGGGCAGCAGGGAGAGAGTGGGGAGTAAGATCGCTACGTTTCCCGGGGGAGGGGGGTATCTCTCCCTCCCCACCCCGCCCAGGGCACCCTCTCCTAGACTTCGCGAGCCGGGAAAAACTCCCGCGGCGACTGGAGGAGGCCCGCGGCTCGGACGCAGCTCCGCAACGCAGACGCCTTAGCGGAGCAGGGCTACACTGCACAGTGAGGACCCCGGGTCTGAGGCGAGGTCGGGTCCAGGGACTCCCGCGCTCTGAAGCTGGAGCGGCCGGCGATAGCCCGACCTTGGGGTCCCGGGGCACAGGCTATCACAAGCTCCCGAAGCTGATCCAGAGGTTGTGTGCGCGCCGTCCGAAGAACGCCTGTGGAAGCGTGCACAGCAGAGACCCTGCTTCACGCTTCCCCCACTCCCTAACGACCACCGAGTGTTGGGGGGGGTCAGCGGGCTCAGGTGAGCACACGGGGAACTAAAGAGGGGGCGAGAGTGGGGTGTGCCGGAAAACTAGCCAATCCGGAGAATGTGAGGCCCTCGTTGCTAGGAGACAAGTCCCGCCCCGCAGGCGGTACCGGAAGTGGCAGGCTGGGATCAGCCTTTAAGATGGCGTCTCCTCAGGGGGGCCAGATTGCGATCGCGATGAGGCTTCGGAACCAGCTCCAGTCAGTGTACAAGATGGACCCACTACGGAACGAGGTGCAGGGGCGGCGGGATGACTGCTAGGGTCCGTTAGTTGTGTGAACCCAAACAGAGGAGAGGACGGGCGGTGGCGGGATGGGCGCTCAGTGCGCTTGCGCAGCAATGGGGTGCGCGTTACGCACGCGCGATTCTGGCAGGGTTGCCAAATGCTGGACTAGGACGCCTGCGCGTTGTGTCTCCGACAGCGTCTGGTCTCCCGAAGGAAAAGAGAGTCTAGCGGATCCGCGAAGAGAGAGCACCCGCTGTGCGCGGAGCCCTCTGCTGGGCGTACTGGGAGCTCACTCCCCCAGTCTCTTGTCGGGGGGGCCTTACGACCGAGTCCAATAAACAGAAACTGCTCTGGAGTTGGGAAGTGCAGAGGTGAGATGGGGAGGGCTTGCAAGACCAGTGGGGAGTGACTGAGGGTGTGTCCGCAGGAGGAGGTCCGGGTGAAGATCAAAGACCTGAATGAACACATCGTTTGCTGCCTATGCGCGGGCTACTTCGTGGACGCCACCACTATCACAGAGTGCCTCCACACCTGTGAGTGTCCCGGATCCTGATCTGTCCTCATCCAAGCTGTTTGTCACATGTGTCGGGTTCCCAAGGGGACTGAGCATCTGCATTTCTCCTCTTACAGTCTGCAAAAGTTGTATCGTGAAGTACCTGCAGACCAGCAAGTACTGCCCCATGTGTAACATCAAGATCCACGAGACGCAGCCGTTGCTCAATCTCAAACTGGATCGGGTCATGCAGGACATAGTGTATAAGCTAGTACCAGGCTTGCAAGACAGTGAGTGGCCACCTTATGCTTGTGGGGCCTCCTGACTCTAACGCTGGGTGGCACCTTGAAGTTTTGTTCCCAACAGTTTTGTTGGGAATCAAAAAATAAAGAGATAAAAAGGTCAACAACCAGGACAAAGAGAATTAATATGGCCGCCCCTCACCCCTTCTTAGGTGAAGAGAAACGGATTCGGGAATTCTATCAGTCCCGAGGCTTGGACAGAGTCTCCCAGCCCAGTGGTGAAGGTATGTCCTTGGTGGTCATTTGGGGGAGGGGGACAAGTAAAAGCCCTCGGATCAGTTCTTTTGCCCGGTTTTTGCTCTCTGGAGAAAAGAGGGTATGGAACCTGTACCAGCCTCCACCAAATCTACTTTTTCTCAGAGCCAGCCCTGAGCAACCTTGGCCTCCCCTTCAGCAGTTTTGACCACTCTAAAGCCCACTATTATCGATACGATGAGCAGCTGAGCCTATGCCTGGAGCGGCTGAGGTGAGGGTCAGGGGCTGAGGTGAGGGTCAGGGGCTGAGGTGAGGGGCAGGTCAGCGGTTTCGTGAAGTGATACCACTGGTGACCCAGATGCTAAGGGACTTGGGGAAAGGGGTGAGGGAGTGTCTGTTGCCTTGAAGAAAGTGTACTGTGTATACACTGTGTACTAGGTAGGGGACAGGAAAAGTGGAATACTCTAACTTGTGTCTGTTTCCATCCAGTTCTGGCAAAGACAAGAATAAAAATGTCCTTCAGGTGAGCGGGGCTGAAGGGAGGGCCTCTTTGAAGAAGCCACTTGTAGCAACCTTTCCCTCACACACTGGTCCTCTTCCCTCCCTTCTCTGTTCCTAGAACAAGTATGTTCGATGTTCTGTTAGAGCTGAGGTCCGCCATCTCCGAAGGGTTCTGTGTCACCGACTAATGCTAAATCCACAACATGTAAGTAAACCCACTAGGTTATTTGGAGAACAGGGGCTGAAAGGGGAGGACTTGTCTGGCTTGCCAGCTTGTACCTGGATGGAAGCTCAAGCAGGAAGATTACTGGATTACTTCAAGGCTAGCCTAGGCTATATAGGGAATTCCAGGCCAGTCTGGGTTCCAGAGAAAGAGTTTTGTCTTCAGAAGCAAAAGAGGTGAGAGAGTGGTCTGTTAGAATAGCTTAGTCAGTAAACTAACAAACAAACAAAAACAACCTAGTATAGTAGTGCAAACTTGTAATCCCAGCACTGGATCTGGAACTAGCCTACCCTACTTGATGAGTTCCAGCCATGAGAGGCCCTTTCTCAGAAAAGAAAAAAGTGGGTGGAGTCAAGGAACAACACCCAGAATTGTTCTCTGGCCTCCCCAGATATGAACATACACAACATAAATTCAGACACAGAGAGGGAGAGGAGGAGAGAAGAGGGGGAGTGTCTAGAGACATGTCTCTGCCCAGCGCTACCAAAAAGTCTTCTGTGCCCAACTCCCTCTTAGGTACAGCTCCTTTTTGACAATGAGGTTCTCCCTGATCACATGACAATGAAGCAGCTATGGCTTTCCCGCTGGTTCGGCAAGGTAAGCCGGGTGCACGGTGCACAGGGGGCTGAGGGGCCGGCAGGTGCTGAGAGCCCACTCACCTCTTCTCTCCCTTTTCTCCTTAGCCATCTCCTTTGCTTCTACAATACAGTGTGAAAGAGAAGAGGAGGTAGGGGCCAGGCTTGCTTCCACCCCCTTCCCACCCCTCCCAGATATTTATGTGAAATTAACTGCGGTTTTATTTTTTGAAATAAATGCTTTTAAAAAGCACTTCTCACCTTCCTTCTTCCTGGCTACACACTCAAGCTTTGGCCTGTGTTCTAATTCCTCTAATTCCCAGCTCTCACTGGGAAGAAGGGTCTCTCCTTTATCTACCAAACGTCCTCAATGGCTTGCCTAAGAAGGGGGATAGAGGCTCATGGGGAACTGAAACCTGACCTTTTGGTAAAGGAATGCTACGTCGATGGCAGCTCTTACTGTCTTCATGTGCTTCAGTATATGGTACCAGCCTCAGCGGATGTCACAATTCATATGGAGAGACGAAAGAGGAAGAAGAATAATATTTAAGGAAAAGTTCAAATAATTCCGTTCTGTGAGGCTGGGAAATAGACCCGAAAAAGAAGATCCTCCCAGTGGCATCTGGTAGGACAGATCTGAGCTCAGGACAGGAGAGCCAGCCGGGGGGAGGGGGGGGGGGCAGTGAAGGCAAGATGGAGAAAGGGGAGTGGAGGAGGAGCTGCTGTTTTTAACAATCTCAACACTTCCGTTCTCCCAATGAAGACTTGGGAGCCAGATGCTGGGTAAAAAACTGTGTCCGCTACGAAGAAAAAGCACCCAACTGACCTTCCTCAGCCAACAGAATGCCTCTCTCACTTCTCACACAAACCTCCTTAAAATTGTGAATGTCCCTCCCTCCTATGCCTGTGCGTCTCTCTATCCATCCTCCTCACTCCCTCTTACTCTCTATGGTTTTTTCTTAATAATTCTCTGTTCACTTCCTGTCAACTGGTTGCTTGCTCTGCCTCTTGACCTATGGTTGACTTTATTGATTCTGTTTTCAGTATTCAAGCAGAAAGCTCTTGGACTAAGGGTGTGTGCTAAGGCTGAGCCATGCCACAACTAAAATCAGGTTTTTCTAGTAAATAACAAAATCTTGGGGTTCACAGCGTGACCAAATATCCTGCAACAAGGAACCCATGTAGAGGGCACGATGATGAGCTTTAAGCAGGGAAAGGTGCTTCATAGAAGAGGGATGTGGCCAGACAAGGGCATATCTTGTCTGTTAAAGCCCACTGTACGTGGTGGGCTCCGCAGTCCCATCCAGGGTCCTGATTTGATGGAAAGCTATGTGGGAGAGTCAGAAAGTATCCTCCAATAATAATGATGGTAATGATGCCAGGTGGAGGTGTGGGGCACACCTTTAGTCCTCACACTCTGAAGGCAGAGGCAGGGGACTCTCTTGAGTTAGGTCATCCTGGTCTCAAAAGGCTGGAGAGATGGCTCAGGAGTTAAGAGCATTGGCTGTTCTTCCAAAGGTCCTGAGTTCAATTCCCAGCAACCCTATGGTGGCTCATGGCCATCTGTAATGGCATCTGATGTCTTCTGGTGTGTCTGAAGACAGCTTCAGTGTACTCACATACATAAAATAATTTAAAAAGAAAAGCCAAGACAATATCAGGTTAGACCACCCCAGGATTTTCTGAAGGAAGCCTCAGTCTGCTACCCAACCTGGGATGATCCTCAAAGACCAGTCAGTGTAAGTGTGGAGGAGACACGTAAAGCCCAAATCTCAAGGACTGGAAGTGATTCCTGGAGTTCCAGGGGTCCTGGTGTACAGCAGAGGTTGGAAGGCTGTCTGTCAGTGGGTGCAAGCTGAGAGAGCTTAATCGAGCATCTGGACCTTTTCCAGCCTTCATTTTGCCGTCTGGAAACCTCCCCAAGTTGCTTATAGGGCCAAGGTAAAAGTGCCATAGATGAGGTTAGCTAAGACTCCTATCAAATTCCAGCATCTGGGAAGCTGAAGCAAGAGAATTACCAGTTCTGAGTCAGCCTGAATGGAGTACAAAGGGTCTCCAACAATAAAAAGTGCTTATCTGCCTGGGGCAGCTGACTGGGATCTGGGTCGGGAGCACCTCTAAAGCTACAGTCTCCATGCCCCATTCCTACAAAGGTAGGGTGTAGGAGGGGAGGATGGCAGACTCACCTCTGCAAGGGTCCCTCCCCCATGCAGGACCGATCGTTTCCAGGAGGTGACCTCAGCCAGCAGTGCATGTTGGGTTAAATATCCCAATGGTAGTTTCCTACTACCTTCAGAATCTAGAGTCTGCGATCGAGCACGTCCTCAGGGTGTTCTCTAGCGTTTCTTTGTGCGTGCCCACCTGAGTTTCATAAACAGGGAGGAGCTCTGCTAAGCGCAGCACTGTCCGGAGTCTATCCCTGCCATTCTGCGAAGGAGCTTGCTTTTGGATGTGGCTGCAGCTCAGCCACAGAGAGGGAGAGAGTGAGGGAGGGAGAGATCAGAGGACTTGGGGTTGAATACGATCAAAAGATCAAAATACAAAGTATGAAATTTTCAAAAACAATTTTATAAAATTTAAATATCAGACGGCAGCTTGCATCAGCGCCCCTCCCACCCCAAGCTAAATAAAACAGTGGTGGTGGTTCTAATTAAGCCATGCCTGAAGACTAGGAGGTCCTAGCTCAGGAGCCCCAGCACCCACTCCTGGAGATGCGGGCCTTGCTTTGAGGCGTGGGCAGCCCACAGCGGAAGGTGGTGAGGTCTGCTTGGATCTGGCTGAATCTAGTGGGTGGGTAGTCGGAGCCTTAGTCCTGCACAGTGACAGCAGCAGCTGCGGAACATCTCCAGTGGTTGCTGATGCTGCACAGCTGCAAACCCCCTTCCCTTTTCCACCCTGATCCCAAGGTCACTCACATCTCAGATTGGGAAATCAAGCCAATGCCTTTGGGGAAGGGGTGCACAATCCAGTGGAACTTGGTGCCTTCAGGATTCTAAGACATGTTGCTCAGGGCTGCCCACTACGCAGACTGCCAAGGCCCCAGGCCTCAGCGCTGGAGGAAAGGAATGCGGACCAGCCCTTGCTTTGTTCCCTCCCTACCTCCCTATCCCGAGGCTGAGGCTTCCCAGCTCTGCTCTACAGCTCTGCCCCTGTTGGAAACAGAGGGCTTGTCCTTCACTCTGTCTCTCCCGTGCCACCCGTGACAAAGGACTTTACTAGAACGTGAGCAGAGCTACAGACCTGTAGAATGCTGAATCTTTGGGTGCAAAACAACTGGTCACCAGGAAGCTTCTGCACTCCCCAATTGCTGCAGGGAAAGCTATGAGACAGCTGAGTGCTCCCCCTCAAGCCCAGAACCCACATTTAATCTCTTAACATCCCTCATTAATCACTCACACTCCTCTGGTCCCCCTCTGTGGATCCGGTTTCTCCCCAGCTCATGTTCCAAATGCTTAGCCAGGAGAAGGCCCCCTCAGTGGCCCCGAGATAGTCTGGACTAATCCCTGGGCATTGGTATGTCCTTGGTCAGTCTCTGGTGTTAGGGCATCTTCCCTTTACCTTCTCTACATCTGTCTCCCCCCAAACTTGTATCCGAAGACCATCCCAGCACTTACCGGAGCCCATGTGCTGAAGGGAAGAGGTAGGCAGGAGAGGTGGAAGGGAAGGAAGGCAAAGCCCCTCAGGAGAGCCCCACACTCCTCTCACACAGGAGTAATTGAGAGCAGAGGTAAAAAGGACATAAAAGCCACAGCCATGTAATGGATACATGGGGAGAGGTTGCAGTATCTGTTGGGTGACAGTACTGGGATGCAGTAGAGCAGTTCTTTGTGCCTCCTGGGATCTGCTTTAATTGCATATTAAGTGAAACCACAAGGGCTGGTCTGAGGGCTAAGTCTTGAAGGAGAAGCTCTCTAGTGCCCTCCCTTACCCCTCCATTAATAACTAATCAACAAGGTCCTGAGGCAGCTCAGCTTTTCATCCAGGCCTGGCTCTGCTCTCTGACCCTGCAGTGGCACACGGAGCTTCAAGAGCATTCCCCAGGCTCCAGGAGAATCACCAGAGGGAACCCTTTATGGGAAAACACTCCTACTATTAAGGGGCGTGTCCTCTTGTCAAGGGGCCTTTGGCCCAGGTTCCCAGGGTCTCCTAAGACCTTTTTGGAGCACCCAAACTCTAAGTTACACTTGCCCCAAAGAGTAGACAAGTGGACCCTGCATACTAGTGGGAGATGCAGAGGCCACAGGAAAGGTGACATTGGGAATAAGCCAGGAGAGACTGCTCTGGCCTTTCGCTGTACTATCAACAAAACAAGCATAGATTGAGTACAGCCCGCACAATGGCTCACTCCGCAGACAGTTGAGCCAAGAAGATTACTTTGAGTTTGAGCAGAGCCTGGGCTACTGAGTGAGAGCCTAGCTCTCACTTTGTTAAGTCAGAGCTGCCTTATTTCATCTCAAGATGATCATGGAGCGCTAACCCAGATGTGGATAAATGTGGAGGAGAAGAGGACAGAGAATACAAAAAGCAATGAAAGGCCAAGCCTTCAATTAGTCTTCTTGGAGAGTGATCCTACAGGGAAATCATACCTGAACTACGAGGGCTTAATAAAATGATAAAGTCAGACCTGCGGTGAGCCAGTAAGAAGGGCAGGTGCTCTGTGGAGACCTGTCCTCGCTCGCCTGCCCCATTCCCTATGGTATCGTTTTATGACAGGTATTCTAATAGGCTAGGTTCTTGATCCTGGATCCCCACACTACACCAACCATTTCCAGTCACCATCTTCCCTTTAAGACATTTCCCCAGGGTGGGGTGGGGAAGATAAGGCAAAGATAAGATATTTAGTCCCTGACACAATCTGCCCTGATCCTGTTTCTTCTCAGAACTCTGCAAATCCCCAGCCCTTGAGGCCAGAGAAAGCAATTTTATTGCCCAGGAGTTTATGACCCAGAGCATGTGTAGGGACCAAAGCAGTATGCAATCCGGGGAAGTGCACCCAGTTTGAATGTGCACAGAGCTATATAAACCTCAAAGTCAGAAGCCATCGGCTTCTCTCTGTAGAAGAAATAAGGTTGCCAGTACGCCTATGGGCTCCACATTTCACTGCGGCCCTTGGAAGGAGGTGGGGATGCAGAAGGAGGGGACATGGGGCTTCAACCCAGCTCTAGGGGGCGGGTCCGAGGCAGGGGGCCCAGGTCGGAAGCTGAGTGCTGGGGGCCTAGGAGGTTGTGGAAGCCAAGCGCAGCGGGAGGCGGGATCGCTACAACCCCGCTTGCCATGAATTCTGGACGTCAGCGCCGGACACCCTTTAGCATCGCAGACATCCTCGGTCGGAGCATGGTCCCCGGAGCACCTTCTGAGCCACGGCTTCCTGAAGCCGGCCCTGATCCTGCATCGCCACTGTGTGCGCTGGAGGAGCTTGCTAGTAAAACTTTCCAGGGCCATTCTCCTCGCGCTCCACAGCCTTCTGAAGGTACACGCCACGCCAGCAAACTCCCTTCCCAATGTCGCGGATTTGAACTGTGTGTCTATGTGTCTGTCTGTCCGTCCGTCCGTCCATTCCTGTCTATATCTCTGTCTCTGTCTGTCTCTCTCCCTCCACCCCCCTTCGCTCTCTTGTCCTTGGTCACAAAGTTATGTCTGACCCTGGCCCACTCCCTGCCCTCTGGCCAAGTGTCAGGAGTGGCCAAGTGTCAGGAGTTGCGTCATGGGCCCCCCGCAGGTCTCCTGAGTTAGTTCTGAGACTCTGCAGTTGCTCCAGGGGGTCTCAGGAGCTGTGGGATACCACTAGGCTGGAGAGAATCCAGGGACCCGCTGGGCTGATGCGTTCGCTGTATGCGGGGCAGTCACGACCAAGAGAGGCCGTGGAGACAAAACGCTTGAGCTGCAGGCAAGAAAGAGTGAGACAAGGACAAGGCAGAAAGTTTCTGAGACCTCCCAACTACCCAGCCCTAGCCCTGCCCCAGCCCCAGCCCCAGCCCCAGCCCCAGCCCCAGCCCCAGCCCCAGCCCCAGCCCCAGTCCCAGCCCCAGTCCCAGCCCTGGGCCCCAGCCTCAGGTTCACTTCTTGAACTCTGTAGGTCCTTGCAGCACGGTTTGGCACAAGAACCGCCTTTCTGCCTCCCTTCCCTTTGGGCTCCCGGAAAGGGAGCTGGTGTTACTAAGGACGCATAAGCAGAGGGCTTTATACTGCCACCAGGCCGGATGGGTCACCCGACCTCAATTTGGCCTCTACCCTACTACTACGCACAACCTGGAGTTCTAAAAGGAGTCAGAGGACCGTCTCCAAACGTCCCTGACTCTGCACCAGATCTCTCGTCAGTCCCATCCAGCCTCCACCGACTCTAACAACCTTATCTCCCTGTCGCCAGCACCACCAAGGGCCTGCTGCACTTCGAATCCGGATCCTGACCGGGTGTACAGGGATCGTGGTGCTGGTCCGCCCCCCACCTCCAACCTGCTTGAGCCCCGCAACCCTAGTTTTTCCACCCAGACCTCAGCTCCTCCAAAGCCAGAGACTGACATTTCCGTCTCATTCTGGCAGGCAGAGCCGTCCCGGAGGCGCCGCCGGGTCCTGGCACTGGTGTCCGGAGACGCCGCAAGTCGCGCACCGCCTTCACTCCACAGCAGGTGCTGGAGCTGGAGCGGCGATTCGTCTTCCAGAAGTACTTGGCACCGTCAGAGCGCGACGGACTGGCTGCACGACTGGGTCTGGCTAATGCGCAAGTGGTCACTTGGTTCCAGAACCGTCGCGCCAAGCTCAAGCGGGATGTGGAGGAGATGCGCGCGGACCTGGCCTCCCTGTGCGGGTTGTCTCCGGGAGTCCTGTGCCCCCCAGCACTGCCAGACAGCGCTTCAAGCCCTGACCTCCAGCCAACCCCTTCAGGGCCCGATTCCGAGCCCGGCTTATCAGATGAAGAGATACAGGTGGACGATTGAAAGAAAAGCTGCTGCCTGCCCTGGATTCTTGGGCCCTGGACTCCTGCTAGGGGCTTTTGTCTCGGTTCCCGGGTGGAGGGTAGAGACCCATTTAGCTCTGTTCTGTTCCTAACTCCACACTCCTACTTTTCTTACTCGTTAAGAATAAAGCCGCCGCTCTGCTACAAGAAACCTCAGTCCGGAATGCCCGCCGCCCAAACCAAGGCAAGCTGCTACTCACTGGGAACTTCTGTTTAAAACGTGGTGCTTCTTTTAGGCCAAATAGCAAACCTAAAAGGTAGGTGTCTGGCTATGCTTATTTTTCAAAAGAGACTTGAGGTCAGGATTTGGACACAGGCATCAGCTACTCTTCAAAGACCCGGCTTGTCTTTCTCCTCTGTAGACACTGGATGCAGAGGAAGTGGGCAGGATTCCAGCGGTGCCTTCCGGCCACTACCCACTACTGGCTACCTTTGTTCCCAGGACTGCCTGTAGCTTTGGAGACCTCAGCACTAACCTTTAGGTTGGTCCCTATATAATAATGTGATTCTTTCTCTACTCTTAATTAAGCTTTACTAGGTCCCCTGCATTAGGAGAGCCACGGTAAGCTTAGTGTGGGTGCACACCTGTGATCCCAGCACTTGGAAGGTAGGGGCAGGAGAAACAAGAGTTCTAAGTCAGCCTGGGCTGTATCACGAGTGCACACGCACACACCAATAAACCAAAAACCTGGACCCACAGCTGACATCTCTGACCTTCATCTTTGACCTTCCTTCTTGCTGGCCATTAATCACTCTCCTCCTTCGAGGCATTGACTGGGGAGGGACCAGGAGCACTGAGGAGCCAGAGGCCCATCGTTTCAGTCTTTAAGAGACCACCATGCACCTAGGACCTCAGGCAGCAAGTGAAGGGCCAAGGAGAGGAAACTCCAGGGGAAATAAATAAGGCCGGAAGGCAGGGGTGAATCTGGTGTCTTCACACAAGATCTGAGTGCCTCGTGCGAATTAATCAGAAGAACAGGCCAATTGAGTGGACTTTTAATCTGATGTTAGGACACTGTCCTTGTAGGTGGGAAGACACAGGTTCACCTTCATGCTTTCTCACACAAGCTGTTTGTTTGTTTGTTTGTTTGTTTGTTTGTTTTGTTGAGACAGGGTTTCTCTGGAACCTTGGCTATCATGTAATTCACTTTGTGGACTCCGAGATCTTCCTACCTCTACCTCCTGATAGGACTAAAGTATGTGCCAGCACACCCAGCACACTTTTTTAGATTGATTTATTTTCATTTTATGTATATGAGTGTAATGTGTGTGTTTGGTACCCACACTTCCAGATGAGGGTGTTGGATCACTTGGAACTGGAGTTACGATCAGTTGTGAGCCACCCCATGTGCCCACATCAGCTGGAAGCTGAACCCAGATCCTCTGCAAGGATAGAAAAATGCTCTTAAAGTTTTAATCTAGAAGCCCCCAGCTATTTGTCCACAGAGTCTGTGGTCCTCATTTATGCCCGGCAGGACGCACAGTGCATCGACTGCTTCCAGGCCTTCCTACCTGTGCACTATCGATATCACCGTCCACATAAGAAGGATGGAGACACCCTCATTGTGGTCAACAACCCTGACTTACTGATGCACTGTGACTAAGAGTTCCCAATTTTGAAATGCTAGGCTCAGTCAGAAGTAGCAGCTCCTTGTTCTTTGAAGAGTGAGGAGATCTGCCAGTGGAAAAACATGCAGTACAAATCAATACTTAAGAATTGACAGTCCAGGTGCCAGTGGGACTGACTATACACACCTCCTTAGTGTGCTCCGTGACACTGCTCACTACGGTTCTGTGTTCTACTCTGATCCTTTTAGCTGTTTTCAAATATGGCCATTTTTCCCTGTAAGTTTTATGCAATTAAGTGTTTTCTACCTAATAAATGAGACCTATTCATTGTGGAAAAGAAAGAAAGAAAGAAAGAAAGAGAGAGAGAGAGAGAGAGAGAGAGAGAGGAAGAAAGAAAGAAAGAAAGAAAGAAAGAAAGAAAGAAAGAAAGAAAGAAAGAAAGAACTCTTAAGTGTTGGGTCACATCTCTAACCCCTGACACGTTAGCTTGCTTGCTTGCTTTTGTTCTTTTTTCTGGCTTTCAGCTCCTTCAGGTGCTAGCCCTATAGAGGCGCTAAAAAGCAAAAGATCACAGGGAGAGAGGCGAGAGGACCAAGGAAGAAACTGGGGTGGGTGCTGTACAGTAAACCAGGCATGGCTATCAAGGCTTTATGGAGGCCAAGCAGAACACTGCTTAGGGCAGCTGACGGGGTGTCATGAGAAAGCCTGGCAGAGGGAAAGAATTCAGAGCAAGACTGGGAGAGGTGTTGAGGTGGTCACAGAAGGGAATCCATAGCATTCTCCTACTGACTGGGGTGATAGGATTGACAGCCTTATAAACTCAGCCACCTCCTTTGTCATTATTCCTATTGGGATGACTATAAACTGGAGTTTCTGAAACAGCCCTGTCCACTAGAAGTAGTCAGTGTACGGCAAGCAGGGGGCAGAGTATTTAGTCCTTTCATGGGGCTGGAGAGATGGTACAGAGGTTAAGAACACTGTTCTTCCAAAGGTCCTGAGTTCAATTTCTAGCAACCACAATGATTCGTAACCATCTATAATGGGATCTGGTGCTCCCTGGGTGTGCAGGCATACATGCAGGCAGAACACTGTGTAAGTAATAACTAAATAAATCTTTTATTCAACTTCAGAAGAGGCTAAGAAGTCTTAGAAAGGGAACATTATTTAAAGGTATGTCCAGAAGCCAGTGTAAGAATAGTTATGAATGTGTCCCAACGTAAAATGGTAAATTTAATTAAAACATTGTAAGGGCTTTTTTGGAAAGGGGTGGGTGCTGTTTTTCATGTATATGTGGCTCTAAGTATATGTTTGTGTATGTGTGTGCCAGTGTGTATGTGTGTGCCAGTGTGTGTGTGTGTGTGTGTGTGTGTGTGTGTGTGTAGGGGTATGTTCTCGTGAGTGCAAAGGAGGCTGGCCCAAGAATGTTGGAAAACTCTGAAGCTGGAGTCACAGGCAGTTGTAGCTTGTCTGCCATGCCATGGATGCTGAGAGCTGAACACGAGTCCTCACCAGAAGCAATCTATGCTGAGCCATCTCTCATTTTTTTTATTCTTATTTTTTGAGACAGCATCTTTTACTGAACTTAGAGGTCACTGCTTCAACTGGGCTAGCTGACCAGTGAGTCCCAGGGATTCCAAATTTCTGCCTCCCCAGTGTTTGGATTACAGTGCTTTGAGCCAGGCGTCATATGCAGATCCTCGGACACTGACTAGCCTCTGCCTATCTCCTTAGCTGATATTTTGATTTTGATTTCGCAGACTTTGTAAACAGCAGTGTCATTTCACAATGTTAAAAGGTAGCACTGGGGGTGGGGATTTAGCGCAGTGGTAGAGCGCTTGCCTAGCAAGTGCAAGGCCCTGGGTTCGATCCCCAGCTCCGAAAAAAAGAAAGAAAGAAAGAAAAAAAAAAGGTAGCACTGGGAACTAGAGAGTTAGCTAAATGGACAGGATTTAGTCCCCAGCAGGGGGCAAGAAAACCAGTTGGACATAACTGAAGGCTAAAATGCCCCCATAGTAAAAGGAGACGTTCTTTGAGAGACTAGGAGTTCTAGTAGGGTCTCTGAAGCACTCCAGCTTGACCTGCCAACCACCACCAACCAAGAATGCTGGATGAACATTTCTTAAGGAGTCACTATGTAGGAATTATCCCTTAGCTGCTGGGTGTGGTCGCCATGCCTTTAATCCCAGAACTCAGGAGGCAGAGGCAGGCTGATTGATCTTGTGAATTTGTGGCCAGCATGGGTCTACAGAGAGTCTAGGACAGCTAGGGTTCCATTACACAGAAAAGCCCTGTCTCAAAAAAAACCAAAACACAATAAACAAATAAATATCCCTTAAACTAAACCTACTCTTTCTCCCCAGCCCAGCCCCTGAACAGTTCCAGGACAAATCATTTGAGCTGAGACAGCAGAATCTAGTGAGCTGGTACTGAGCCATAAACTCCTTTTTTCCCCAAGTGTTCCCTAAGTTCTTGTCCAGCCAGTACCACCCCCCTTACACTGCAGCCTTGGATAACAAAACTGCAACCAAAAACAAGGCGTGATGGTGTGAGCCTATAACCTGATTAATCAGGAATCTAAGACAGGAAAATTATGAGTTCAAGGCCAGGCTGGGCTACATAGCACATGCTGGATAAGGCTCAAGTCGTACCCTTTAGCCTGATGAGTGCTCACCCTCCCTCATCCTAGTCCCTTCCCTGTCCTGAGTACAACAACCCTCAGTTGCTCTATTCCCAGCAATGGAGGGGAGGGGAGGGGGGAGAGAGGTTAATTGTAATGTTCATCTCTGAGAGAGATGGTGACCAGAGTATCAGCAGTAGGAGTGTGAGCCTGTCTCAACATACAAACAAAAAGCAAGTCAAATAAGTCAGCCTTGGCATGTATCTCGGTTGGTGGAGAATCAAGTCAGATGTGGTGGCGGAGGCTTGAAGCTCAGGACTTGCCATGCAGAAGCCAGAGAATCACAGTTTCTAGGTCTTCTTTGGCTACAGACTGAGTTTGAACCACTCCAGGTTAAAGGAGACCTTGTCTCAGAACAAATGAACGCATTAAGGTAGACTCTGGACAGATGGCCACTCTGAAGGTCCTAGAAAAATGGGCAGTGTAGATCCGGAAGACAGTTCTGTGGGTAAGAGCAGCCGGTGTGAAAGCAGCAGAATCTGAGTTCAAATCCCCAGCACTCACGTTAAGTTGTGCATGGCTCCACATGTCTGTAACCCCAACTCCATGGGCAAACCCAAGCAGATCCCGGAAGGTCAGTGCTGAGCCAGCCTAGCCAAGATGGCAAGACTGAGGTTCAATGGGAGACGCTGTCTCACAAAATAACAGGATGAACTGGGCATGGTGGCACCTGCCTTTAATCCCAGCTCTTGGGAGACAGAGACACGTGGATCTTTTTGAGTTTGAGGCCAACCTGATCTACCTAGAGAGTTCCAGGCCAGCCGGGATACATAATAAGATCTTAGGAGGAGGAGGAGGAAGAGGAGGAGGAGGAAGAAGGGGAGGAGGAGGAGGAAGAGGAAGTGGAGGAGGAGGAATAGGGGGCAGGGAGAAGGGGGAAGTGGAGGGGGAGGAGGAGGAAGAGGAGGAGGAGAAGGAGGAATAGGAAGTGGAGGAGGAGGAATAGGGGGCAGGGAGAAGGGGGAAGGGGAAGGAGGAAGGAAGGAAAGAAAGAAAGAAGGGAAAGGAAAGAAAAAGCCAGTACACTGGGCAGGTCTTTGAGGCCCGCTCTTGGGAGCCAGAGAAAATCGGATCTCTGTTTGAGGGTAACACGGTTTACACATTAAGTCCCATATGATCTTCAAAAGCCGTGAAGCAATAAAGAGGTATGTGCTCTTCTGGCTTCCTTAAGTGTGTACATGGGTGCAAACACACATCCTTCTCATGTGCGAACAACACACACATAAACACACACACACATGAAGAATGAACAGGGATTCAGTGAAGGCTGACTGAACACAGATTGCTGGGAACTCACTGCTCTTCAGCTGATTAGAATTTCCAGCCTGGTGCCCAAGTGTTTGCATCTGTCAGTTTCCTGGGTGATGTTGGTGATACTGGCCTCCACACTTTGAGATCCACAGTCCCAGGAATTTCTGGACTTTATCAATTTAAAAAGCAATGTGCTCCCACCTTTCTTTCCATCTAAGAGTCACAAATACACAGGAGAGGTGTAGGCATAAATCAGTTTATTTAGCAACCTCAATGGGGAGATGTCTTCCTTCTTTACTCCTCTAACAACTCAGCGAGGCAGGGATTGCCTCTGTTGTGCAAATGAAGGGACTGAGCTCAGACGCTCAGAGACCTGCTTTAGGGCGAGCAGCTCATCACATCTGACTGTCTCCTGCTCAGTACTTTAAAGGTCCTGAATCATAAACAATTAAAATAAGGTGTCAACAACCACAGAAGGAAGGAAGCTTTGGGAGACTTAGCTCAGTGATAGAGAGATGGCTCTCCTCCCAGCAATGGAGGGGAACCACAGGAGGGAGGAGAGGAGCTAGTTATAATGTCCATCTCTGGGCAGAGATGTGGCCAGGGTATCAGCAGTGCCAGGGCCTGCATCAAGCTGTGTTAGTCCTGCTGGCTCCAAGCAAGATCTAAGAAGGGACTTCTCAAATGCAAACCCTTGAAGACTCTTCAGGCAGTGGGAGGGGATGGAGATTTGATCAACGAACATGAGAGGTCAGAGAGTGCATAGCAACAGAGAGAGGAAATGTAACCAGGGCTGGGGGTTACAGAACTGAAGGCTGTGTCTACAACAGACAGCGCAGGGACTTGGATGAGGGAGGGTGAATGCCCATCAAGCTAAAGGGAGAGACTCAAGCCTTATCCATCAGTGGGACCCTGCTGACCAATGAGTTCCCTAGGGCTAAAATCAGGACAAACTCCACTGTCTCCTCTCTGGATCTGGTGTAGTCTCAAAGTCTGCTGTAAGCCACGGAGCACTCCAGAACTTCACTCTCCTTTGATGTCCTCAGGAGATGTGGTTCTCCCTCCCTCCCCACCGCTCTGTTTGTCTGTCTGTCGTCTCTCTGTCTCTCTCTCTCTGTCTCTGTCTCTGTCTCTCTCTCTCTCTCTCTCTCTCTCTCTCTCTCTCTCTCTCTCTGCAGAGATGGCTCAGTGATTAAGAGCACTGGCTGCCATTGCAGAGAACCTGTGTTTGATTCCCAGCACCCACATGATAGCTCACAACCATCTGTAAATTCCAGTTCCAGAGGATCCCATGCCCTGTTATGGACATGGAGTCTGTTCTGGACTCCTCAAGCACCACGTATACGCCTGGTATACAGATATATATATATATGCATAAAATGAGAGTAAGAGGAAAGTGAACCTTAAAAAAAACTAAAACATTTTGGCTCGGTGTAACCATACATAACTTTAGTCCCAGCGTTTAGGAGGCAGAGGCAGGCAGATCTTCGTGAGTTTAAGGTTAGCCTGGTCTACACAGTGAGTTCTAAGACAGCCAGAGCTACATAGTGAGATACTTTCTCAAAAACAAAACGAGGGCTGCAGAGATGGCTCAGTGGTTAAGAGCACACTGACTGCTCTTCCAGAGGTCCTGAGTTCAAATCCCAGCAACCACATGGTGGCTCACAACCATCTGTAATGGGATCCGATGCCCTCTTCTGGTGTGTCTGAGACAGCGACAGTGTGCTTATATATAATAAATAAATAAATAAATCTTTTAAAAAAATGAAACAAAATAAAAAGTATTTGCATTGTTCTGGGCACAGTAGTTACATGTCTTTAATCTCAGCACTTAGATGGCAAAGTTGGATTCTGGTCTGATCTACAAAGTGATTTCAAGGCTGGCCCGGGTGAAATAACGAGCACCTGTGTGTCTGTCTGTATATGGGATGGGGGTTGGGCAGCATGTGTAGAGGTCAGAGTTCAGCCACACAGGTTCCAGGGATCAAACTCAGGTTGTCAGGCTTGATGACACATGTATGACCCACTGAACCATCTCCCCTGCCTGATTTCATTCTTGTGGCACTGAAGTGGCAATGAGGCTGAGATTGTTTGTACTTAACCACAGAGTGTGACAAGCCACATTCGGCATACACTGCCTCATCCACTCCCTGTGACTATGATGGTTTTTGTCTGCATCCTTATTTGATTTTTTTAAAAGATTTTTTTTTGAGATGAAGTCTTTCTACATAGTTCTGACTGTTCTGGAACTTACTATGTAGACCAAGTTAGCCTTAAAATCACAGAGATCATTCATTTATTCATTCATTCAGGTTTTTTTTGAGACAGGTTTCTCTGTGTAGCCCTGGTGGAACTCTCTGTAAACCAGGTCGGCCTTGAACTCAGAGATCTGCCTGCTTCTGCCTCCAGAGTGCTGGGATCAAAGGTGTGTGCCACCACCACCACCTGGCTTATTTTTCTTATAATTATATATACATGTCTATGTGTATGTGCACAAGAGTGCAGTGTCTACCGAGACCAGAAGGTACTGCTGTATCTTTTGGAATTGAATACAAACAGTTGTGAGCTGCCCTGTGGGTGCGGGAATTGAACTAGAATCCTCTGCAAGAGCAGTAATTGTTCTTAACTACTGAGCTCCAAATCACCATTTAAAAATTTATTGGGGGTTAGTGGTTCTCTGGAACCCACACGGCTGAATTATGACCTCTACAACATGTCACTCCCCTCCCTGCATCCAGAGACACAGGCACACATACATGCTCATGGTTCAGTGGGTAAGGGACTTATTGTCAAGCCTGCCCACCTTCTCAGGACCCACATGGTAGAAGGGGAAACTGATTCCCGAAAACTTCTTTACCTGCCCACAACGCTATGCTACGGCATGCATGCACACACAGATAAGCAAACAAACGGACAAATAAATGTAATACAAAATTTTAACAGATTTATTTTACCTGTGCGCATGTGTACATATGTGAGTGCATCCACATATTTTAGAGCACAGTGGTCGGAGAAGGCATCAGATCCCTCAAAGCTGACATTACAGGTGTTTTGCCACCTACAATAACTATTTACACCCAGTTTCTTATGCAAATGCTGGGATCTGAACTCTGGAGCTGAGCATCAAGCGCCCTACCTGCTGGGCCATCTCTCCAGCCCCACTATCCTCACCTGATAGATGAAAAAGCAGACAGGAGTGCAGCCAGCCAGAGGCCCCACAGTAAGGGTCATAACCAAGCACACAGGGATTCCTGCCATTTCTTCTAAGGCCTCCAGAGGACTCTCTAGTCCCCAAGCCATTTGAGCCCACTTGGCAAGAGGCCCTCCTACAGGCCACACTGAGCCCCACCTAGCAAAGCTTTTCCCACAAGTCCTTCCAGACACCCCTCCCCCAGCACATACACTCTACTATGGCCTCCTTCTGGGGTTGTCTCTTCTCAACCTCCTGTTGCATGCACTCCTCCTTTGCCACCAAACTGGAAGCTGGCTTCCTGGAGAACAGAGGGCAGGGGAAGCAAGCAGAAAAGGGGAATGGAGAATATAAGAGAGGATGGCAAGCTGGGTGTGGAGGTCACGCCTTTAGTACCATCACGCAGGCTGAGGTCTATGCGTAGGGGGCCAGCCTGATCTACATAGTGAGTCCCAGGCCAGCTAAGGCCACATAGTGACCCTGTATAAAAAACAAAAACGAAAGAGAGGACAGGGAAAGACAAACCCTAAAAGGTAGTCTCTCTCAGATGGTACTGGGTGGGGACCCGGGTAGAAATATGGGCTTTGTTGTATGAACCTATTCCCAGGAAGTTAGAGACAAACGCTACCCAAGATGGACCACAATAGACCCAAGTAAAGGTACTACCAAAGTAGAACTTGGTGAACCAGTGAGTTTTATTGGGATTATTTACAGGAGCAGAGGTGACTCAAGACAACTGTGTCGGCAAAGCCCACCCCAGCATGGGTGACAGCTCACTGCACAGCCTGCAGACTGCTCAACGGGTTGCAGGGCGCTTTTTCCAGGTGGCTCAGTTTGCCAGAGCCTCTTCACATGAGCCCATAGTTCCTACTCTTCCCTGCAGCTTACCTTGGCTGAGAGTAACTCTCAATGGTACCTACCACTTAAACGTGCCAGGGAAGGGAAGAGCCTCATCAATCTGGTGGGCCTGAGGGACTCCCCGGTAAACTACACATCCCATACACCCCTGTTTAGCGATGGTATAGAGCCCACATACAGTCATAAGCTTTGCACTGGATCAGACATAGCCTGAGGTCCTCGGTGACTCTTCCTCTTATAGGACGTACTCTGGTTACAATCTTGTTCTCTGAAGACTCTATGGCCTCTCTAATCAAAAGAACAAGTGGGTTCCCATTGTCCCCAGGGTCCTAGCTGACCTTGGTGGTCAAGGATCAAATTTTACAAAAACGTATTCTTCGACTGTCTTACCCTCACTGCTGTAGGCGCCCAAGCTTGAACCCCCAGAAGGACATAAGGACAGTTTTACTAGTCTCATCATTTTACCTCCATGTCACGGTTAGGTACAGCTTAAGGTGGTTTTAACAAATTCATTCTCTCTCTCTCTCTCTCTCTCTCTCTCTCTCTCTCTCTCTCTCTCTGTGTGTGTGTGTGTGTGTGTGTGTGTGTGTGTGTGTGTGTGTGTGTGTGTTTGCAGCCATAGCTGTCCTACAGCAAGCTCTATAGACCAGGCTAACCTCAAACTCACACCTGCCTTTAAAGGTATGCGTCACCACTGCCCCCCAAGTGAAACAGACAGTTTTAAACAACCCAAACAGTTTTACATAAATAGTTGTATTGCTGTGACTCCGTTTTCTCCAATTGGTGAAAGCTAACACAGCAGACCATGTAAATAACTATCTTGATTAGACACACATTTTGTTCTTTTAAGCTAGGGTCTGTAAGTATCCCAAGTTGATCAGTACAACCTTGGGGGATTTTAAAGATTTGATTGTTTTATGTGTTTGAGTGTTTCCTTGCTTGTATGTGGATGTGGCATATGCACGCTTCGTGTCTGTGGATCTGTGGAGGTCAGACGAGGGCCTCCGATCCCCTGGAAGCAGAGTTGTGGATGGTTGTGAGCCACCATGTGGGAGCTGGGAATCAAACCCAGGTCCTCTATAAGGGTAGCGATTGTTTTCAATGGCTGAGCCATCTCTCCCGTCTAATGTTATAAAGTTTCATAAACTTTAATCATCAAACATATCTATCATCTTTAAGTTCTATCGTGTGCAGGTTTATTCAGACTCCCTGTGGCTTTAACCTTTCATTGGCTAGGATGCTTTTCATTCTTAGCAAAAAAAAAAAAAAAAAAAAAAAAAAAAAAAGAAATCATACAAAACCCATTCTCATCCACAATGTTCCCTTTTCTTCTTCTTTTTTTTTTTTGCCCTTTTTACAAAAATATGACCTCACACTTAAATTACTGCCTACAGTTCTCTCATACTCATTTTCTTTCTTATTACATTCCTCCAAATAAGAGCTGAATCTAAATAACAGACATGACACCCTGTAACAAAATAAGATGACAGTACACCTGCTTTTGGCCACCAACCTTTTTCACTGCAAGTCTTGAGCTAGCCTTTTCTTTGCTCAGATTTGGACAACTTTTTTTTCTTCCTCTGGATAGGAAGAAAATAATTTATAATTTAGTAAGAGTCCTGACATCGTGTCAAAATGACCCAGATGTTAGGGAATACAACCTTGCAAGCACGAGATGGCAGAAATGGCAGAAAACAAAGTAATACGGAGCCAAAATTCTCTGCATGTTAACTCTGTAACTGCAATTCTAGATGAGACATTTATTAATCTCTTTTAATCCCCATTGGAAGGAGTGATTATTTCTTTTTCTTTCTAAGCCAGGACATGGCCTCCCTCTCCCCTCCACTTGTAACACTGGGTTTCTTCTTTCTCCCTGGAGTCTCTCTTCTGTCTTATTTCCTTTGAGGTTTCTGTTTGGTGATTTGGGCCTTGGCTTCCTGGAGCCTTACCTACCCTCATTAATCTGATTTACGGTTGTCAACAGCATCTAAGCTTTCTGCTTTGTTTCTCCTTGACCCTTCTTACACAGGCCTTTTGCAGCCTCTGAAGAACTGCATTCCTGCCTCTCTGGTCCTCCATCTTTTCTCTTTTTTTCCAGTCTGGCTGCTTAGTGGTTAGTTACAAAGTGTAAATTTAGCATCCCTTGTTCCAAAGGCACCCTTATGTTTAATTTCAAATATTTTTTCATCTTGCTTTAAACCTTTCTAGAAACACTGTGAGCCCACCTTCTTTTCCTGCTGTACATTAAGGCTTCTTTTGCTTAATGTCCCCTTGGTGATGGTATGATGGCCTCTGAATGACGGCCAACCTATTTCACACATGGTCCAGAGCTCTCCTTGAGACAGTTGAGCTTCATCTGGACTTTGCATGTTTTTTGTCCTCTACCTGGGGTGTTCTTCCCCAGGCAAATGGGTTGACTCTCTTGTCTCTTTTAGATCTTAGCTTAAATGTCACCTCCTCATTAGGTTAGCTCTAATCACTCCTTTAAAAAAGAAAGGGAAGGGGTTGGGGATTTAGCTCAGTGGTGGTAGAGCGCTTGCCTAGGAAGCACAAGGCCCTGGGTTCGGTCCCCAGCTCCGGAAAAAAAAGAAAGAGAAACCTTTTAATTTCATTGTACTCCCTGTTTATACATCTCACATGTAACAAACTGCTATGTGTGGCTGGTGCCTCCACTAGATACTGCTAATTATTGAATAGAAGGATTTTTATTTTATTCATTATTACTGGTGAGTGTGTGTGTGCACACGCGCACGCGCGCGCAAAGGTATGATTCTCTTTCCACCATGTGAGGTCCAGAGATCAAACTTAAGCTGTCATCTCACCAGGACTCTCAAAACGAAATCAAAGATTCTAGCGGATGACTACATGTTTGAAATAAAAGAAGGGCTGTGAAAGGATTCTCAAGATTTTTTTTTAAAGATTTATTTATTTTATTTATATGTTAGTACACTGTAGTTCTCTTCAGACACTTCAGAAGAGAGCATCCCATTACAGATGGTTGTGAGCCACCATGTGGTTGCTGGGAATTGAACTCAGGACCTCTGGAAGAGCAGTCAGTGCTCTTAACCGCTGAGCCATCTCTCCAGCCCCAAGATTTTTTTTTTTATTAAGCAAACAGAAGTTTGTGTGATGAGTCAAAAGCCCTACCAAATAAAAGATAACTTTAAAATATTTTCTTCTATTTTTAAATTATATGTATCTCTGTGAGCATGAGAAGGTGCCTCCAGAGACATCGGAGCCCCAGGAAGTTACAGGCTGTTTCAAGCCAACTGAACAAGGGTCCTCTACACGAGCAGTTGCGCTGAGGCATCTCTTCAGCTTCAATTAATTTTGAGACGTCCTAACTTTGGAGGCAGGGTTCATGAATCTGCAGCTAGAGCCAATTTTTTTTTTTTTAAAGATTTACTTTATTTATATGTGTACACTGTAGCCTGTAGCTATCTTTAGATGCACCAGAAGAGGGCATCAGATCTCATTATAGATGGTTGTGAGCCACCATGTGGTTGCTGGGAATTGAACTCAGGACCTTTGGAAGAGCAGTCGGTGCTCTTAACCGTAGAGCCAATTTTTGTGTGACCTGAAAGAGATTGGTATTAGCTCAGGACGACCAACCCCCTGCTCTAGACCAAGTTCTCAACACGAAAGAGATTTATTTGCCCTAGAGGGATAAAGGGCAGGTAATAAGGGATAAAAACAGGAGATAGAGGACCAAAGGAAAAGAGGAAGGGAACAAAGGAGAGGAGATAAAAGGGCCAAGGTATTTTTCCTGGAGGACAAAGGGCTGCTCTGGATAGAGGAGACAGAAGTGGCCCATAGACAAACAGAGGTTTATAACAGTAAAGGGGGAACCCTGTGTTAGGATGAGGTGTTTAATTTTGATTGGGCGTGTTAATTGGATGAACTAAAGGAGGTTTTGATTACTGGACTTCAGTATTTTGATAGCTGAACCTTTGTAGTCAGCCTCGGGAAAAAGAAGTGGCCAATTAAGGGAATAGACCTTGGTAGCTAGCATTAGGAATATAACAACATGGGGGTTTTTGTCTTGTTTTGTTTTCCCCATTTTGTTTTGTTTTGTTTTGTTTTGTTTTGTTTAGCAAGGCAGAGAGAATGGAAGAGGAGGGAATGGTTCTGCCAGAACCACGCCCACATTCAAGTTCGCCATAGTCTCTTCATAACCTGTATCTTTAGTCTGAGGACTTGTTGACTCTGAGATTCTAGAAATGAATGACAAGGAAAGCAGCTGTATATTTAGCTTGTCAGTGATTTCGTATCTGATCCTTCTGTTTCTCTCTCAGTAACTGTACCAACTACTTCAGGCATCCGACCCCCACCCCCGTCCTTTCATGCCACTCTCAGAGACTGGGTCTCACACTGTAGCCTAGGCTAACCTGAAACTGTATAGGCCAAGCATCGATCAACCTTCTGTCTCAGCCTCTTGAGTGCTGGTCAGTAATAATATTCTTTTTTCCTTGCTTCAGGGTCTTGTCCTCTGTTCACAATATTTTTCCAAAGGCGCTTGTAACCACTGCCTAGACCTCAAACTGGAGATCTTTAAATGTCAATTTTGCCCAGCTTAGAGCGTTACAGCAACAGCAGCCCGAGGACCCCTTGCTGTTTGTTCCTTTGCCTAGGATCTTTAAGAGTAGGGCCCGAACCTGCTGGTTCCCAAAGCTCTCAGAGATGACTGAAAGAAAACATGAAGGAGGTTGAGGCTGGCTGTGGTGATATACATACACATACTAATAACTTCAGCAGAGGAAGCCGAGGCAGGCAGACAACTGTGAGCTTTAGACCAGCCTGGTCTACATGAGAGTTTTAGGATAGCTAGGAACATGCATACTGAGACTCAAAGAGAACAAAACAGCACGCCCACAAACGAACATGAAGACATGATCAAAGCAAAAGGAAGCTGAGGTCTTGCTTTCCTCTTTTCTGTAGTAGATCTCCGCAGGGCCCCAGAGGGCAGACCACAGGAAGGTGGTACATTAGGGAGTCTGAGATGGAGGGGCCATGGGTCTCTTGCCGTCAGGTCACACTACTCACCTAGGTTGACTTTCGCTACAGAGTTTAGCATCAGCGCCACCTCCCGTCAATGGTGACTAGAAAGTCTAGCTATAATTGGATGCCCGCGAAAGGCCGGGCGTAAAAAGTAAGTGGGTGGCCATCTTTGTTAGGGGCAGAGGCCACGGCTACGGAGCCTCAGTGAGTCCACGAAACTTCCGGCGGCTAGCTGGTGAGTCCTGGTGCCCCACGGGAAGCGTGAGAGCGGCGAACGTTAGCTTCGTTTGGGACTCGCCGTACAAATGGCCCGGGCGTCCCGCTCTAGTGGCCTTCTACCGCCAATCACTAACGTACCCCCGTCGTGGGCGCAGCCCCTGGGCGATGGGGAGGAGCGGGGCAAAGGGAAGCGCGGAGGGCTGGAGCTACTGGCTGCAATGAGCGCCCCGTGCCCGGACTCCGGCAGACAGCCCTGGGCTCCAGAGTCTGCAAGCGGCCCGATGCCCTTCGCTCTGCAGCGGCTCCGGGCCGAGTTGCTGCGTCTGCACCGCGAGCGAGAGCAGCTCCTGAGGGCCCGGGACTGCGCCCGCCACCTGCAGGCGGTCGTGCGGCTACTCCGCTCCGGCTCCTCGGCCGGTTCCTTCTCCCTGCAGCAGCTGCACGGCGACTTACAGATGTGCCCTTCGCGTAGGGCGGCTCAGCGCCTTGGTTTCCCGGGCTCCAGGGAGACGCTTCTTCTGGCTCGCCCTGTTGGGCTAGCTGCGCAGCACCTGGATGCTAACATCGAGATGCAGCTTCGCACCCTAGGCCGGGCACCGGCTAGCCTGGGCCTGACGTCCCAACTAGCCGAACTGTTGCTGGCCCTTCCCTTCTACCACACTCTACAGGGACAATCCCTGAGCTTCGTCCCCGGGGCCGCGCGCCCATTCCCCGCGGCCCGTGTGCTCCACCTCCTGGCTGCAGAGCGGGGTTGTCAGGTGGCGGATAGACTGGCTGAAGCCCTTGGCAGATCGGGCTTGCAGGACCAGCTCCGTCGGCAGTGCGACCAAGAGCGAGAGCTGCTGCCCGGGCTGCTGGGCCTAATAGGGGGCGTGGCTAGTAGAGACAGCAGTGGACTGAGGCTTGGAGGGCCTGGAGCCCTGTGGAGCCAGTATTGGACCATGCTGTGGGCAGCCTGTGCTCAGAGTTTGGACTTACGCGTGGGACCCTGGGGCGACCCCAAAGCAGTGGCACAACAGCTGAGTCAGGCACTGTGTCAAGGTAAAGTGAGGGACCTGAGCTGGCATTTGGAGGTTGTGGTGTGGGTGTCTTTCTACCTTTACCCTCCCTCAAATCTAGCCTGCCAGCAAGAGTGGGTCCTTGAATTAATGCACTTCCCTGAGTTTAAAGTATAGCATTTAGGTTTTTCGAGGCCACGCTCCTTTCCACAGCAGTAAAATTTTGTTCTGAGGTAGGTTTTTACTACATAGTCCATACTGGCCTGCAACTCCTGCCTCAGCCTCCCACCTCCAGAGAGCCAATGTGCCTGACTTTCTGCCCTGACTTCTGTGGAGGAGGATGTATCATGAGTTGGCACCGGGCTGTAACCAGGGAAGTTTTGTTTTCAAGTTCCCTTCCTTTCTCCCATTAGCATCCCTGCCTCAGGAGTGTGAGAAGGAGCTGTTGTCTTTGTGTCACAGCCTATTTCATCGGTCTCTAGTCTGCAGCTGGGACCAAGGTAAGGAGTAAGGGACACTGGGGTGACCCAAAGGTCAGGTTGCCCACCCCTTCAGACTGTGTTCTGTCATCCCAGGGTTCTGCCAGGCCTTGGGATCAGCCGTGGGTGGTCAGAGCAGCCCCGCTTCACCATCCACTGCTGAGCTGTTGCAGCGGCTTTTCCCTCCCCTCTTGGATATCCTTCGCCAGCCTAGGCCAGAACTTAGCCTGTGCCAGCCTGCAGGTGAGACAGAAGGTGTGGAATGGGGGAGAGGGGTGCGGCAGAGCAGTTGATCTTTTTCCTGCCCTCTGTTCTGAAGCTGGCCCATGAACCGCAGGATTCTCTGTTCTTCCCCTCCCAGGTCCTACGCCTGTCGCTCTGGGACTCTGTACCCTGCAGACCACCTTGCTCTGGTTCTTGGGCAAAGCTCAGCAGCACCTGGCAGCATGGGCGCCTGGTCCCTTCCTACTCCTGATCCAGAAGGACTTGCCTGTGAGTGGCCAGGAGTAGGGGAGGGAGCAGCCTGGCCTGAGCTGAACCCTCACTCTCTGTTTCCACCGAAAGCCTCTTCTGCATGCAGTGGAAGCGCTGTCCAGCCTGGCCTCCGAGGCAGCCTTCAGTCTGGAGGTGGAGCAGCAGCTGGGTCTGGAGATCCAGAAGCTGACTGCTAGGATGCAGGTGAGTGCAGAGTCCCTGAGAGTGGCAGTGTGAGTGTGTGTCACGGGGGAGCAGGGCTGGGGACCTTGCAATCTCCTTAGAGCTTCTGCTAAATTTTTCCTTGTTGGTTTCTTGTTCTTCACTATGGAAAGAAATTCAAATATGGTCATAACAGTAATCAATTCATAGTCAGTTATGATTCATACCTCCTTGCTACTACCTAATAATAGTGGTAGTCACTGATATCATTGATTAGACTCATTTCATTAGTGACTGCATAATTACGCCCTTCACTTTACCTACTGATGTTTTTAATTCATTGTTCTCTCTTTAAAGGTTTCATTTGTGTGTGTGTGTGTGTGTGTGTGTGTGTTTGTGTGTACATACATTTGCTTGCCTCTACTTCTTGAATCTGAGATTAGTGGCATGTACCACCTGGCTTACTTTATAGTTTTTTTGTTTTTTTTTGTTTTTGTTTTGTTTTGTTTTTGTTTTTTTGGAGCTGGGAACCAAGCTCTACCACTGAGCTAAATCCCCAACCCTTACTTTACAGTTTTAATAAAGTAGCACGTGTCTTTGTTTAAAGAGTAAAATGCAAGCTGGGGCTGTGGCTAAGCAGTGAAGCATTTGCTGATCATGCACCATCAAGCTTTTCTTTGATCCCAGTCATGACTGGGAAGGGAAGCAGAAGGCGGCAGCAAGATGGCTCTCTAGTTAAAGGTGCTTAGTGCCAAGTCTGACAACCTGAAAAGATAGAACCATTTCTGCAAGTTGTCTCTGCATATGTGAGCACACCAGCACATACACATACATATATACCCCAGAAAGAGAGAGAGAGAGAGAGAGAGAGAGAGAGAGAGAGAGAGAGAGAGGAGAGAGGAGAGAGGAGAGAGGAGAGAGGATAAGGTTAAAAATTAAAAAGTAGTTTTAAGCCCTCTGATGAGCAGAACAACTCCCCCTTCATCTGGGGTTGGCTGGTTCTTCTCACCCTCTCTCTCTCTGGCTCACTTAGGGCCTCTCATGTGGTAGGTAAGCCCCACGCCACCAAGCTGTGTCTCCCATGATTTCCTTCTAGGTTTATTGACAAAGCTCTCACTTCTGTCTTTCTCTGTCCTGTTGTGCACACCACTGCTTCCTGGTGTGGAATGCCTAGCTGTGAGGTTATGTGTTGTGTCCTCCTGCTGTGGCTGGAGGCTCGTGTCAACTCTCAGCTCCTTTGCTCTGCTTCCCTGCTCCCCAAGCATCTCACTGCTGTGAACTCCCACTTTATTTCCCCTGAATCCCATACTTCCAGGATTTCTCATTCTTACCCTTGTCTCCTCAAAATCATGTCCCAGGGAAGCCTCTTAATGAGGAGAGCCTGACTGTGATGGAAGCCCAGAAGAGGGCCATGCTAGGTGCGAGCTTTTTAGAGGGTTCCATAAAGTTCCTGAGGCTTAACTGCTGGCTGGACAGCCTGAGTAACAGGAGCAGGCTCCCACGAGAGTCTTCCTGGGGAACCTAAGCTAGCTAATATGCTCCTTCTGCTAGTCCACATTCTCTCTCTCTCTCTCTCTCTCTCTCTCTCTCTCCCCTCCTGTTTGAGGTCAGGCCTCTGTGTGTGTGTGTGTGTGTGTGTGTGTGTGTGTGTGTGTGTGTGTGTCTGTCTGTCTGTCTGTCTGTCTGTGTCGGGAAAGGGTGTGGGAACTGGCAGAGTAAGCCAGTTAGCATTACATTGTTGGAGGCAGGGTGAGGGATGCTGTGCATACCTTTAATCCCAGTACTGAGGAGGCTGAAGCAGGATTGTGAGTTTGAGGCCAGCATAAGCTACAAGGAAATTTCAAGGCCAGTTTGGGCTAGACAGACTCTATCTAGATGGGAGGGGGAGAAACTTGTGTGCTGGAGAAGGGAGGAATTGAGGCATAAACAGGTCTGATGTGCCAGGGACCCAGTGGTTTCTTCTCCCCCAATCCTCAGAACTTCCCTTTCTTAGGGTCATGGGATCTGTATATCTATATATCTTTTTTTTTTCATTTTCTCTTGTTTTTTCTTTCCCCCTCCTTTTCCTTTCTTATGTCAGAGTCAGCTCAAACCTCATGGAGCTTGCAATCCTCCTGCTTCAGCATCCCCAGCCCTGGGGTCACAGGCATATGCCACTGTGCTCAGCCCACATTATTACAGAATTTCTGCCAAATGCTCCATGATTTAGATGCTTCTCCTCTCAAGACAGGCAACAACACAAAGACCCTTGTTATCACTACCACCTCCACCCCCTTTTTAAAGATTATTTAATCTTTATTATTCAGATCCCATTTTGGTTGCTGGGAATTGAACTCAGGACCTCTGGAAGAGTAGTCAGTGCTCCTAACCAGTGAGCCATCTCTCCAGCCCTGGTCATGCATTTCTAATACTCCTAATTCTACTTTCCAAATGCTGGGAGTCCAGCCACATGTCCAACACGCCTGACTTGTCATGTGCCTTTGATTATGAAGACAACTTGTAATCCTAGCTATTGTGCATGGTTTAGGTCCAGACTTCCTTAGAAAATGCCCACATTCCCATAATGATGCATCCAGGTTTCACAGACCCCCACACTGAGGCCTCAGTGGAAGAAACACCATCCCATCAGTCTAACAGACTAGCTCCTCCTTACTTTCTTTCCTCCCCATACAGCTCCTGCCCAAAGAGTCGCTGAGTCTTTTTTTCCAAGAATGTCATAAGCAAGCCACACAAGGCTTCAAGCTCCACATGCCAAGGGGTGGATACTGGAGGCTTCGACTGTGTCCTGGTAATTTTCCTTTCTTTGTGGCGCCGGGGATGAGACCCAATACCTCTCACTACCTCACACACTCTACAGTCAAGCAAGCCTTACTGAGTGAGCTCCACCCCCCGCCAGCCCACTGTCTTAGTAACTTCTCATTTCCGCCTTCTCCTTCGGGCGGTTCCGGGTGTGTAAATGGTCCAAGCTCTCCCCAGTTGTGGCTCTATGCCGCTGTCAACATCTTTGTCCTTACCTTTTTGTGCCCCTCCCTCTGAAGCCCACTGGACTTCCTTAGTCTCTCCTTCTGTCCTTTCTCTTCTCTCACTCCAGAACATCCCAGTGACCCCAGTGAGTACGCTAGGGTGGTGGTCTACACTGTGTTGGAGCCCGTGTTGCAAGGACTTCGAGGATTGCCACCCGAAGCCCAAGCCCCTGCCCTCAGCCAGGCACTGACAGCCACACTGGGCGCCTGGCTTGACCACATCCTTACCCATGGGATCCGGTTCAGGTGGGAAGAAGGAAAAATGGTAGTGGCAGAGGGAGAATGCCAATAGGGAAAATGGAGAACATTTGGGCAGAGCAGTCTGGGGAGGCAGAAGTGTCTGGTGGCCATATTGTATCTGAACATCTAGCCTGCAGGGGGCGCTGCAGCTCAAACAAGACTTCGGAGTGGTCAGAGAGGTTCTGGAACAGGAGCAGTGGGGCCTGTCCCCGGAGCTTCGCCAGACTCTGCTCTCACTCAGCATCTTCCAGCAGCTGGATGGGGCCCTGCTGTGTCTTCTGCAGCAACCCCTGCCCAAGAATCCAGTCCAGAGAAGACCTCACCGTTGCTGTGAGTTATCGCCCCTCCTCAACCCTAGGTGTCTCTAAACCCCTTCCATCACTGCTTTAAAAGACCCACACCCAGTCTCACCATTGATTTGGCATCAGCATTACCCACCAACCCGCCTTCCGCTCCTGCTTTTCAGGTTTTTGTAATGAGGTCCAGACCATTGAACTGCCCACCAGCAGCCTCAACAGCCTGGAAAGTCTGGCACCCCCTCTAAGGCCTGGAGTCTCCCCAGCCCAGAATACTCACCTGCTAAGCACCCTGGGGGGAGGAGGGCGAGGGGGAGGGGGAGGAGGACCTAGTCCTGAGGCTTACCTGGCTGGAAACCAGCAAGCCTGGCTTGCCCTGAGGCTGCACCAACACCCTCGTTGGCACCTGCCTTTTTTCTCTTGCCTAGGGACAAGTCCTGAACCCTAAGTTGACCAGAGCCAGGAGTTCCAAACCCTGCCCCAGGCAATGAACTGTATGTTAGAGAGGCTTAAAACTGGGCGCTTGATAAAACACGTTCATAAACTAGAGTCTGGAATTGAACCCCAGATGATCCTAGGATCTGCAATTCAGAGTAATAGGCAAACTACAGCCTGAAATCTGAAAGTCGGAAACAATGGAGACATCTTAGAGCTAGAAATAGAAGGGGGTCTATAGGGTTAGCTCTCAGGAGACGGAAGCAAGCTACTTGCTTTCTCTTGAATCCCAGGAGCAAGGCTAAAGTTAATTCATGAGGAAACACAGAGGAAGCAAACATTTCTACATGTGGAGGGACCTGTCTTACCCCTTCTTCATTTCTACTTTTAGTCATTAGGCTGCAGGACCTTGACATTTAAGCTTTGGCTGTTGCTACCTGGGCAAAGCTTGCCTTCTGGTGGGTGGACAATCCCTGCTGTGATCGTCCTCTCAACGGAAGGAGCCAGGATTTAGGATGGTGCTGACCTAGATCTAGTAGGTAGGACACTGAAAAGGCTGAAGGGCGTTTTCGTACGTAGGGGGGTCTTACACATTCACTGCCTATGCTGTGTGTGGCACAGAACACTGCTAATGGCCAAAGTATTTATGGACCACCAACTCTGGGCCCCTTGGCAGCCCCGGAGGGCAGCCGGGAGAAGTACCCCGGAGGCCACCGGAAGTCTGTTTCAATAAAAGGATCCCCAGTGCTACTCCTTCCGGGGCGGAGGTAACCATGGCGGCGGCTTTGGCTCGGCTCGGACTACGGCCGGTCAAGCTGGTTCGAGTTCAGTTCTGCCCGTTTGAGAAGAACGTGGAGTCAACAAGGTACAGGTTCTGGGGAGGTGGGAGGCGTCCGCGCTCCCCACACGTGCGCGCGCACCCTCGACCCCCTCCCGGAGTTCCTGGGCATCTCAGTCCCGCCCTCCCTCCCTCGCGCGCACACCTTGGTCCCTGCTCCAGGTTCCCTGGTCCCCGGACGCGCTTACCCTGCCCTCCCACCGCAGGACCTTTCTCCAGGCGGTGAGCAGCGAGAAAGTCCGCGCCACCAACCTCAACTGCTCTGTGATCGCCGACGTGAGGCATGACGGCTCTGAGCCCTGCGTGGACGTGTTATTCGGTAAACTTGACAGGGACACTGGTGGGCGAGGACGGAGCGCGACCCTAGCTCTACATATTCCGGGTCCCTTACTCATCGTTTTGCATCTTCCCCAGGAGATGGGTATCGGCTGATTATGCGAGGAGCCCACCTCACCACTCAGGAAATGTTAAGTGCCTTGGCCTCCCACATTCGGGCTAGGAACGCTGCCGCAGCAGCATCTGCACCCAGCGCAGACAAGGTCGCCCCAGGTACGGGTACCCGCCGATGACATTGTAGAAGAATCCCAACAACCGACGTTGGCTTGAAACTAAAGACAGTGGTTTAAGAAGAGCTGGGCTTAATCACTCTAAATGCTGCATGGAGGTCATGATACTGAGCAAGAACCCTAACAACAGTGCTGCTGGGGCAAGATAAGATTGGGTGGTGAAGGGTCCGTACAAATTTGAATTTTTCTTTCTCACTGCTTAACCATATTTGAATCTGTCACCCACGTACATTTTAATTAAATATTTATTGCCAAATGAATGCTGTTTTTCTTAGGTTGTTCACTTGGATTTTTAGAGAGGGTCTTACATGAGCTAACCTAAAACTTGATATGAAGACCACGGTGGCCTAGAAATGTGAAAGAAATTTTCCTGCCTCAGGCTCCTGAGTGTTGGGATTCCAGCCATGCCCCACCTTTGGCCTTCAGTACTCACCTTTCTTAGTAGTGTCTCCTCTCCATTCACTCTCATGGAGCCACCCATTCTGCTGTCATTTTAACTACTCAGGATTTAAACCCTACATTTTTATTTGGTTTAATCCCATCTTCTGATTATGATTACCTTCTGCCAACTTCCTCCATATTGCCACCAACATTCAAGTAGAACAGTCTCTTGGCTCATCTGACTTCCCTGCTCAGCCTTCTAGGCTAGAAGTTCAGTGTTTTCTCTCCTATCCCTCCCTTTCCTGGTCTGTCTGCACTGAGAGGAAAGAGGAGCCAGCCCCATCTATTGGCACACACTATTCCAGCTACTCAGGAGGCCAGCCTGGTCTATTTAGCAAGACCTTTCCATTCTCATTCTCCTAGAGGCCAGCCTGGTCTACTTAGCAAGAACTTTCCATTCTTACTCATCCTCCTGGAGGCCAGCCTGGTCTGTGTAGTAAGACCTTCCATTCTCACTCCTTGCCCTGTACCACTTTGATTCTGCCTGGTGTGGTTTTCCCTAATTATTTTGCTGCCATCTCATCTCATTCTTCAGGTCGGTAATGGCTTACTTCCACAGCCCTGAAATAAGTTTTTGGTTAACATCCATTAATGTGACCATGAAATCATTTTAGAGGGTTAAATGGCATTAAAAGTTATCTTTTCAGGCCCAGAGGAGTACTTCGTGTTTAAGAGCACAAGCTACTCTTTCAGATGACTCAGGTTCAATTCCTAGCACCCACATAGCAGTTCACAACTGTTGTAGGGCATCTGACACCCTCTCACAGACATACATGTAGGCAAGACACCAAAGCACATAAAAATAAATCAGGAAAAAGCGTATAAAAAAGTTATTCATGCATGCCACCTGGCTTTTTTTTTTTTTTTTTTTTTTTTTTTTTTTTTTTTTTTTTACTATTTTATTAGGTTTTTTTTACACTTCTACATCCCTGACATTTCTTTTACCCTAATCCCTTCCAATCCCCCAACATTATATAGGAGAGAGAGAAGATTGGACAGAAAAGGGGATATAGACCTCTATAGGCTACTTCCTGCTTATTATGGTTCTTGGGTTTCTTGGGACAAGTCCAGTGTTCGTCATCAGAGTACCCAGCAAACCAGCAATAGCAAATGCAGCAGCAGCAGCAGGAGGAGGGAACAGCAGCTGCAACGGGCCCTTTCCAGAGTCCCCAGAATTAAACTGTGCAGTGGGCAAAATCACACCCCTGCTAGTGCACAGGCAATTCATAATCACCTGCCGTGAAGCAGCCTCTTGCCCCACACCTAGGACTAAGAGATAATTTTTTTTAATTTTTTTACTTTTTAATGAATATTATGTTACAAACACACTGGAGAGTCATGCAATGCTTCCTGCATTGGATGCAATCCTGGGCCACAAGTCTGCACACCCCTTTGCAGTGGGATCTGTGACAGCAAAACCTTTCACCTCGACTTTATTGTTTGCTATGGCCCCTGCATTATCTTCAAAATAAACACCCCAACTTTTCTTCCACATGACTTGTTGCCGAATTACCACTACCTTTTTTAAAAAAGATTTTATGTATATGAGCATATATGAATACATTGTCTTCAGACACACCAGAAAAGGGCATTGGATGCCATTACAAATGTTTGTGAGCCACCATGCGGTTGCTGGGACTTGTACTCAGGACCTCTAGAAGAGCAGTCAGTGCTCTTAACCGCTGAGCCATCTCTCCAGCTCTACCACTACCTTTTTTCTTAGTTCTGGTTTGCCTTTCTGAACTGTTGCCCACACCAGCAGCAGGAAGTCTTTTCAGCTGCCCCTTGATTCCCTTTCACAGAGATAATATACAAGTTTTTGGCTCCTGTGTTGTCAGCACAGTTGATCACAGCTCCTACTGGAAGACCCAGGGAAATTTGGAATTTCGCTCTGGAGGACCCACCACATCCTCATTTTGACATCTTGAGCATCCAGAGAGCATCAGAAAAGTGTAACTGGATTTTTAAAAAAAACAAAATTCTTACTACAGCCACATGAGTATTCTTTTAAGAAATTTTAGTTTTATTTATTTATTTATTTATTTTGGTTCTTTTTTTTCGGAGCTGGGGACCGAACCCAGGGCCTTGCGCTTCCTAGGCAAGCGCTCTACCACTGAGCTAAATCCCCAACCCCTGAAATTTTAGTTTTAAATAAATGACCAAAGGTTGGATATTTTCCTTTAACATGCTCCATCTGTTTTGGGTTTCTGTTGTCATTGTCTGGTTTCCAGATAAAATCTCTCACTGAACCTGGACCTTACCCTTCTCAGCTAACCTAGCCAGCAAGCACCCAGGATCCCTGTCTCCATCCCCCAAGTGCTGAGGTTACAGGCATATACTATCCCACCTGGCTTTTTATGTGGGCAGACTGGGTCCCAAGTGAGCTGGTGCTTTCCCAGCAAGTGCTCAAATCACTGGGCCACCTTCCCACCAGCACCTTTGTTCCTCATTGTGAATTACAAGAGGAGGGAAAAAAAAATAGCCCTCAGCCACTGCCAGAGAGCTTAATGAATGCCCAGCTAAGAATGGCTGTGTAGTTCACCAAGTAATACTGTAACTCTTCTCTGCTTAAATGAGTATTAGAGGCTCTCCCACCATCCTTTAAGAAAGACAACTCCCTGAAGGCTGTAGAATATATCTGCCTGGGGTGTGTGTTGCAGGATATTTGATCATTCTGTGAACCCTGAGATTGTGTTATTTACTGGGAAAAAAAGGTTTCTAGTTGTGGCATGGCTCAGCCTGAGCACACACCGCTAATCCAAGAGCTTTCTGCTTGAATATTGTAAACAAGATTAAAGTCTACCGTAGGACAAGAGGCAGAACAAGCAACCACTGCTCAAGTATTGTCGGGAAGTGAGCATAAGATTATTGAGATAAAATTATAGAGAGTAAGACTGGTGTGTTTATATAAAGATGAAGAGAGGGGGATATGTTCTATGGAGGTGTGGTGAGGTATGGGGAAAGGGTAGAGTTGGAGTTCCAGAAAAGAATGGCGGGAAGGATGAGGTACAGTTCAGTGGTAAAGTAAACCACAGTGGTAAATAACAATAGATAGAGAAACAAGGATAGAGATATTAGGAAAACTCCCGAATCTAATTCCTTTCCTTTTGTTTCTTCTTTGACCACAGCTATACCCCGAAAATGCCAACCACCACCAACCTTGCCTCTCGGGGCCCCCACCTTTATGTATCCTCTGAAAAGTTCCCAGAATTCTATATGTCACACAATCACAGAAATTATCTGCAGCTGGCAAAACCACATTTCAGCTAGAGCATGAGGCAAACCATAGCTGCTATGGTCAGTCTAAAGCAGCCCATATCCCTATACCTGGCATTAAAAGGAAAACACATTCTTTTTTTTTTTTTTTTTCGGAGCTGGGGACCGAACCCAGGGCCTTGTGCTTGCTAGGCAAGCGCTCTACTGCTGAGCTAAATCTCCAACCCCAGGAAAGCACATTCTTATAACATTTCTATGTACTTTTTAAAAGAAACCAAAAATCCAAAGTTCTCAAAAGTGTTACTACAGTACCTGCCTAGCATGCAGAAGTTCCCAGGTTCCTTTCTGGCACTCTAAGTGAACAAGTTGAGTGAGTGGGTGAATGAACGAGCCTGGGCTGTAGCTGTTGGCAGAGAGCTTGGCTAGCACTGAATACACTAATAGTGGCATGTGTACTTGTAACCCAGCACTGGGAAGGCAGAGGCTGGAGGGTCAGAAGTTCAAAGTCATTTTTTGGCTACACAGCAATTTCCAGGCCAGTCAGGGATATAGACTATCTTAAATGTAAAAATCAATAAATAAAATTACAGGCTAAGTTACAGGCAGACTTGTCTGAAGATATAGGACTGCTTAAAGAAACAGACCCTACCTAGGCTTCCTTGCGAGTCCACTCCAAGAAGAATGGAAGTTGGGGTGTGAATAGTGATACAGCTTAATTCATATACACTTGGGTTTTGGGGTTTTTTTTGTTTTTTTCTTTTCTTTTTTTCGGAGCTGGGGACCGAACCCAGGCCTTGCGCTTGCTAGGCAAGCGCTCTACTACTGAGCTAAATCCCCAACCCCTACACTTGGGTTTTATAAGCTAGCCCTGGGAAGCTCTGTGGCTTGGATCCAGTTACTTACATTTCCTAGGCCACGATTTTCTGCTACCAGATTAGATCTGGGCAGTGATGTGTACAAGTAGCTTCTGACACCCTGGAGGCTGAGGCTATCATAAACCTTGGGGACAGTCTGGGCATATAAATACAACCAACGCGGCTTTATATAGCAAGTTGGAGGAAAATCTAAACAATCACATCCCCCAAAGAGGGGAAAACTGGCTTTAGTATGATCATTTTTTTAGAAAAATACTTTTAAGTGTATGGACGAAAGTGCAGGGTCAAAAAAGGCCTTTAGATCATCCGGATGTATCTGTAAGATGCCATTTTGGTGCTAGGAACTGAACTCATATCCTCGGCAAGAGCAGCAAATATGTTAACCGTCAAGTCATGTCTCCTGCTTCATTCCTTATTCGTACTTTTTTCTTTTTTTAAAGCATGGTCTCACTGTGTAACCCAGGGCGGCCTCAAATTCACGGAGATCCTCCTGCCTCTGCCTCCTGAGTACTAGGATTAATGCTGAGAGCCACCACGCCTGGATGTTATTTTTTTTAACAGGATGGAGGGAGGTGGGGAGGGAGGGAGAAGGGGAGGAGGGAGGGGGGAGGGAGAGAAAGTAGGTGAGGTGCGCACAATCTACAGCATAAGCGTGGAAGTCAGATGGTGTATGCTTATATGTAGGCCAGAGGTGAAGGACATCTTGTGGAAGTCTGTTCTCTTCCTTCCAAGACGTGGGTACGGGGATCAAACTTAAGTCGTCAGCCTTACGAGCGAGCGCCATTACGGCTGAGCCATCTCTCCAGGCCATGATCAGTAGTAAAACAAAACAAAACAAAACAAAACAAAACAAAACAAAACAAAACAAAACAGAAGGGACTCAGAATGCAATTGCTTCTCTCTCCTTCCCCTTGAACTTACACCCACTGACGCATTTCACCGATTGTGTCCTGTACTCAATATTGAGTACAACCAGCCACAGCGCTTCCGGGTTTCGGGGCCGGACCTGACGTGTAGGGCGGGATTTCCGGCAGGGGCGGGGCGCTCAGGGAGGCGCGGGGCGAAGGCTCAGTTCGCTGACCGCACGGTGGCAGCCGGTGCGCGTGCTGGCTGCCCGCATGGCCCGGGGCGAGAGGCGACGGCGCGCTGCGGCCGCAGAGGGGGCGCGGCCGCTGGAGAGGGCGCGGGGTGCGGGCCGGCGGGATGGCAGAGCCGGCGGGGCGCGCGGCTCGGCGGGCGGCGCGGCCCTGGCCGTGGTGGTTTTGGCGCTGGCCTTCGGCCTGTCGGGGCGCTGGGTGCTGGCGTGGCTCCGTGTGCGCCGCGCGCTCACACTGCACCCCGCTCCGTCAGCGCTACCGCCGGACTCCTCCAGTCCTGCCGTGGCCCCGGAACTCTTCTGGGGTACCTATCGCCCACACGTCTATTTCGGCATGAAGACTCGCAGCCCCAAACCACTGCTCACGGGTAACCCTGGGGCGGGTGAGTGGGGAGGACTCAACAGTCTTCGCAGAGTTAATACAGTATATATTAACTTACGTGGCCATTCTACTTCCCAGGACTGATGTGGGCGCAGCAAGGCGCCACCCCGGGGACCCCTCCTAAGCTCAGGCACACATGCGAACAAGGAGACGGCGTGGGTCCCTATGGCTGGGAGTTCCATGATGGACTCTCCTTTGGTCGGCAACATATCTATGATGGGGCCTTAAGGCTCACCACTGAGTTCGTCAAGAGATCTGGGGGTCATCACGGAGGGGATTGGAGCTGGAGAGTGACCGTAGAGCCTCAGGTCAGGACACTAGGATCTTTGCTCAGCCCAGATGTCCCCCATCCTCCCCTCCCAGCAGCAAATGCAGTATGTAATGGAGGTTGACAGCAGTGACACTAGGCTGGCTGACAATCTCTGCTATTTCCTTGTTTGTAAAACAGTGACACCTAACTCAAAAGATTAAATGAAACGGGTTGGGGATTTAGCTCAGCGGTAGAGTGCTTGCCTAGCGAGCACAAGGCCCTGGGTTTGGTCCCCAGCTCCGAAAAACAGAAAAAAGAAAAAAAAAAGATTAAATGAAACAATCCATGTGTAATTCTAAAACATCCGTCATTTTCCAGAGGAACCCTGTTCAGACGCAGTCCACTGGGTGGGTCTGCTTATCCTCAGTATTGACAGATGTATGTTTGCCACAGTTCTTGTAATTCCTGCTAAAACTGATTCTCAAAAGGATGTTTTTCTGATGCTTTGTTGTGTTCCTTGGTCACCTAGGCCTCAGGTACACCTTCCTTCCCTTTGGTGTCCCTGTTCTTCTACGTGGTAACAGATGGGCAAGAGGTCCTACTACCAGAGGTTGGAGCCAAAGGACAGTTGAAGTTCATCAGTGGGCACACCAGTGAACTTGGTGACTTCCGCCTCACACTTCTGCCACCAACCACTCCAGGAGACACTGTCCCTAAGCATGGCAGGTAACTGGAGGATTGGTGCAGGGGTGCTTGGGATATTGACTTAGCCTGGTCTCTAGGACCCCTCCCTCCGCACCTTTCCAACCACTGGGACTGGTAAGACATCCCTTTCATAAATAACATTCCTTATTTGTCTTCTTGCCTCCAAGCTACAATGTCTTCTGGTCCTCCAACCCAGGGCTGCCTCTGCTCACAGACATGGTAAAGAGCCACCTAAACAGCTGGTTTCATCACCGGCCCCCAGGAGCCTCTCCGGAACGATACCTTGGCTTGCCTGGATCTCTTAAGTGGGAAGAGAGAGGCCCTAGTGGGCAAGGGCAGTTCTTGGTCCAGCAGGTGACACTGAAAGCCCCTTTCTCTGTGGAGTTTGTGTTTGAATCTGGCAGTGCCAGGACAGGAAGAGACCAAGCCTCTGAGCAGCTGGTAGGTGGCCAACTGACCCGGGCCCTGGAGAGCCATGCTGCAGCATTCAAGGAGCGTTTTGAGAGGACCTTCCAGCTAAAGGAGAAGGGCCTGAGCCCTGAGGAGCAGGCTCTGGGTCAGGTTGCCCTCAGTGGCCTACTTGGTGGGATTGGTTACTTCTATGGACAGGGTTTGGTGTTGCCAGACACTGGCATGGAAGGGTCTGAACAGAAAATGGACCCTTCCCTATTTCCGCCTGTCCCCCTTTTCTCTGGGGTCCCTTCCCGGTCATTCTTCCCACGAGGCTTCCTCTGGGATGAAGGCTTTCACCAGCTAGTGGTCCAGCGATGGGATCCCCACCTCACCCGGGAGGCCCTAGGACACTGGCTGGGGCTGCTCAATGCTGACGGTTGGATTGGGCGAGAGCAGATTCTGGGGGATGAGGCCAGAGCCCGAGTGCCCCCGGAATTCCTAGTGCAACGTGCAGCCCATGCCAACCCTCCAACCCTGCTCCTGCCAGTCATACACATGCTAGAAGGCCGGGCCCCTGAGGACTTGGCCTTCCTGCGCAGGGCTTTCCCCCGCTTGCATGCCTGGTTCTCTTGGCTCCATCAAAGTCAGGCAGGGCCAGTGCCACTTTCCTACCGCTGGCGGGGCAGGGATCTAGCTTTGCCTACCCTACTTAACCCCAAGACACTGCCCTCGGGCCTGGATGACTACCCCAGGGCCTCACATCCTTCTGCAGCAGAGCGGCACCTGGACCTGCGGTGCTGGGTGACATTGGGTGCCCGGGTGCTGTCACAGCTTGCAGAAGAGCTTGGGGAGACTGAAGCTGCTGCAGAGTTGGGCCCATTGGCTGCCTCTCTAGAAGCAGCTGGAAGTCTCGATGAGCTGCACTGGGCTCCTGAGCTGGGTGTCTTTGCCGACTTTGGGAACCACACAAAAGCAGTACAGCTCAAGTCTAGGCCCCCACAGGGGCTGGTTAGGGTGGTAGGCAGGCCTCCACCTCGACTGCAGTATGTGGATGCCCTGGGCTATGTCTCTCTTTTTCCTTTGCTGCTACAACTGCTGGAGCCCAGCTCACCCCGCTTGGGACCCCTGCTGGACGTTCTAGCTGATAGCCGCCATCTCTGGAGCCCCTTTGGGTTGCGCTCCCTTTCAGCCTCCAGTCTCTTTTATAAACAGCGAAATACGGAACACGATCCACCTTACTGGCGAGGTGCGGTGTGGCTGAATATCAACTACCTGGCTTTGGGGGCACTACACCACTATGGGCGTGTGGAGGGTCCTCACAAGGTTCAGGCTGCCAAACTCTACCGTGAACTTCGGGCCAATGTAGTAAGCAACGTACGGCAGCAATACCAGGCTACAGGGTTTCTGTGGGAACAGTACAGTGACCAGGATGGGCGGGGCATGGGCTGCCGCCCCTTCCAAGGATGGACCAGTCTTGTTTTACTGATCATGGCTGAAGAGTACTAGTGGGACAGAAGGAAAGCTAGGCCTTTGTGTCACTTGGAATATGCAGACAAGGGCTTGGGTTTCTGGTCTCAGTGTTTCAGATCCTGTAAGCTCATCTCAGGTGTCTCCTTATTGTCATCCCATACAGCTCTGGGGTGAACGTGAACTCAAAGAGTCTATTTTTCTAAATAAACTGGAAAACAACATAACTGGCCTCTTGCTTTTGGCAGTTTTGCCTTGGGGCTATCCTCAATAGGGTGAGGTGATAAATGGCCACTGCTTCACAGCAAGTGCGGTTAGGGGACATGCAGTGAGTTGAGGTCTACTCTACCCAGAATCACAAGCAGCTGGTTCATGTCTCTTTAATGAGATTAAAGGCTCCTGTGTATGTTTTGGGAGTGAGTAAAGATAGCACAGTCCTCAGTATTGCCCCTCTTCAGGGCTTCAGCCCTTTCAGGCATCTTCTAGGAGGGTGGAGAGGGTCCCACATGGAGAACTGCAGTTGAACCAGGGCTGAATCCTGGTGCCAAGTAATACCCAGTTTTCCTCTTGAAACTACTTATGGGATGTCCCCATAACTAGAAGCCAGCCCCACGGGAGGGACCTGGGACATAGGCTCTGGGGGCAGTGCACAAGGGGAATGGTCCTCCAGGTCTGGTTGGGTGGCACTAGCCCTCAGCTCCTTGACTAGCTCACCTTCGCTGGAGTCAGGACAAGGGCAGAGCTCAATCCCTGAGTCACCAGTCAGGTGTCGATAGCGGCAGGAAGGGGGTGTGTGGACTGGGCTCACTCCTGCCCTGGGCTCACCCTCCTGAGGAGGGAGAGCACTCTGGTTGGAGGAAACACCTTCTACACTTGTCCCCTCCGACTGGGCAGAGCAGCTGGATTCGGAAGAACAGCGGGTGCATTCATTGGAAGTAGTCAAAGGGTGACCAGGGGCCATAGTGTAAGGAGGTGGTGGTGTGCCTGGGTGGTGAACCACATCCTCATAGGCTGGGGGTTTGAAGGCGCTGAGGAGGCCTGCGGGAGAGAGAACAGCATGGATGACTGAAGGACCTGAGCTAGAACAGCCATCTCTCCTTTTAGGGGAAAATGCTCTGAAATGTCTGCCAGTAGAAGTGCGGTTGAGGGTCCTGGCTTGGGAGGGGCTACTGGTTCTGCACCCAAGAGCCAAGTCACTCACGAAGGTCAAGCAGTGAACCAGTTGGAACAGGGCCAGCCCCGTGGCACGCCCCATGGTAAGCCAACAAGTTGATTTCACGCTGCCGCTGTTGCTGTTGCAGCCTGAGTTTAGCTCTTCGGTGGCGGAAGGCACAACAACAGCTAAAGAGGATGAGGACAGTCCAAAGCAGCCAGAACCCTGCAGGAGGCAAAGAGGGCTCAACTCAGATTACCACCCCAGCCCCCAGCCCCCATGCAGAGAAGGGTCTTTGGTAGCTGAATTCAGAAATCGAAGGGAGGATGGGCAGGGAACCTGAGATGGATCCCTTAGAAGACTCACACCAGAGTTCATAGTAGTAGGTGCAGCAGCCAGTCTCCCCACAGCAATGGCCACTCTCACAGAGGTAGGGCTGGGTATTCACTCCTGGGCACAGCTCTCGAAGCTGGAGGCAAGGAGGCACTAAGAACTAGGGGATTCTATCCAAGGCCCTGTCCACCCCCACCTCCTGCACGCACATACACAATCCCACCCACGAGCCAACCTAGCTTAGAAGGATGGCATGGGGATGCTAAAATGAGTGTCTGTATGTAGGGTTGTCAGTATGGAAGATTTAGAATAGCCAGAAACTAGTGTAGAAAGTAGAGTATAAATACACAAAGGTGACTTCAGTTCTTTTAACCCAAGACTTTTCTCACATAAGCCTAGCCCCAAGGGTGGTTTTTGGTAAGGTAATGTTTTAGGAGAAACAAAACATAGTCCTGACGATGTGTAGGAATTTAAGACCATTTCCAAAGCTAAAAAGCTTTTAACATCTCCCACCCAGAAGATCTGCCTCCCACACTCCCGGGACAGATTTTTTTTTTCCACCCCTGGGTCTCAAGCTCCCTAGGGTAGAGGAGGAGCAGTGTGAGACCCAGAGCAGTGCTCCCAACCAGATGGGATTGCTGTGGATGATAAAGGATGGCATCCAGGGCGCGAGTCTGGGTTCCAGCTCGTCTCCAAATTGCTCCCTCAAGAGAAGATGCTGCCGGACTCTGCTGTGACAATAGGCACATAGAAAAACATCACAAATAACTGCGGCAAGACACAGGGAGCCTCCCTGGGGTTTTCACTACGCCTCTGGTAACTGGAGAGCCACTGCGGGCTTGCACTGCAACCACGAGATGGGGTCTAAGAGGCTGCAGGTAAAGTCAACCGTGTCTACGTAAGAAGTTTAGACAAAGAGTAGAATGGTCATGTTGGGGAACTTCATAGTACCTTTGGCTCCATGAACTCCTCCCCCACCCCGGACAGGAAGTGACAGGAAAGGGGAAAGAGAAATAAATGGCTGTCGTGAGATAAGCTTTTAGAGGTGCTGGGATACCTGCTGTTGCGGAGCCTGAAGTGCCCCCCAGGCCTCTTCGCTGCTGTTCCTGCTGCTGGCCCGAGCCATGCCTCCACCTACAGACCCCTGAAGACCACAGCCTTCTCCACCGCCAGCTGCCCCACTCCTGCCACCTCTGCCACCACTTCCATGGTCCCTGCCCGGCCCATTGCCATCGCTGCCACCATCACTCTCCGGCCAGAGCTCCCGGCCCGGGAGAGCTCCTCCAGAGGACACAGTTGCCCGGTCCAGCCAATCAGAATCGTTAACTAACAGTTCAGCCAATAGGAGCCGGTCACAGGTTTCTTCCTCTGCCCAATACGCTGCGGCGCCTGTGCCGCTCTCCAGACAACAAGCACACAGACAAAGACAGTGGAAAGGCTCGACCGAATGCCTGATTGACAGCAACAATAGCCAGTACGAACAACAGAATAAGCTTTGACATATCAGCCAATAAACGGCCGTCCAGGAGCACAAATTTTTTCGCCGATTGGCTGAGTGACTTCACACGCGCAGGTTCATAGTCGGCCGACTTCCCACTCGAGCAATTCTACACGAGCTGAGGCACCGCAGGAAATTTAATAGGGTGGGGGTAGACAGTGGGAATGCGGCGTGGGAGAGGCCTTAGGTGGCCAGGAGTGGGGACCCTGGACCCTCGGGTCCTCCCAGCCGTAGTTGCAGGTTGATGCGGTAGCACTGTAGGCTGCAAAGGGCCTGGCCGGTGCGGGAGCAGGCGTAACGGCGCGGGTGGGGGCAGCCGGGGACAGAGCAGCGTGGAGCGGGGCCCGACGGGGCAGGCCGCTGTGCCACCGCCGCGGGTGTGGGAACGCCGGGAGGAAAAGACAAGGTGGAGCCCTGTGCCCCGCTGCTGTAGCGCACCATGGGTGCAGGAGCCGGGGCAGCGGCGCGGCCTCCGCGCCGCTCACCCCGTGCCGCCCCGCGCCCTCCTCGCCCGCTAGGAGCAGCTGTCTTTGTGAGGCGCTCAATTGTCTGATTCTTATGCTCCTCGGCCCGCCTCGCCGCCTGCAGCCGCCGCTTCCGCGCACGCTCCTCACGCTTCAGCAGCATCTCTTCCGTGAGGGCAGGGGCTGGGCAGCCCCCAGCCACCGGCAGAGGCAGAGTCGGTGACGGCTGACTCCGAGCCTTCTGGAGCAGGGCTCGCTGGGGAAAGATAGAGAGGATGTCTGAGAACCAAATGGCAGAGATCCCCAAGTTGAGGGATGAGAAAGATGGGAAATGGAAGGTGGAGTCTTGGCAATCATCGTTTTGGGGGTCACTCCCCTCACCCATTTTCATTTGTTTTTGTTTCGAGAAGGTTTCACTATGTAACTCTGGCTGCCCTGTAGACTCACTATGTAGACCAGGACAGCCTTGAACTCACACGCTTGCCTTTGTCTCCCAGGTGCCACTATCCCCATCTTTGGGGACCTTTAATGACACACTTGCTCGTCCCAGGGCTTCTGACTCTCAGCTTCAAAGGAGAAAACAATTGTACCTTGCCTGCCCCATGTACCCAAACTGTAGCATCCTTGTGTAGGTTTTGTTGTTCTTTTAAATATCTCAGTAGAGAACATCAACTTGGATTTGGCTCAAACCAAAAAGAATTACCCTGGATTTCTTTTTTTTCTCCCTCCAAGTAGCTACTTCCAAGAGACATCCAGGATTCAGTGGGGGTTTCTTGGTTCTGTTACTGCTTTCTTCTTGACTTCTTTCTTCTCTCTTCAGGAGAGCTAGCACCAGCTCTCCTATTCTCCGCACTCCATGCCCCTCTACCAATTTATTGAGACAGGATATCTATATGTATGTTTTGGCTGGCTCAGAACTTATAACCATCCTATCTTTCAAGTTCTGGGACAACAGGACAGCCTACACTTCAGCAGCTTCCTACAGAAATCCCTTACCCTCTACTAAACTTCACTCCACTCAACTGCCAAAGTAATTATGTCAGTTATGTCACTTGTCAGCATATGACACACTGGTGACTTAGCCACATTCTCCTGGGTCTCTGTGCCTACAGGCTCTATATCAACTGTCCTCTTTGACTGAGAAGCTCTTCTGGTATCGGAAATGCCATCTCTTCAAAGGCATTCTGGATTGGAAAGATCACTCAGCAGAACACTGGCTGCTGTTGCAGAGGACTCTAGTTCAGTTCCCTGCACCTACATGGCAGCTCACAACTGTCTGTAAATCTAGCTCCAGGAGTTCTGATGACCTCTGGCTTCCATGAGCAACAAACACACACTCATACACATAAAATCAAAATAAATAAAATTTATCTTTAAAACAAAAGAGAATAATGAGCCATTCCCTACAACTGCCCTGATGTTTCTGTCTTGCCAGTTTCTACTTCAGCATTCCTATTGTCTAGGAATGGTTTTAAAAAGTTACTTAGGAGCTGTGTGTGGTGGCTCACACCTTTAATTCCAGCACTTTCAGGTAGAGGCAAGCAGATCTCTGTGTGTTTCTGGCCAGTCAGGGCTACATACTAAGATCACAATTAAAAAAGGAAAGAAAAAATCATTTACCATAGATATCCGCCTCTTATCGTTCCTGTTCCTCTTATTACCTAAGAAACAGCAAGTTGTCCGTATGTGTTTGTTAAATGAATACAGACGGAACTAACTTACTTGTCTTGCAGTAAGCAGCCGCTCATTGATCTCCTTCTTGAGGTCTCCGTTGTCATCTAGCTCTCCCTTCTCCAAGGCATCTAACCATCTCTGTTCCTCCTCTTCCTCCTGGCCCTCCAGATCCCCTGGTAGGTCCCGAAGTGGGGAGGGGGACAGATTACTGTCTTCATCTGGGTAGGAAGGTTGAAATAGAACATTAATTTAGCAAAGTTGGTCCCAGGACACTGAAAATTCTCAGACCCCACCCCTTTCCTTTTGCTGGTTATAAATGAGCAACCCAGCTCCTCCACCTCCAGGGTCTTCTCACCCAGCCAGGCTCGGTACTGCTCCAGAGGCACGCCTTCCATAGGTTCCTCTTCATTATCCACTACCATCAGGGGAGAAGGTGATCGAGGCCCCTCCGGGATCACAGTGAAAGTAGGGACACTGCAGAGAAGAAACGCTACTCTACAGTGAACAAGCGGCTCTCTCCTACTCGGGGAGCTTACGTACAGGTTTTCCAACCTGCTTGGATTCTTGCTGCCTTAACTTGAACCCTAAAGCCAAAGTTCATTTTCTATTTTCCAAAAAGCCTAGCCTACCCGCTGCTGAATTTTCCCGAGTTAAATTCTTGATCTCACCTCTTGGTGCCCAGGACCTGTCCACCCAGCTTGATTTTAAGTTTAAGTTGGGGCTTCGCAGGAGCCTGCAGCGTCGGTCCGGCCTCCTCTTCCTGATGATGCTTTTTCTTGTGTTTCTTTTTATGTTTCTTGTGTTTTTTCTTGTGTACTCCGTGGCCGTGGGCACCTGCCAGGCTCAACTCCAGCGTTTCCCCTGCAGAAGGAGAGCCTGTCAGAGGTGTTCCATCAAATAGTGGCAGGGGAAGATCTGACTAAACTAACAATTCAACTGAGTCCAACTCTTCCCACGTTATTAGCTGTTACCATAACAACAGCACCGCCTCGCTCCTTCCCACCTGTGGCGGGTTGACCTGGCTCCACCGAGTGAGAGTGACTCCTTTTTAAAGATCACCTAAGTTAGAGCCACCCGCGCTTACCTGGCTCGGGGGGCTCCATAGCCCCAGACGTGCTCCCGCGCCGCCACAGCTTGCTCATGGGGTCCTGCAAAGGGAGAGGACTGGAAACGGTCGGGACACAAGCCGACATGCCTTTTCCGCCCCGCGGAAGAACGGAATCCAGCAAAATAACCGGCTACTTCCGGTGCCTGGCAACCATGTTTGTGCGTGGTACGCTTTACAGCCAAAAATACCCCGGTAAGAAACAAGGTCCGTTCGAAATAAAAGTTCCGGCACCTTCCAGTTCTAGGCCATCCTTAATGCCATCTTGCTCTCAAAATGAAAGTTCAAATCTTCTAGGAGGCCACAAAAAATAGTAAGGCTTTCCCTAACTTGGGCTCCCTCTACTAAGATTCCAGACCTGTTCAGTCTGCCTCTCTCTGTGTCGCCGACTGTCTCTGTCTCTCTGTCTCTTCTCTTTGTTGGTCTGTGTCTCTCCTCCCTGCCCTCCCGCCCCCCCCCCCTTCTGTCTCTAACCCCCTCCGCACGTCCCCATTCTCATTGGTAGGCAATTGGTAAACATTATTGTAAACACTAAGCTTCTCAACCAAGAAAAGTTGTGAAATAATAAGATTGACACAGAGTTTGGGTTCCAGAGAACAGTAACATTTAAAGAATACAAGCATCCCTCTAATGCAACATCTAAATAAATTTGCTACACCCCTGTACTGTGAAGTTAGGAAACTGGTTAACTTTAACAAAACCTGACCTAGGAAGGTAGGAAACCGGTGAAAGAAATTGCTAATGTGTGGTTGGGAAACAGGTAGGTGGGGACCTTTATTTTGTTTCGTTTTTGTTGTTTGAGAAGGGGCCTCACTACGTACCCAGGTTGGCTTGATCCTCTTTATGTAAGCCAGACTGGTGACAAATTCATGAACTTTCTACTTCAGCCTTCCTAGTGCTTCGATTACAAACATTAATAACCAAGCTTTGCTGGCATTTTTCACAAATCCTTTCCCTCTTTGAATTTTTAATAAAATTTGTAAATGTTTTTCTTTTAACTAATGTATACATACTTTTAAAAAAACCACACAGAGTTGAATGTGCCAATAAATAAGGGAAAAACCTCTAAAAAATGTGATTCAGGGATGGAGAGATGGCTTCCGTAGTTAAGAATGCATACAACTCTTGCCCAGGACCCAAGTTCACTTTCCACCACCCACATCGGGCAGCTCACTGCTGCTTGTAACTCCATCTCTAAAGAAATCTGATAGCTCCGGTCTATGCCGGCACCTGCACTCAAGTGTACATAGGCAGGCACAGACACACACCTGCATATAATTTTTTTAAATTCTCTGAATGGGGCTAGAGAGATGGCTCATCAGGTAAGAGCACTTGCTGCCCTTTCAGAGGACCCTAGTTTGGGTGTCGGTATCCACATAGCTTCTCCCAATCATCGGTGCCTCCAGTTTCAGATCTGAATGCTTCTACCTCCCCAGGTCCTCTGCAAGGGCAGCAAATCTTAACAGCTGAGCCACCTCTCCAGCCCCGATTCCCTCAATTCTATTGTTTGTTTGTTTATCACTCATTCAGTCAGTCACTCATTTTTGAAACAGGGCTTCTCTGTGTAGCCCTGGCTGTTTATTTGCTTGTTTGTTTGGCAGGGTTTCTCCATGTAACCTAGGATGACTTTGGAGCTCACTTTTTAAACCAGGCTGGCCTCAAACTCATAGATTCGCTTGCCTCTGCCTCCCAAGAACTGAGATTAAAGGTATGTACCACCACACCCAGCTTCTCGGATTCCTTTCATTTAAGATATACTTATTTAAAATGTATTCAGCATTTGACCTGCATGTAAGCCAGCAGGCCAGGAGAAGGCACTAGATCTCACAGGTAGTTATGAACCACCATGTGGTTGCTGGGATTTGAACTCAGGACCTCTGGAAGAGTAGACAGTGCTATTAACTCTCTCCAGCCCACTTGATTCTATTTTTTTTTTTTTTTCTTTTTGGTTCTTTTTTTCGGAGCTGGGGACCAAACCCAGGGCCTTGCGCTTCCTAGGCAAGCGCTCTACCACTGAGCTAAATCCCCAACCCCCTTGATTCTATTTTTAAAAGTATGTACTAGTATCTGCTTAGAAAAGATTGAGGAATGTACAGTATGCTACTTCCTAATGATTGTCTTTAGAATTTAGAGTGAAGCATATTTTACTATTTAGATTTGAACTCACTTTGTAGACCAGTCTGGCCTCAAACTCAGAGATCCACTGATCTCTGCTTCCCAAGTGCTGGGATTAAAGGTTTGCACCACCACACCTGGCCTTTTTTATTTATATTGTTTAGACAGCATCTTATTCATGCTAGGCTGCCCTTGACCTTGCAGTATAGCTGAAAATGACCTTGAATTCCTGACTCTCCTCAGCACAGCAATTACAGATATGCACCATCATACCCCTTCCCATGCTGTGCTGAGGAGCGAGCCCAGGGCTTCACGCGTGCTAGACAAGCACTCTACCTACCAACAGTCATAGCCCATTTGTAATTTTGTTTTTCTTGAAGTTTATTGAGTACACCAGGGACAGTGGGCTGGGTGTAGCAAGAGTAATGCCTGAATTTTGGAAAACTAACTTAGGGAGCCCTTTCTAGAATTGGGGTGTTTAGCTGCATGACTATTCTGCAGGGAAAGTTTTGTTAAGGAAACTGAGACTTTGAGAGACAAAGTGCTTTGGTCAGAAACACACAGGCAGGGATTAGCAGTGTAGGTGTCAGACAGAGGCTTCCTGACTGTAGCCTGGGCTGTTTCCTCTGTATCCTGATGTCCAGCAGGGAGGAAGTAAAATGAAAATTAGCTTTTTTTTTTTTTTTTTTTTTTTTTGGTTTGTAACTTTGCCTTGTTTAGTGTGGTGGAAATATACAGACGAGGACTATACAAGAGGAATTTTACCTTCTGAAGGAATTCTCAAACCTTGTTTTAAAATTTCATGAAAAAAAATTGTTATGGGGCTGGGGATTTAGCTCAGTGGTAGAGCGCTTACCTAGGAAGCGCAAGGCCCTGGGTTCGGTCCCCAGCTCCGGAAAAAAAAAAAAAAAAAAAAAAGAAAAAAAAATTGTTATAATGTTTGGATAGGAACGGCCCCAAAAGACTCATATATTTGAATACTCAGTTACTGGAGTGGAACTTTTTGAAGAAGAACTATGAAGTGCAGCCTTGTTGGAGGAAGTGTGTCATGGTGCGTGGCTTTCGAAGTTTCAAACACCCGCGCTAAGACCAGGCTCTTCCTCTGACTGCAAACGAGAATGTAGAAATCTCAGTTACTTCTCCAGCAGTGCCTGCCTGTTTGCCAAGTCGATTCCAGCCATGATGACAAACTAAGTGGACTGAACCTCTGAGACTGTAAGCGAGCCCAAACTAAATACTTTCTTTAATAAGGTTTGCCTCGGGGGCATGAGAGGTGGCTCAGCGGCTAAGAGCACTGGCTGCTCTTCCAGAGGTCCTGAGTTCAATTCCCAGCAACCACATGGTGGCTCACAACCATCTGTAATGGGATCTGATGCCCTCTTCTGGTGTGTCTGAAGACAGCTATAGTGTATTTATATAAATATATATATATATATATCTTTAAAAAAAATAGTTGCCTTGGACATGATGTCTCTTCATAACGATAGAACAGTGACTAAGACATAGAAAATAGTTCAAGAACAGTAAAAAGGGGGGCTGGGGATTTAGCTCAGTGGTAGAGCGCTTGCCTAGGAAGCGCAAGGCCCTGGGTTCGGTCCCCAGCTCCGAAAAAAAAAAAAAGAACAGTAAAAAGAACTATCTTATCTAGTCCGGCCGGGAGCAGTGGAACAGTGGTTGTAGTTCCAGCACTAAGACATAGAACTATCTAGTCTAGTCTGGCCGGGAGCAGTGGAACAGTGGTTGTAGTTCCAGCACTAAGACATAGAACTATCTAGTCTAGTCCGGCCGGGAGCAGTGGAACAGTGGTTGTACTTCCAGCACTTGGAAGGCATGACAAGAAGATCACCGAACCCAGCCTGGGATTTATTGAGACACTGTCTTTAAAAAAAAAAAAAAAAAAAAGAACAGGCTAGGGGTTTGGATAGTTGGCTCAATGAATTAAAAGCAATGAATTGCTCTTTCAGAGGATCAGAGTTGGAATCTCAGCACCCACAGGGAGACTCATAGTCATCTGTAGTTCTAGGGGATCTGATACTCTATTCGGACATTTTCAAATGATGATCTATTTTTAAAAACATTTTATTAGCTTTTGGGGAATTTTACACAATGTATTTTGATCATGATCACCCTTAAATCCTAAATTCTCCCCTTAATTTTTACTACTTCCTTATATCCCCCTCAACATTGTGCCCTCTTTTTTTATTTTATTTTATTGGTTCTTTTTTTTTCGGAGCTGGGGTCCGAACCCAGGGCCTTGCGCTTCCTAGGCAAGCGCTCTACCACTGAGCTAAATCCCCAACCCTTTCCCTCTTTTTTAAAAAAGATGTATTGTATATTATGTAGTGTTCTGCCTGCATATATACCTGCAGGCCAGAAGAGGGCGCCAGACCTCATTACAGATGGTTGTGAGCCACCAGGTAGTTGCTGGGAATTGAATTTAGGACCTCTGGAGCAGTCAGCAGTGCTCTCAACCTCCGAGCCTTCCCTTCAGCTCCTCTTTTTTTTTTTTTTTTTTTTTTTTTAAATGCATATAACCCATCCACTTCAATTTTCACTTTTTATCAACTTCTAGAAGCAGGGCTATCCACCAGAAGAGTGGCAAACCTACTAGAGCCTTAAAGAAAATGGATTCTCTCCCTCAGAAGCCATCAACCCCTCAGTTACGGTTGGAGGTTCACGAGCCCCTCCCACGCCACACCAGAGTGTGCATTGGCTTGATCTCGTCCAGGCCACTACAGCTCTCATGAGTCCGTGAATGCAGACAGTGGTGGATAAGGTCACTCCAGTCCTCCATGACATTTGTCTCTTACGTCCTTTTGCACCTCTTCTGTGATGGTCCTCGGGCCGTGAGGAGGAGCTGGTATAGATGAAGATGATATGTATTTATTACTGCATTTACGTCATGCATTAGTTAGCGTACTGCTGTAAAGAAGAACCCAGAGTGGAGGATGACTTTGAACTCCTGATCCCACAGCCTCTACTTCCAAAGTGCTGGAATTACTAGTGTATGTCAACGTGTATGGTTTGTATTTATTTCTGCATATATTTACTTACATCAGTTTAGATTCTCGGTTCGAGCAATGGGTTTTCAATTTTATTATAAGGGCTGGAAGGATGGCTCAGTGGTCAAGAGTACTTCCAGAGGACGTGGGTTCAATTCCCAGCACTTACATGGCACATACCTCACAACTGTCTGTAACTCCAGGTCTAGGGAGTCCACCACCCTCACACAGACATACGTGCAGGCAGAACACCAGTGTACATAAAATTAAAAATAAAGAAATTATAATAATAAATAATATCTTTTTATTACAAGACAAGTGTGCTGGCACAGGTCCTTAAGCCCGAGACTCTTGAAGCAGAGGCACTAGGGTCCTGGTCTACATAGTAAGTTACAGGACTACATCTAGGGACCCTGTCTCAAAACGAAAACAACAAAAAATTATTTATTTTTTATTTTGGGGTGGAGATGTGCCATGGTGCATGGGATGAATAGTTTTTTTTTTTGTCAAATCTACATAAGCTAGAAAAGAGGGAACCTCGGTTGAGAATATGTCACCATAAGACCCAGCTGTAAGGCATTTTCTTAATCAGTGATTGATGCTGGAGGGCCAGCTCATTTTGGGCGGTGCCAGCCCTGGGCTGGCGGCCCTGGGTTCTGTAAGAAAGCGGGCTGAGCAAGCCACGAGGAACAAGCCAGTAAACATCATCATCTCTCCTCGGCTTCTGCATCAGCTCCCTCCTGCAGGTTCTGGCCTGTGTGAGTTCCAGTCCCGCCTTCCTTCAGTGATAAGCAGCAATGTGGCAGTGAAAGCAGGAACACATGGCTGACGCTGTGCCAAGGCCACATGGAAGCTATGCCAAGGAACTGCCGATGAGGCTTTGCTGCCACCGGCACCACCCTCCCTCCTCAGGGGCTGCACTTGCAGTGGATTTATCTTGAATTCTGACTGGGGCTTGTCTGTACTCCAAGATTCAAAGTCCAGTTAGGAGCACTCCAGTTTCTCCTGGTCTATGAAGACTTACATGGGATGAACAGAGCAGACAAATGTTTTCAGCTGCCTTAAAGGAGCTACAGCTCCTGCTACCAGCACACACTTGCAAAAATAGGAAGGTGACCGAGTCCTCTGTGACTCACAGCCCCTTCTCCAAATAATGGGAAACACTTGAAAAGAGAGGTGTGCACTAAACCAGTGGTATGCTGGTAAATGTTTAACAAAAGCTACCAAGCGTGTGGGGTGGGGGTGGGTAGGGGGATCAGCTCTAATCTGGAAGGTCCACCTATTCTGTTATGTAAATACTCTCACTGAGGCCCCTCCAAACCGGAAGGTCACTAAACACACAACTGGGATCAGATAAGCAAATCTCATACCAGAATGCAACATTTCTTTCTTTCTTTCTTTCCTTCTTTCTTTCTTTCCTTCTTTCTTTCTTTCTTTCTTTCTTTCTTTCTTTCTTTCTTTCTTTCTTTCTTTCTTTCTTTCTTTCTTTCTTTTTTTTCCCCCCAGATCTGAGGACTGAACCCAGGGCCTTGCACTTGCTAGGCAAGCCTCTACCACTGAGCTAAATCCCCAACCCCAGAATGTAACATTTCTACAGATGCCAGAGAACTAATCTTAGTGAAAATGACCAGGAAGTACTGAGCGTTCGGCATTTATCATCTCTGCTTTAATTTTGAAAATAAAATTTAAAACACACATATTTCTTTTATCTTCAATTATTTACGTGTGGTATGTGGGTATGTGCACCTGCAGGCCAGTGCCCGGAAGTCAGAAGCACAGGATCCTCTGGAGCTGGCCTTGTAGGTGGTGGTGATGCTGCTGCTGAAGGCACTGAGAACTGAACTCAGGTCCTGTGGAAGAACAGCAAGTGCTCCTAACTTAGGCGCCATTTGTCCAGCCCTCCTCACAGCATTTTTCCTCTTAGCTGGACTTTCTTTTAGGTGGCACATGCCTTTAACCTCAGCACTCTGGAGGCAGAGGCAAGTGGATCTCTGAGTTCGAGGCCAGGCTGGTCTGCAGAGGGAGTAGTTCCTGGACTCCCTTTGTTCCCTTTGTAGCCAGGGCTTCGCAGAGAAACCTTGTCTCTCAGGGACACAAAAGTTACTTTTACATTTTTTCCTGTGTGTGTGTGTGTGTGTGTGTGTGTGTGAGAGAGAGAGAGAGAGAGAGAGAGAGAGAGAGAGAGAGAGAGGCAGAGAGAGAGAGAGAGAGAGAGAGAGAGAGAGAGAGAGAGAGAGAGAGAACAGACCATAGAGTGTTTGTGGAAGTCAGAGAACAACTTGTAGGGTTGATCTCTCATTCCATTGTTCCATCACATGATCCCCCTTGGGATCAAACTCAGGTCCTCAAGCACTTTTCCAGCTGAGACATCTTACTGGCTTAAATGCTGTGTCAAATAAAATTTTAATTTAAAAACCAATGCACCAATATCCTGACCTTATATTCCCCCCCCCCTTGTTGAGTCACATGGGCTGGCTTCACTGGTCCCAGGAACAACTCCAGCCCCAGGAGCAGCTCCTCCATCAGTTTTGCACAAAAAGCCACCAAGCTGCAACTTCTAAGACTTTACTGTTTGCCTGTGTCATTCCTTTCCATAGGCCTTCACAGTAAGGCATACACGATCTCAGAATCTGAGCTCAACTTTCTCTCTCAGAGTCTGTTTCTTTAGGTCTTGCCTGGGTCTTAGAGGTGTTCTCGAACCCTACTCGAAGCCCTTGTGTCCTGCCTTATACAGATGCTGAGAGCAGGCGCTTAGATTCAGAGCGTGTTACACATTCCAGGTCAAATTTCATCTGGAAAAATGAGTTCTGTGCTTAAAAACAAACACACTGAACATGAGCTGTTTTGTTTGTTTGCTTTTTTTTTTTAAAGATTTATTCATTTATTATATATAAGTACACTGTAGCTGTCTTCAGACACACCATTAGAGGGAATCGGATCTCTTTACAGATGGTTGTGAGCCACCATGTGGTTGCTGGGAATTGAACTCATGACCTCTGGAAGAGCAGTCGGGTGCTCTTAACCACTGAGCCATCTCTCCAGCCCTGTTTGCTTTTTTTGAGTCAGGGTCTCACTATGTGGATCTGGAATTTACTATGTAACTCACAGAGATCCTCCTGCCTCTGTCTTCCTGGGATCAAAGGCGTGGACCACCACGTCCAGCTGGAGACGAGCCCCTGTAGTTGTTTGTGGTACTGGTGATTACATTTAGGGTCTTGCACCTGCCACTGATTCCATCCATAACCCAGTTGAATTTTATCTTGATCATTTTTGTAAAAGATTGTGTGTGCATGTGTGTGTGTATGTACAAGAATGTACAGCCTCTCTACCCCTGCCACTTGCCATTTCTTCACATGGTGTTAGTGCCTGAAACATCCCTTGAGGAACTTCTCCCTCTGCTCCCCCTTCCAGCTCACTGGGTTCTAGTTGCTCTCTAGGAGGGCACAAGGCACTCAGGTGTGACCAGCACACATGATTCTCTTAGCCAAAGTGGTTGGTTCAGGTCTAGTCAATCCTCTGGCTGGCCTCATCGATTTTTTCCCCTTTTTTTGGGGGGGGGCGCTTGAATTGAATGATCTCAAATCCCAGACATGTTCAGAAGCCTCACTCAGTTCTTCTTCTTCTTCTTCTTCTTCTTCTTCTTCTTCTTCTTCTTCTTCTTCTTCTTCTTCTTCTTCTTCTTCTCTTCTTCTTCTTCTCCTCCGCCTCCTCCTCCTCCTCTTCCTCCTCCTCCTCCTCCTCCTCCTCTTCCTCCTCCTCCTCCTCCTCCTTCTAGTTATTAAGTCTGGGAAGATGCAGTCCCATGATTTTTAGCAGCAATCTTACATTGTTGAAGGTAAGAGCAGACTGAAGGGAAGGAGAGAGAGAGAGAGAGAGAGAGAGAGAGAGAGAGAGAGAGTACAAAACGCATTCTTGTGACTGGATACCTGGTAAAGTGATCCCCAAATGATTTATCAGGTGTATAAGCCAATGCCCTCCCTCCCAAAGTCACTTTGCAGAAGGGATTTTAAGTCCACTCTCTAAAAGACTGTTTATTGAGTCATTTGCTGTAGCACAGCGCTTCTGAGTTCTGAGTTGGCCACCCTGAGCTGGCTCCTGCACATCTGCTCTGTAGTAGCCCCACCCTGCTTCAAAGTCTCCCTAGCCAGTGCTGAAGCCTCCAGGAGAGTCAGTGTGGGTAGTCAGCCAGTGAGCCAGTCTCAGTGAGCTCTGTTGGAGAGAGGAGGCAGCCATGTGAGTGAGGAACCCGGATTCTGCTACCCAGCAGCAGCCAGTCCTTACATAACATGCCGAAGACACTTAAGCTCAGGGTCCAGTGGGCCCAAATGTTCCTCAGTCTTCGTAGCTCTGCTTATAGGGCACTTTCCCTCTGCTGGCCTCTTGTTCGTTCCCATACACTATTTTCATAGCAACCAAGACTGTAATATCCTTACCGAATAGACTAGAAAATTCAGTGGTTAGATCAGAGTTCTGTGGTCCCATAGGGCACTAAGTGGAATTTCAAGATCCTCCAAAGCCCTCTTTATGAATGGAGGCCATTGTGAATGGACAGGTAGCCACGCAGGGGAGTCTAAATGGGAGAGAGAAACCTTCAACTGTAGAAGTTGTAGTTTAAGAGGTGAGACTTGGGCGGTCCCAACTCAAGCGAGAACCAGAAAGTGCAGTGTGACTATCGGTGTTTTCCGAGCTCCAGGACTCCGGTTTGACAGGTGGGGGTTGCTGCAGGGGAGGGGATTTGGGGACCCGCCCTCAAGTGCAGGTGAGCTAATCCAGCCGAAAGGGCGGGAGCTCTCAGGCCCTGCTGGAGTACTTTAGGGTGCCGCTGGCAATGAAACTGTCGACCCAAATTGGCTTGGCGCCCGAGTACGGGCCGGGACTTTAGCGGGGGTGGAAGAGGAGGGTGCCGCGCCCTGCCCAGCCCAGGTGTCGTCTCCGGGGGCGGGGTTTGGGAACCGGGCAGCTGGGGAGATTCCCGGCTGCACTGGTAGGAGGGCGGCCGTCGAGGGACCGGAGCCCAAGCCCGCGAGAGACTGATCCCAGGAGCGCAGGGAGCGCACTGAGCAAGGGGGCTGCAAGCATGTTCTCGCGAAACCATCGGAGCCGGGTCACAGTGGCCAGGGGCTCCGCCCTGGAGATGGAGTTCAAACGCGGCCGCTTTCGACTTAGTGTACTCAGCGACCTGCCGGAGGTGAGAGGCCGCGTCCCTGCCTTCCCCTCCCAGCCCTTGGCAGGTAGCCCTGGCCACCCTGCCTCCTGGGCGCGCCATGATCTGGGTTTATTCTAGCCCAAGTTGTTCACTGGGAGATCCAGGTGTGGACAGGGTGCGGGTCCATCTGACCTGTGCAAGCCGTGCACTGCCTGGTTGAGGTAATTGGCCTCAACGTGAGGGGCTCTAGGTTCCCGAACTGTGCCTGAATCCAAGTCCCTCCAGTATCCTGGGCCAAGGACATTGGGCAGTCAGGCATCCTCCAATACTTGAAATTTTGTTTTGATTTCTCGCCTTCAGTAGCATCCCACACTGAGCGGACCCCCTAGGCCAGCCTCCCGTTGTCTCCACAGTTCTGTAACTTGTCTGAAGCCCTCCCATTGCCCTGTTACTCCTGAAGGGCAACAAGTCTCTTCCTCCTCTCTCTCTCTCTCTCATCTCTCTCTCTCTCTCTCTCTCTCTCTCTCTCTCTCTCTCTCCCTCTCTCCCTCTCTCCCTCTCTCCCTCTCTCTCTCTCTCTCTCTCTCTCTCTCTCTCTCTCTCTCTCTCTCTCTCTCTCTCTCAACTCTGGAGTGTTTTCCCACACCCAACTTTCAGCCTCTAGCCTGAGAGTCACCACCACCACCACCACCACCACCACCACTACCACCACCACCCAGGGTATCCCTGTCAGCACGTTCAAAGCCCTATGCTTCAGTCCCTAAACTGGAGACACTGGAGGCACATGGCTGAACCAGCAGTGAGAGGGGCTTAGCCACCCCAAAGAGACTTAGGTCCCCAAGGTCAGCCTCCCATACGCTCAAGGAGGTCCCAGTGTGAAGTCTTTATCCTTTACTAGCCTGGGAAGGGTTAAGCGTGGTGGTTCTTCCAGCAGCGCGCTGCCCCCACCACCTCCCGCCTGGGATTCCAGGCCTGGCTTTTGCCCTTTCCCTCTAGGCTGCCCAGAACAAAGGCTCTTTTCACACCCGTGTCCCGCTGTCCCAGGCTTTCTCTGAGTCAGAAGCGAGTGGAGAGCTTTTGTCCTCCTCCCGCCCCAGCAACTTAGACCCAAGGAACCCGCGCGTAGCCAGCGTCGGAGAAACGGGGGGCGAGGTTGGGGACCTGGAGGAGGGCCTGTGCTCCTAAGCCTTGCTAGGATATGCCAGGCCTTGGGGGCCATAGCTGAGGAGTCGGGGCGGAGCCGCAGGGCCAAGCCTGCCGCCCGGTTGAGTGTGACTCCACGGTCCCGGGGTAGGGGGTGGGGTGGGGGACAACCCTGCAGCTGGCTGGGACCCGGGGCTGGTTTCCTGTCTGGAAGGGAAGGGGCCCGCAGAGGGGATCAGGGCCAGCAGCAGCCAGGCACACCCCTGACTTTCTCCCTCTCTTTCTCCTCCCTTCTGCTGGAAAAGCGAGGTAATTGTGAACCCAGGGTGGGGCGTGCTGAATAGGGGCCGGCATTGGAAGGGGTGACCCTGAGGGCTGGGCTGCATTACAGACTCACCCCTTTGTCCCACTCCCTGGGCTCAAGTCTCCTCAAGTCCTCACTTCTGTCGCTAACTTTGTCAAACTAAGCCAGAACTCCCTCGATCGGTTCTGATCTCCCGACAAGCCTCAGGATTCCGTAGAATCAGCAGGAGGCGTCCCTTCCCTTCCCCCTTCCAGCTGTGCCTGCCCCTCACTGCCTTCGGAGCACGCACATTCTGTCTGCCAGGCCAGGGATGTGGGCGGGAGCGGGGGAGGGGCCAAAATAGGAATGAAAGGGCCTTTTTCTTCCACAGCTGGGAGAACAGCTGCCACCAACGCAAGGCTGGACACTCTGTGCCCAGAGCCCCCTCTGCAGCTGGCCTCTCCTCCCAGGAACCCCTGTTCATTCTTACCTCACTTTCTTTCCTCCTCTGCCTGGCTCCTACCAAGGTCTTGGAACAGCAGTAGGAGAGAAAATTTTGTCAAAGAAGCCAGAGTGGTCTAACAGGACTGCAGAGGGACAGGGACAGATTCTGCATTCTGTCCCAGAGCTGGACACCTCTCTCAAGCCCAGGGAGCAGTGGGAGGAGAAACTGTGGGACAGCGTGGTGCCTACCTGGCCTCTCTCTGGGCAGCAAGGGAAGGGGCTCTAGGGGACACAGAGATGCAGGACAGATTGCGAATCCTGGAGGACCTCAATATGCTCTACATCCGGCAGATGGCACTCAGCCTGGAGGTAATGCCCCCGACCCCTGGACCACATTCTTCCTGTGCTGTCTCAGCCTTAATAGGGCTAATGGGGGAGGGGGGCAGGGCCGGTTAGGGCCCGCCCATAGCCGTGATAGGCGGGAGTGCAGGTGGTTCTGTATATAATATGTTGAGTACGTTTGGGGACCCAGGCCCACTTCTGCTGACCAGAATGAACATTATGAAGGGCTACAATGTGGCTCCGTTGGTAGAGTGCCTGTTTGGCATGAACAAAGTTCTGGGTTTGACTATCAGCAGCACGGACACTGCATGAACTGGGTACAGGGGCACATGCATGTAATTCTAGCACTTGGAAAGTAGAAGCAAGAGTGAGTTCCAGGCCGGTCTGGGCTAAACAACAACAAAACCACATGTTGACAGTAGGGTCTTTGCTGTTATGAATAGGTGTGGGTGTTTGTTCTGGGGATATGGTTCACTTTTGAGACAGAATGAAGAGATTTCAGTAGGAAGGAGGTTTGTAGAAGGTTCACTCTGAAGAGAAGTGAAAGGGGATGGTGTGCCACCATGCAAATGTGAGGTCAGAGGTCAACTTCCAAGAGAGGCTGGGACACTACTTGTATTTATTCTCTTTAATTTCCCTTCCCTCCTTTCTCTCCCTTTTTCTAATTGTCCTTAGATAGGATCTCAGTTTGTAGTCCACCTGGCTACTGAAGTCACTATGTGGTCTAGGCTGCTGTGGCCCTCATGGCAATCCTTCTGCCTTAGCCTTCTGAATGCTGGGATTACACATCAGGGCTGTAATGCCTCACCTGTTCATTTATTCTTTTTTGGTTTTCCTGTTGCTTTAATTATATGTGTGTGCATGTGTATGGATTCCATAGTGTGTGTGTGTGTGTGTGTGTGTGTGTGTGTGTGTGTGTGTGTATCAGAGGGTAACTTTTGGCATTTTCAGGATTTGTTCCTTCCTTCCACCATGTGGGCTCTGGGATTGAACCCAGGTCCTTGGGATTGATGTCAATCCCCCTTTACCTGCTGATCCATCTCGCTGGCCCATTGCTTTTTCATATTTTTTTTCTCCTAAGACAGGCTCTCTGAATTCACTGTATAGTAGAGGATGACCTTGAACTTCTGATCTCCCTCCCACCACCTCCCGAGAGCAGGGAATTGCAAGCACACATTTTAGACTAAACGACCACCATACCGTGTCATGGCGGCCATACCTGTGTCATTCTGTGTGCTGAGCTCTTTTCTAGGACATGGGAATCCACCTGGAGAGGGCAGGAAACATCCTTTCTTGTGAGGGAACAGATGGTAACTGTGTGAGTGGTACCACTCAAGGAAAATATTATAGAGATGGGGTGCAATAGCAATCAGGCAGATGGCAATGTTAGATGGTCTGGAAGGGGCTGAGGTTCTGAAGCTTTCAAGAAGGCTTTCCAGAAAGATGGCCTAGCCAGGGTAAAGAGTCTTTGCTAAGGGTGAGGGGGGTATATTTGTGTCGGGCTGGGGAGAGGCCGGTGGGGCTAGAATTTGTTGTTGGAATGGAGATGGTGGACAGAGGTGGACCATGCTGGGGAGGAAAGGCTGTGTGACTTAGATTGTACCCTGGGTGGGATTTTGCTGCATAGAAAGGTTTTGCTATCCCAGGCTGGCCTCAGACTCTATGTAGCCAAGGATGACTTTGAACTTCTGATCTTCCTGTCTCTAACTCCTAAGTGCAGTGCTGGGACTCCAGGAGGTTGTCACCCACCAAGCTGGTGCTGAGGACCCGATCCGATCCTTGAACTTCTTTCATACCAGGCAACCACATGGCATCCCCAGTGCTATCTCAAGCTTGCAGTCTTTAAGATGGTGTCCACTATGTAGCCATGGTTGACCTGGAAACGGCTCTGTGGCCCAGGCTAGCTTTTTTTTTTTTTTTTTCAGAGCTGGGGACCAAACCCAGGGCCTTGTGCTTGCTAGGCAAGCGCTCTACCACTGAGCTAAATCCCCAACCCTGAGCTAGCTTTTAACTCACAGAAACCCATCTGCCTCTGTCTCCTTAGCACTGGAATTAAAGGTGCATGTCACCAGACCGCCTTCCACCTTCAGTTTTAAGATGGGGATTGTGGTGAAGGGTCAGCTTGGTGGTGGTTAGGGCTGGGGAAGAGAGGTCGGCAGAGTCAGGAAGTTTTCCCGGTGGATGGGTGGATGGTCCCGTATTACCATAGGGGGATGAATCCAGAGTGTAGATTACAGAGTTCATGGAAAGCAGGAGAGATTCCGAGTAATGGTGGGAGATGTGACAGAGCTGGCTGATGGACTGGGGTGTGTGGCCCTTCGCTGAATGGAGGAAGTGACTGCATGGACTTTAATGGGGCAGGAGGCTGCAGAGGCAGGGGTGCAGAGTGTATCAGGAAGGGTAACTTACTGCACACATGCCGCCTGCCCAGCTCCTGCCCCATCTCCAGATCAATGGAGAGTGTTAGCCAGTTACAGCCTAACCCAGTTATAGCTGTAGGATCCTTTCTAGCACAGCCTTGGTGAGCATTTCAAGTGTACCTTTCACACGGTGCTAGCAGGAAGAAGGAAACCATCCAAGTCTGGCTTCAGAGGCACCAGGAAGATACACTTCAGTTTGCTTGTCTGTTTTGTAGAAAGGAGCCAAGTGGACTCCTTAGGGTTTCTGACATTGCTTGATTCTCCTGTGCTGGTGCACAGAAGAGGACCTTTACTGGGTGAGGCTTAGTGTGATGGCACATGTCTATATTCCCAGCACCCAGGAGGCTGAAGACGGAGCATTGTGAGCTTAAGGGTTCTAGGAGACTATGCCAAATGCAAAACAAAACAAAACAAAACAAAAAAACCTAAAAAATACTCAACACCTCCTTCCTGTCCATCTGGCCTTCATTTCTCCTGCTACTCCCTGTATAATTTGTATTATAATTACTTTTAGTTAATTAAGGCAGTGGGGATCCAGTTTTTCAGTTTCTCTAGCCACATCTGAAGGCACATGCTGCTTCCATCAACAGAGTTGGCTAGGGTATGTCAATGTTTAAATTCTGCATCCTGAGCACCCCTCCCCCAGCACACACTGTCATTTTTCTCCACGGGAGGCCTGCCTGACATCTGGAACAGAAGAATGAGTTGTTTTTTTACTTTGATTAACTCTCCTTGCACCACAAGCTGAGAATTCTGCACAACCTCCTCCTCCCTGGTTCATCTTGTCCTCAAAAAGACAGACCCATTGATAGTTCAGGAGGTGACAGGAAAGTTAGCTCTGGAGGTAAATCCAGAAAGGCTTTCTGGAGGAGGCATCCTAACTGCACACACAGGAGGATGAGGGTGAAAGCTTATTTTTATTAAAAATATGAATGCAGTGGTGATGGTTGTGATGCTGATTGTGGGAATGATGGTCATGAGGGTGATGATGACAGTGGTGGCAGTGGTGGGGTTGGTGGCAGTGGCTGTGGTGATGATGTATGGCACAAAGCAAGTGTGGAGGTCAGAAGACAGTTTGGGGGAATTGATTCCCACGGTGGGATTCAGGATTGAACTCAGGCCCTCCAGCTTGGCAGCAGTTTTACCCACGGAGACATCTTGTTATGTTGTAATAACTTCTCACGTAGCTCAGGTTGTGTGACTGAGGATGACATTGAACTTCTCATCCTCCTGTCTCAGGTGCTAGTGTTATGTCAGGTGAACGGGATGCTCAATGGGGTGCTCAGGATGGAGCTGACTGACCTACGTCCCTAGAGCAAAGCTTCAAATGTGCCCTGGCTGTGTCTTATCAAATCCTCACATAATGTTGTGAAGAAAGCAAACTACTCCCAGGCTGCGGCTGAAGCTCCAGAGACAAAAATGCTGCCTCTCACTTGTCAAGTCCCTAGACCAGGATTTGAACTTAGCTGTGGGAATTCTGAAGGGAACAGAAGGTGATGGGAAGCAGAGCAGGAAGTCAGGGGCAGTGTGGGGGAGGACTGGGTCATTATGGGCGACTGTGATTCATTCTCTGTCATCCCTGGAGATCTGACCCAGGTCTGAGGATGCTCACATTGGGATCTTTCCCATCCTGTGGGAATGGCATTTGGGGAGGATGTGCGGGTGGAGAGGAAGACAGGGCCTATTCCTGTGCTAATGGGTGTGGAGAGGGATGCAAAGCCCAAGAACCCAGTTAAGGTGGGAGCCCTTTCTCCAGCACATTCTTGGGGACTGGCCGGCCTAGAGAGGATTAGGAAGCACATAGGGAAGGCGGCTAGTTCCTCCCAAGTCCAGTTCTGCTGGCCCATGCTGGATCCAGCAACCTCACTTCTTACCACATCCTGCTCCTGATAAGGGTCACCTTGGAGAGAGAAGGCCGCTCGGGAGAGGCCTCTGTGGCGGCCCAGGCGCTCCCTGCAGCCGCGTCCCTGGCCCGCTGGGTCCCGGTGGTAAAGATGCAGGCATCGCAGCGCCTGCAGGGACCGCCCGCGCCTGGAGCCCTCAGCGCCTCTCGCGGCAATTGGGAGCTGATGTCACCGGCGCCCCCGGGCGCCGCGGACCCTGGCAGTGAGGTAGCGCCGACGCTCGGTATCCTTCAATTCCCACATGGTCCTCCGGTCACGCTGGCTCCCCGGGTTTCTGCGACCTGGGACCCCGGGCTAGCTGCAAGCGCAATGGACAGGGCTAGGGAAGAAGCGGTGAGTGCTTGGCCCCCAACGGGGCTAGCTAACCAGGAGCAAGCATGGGCTCCCATCCTTGATCTCATTCATTTGGGACTAGTGATAGGAGTTGGGGCGGAGTAGGTAAGCACCTGGCCTAGCAATGACAGGACCCTGGTGGGTACAAAGAGTGGCGGGAGTAGAAAGTAGTTTAGGAGGGTATTGGGGGAAAGGGCCTGGAGTGATTTGTGATAAAATCTGGCCTAGCACAACACAAAAAATATTGGGTAGGAAGAGTTAGCATGCAGGCTGGACCAGGTTTTGGTGAGAAGTAATTCAAGCTGTTAGTACAGTTGGAGACAGAGCAGAAGAGAACCAGTGTGACAGAGGACAGGTTTGTGCAGTCACTGGCGCTCTTCTCTTCCAACTGCGTGCCCCCACTTGCCTGGCTTCCTGCACCAATGTTTTGCACCTCTGCTTTGGAGCCTCCTCCCTGTCACCTCAGCCGAAGCCAGCAGAGCCCGTTTCCTGTTTTTATGCCATGACGAGGCGCTTATGGAGCAGCCATTCATCTATGCGTGTTCATCTCCCAGCTGGGGCTTCAATATGGAGCCTCGCTCAGTCAGCCCCGTCCAGAGCTCAATGGTGAACTGGCCTGTCAAATCAGCCTCCTTAATAAAGCCTGTGGCCCTGCCACAGGCTGAATACTCTGCACCAAGCATGGAGCTTGAATCTCAGGGGAAGTCTTTCCACACTAGGATGCCACGACTATTTTCACCCTATTTTGTGTGTCTGTGATGCGTGTGTGTGCTATGATTGTGTGTAGCTCAGAGGTTCACTTTATGTATGTAGAGACTGCTTTCCTCTAGCAGTTTTCACTTTTTTGTTTATTGAGAGTGGGGGAGGAGGTGTTTCTGTCTCTCAGAGTTAGGATTATAGACATGTGTCACCATACCCAGACTGCCCTTTAATATATATTTGTGTGTGTGTGTGTGCACGCGCGCGCGCGCCTCTGGCTTGCACAGTTGGCATTTTACCTACTGACTGAGTCATCTCATACTCTTCATCCCCATTTTACAAGTTGGGAAACCGAGGCTCGTGGAAGTGGAGTGAAATGCCCCCTGCACTTAGGAGCTGCCATGGGGGTGGGGGAAGGTGCTTCCTGGAGGAGTTTGGAGACTTAGGCTGGCCTGTTTGGAAGAGAATCTTGTGGGTGGTGCTGGGGTGAAAGTCTGATCTAGTATGACCTCGGAAACAGTTCTCGGAAGAAGGAACTGTAAGCAAGTTGGATATGTAGCCCAGGCTAGCTTGGAACTCGTGGCAATTCCCCTGCCTCTGCTTTTTGAGTACTGGGATTGTGGGCATGCATCACCATACTTGGCTTGGCTTCCTAGAGCTTTTTATGCTTTTTTTTTTTTTTTTTTTTACTGTTTTGAGACAAGGTTTCATATAGCCTCGAACTCACTATGTTGCTGGGAGTGACCTTGAACATCCTGATTCTCTTGCCTCCACTACATCTGGTTTATGCTGGAGAATCACATCCAGAGCCTCATGCACTACCAGCCTTCAGTCCAATCAATGCTAATTAAGCCCCAGGATGAGTCTTTCCAAGTGACTCCCCTGTATCCTCTCTCAGAGCTGCTCCCCTGCCCTTCTGCGTCTGTCCAGCCCCTCAAACCTGGACCAACTACTTTCTCTTACCTCTGACCTCCTCTCCCATGCTCAGGGAGCTAGAGGTGGTGGGTGTGCTGTTTGAGGTGTGTGGAGGGTTCTGTGCTTCGTGGATGGTATACTTGACTGAGCCCACATTCCTGACCTCTGTGACCACAATCACACAAATGTGTAGATATACATATGCACATGCAAATATATGGTATATATAATATACATACACGTGCATATACATCATATATATATATATATCAACTGGTATGCATATTGTTTGTTTTTGAGAGAGTCCCATGTATCTTAGGCTGGCCTCTAATTTCCATGTAGCTGAGGATGGCCTTAAACTCCTGATCCTCCTGCCCCTACCTCCCAAGTGCTGGAGATGTGCAGCACCGTGCCTAACTTGATGTACGTTTTGTTTTCTATTCTTGTGCTATATTTTCTGGAGTCATATCTATACACGTCTATCTCAGTCTTCTGCACTATTTCAGCACAGATAGACTCATTTAACTGCTGTCTTATTGACAGGCTTCTAGTTTGGGTGTTTAAACAATGCCTGGGGCTAGAGAGATGACTCAGTGAAAAGAAACAATTACTGCTCTTCCAGGGAATCCGTGTTCGGTTCCCGGCACTCAGGCGAGATGGTTTGTAGCTCCAACCCCAGGGCATCTGATCCCTTCATCTAGCCTCTGTGGGCACTGCTCTCACATGTGACACACATACCACACAGTGCTAAGTGAAGGTGTTTGTGCATATGGCTCGGCAGTTGTGTGTGTGTGATTGTATCTGTAGGCTAAACACTTGAGTATTGGATAGTTAGGTCAAAGGATATATGAATTCGTATCTCTTTTAGATTTCTCCAAGTTGTGATGGGAGAGACAAACAGAATTTATACTCTTCACCATCAAATACACGGAATATCTTATTTTGCAAAGCTTTTCTGGCTGTCTTGGGCAACTGTGGCTCAGACAACAGGCTTGCTTTTATTTTGCTGAAACATTAGTGTTCTGTGTTGTGCCCCATCACGCCGCCACTCCCCCAGCTTGGGACCGGGTTGGAGGTGGGGGGGAATGCCTGAGCATGTCCCCTGACTGCTTCATCTGTTCTCTCCCATGATTCTGGTTAGGACACAGAGTTGCAGAGGAAACTAGATCATGAGATCCGGATGAGGGAAGGGGCCTGCAAGCTGTTGGCGGCCTGCTCCCAGCGAGAGCAGGCTCTGGAAGCCACCAAGAGCCTGCTGGTGTGCAATAGCCGGATTCTCAGCTACATGGGCGAGCTGCAGCGGCGCAAGGAGGCCCAGGTGCTGGGAAAGACAGGCCGGCGGTGAGCATGGGTGGCGAGGTGTCTGAGTGAGGGAGGCTTTATTTGTGGTAAAAAATGATAAAAAGCATGTGTGTCTGTGTGGAGAGTTTGCAGCTCAGACCAAGCTGAAGCGGACCTCCTCACAAACTCCTGTCCTGGCCATGAAAGACACCTTGGTGTTTTACTGTGGTGGTGGGTCATCTAGAGTGATTGGGACTGGACTTGGGAAAGCCAGTATATGTAATGGAAGATGGCAGTCTGAACCACAAGTAATGCAGAATTGCTAATTTTGCTAGGCCGGCCCTTGATCTCCTATGTCTGGCTGGTTGATTTCTGGAAAACTAATTTTCTCAGGGCTAGTTCACCAAATGGCCAATTTGTTGAATGGCCAATTTACCACAAATTGATAATAGTTTATTGTACCTGGGGTTCACCATTATAGGCAGGAGTTGGGAAAGTGCATAATTAAAAAAAATCACTTAAAGGCTTCCCATTTATAGAGATTAGATGGTGCATTCCAAAAGAGCTCAGCGTCAGTGTGTGACCCATGCTGCCCTGCACCCTGCCAGTCTGACAAGTCACCAGTGAGACCACTGGAGTCAAGTAAAAATGTTAGAGAGAAAATACTTGGCAAGCTGACCACTCTGAAGACTGGCCAATCGTGGTAAATGAGTCATCATTTACCTGCTGCTTGCCTCTTTGAGGCTGCAGGAAAAAGAGGGTCCCAGACCCTCAGTGGTATGGCAGAGCAGAGGGAGAGGTTGCCAGGGCCTCACCAGGAAGCCTGAAAACTCATTTACAGGCGAAAACTCATTCCACTGCTGCTCCATTTAGCAAGAGGCCAAGCAGACGGGAGGCAGCTCTCTCAGGGAGTCATGGGCACACAGACCACACAGCCCTCTCAGTGGTGATGTGAAGCCCATCTACGTCAGAGGCAACAAAACACAACGCTATGCATGCTAGGTTGTGTAGTCTATCAAAGACGGGATGAAAGCTGGGCGTGGTGGCCTATGCCTGTAATCCCAGCATGTGGGAGGCTGAGGCGAGAGGATTGCTGTGTTTGAGGCCAGCCTGAGATGCACAGTGAGTCCCTGGGTGGAAACAAGTGACCTGCCAACATCTCCAAGCCCACAGTTTAATGGTGGCAGTGAGGACTTGGAATCTCTGGTGATGCCTGACCCTCAAAGCCCCACATGTCCTTGGCAGGGGTCTGGATGGTCAGGAACAATGTTGGGAGGGGGAGGAGCCCAAGCTTGTGTGATATGCCTGTGTGTTAACATTGTTCACAAGCTTCTAAGACTAGAAACTCCTGAGCTTTGTCAATAGCTCTCCTCTAGTCGTTGGCCCTGACGTGCCAGTCATGCTAGGGATCAGGGGGCTCTTAGAGACCTTGGGAGTCAGAACAAGGGGGAGGAGTACGTGGAGACCAGGCTAGGACTCTGTGTTCTACCCACAGACCTTCCGACAGTGTGCAGCCCCCTGAGCGCTCTCCTTGCCGAGGCCGGGTCTGCATCTCTGGTAAGCACACAGCTGCCCTAGCTGCTGGCATCACTCATCCCACCCCACCCTACCCCACCACACCCCACCCCTCCTGCCTGCTTCTAACCCCTCTTCCTTCCCCTCTGTTCTTTAGACCTCCGGATCCCACTCATGTGGAAGGACACAGAGTATTTCAAGAACAAAGGCGGTGAGCGGCACAAACTGGGACAAATCCAAGAAGTGTTCCCTGAGGTGGAGGCCCGTGTGGGAAATCTTAAGATCTTTTTCTTTTCCTTCTTTTTTTCTTCTCTCTCTCTTTACTCTCAGATCTGCACCGCTGGGCTGTGTTTCTACTGCTGCAGCTTGGGGAACAGATTCAGGATACTGAGATGGTCCTGGTGGACAGGACCCTCACAGACATCTCCTTTCAGAACAATGCGATTTTGTGAGTGCCTCCCCTGGGGTTCCCTTCTTTTCCAGCCCCCCCTCCACCAGGGGAGGGGTTTGTTCTGGGGCAGGGGTGAAGGTGGAGAGGGAGAGGCCGATGGCCCATGGGCTTCCCTGTGGAGTTGTCCAGTACTTATGCCCTTCTTCACCCCACGTTTTCCTGAGCTTTCTACTGACTACTGCCCCCCCAATCCCATCCCACACTGCAGTGCTGAGGCAGGGCCTGACTTTGAATTGCGGCTGGAGCTGTATGGGGCCTGTGTGGAAGAGGAGGGAGCCCTAGCTGGTGCCCCCAAGAGGCTTGCCACCAAACTCAGTAGCTCCCTGGGCCGGTCCTCAGGGAAGCGTGTCAGAGCATCACTGGACAGTGCTGGGGGCTCCGGGAACAGTCCCATCCTGCTCCCTACCCCAGCTGTGGGGTAAGACCCTCTACCACCCGCTGCCTTCCTTCAACTCCCCACTGGTGACCACTTCACACTGTATGAGCAGGCATTCTGGCTAACCCTAGAGTTAGGCCTAAGTTAGTCTACAAGCCTGACAGTGGGGAGGCAGGGAGAGCCAGGTTTTGGGGTCTTACCTGTTTAGCAGCCAGAAAAACATCCTATAGGACTGGGGATGTAGCTCAGTTGGTAAAGTGCTTGTCTAGCATACATGAAGCCTTGGGTGGGGTGGTGCACACCTGTTATTCCATCCCTCGGGAGGTGGAGGATCATATGATCAAAGACATCCACGGCTGCATGGTGAGGTTATGGCCAGCCTGGTGTACATAAAACACTGTCTCAGACCACCAAAAACAGGGGTGGGGAAAAGGGCTCAATGGATAAAGTACTGTGCAAACATGGGGACTGGAATTCTGATCCCACAGACCCCAATCCCAGGGCTCACTCGGGAGAAGAGACAGGTGACCTCTAGGGTAAGCTGGCTAGCTAGACTAGTTGAGTCACCAAGCTCTGGGTAAGCTGGCTAGCTAGACTAGTTGAGTCACCAAGCTCTGAGTAAGCTGGCTAGCTAGACTAGTTGAGTCACCAAGCTCTGAGAAAGCTGGCTAGCTAGACTAGTTGAGTCACCAAGCTCTGGGTAAGCTGGCTAGCTAGACTAGTTGAGTCACCAAGCTCTGGGTAAGCTGGCTAGCTAGACTAGTTGAGTCACCAAGCTCTGGGTAAGCTGGCTAGCTAGACTAGTTGAGTCACCAAGCTCTGGGTAAGCTGGCTAGCTAGACTAGTTGAGTCATCAAGCTCTGGGTAAGCTGGCTAGCTAGACTAGTTGAGTCATCAAGCTCTGGGAAAGCTGGCTAGCTAGACTAGTTGAGTCATCAAGCTCTGGGTAAGCTGGCTAGCTAGACTAGTTGAGTCACCAAGTTCTGGGTAAGCTGGCTAGCTAGACTAGTTGAGTCACCAAGCTCTGGGTAAGCTGGCTAGCTAGACTAGTTGAGTCACCAAGCTCTGAGTAAGCTGGCTAGCTAGACTAGTTGAGTCACCAAGCTCTGGGTAAGCTGGCTAGCTAGACTAGTTGAGTCACCAAGCTCTGGGTAAGCTGGCTAGCTAGACTAGTTGAGTCACCAAGCTCTGGGTAAGCTGGCTAGCTAGACTAGTTGAGTCACCAAGCTCTGGGTAAGCTGGCTAGCTAGACTAGTTGAGTCACCAAGCTCTGGGTAAGCTGGCTAGCTAGACTAGTTGAGTCATCAAGCTCTGAGTTAGTGAGCCCCTGCCTTCATCAGTAATGTAGAGAGCAATTAAAGAGGACAGCAATGTTATTCTGGCCTCCACATATATATGCACGTGTGCCACCCATATATAGTCATGCCAAAACCAGACATGGATGTATAGACAGCTGTGCTCTGAGTTGGGACATGCTCTGTGGCAGAGCCTACAGTCAGTCACCTAGAGCCTAGAGGAAGCTGCCTCATCTATTGACTGAAGAACGCCTACCCCCATGGAGCCGGCAGAATTTTATTGGGATATTGTAGAAGGTAATATATAAGGTCTAGATGCCTGACAGGAAGTCAGGAAACAGGAGGCAAGCTAGTTTCCATGGTAGCCCAGCAATGGCACAGCCTGAGCCAGCCTTGCAGTGCCTTCCTGCCACACACACCACTCCACTGATGTCCCTTCTCCCTCCAGAGGTCCTCGATACCACCTCTTGGCCCACACCACTCTCACTCTAGCGGCAGTGCAAGATGGATTCCGTACACATGACCTCACTCTCACCAGTCATGGTATGAACACGTGTGTGTGTGTTCGTGTCTGTCTGTCTGTCTGTCTGTCTGTCTGTCTGTCTGTCTGTCCAGGACACTGGCACCGATAGGAGGGGTCGTAGGGTAGTCCCCTTCTCATGTCCAATCCTCACCCGGTACTTTCTCCTCCCCAGAGGAGAACCCTGCCTGGCTGCCCCTTTATGGTAGCATGTGTTGCCGCCTGGTGGCTCAGCCTCTCTGCATGACTCAGCCTACTGCAAGTGGTACCCTCAGGGTGCAGGTGAGGGGTCCTAATGGCATGGAAATAGATGGACAATCTAAAAATCTGGACCTGGGGGGACAAAGTGGGATGGGAAGACAGCAGGGTGAGTATTGGGGGCGTGGGGTCAGTGGGGACTGGGAGGAAGGTGCCCGGGTGGGGAGGCTCAACTCCCCAGAAAACACCAAGTTGTTTATGCAGCAAGCCGGGGAGCTCCAGAGTGGGACACTTGTACATGGAGTCCTGAAAGGCACAAACCTCTTTTGCTACTGGAGATCTGAGGATGCAGATTCTGGGCAGGAGCCACTGTTCACTATCCTCATCAACAAGGTGACCACACCCTTGGAAGTGAGGCTACCTGGTGCCTGTCCTGGTCACCTCTTTCTCAAGGCTCTGGAGGGTTGGGCCCAGTCCTCAGAGACGAGAAAGGTGGACTCTGTTCCTCAGATCACTAAGCTCCAGCACAGGACAGGGCCTGGGGACCTCCTCCCCACATCTTCCTACCCCAAATAACACTAAGAAAGCCATCCTGTTCACTCAGCATCCCCAGTCCCTTCCGAACCCTAGAGGCCTTTGTGTTGGGTCAGGTAGTTTCTCCTCCAGTGCTTTGGGCAAGTGCCCTACCACAGCACCGCACCTCAGACCCCTGCCTGTGTTTTGGATGTACTGAGCAGGCAGCTTGAACCTGGACCTGGGTTTCTTGCCCACCTCTGGACCTCCCCTTTCCTATCCTCCCCTTTCCCCCTGCCTTGCTCTGTCCCCCCTTCCTGTCTCTGCCTGCTCCTCCTTACTTGTCTTAGCACAGGCCCTTTATCCCCACCACTCTGTCTGCCCCACCGCCATACTAGAGATAGCAGGAGGAAAATGAAGGGCCAACAGAAGTCCCACAGGTACTTCTAGGCAGGGCTGATGGGTAGAGGTGAAGGCAGCCCCTTGCTTTCCCCCTGCAGGAGACTAGGGTCCGGGCAGGGGAGTTGGAGCAGGCCCCGGAGTGGCCTTTCACCCTCAGTATCAGCAACCGGTATGGAGATGATGAGGTGACAAACACGCTCCAGGTGCAGAGCAGGGATGCCCTGCAGAGCTGGATGGAGGCGCTGTGGCAGCTGTTCCTTGACATGAGTAAGAAAGAGCCGGGCAGGACTTCTGGGATTGCTGTGGCAGGGCAGGGCAATGTGACAGGAAGCAGGCAGCTCCTGCATGGGTCTGGTCCTCTCCTCTCTTCTCCTCCTACCCTCCCCTCCTCGCAGGCCAGTGGAAACACTGTTGTGATGAAGTTATGAAGATCGAAACTCCTGCTCCCCGGAAACCACCCCAAGCACTGGCCAAGCAGGGGTCCTTATACCACGAGATGGGTGAGTGAGAGGAGGGTCGGAGGGAGGCTGATGGAAAGTAGGGTGGGGACCTCAAGGGATCCTGGGTAATAGAACCAGAGAGAAAGCACACCATGGGGGCCAGGGCCCACTCAGCCCTACTGTATTCCCCCTTTCTCTCCAATTCTTAAAACCATTTCCACCCAAGTTTAGAACAAACCCCAAAGAGCCGGAGTCATTTTCTGCCATCTATCCTAATCCTTCCTTTCTGTTTCCCTCCATGCATGTGGACTCCTGTCTCCTCTTCTGACCTCACTTGCCCGGCACTGCTTTCTCTCCTTTCTTCTTGGTTTCTTTACCCACTTCTGCTACCCCCCACCCCTATTGTCACAGTCTTATCAGAGCCCGTGGCCTCGGGAGGTCCCTGTGAGGGGCTGCTCCTGCAGAATAATGCCATCTCGGCTGAGATCCGGGCCTTGCTTTCTTCCTATTACAGTGACAGGTGACAGGCAGGGCTGAGCAGGCAGGGCTTGAGCTCTGACTAGCCCCCTCCCCTTCCCCCCTCCCTGCTGCCACAGCCATTGAGCCACTAGAGGACATCGCAGCAGTGACAGACATCCTGGCCCAGCGGGAGGGCACAAGGCTGGAGCCGCCCCCACCCTGGCTAGCAATGTTTACCGACCAGCCTGCCTTGCGTAGCTCCTGCTCGCCTGCCTCAGTCCCAACCTGGACGCAACCCCTGCCCTGGGGAAGACCCCGCACCTTTTCCCTGGATGCTGCCCCTGCAGACCACTCCCTTGGGCCTTCTCGCTCGGTTGCACCCCTTCCCCCACAGCGATCCCCACAATCCAGAGGTTTCTACAGCAAAAGTCAGCTCAGCACATGGCTCCAGTCCCCAGTGTGAGAGGCACCAGCGAGAGGATGGCCAAGAGAGAAAATGACCCAAGGACAACTGGACTCTAGGGCCAGCTGGCCAGCTTGGGCTCCTCTTCCTCCACTGGACAAGGACGGAAGGCTGGGGAGGGGTGACACAAACCCTTCTTAAGTTGTGGTTAGATGGTACTGAGGGGACCATTCCCGGAGCTGGCTAGGACCCCCCCCCCCAAGCGCTTCCTGGGAGAAAACTGGAACAACTCTGCCCTACCTCCCTACACTAACCAGCCTCCAGGGCTGCACTGGAGAGCGGAGAGGAAAGCACCTCCCTTGTGACCCCTACATCAACCATTAAAAGTTATTTAACAGCTCGAAGCCTTCACTTGGTCTTTGAGGACATGGTCTCTGAGGACCAGTGGCTTCTGCGTGCTCTGAACCTGTCCCCTTGATGTTTAGAGGTGTGGCTGTGATGCTGAGTGATCAGACAAGGGCTTGGTGGAGGGAATACTTTATAAATATCAAGGGAGAAGGGACCGCTGCTCCACTCTCAGACACTGCCAAATCTCAGGATCTCAGCAAGGTCATAGCCTGTCACAGCAAAGGAGCTGCCCCCTGGGTCACAGAACCGAGCACCGCACACCTGCGTGTCAGAAATGCATTCGCCATGGCAGTGTTCCACCTGTGGGGAAAGAGGGCTGGTCAGTCCTGCTGCTCACGTGCCCTTGGGTCCCTATGCCCACCTTTCCGCAAACGTACCTCAATGGAGCCACTCTCTGGGTTTCTGTTCAGCTTCCAGATGTGTACAAAGGTATCCTCAGCTGCAGACAGCAGCTAAAAGAGAGAACCCCGTGAGGGATGGGCAGGGGGTCAGATGCCCTGACAGGATGGGCATGAGCCGGAGTGCCAGTCCAGGCCCCTGGGGATGGAGTTACACTGAGTACAGGGACAAGCCTATGCTGTGTATCCAAGCACCAGAAAAGGTACGTAGGGATGCAGGAGACTGACCTTGCCCACCTCTGGAGCTAGGTCCAGGGCAGAGATGGTCCGGGCGTGGGCACTGATCTGGATGTGGAGGGCTCCTGTGCCAGCGTCATACAGACGCACTTGCCCATTTCCATAGCCTGCTGCTACGATCCCCTGCCACAGCTGCACAGAGGGGCACGGGACCCTGCAAGGGCAATGTTCAGTTTTGGTTTCTCCAGACCCCAACATACTCCCTACCCTGAAGTCACCTCAGAAAGACCGTAACCCTTGTCTGCCTCTCCTACCCGAATCCTGCTATTCGGGTCAGTAAGGTGAACTCAGGTCCTGACCTCCAGACACACAGGACACCTGAGTCATCTGCTGTCACCATGTCAGCAACACCATCCTGAGGAGGAAATCAGGGTCAGCTCTTCCCTTTACAGTCTGTGTGATCCAGAGTACAGAGCAGGAGCAGGGTGAAGCCATGCTTGCCTCTTTACTTCTACAGGGAAAGGGTGAGAGTGGCTCTGACATCAGCTCACACCGTGGACACTTCTCCAGGAGTCTCTAAAGCATAGGCTCCTTGTAGCTCCTTATATGCACTCAAAACCACCACCTCCCCACCCCCATCGTGGAATAGAAGAGGATGTATAAATGTCCCTTCCGGACAGGTGGAAAAACTAAAACCATCATGTCCCAACTTTTTGGAGGTTTTGCAATGGGCCACAGTCATAACTAGTCCCTAGACCTCCTGACCTGGTGTCAGGCAGACACACCAGCTACTGTGAAGAATACGAATGATAAAATCCTGTTCCCAAGAGGTTTTCAATCCAAGTGGGGAGAAAAGTTTTTGGTGAGGGTAGAGCCTATTCAGAGTGAAGCTAAAGGGGGAGGGGTCACAGGGGGTTGAAATTGGGAGACAGCTTTATGGAAAGGCTGGCCCTGGGTCAGAATAGGGGCACTAGCTTAAGTCCAGGGATGGAAGTTACAGTGTTGGCAGCATCTGGGAGATGGTAGGCTCCAACTTCTGGATTCACACCAGCGATGGAGAGTGCTAGTGATTTTTTTTATAAAACACTACTTGGTGGAAAGTATGTCCCATTGCATCTAAGAAAGTATAGATGGTTCCAAAGCCACACCTCTTAGTGGCATAGCTAATACCCACACATGGGCCTCCCAGGCTACTAGAACTGGTAGAAGGAGTGGACTCACCTGTCCCTGGGCACGCTCAGTGGCGATATCTGTGATTGGTGTCTGGTGCCCAGCTAGTTCCTCGTTGAGTACAATATTGGGACCCTTAGCGGGGATATCAAAGACCAGTATCCGACCAGACCACGTTCCTGCAGCCACAACCAGTGTCCCACTGATGGCTTCCTGAGCCCTCTGTGTCTCCAGTCACAACAGCCAGCACCCCCCTCTATCCCAGAAGTCTTAGTAATGAACTCATTGCGCTCATAGGCCTGACTTTCCATTCACTGTCCCTCTCTAAATGTTTTTCAGAGTCCCTGATACCCCTCCTTCCCAGCTTCCCTCTAACTCTTCCTAAGCTTGTCAACCCCTCAGCAACCTCCTGGCTGAGACCCCCACAAGGATGTGTACCTCATATACAGGCCCTAGCCCTTCCTCTAGTCCTCTCACCCACACAGATGAAGTGGACGCTGGCAGCAATTCCTCGGGCAAACATAGCCTGTACTGAAGACAAAAGCAGCTCTCAGAAACAGCACTTCCTCCAGCCCCAGCGAATTCTTCCAGCCTCCACCCCTGCTCCACTCGGCCCTGAAGGTACCTGAAGAAGCATCTCCTGAGTCCAAGGCATGCCAGTAAACCATGACGGAGCCGTCAGACTCGTACATCTGGAAGACAGGGGGCAAAGATGAGAGCATGATTCAGCTGACCCTCCTTGAGCTCCGGGTACTAACCCAGCCAGGTTAGCAGGAGTCCATGTAATCCTCAAACTCTGTTTTAGGAGGCAGGTACTATTCTTATCCCCAGTTTTCAGGGGAGAACACTGAGGCTACATTTGCCCAAGGGTCACAGGAAACGGAATTGAAGAGTGAAGAAAATGGAAGGCCTGAAGATGAAAAACAGAGCGAGAGTGGGCTGCTCACGGGAGAAGTTTGAAAGTGTTATGGGGGTGGGGGTGGGGCGCTGGAGAAAGGGCTGGGGGGTTCTCTTCTCACCTGTATCCCTCGGTGTGAGGTGAGGACCAGCAGTACTCTGAAGGGGAGGACACACCAGTGGACCTGGAGAGACGCACATCACAGTACGGGACATTAAGGCATCAAGAGGATAGGGGTTAAAGAACAAGGATCACACTGATTTAAGCAACTCCTCTTTCACTCCTTGCCTCACCTGAGTGATAAGTGGGGGACTCACTCCAGCGCCCTCTTTAACGTGGAGCTGGCGCTGGGCCAAGGGCACACCCTCAGGGGCAGCGCTGAGAAGCTGGGCGCTCGGTCCATGAACCACCCCAAAATGCGTGAGATCACGGGCTGGAAGCTGCAGTACACTGAGGTTGTTAGACAGGGCGGCGGCAGAGCCACGAAGTGGGATGGAGCGCTCGCGGCGGAACATCCTGGGAGAGAAATTACTAGAGTTACCGCACGGCAAACGGGAAGAAGGCCACAGAGGACACTTGGACAGGGGAGAAGGACGATGAGATGCAACCGGGAGACACTGAGAGAGAGCCTTGACAGATAGAGTCCCCGAGGAAAGTCACAAGGATGGATAATAGTCACAAGGAGGAGAGGATCCCACGGAGCAGGAGAGCCTCAGGGTTGAGTGTTGAGGCCACCAGGGAATCCCACAGGAAGAATGATGATGTAAAGACCTGGTAGCACCGAACGTCTCAGCTAAAAAGGCAGAATGTGGTCTCCAACCCTTCCTCCCACAGCTTGGCTACCTGAAGGCCCACGCCAAGGTCAGAGGTCACACCTGCAACCCACACCCAACCCTCAAGTGAGCCTTGCCAGACGCCGCGATCCTCAAGTCCCTCCGAATCCGCCGCCACCATAGAGACGACGCACGGACGCACGGCCTCTGGGCGTGGCCTGTGACTGGAACTGGATACGCGCGGCTACGCGGTTGCTAAGCAACCGTGGACCCCGCCACCGACCCTCAGCGGGTCTGGTTGCCGAGGCGACCGTTGGGTCGCGGCCGCTGCAGCTACAGCGATGGAGGGTCCTGAGGTCAGCTGAAACACCCACCGTCTTGGAGTGACTGTCGTGACAATGTCACACGAAGGCTCGGTGAGTTTCAGCTCGACTTGAGGAGTGCTCAAGAACTGGGTTGGCTGGTATAGGGGCAATGGACTAGCTCTAGGTTCGAGATGGAGATGGTGCACCTCTGTCCCCAAGGGTCGACTGCTGCACCAGGCCAAGAACAAGCAAATTCTGAACAGCTGAACTGCGAGTGCAAGTAGTAATTCCTTTATGCCTAGGATTCCATTTTGGTGGGTAAACCAGAATCAGGCACTAGGAAGAGGACCTGGTGGATAAATCACTACCTTGACAATTTCAGGACTATGAAATGGATCAAACAACTCAAAGGGTGACCTTAAAACTGACTTTATTATCATTATTACTGTTTTTACCCCCAGAAAGTTTGATTATGTAGACCAGGTTGGCCTCCGACTCTGCCTCCAGAGTGCTGTGATTTAAGACATGTGCTACCATGGCTTGCCTTTTATTTTGAGGTGAGGTCTCACTGTGTATGTAGCCCTGGATGGTCTAGAACTCACTATATAGACCGGGTTGCCCTTGAACTCATAGCCTCTTCCATACCGACACCCTCCCATGCTGCTGTCAAAAGCCAAATAGGTTAAGTCGAGAAAAAAATTTTATATATATATGGGTGTTTTGTCTGCATGTGTGTTGTGCACCATGTCCATGTCTGATGCCTGCAGAGGCCAGGAGAGGAAATCAGATCTGGAACTGGAATTACAGTTTGGAGCCATCATGTGGGTGCTAGGAATCAAAGCCAGGTCCTCTGGAAGAGTGGCTAATGCTCTTTAACTGCTGAGTCAACTTTCTTACTCCCAGAGTCAAGACATTTAAAAAGATAAAAGAGATTGGTAGACCCTTGGGAAAAATGAAGGAGTAAAAAAATATCTCAGTTCTCTTGTGTTAGGTGCACTCCACATGTCTGTCCCAGCTGGGGGGAGAGACCTAAGGGATCAGTTCTTTGATTTTGTTTTGGCTTTAAAGATTTAGCCTGGGCTTAAGGAAGCACAGCTTTAGTCCCAGAACTAAAGCTGCTTAGTCTCTGGGAATTCAAGGCCAGAAATTGGAAGTGTAGAGAACAGAAGACAACAGATTGCCTGAGAGAATGAATATTGGAGAATATAGAATATGAAGCAATAATGTAGATAGATAAAAGCTTATATTTGGAGGTAAATTTCGGAAGGAACCATCTTCCTTCATGGTCTCATTTCACAGTCCAGTCTGGCCTTGAACCCACAGCAACTGCTTCAGGCTCCTGGGCACTGAGTTTATTGCTGTGAGCCATCACGCCTATTTCTGGCTCTCTCTACAATGGTTTTTTGTTTGTTTGTTTTTTACTTACTACACCTCTTTTGTGAAACATTGTGTCTTTAAGTTACTCTTGGGCTTTTCTTAGTTACTTATCTCTTGCTGTGGTAAAACATCATGACCAAAGCAACTTATAAAAGAAAGTGTTTAATTTGGGATTCACAGTTCCAAATGGTTAGGAGTCCATGAGCCCCATGATGGGGAGCAAGGCAGCAGGCAGACAGGCACAGCTGGAGGAGTAGCTGAGAGCCCACGAGGCAAAGAGAGCTAACTGCAAACGATGGACTTTTGAAGCCTCAAAACTGGTCCCTCGAGATTCACTTCCAACAAGGCCACACCTCCTAATCCTTCCCAAACAGTTCAAATTGAACTTATGTGGCCATTCTTTTTCAAGCCATCACAGGAGTCTCTTAATGAATTCAATCTCTTGTTACATTTATTTGTGTGTGTGTGTGTGTGTGTGTGTGTGTGTGTGTGTGTGTGTGTGTGTGTGGTGTATGACATAGTGCACAAAAGGAGGTTAGAGGGTGACTTGTGGGAGATGGGTCTCTCCTCCTACTTTGTTGTGCTGAAAACCAAACTTTGGTCATTAGGCTGAGCTGTGAGCACCTTTATTCAGTGAGTCACCTCACCAACCCTCATTTATTTTCTTATTTCCCTTTCTTTTTGGATGAGTTTTTAAAAATATCCTGACATGTTTTTCTTTTATATATTTTAGAAATACCTTTGTTTGGGAAGCAAGAATTAAGTTTTGGAGTTAGACAAATGTAGATATGAAATCTGACTATACTTAGTTACTTATCTCAGATGTGACCTTAGGTGAATTCCATAAGATGTGAATAGAAAAAGTGGTTAAAGATGGTGCAGTAGTGAAGGCTTACTCTACTCGGGAGGCTGAGGCAAAAGGCAGAGGGACAGACGGATGGCATCAAGACAGCTGTTTTTCCAGCTCAGCAGGACCTACATAGAAACTCACAGGGCCAAGCCAGATTGGGTCCTGTGCTGTGAGTGAGAAGTGGACATGGGCTCCCATTCCTAACCAAAAAGCTATTTTCAATTGACAACCACTTGGCAAAGGAAACATCAGTTTTCCCAGTGGATTCTACTAGGGAGACTACACTTTTTTTTCCTCTTTTTTCTGGAGCTGGGGACTGAACCCAGGGTCTTGCACTTGCTAGGCAAGCGCTCTACCACTGAGCTAAATCCCCAACCCCGGGAGACTACACTTAAGGGTAGGCCCCTGAGCCAGAAGTAGATGGCCAACACAAAATGGACTCAGTGGCGCTTTCATAGACTTTTTCTCTTCTGGCTCATATTGTTTCATTTGTGCATTTTTAAATTTTTCTCTATATTTTGCTTGCATATTATAGTTTCTTATTTGTGTTTTATGGGGGTTTTTGTTTGTTTTGTGTGTGTTTCTTGTGCTTTTTACTGTTTTTTGTTTGTTAAAATCTGGTTTGTTTGCCTTTTTTTAATTTGCCCGTTTGTTTTCTAAAGAGGAAGAGAGATAGAAGGCCTGGAGTTGGACGAGTGGGGAGGTGGAGAGGATCTGAGGGATGGGGGAAAGGGAAACTGTGATCAGAATATATTCTATAAATTTTCAATTAAAAAAGGGGGGGTGGAAGGGCTGGAGAGATGGCTCAGAGGTTAAGAGCACTGACTGTTCTTCCAGAGGTCCTAAGTTCAATTCCCAGCAACCACATGGTGGCTCACAACCATCTGTAATGGAATCTGGTGCCCTCTTCTGGCCTGTGAGCATACATGCAGGCAAAACACTGTATACATAATAAATGTGTGTGTGTGTGTGTGTGTGTGTGTGTGTGTGTGTGTGTGTGTGTGAGAGAGAGAGAGAGAGACAGAGAGAGAGAGAGACAGAGAGAGAGAGAGAGAGAGAGAGAGAGAGAGAGAGAGAGAGAGATCACAAGTTAATTTCAAGACCAGCCTTGGCAACTCTGTAAGATTTCAAAATAAGAAGTAAAAGGAGAGCCAGGGATAGCAGCGCACGCCTTTAATCCCAGCACTTGGGAGGCAGAGGCAGGCAGATCTCTGAGTTCAAGGCCACCCTGGTTTACAGAGTGAGTTCCAAGACAACCAAGACTACACAGAGAGACTCTGTTTCAAACAAACAAAAAGTAGAAAGGCTGAGTGGTAGGAATACAGGCCTTTAAATCTCAGCACTTGGGAAGTAGGGGCAGGTGGAATCAAGTTGAAGGCCAGCCTGGTCTACACAGTGAGTTTCAGGACAGCCAAGTCTACAAATAGAAACCCTGTCTGGAAGGAGTGGGGGCGGGGAGAGGGTGAGGGATTTAACTCAGTGATAGAGTATGCAGTGTCCTGGGTCCACTCTCCAGGACCACAATATCCACAGGCACAAAAGGCAACAAAGAGAGACCTTAGTGTGCTGCTCCATTCCTGTAATCCTAGAACCTAAGAGTCAGAGGCAGGAGAATTACTGCAAACCTGAGGTAAGCCTAGTCGACATAGCAAATTCTGGGCCAGCCAGAACTACATAACAAGATTGTTCAAAGCAAAATGAAACACGAGCAGAGGAGACTTCTTTGAACTGTCAAGAACTTGACACTGCTGCAAGGCAAATAACAGAGCTGTGAGTTGAGCATGATTGGTGTCAACTGTCAGTTTCCTTGTCATTAAAGCAGGCTTGGTGGCTGTTACGAGTATTAAATTAAGTGCTATACCTACAGAGTGTCTATCCGCCGCATCACGGACTTGAAGGTTCCTTGTCCCAGGCCCTTTTCTTTCTTAGAAAACATCTTGCAAAAGGGTCTTTCTAGCCCTTAGCCCATCAGTCCCACCCCCTTGGTTTCCTGTCCTGAGTACCCATTTCGTTCCTACAGAGGCAGGCGCGAGACCGTGGGGTGACCCGATCCAAGGCAGAAAAAGCCCGGCCACCCACCCAGCCGGTGCCGCAGGTGGACATCGTGCCTGGGCGGCTCAATGAGGCAGAATGGATTGCGTTTATGTCACTGGAGGAGGGCGAGGACATAGTGGGTGACATCTTGGCCGACCTTGTGACTCGAGTTATGGAGTGTGCCTTCAAAGTCTATCTGACCCAGCAGGTGGGCATAGATCTGGGTCTTCCAGACTTATCTTCTACCCTGCCTCTCCTGGCAAGGCTGAGACCCTCCCTCACTTCCACAGTGCGTTCCATTCACCATTAGCCAGGCTCGAGAGGCCATGCTGCAGATCACTGAGTGGCGCTTCCTGGCCCGAGATGAGGGAGAATCTGCAGTGGCTGAGGACCCCACGTGGGGCGAGGATGAGGAGCCCCTGGCATGCACCACGGATGCCTGGGCCCAGGGCTCCGTGCCTGTACTGCACGCACCGGCGCCCGTTGGTGTAGAGGAGCACTTCCACAACGAAGTAAGCCCAAGCCCTGAGCCTCTTCCCGACAGAAGTCTCCTCTGGAGCCGCTCAGGATCATGAAGTGAGGCCCTTTCCCTCCATTTCCAACGTCTTATTACCCTTGTGTGTTTCCCCAGGAACCTGGGAACCCGGACCAGTTCCTTATAGATTCATCGTGGTTGGGCAGAGAGTCCCAGGAGCCGACACAATCTTCAGAACCTTCGGCCGAGCCTAGAGTCAACCCGAGACCCACGCCCGCCATGGAAGTGTTTGAGGAAGCTGAGCCTCGGGATGCGTTGGAAGTACCCCACCGCCAGGAGAGTATCTTGACTGTGCCCTCGAAGGAGTCTTTACGACCTACTCTGGAAGTCCAGACCGTCCACAGCCCCCAGCTTTCTCCGAAGCTGTCCCAAGTAGTCAGTCTGCAGACCTGTGAGAGGACGGGCTCATCCTTCGGTTCACACCTGTCGCTGCAGGATCTTTACCACTGCGTGCCCCAGCCAGACGCCGCGGGGGACCGGCTGAACTTGAAGAACAAGGGCCAGCTCTGCCGCTCCTCGATAGGGTCGGCAGATAGGTCCCTTCTCAGTGTGCCCACGCCGGATGGGCCCTCCCCGTTTCTGCAGCCTGGAGGAATGGAACGGCGGCCAAGCCACAAGACGCCCACGATGCGCCTGGATCCCTCACGGCTGCCCCGCCACTGGGTGCGCCCCGTGGCCGAGGTCCTGATCCCAGACCTCGAAGCGCGCCCTTTGGAAATATATCGCGTGCGTCCGCGGAAGAGCCAAGTTGGGGCCTCAGCAAGCGAGTCCCAAGCCCTCGGCTCACGTACGCACTCCAAACTCCAGGTCTCTATCCCAAGGTTCCCTCTCAAGCGTTGCGCTACATTCCGTTCTTCCGGCCCGGATCCCACTTTAAACTTGGCCCAATCCTCACCATCCTTCGGGTCAAACCTGCCATTCCTCAGCCCCGGGTTCCGCTTCCTCGCTAGAAATCTAGTCCCTCCCGACGTCGCCAGTGCCCCGAGCCCCAAACTATGGCCCCGAGCTAAGTGGCCAAGTGGTTGGGAGCGGGAGGCGGAGCAGCTGGGAGAGCTGTGGGCGGGACGGACTCGAGTGCCTCCACAGGGCCAGGAACCTGTGGAAGACTCTGTCTCAGAGGACTCTGGATGGCCCCTAGCGGTGCCCCAGGTCCTCGAGGCTACGTCCCAGGTGCTGTGGAAGCCCATGGTTATTTCAGAAAACATGAAGCTGGTTCCTGGTGTGAGTATGTGGAACCGGGGCACCCAGGAGCTGCTCAACCCTGCTGCCATCCAAGAGGAGGCTGAAGAAGGCACCCCTCAGGCGCCTGAGCAGCAACCCATCCAGACAGGTGTGTCCAAGCCTCAGGTGATTATGAAACAGCTAAGGAACGAGACCCCCAAAGCCTGGCTGCTCCCCACCAAGCCTGTGCCCCACTCTGGGTCCTGAGCCTCCACACTGAGAACAGAACCTTGCTCAAAATAAACGCGTTGCGGCAGGAACTGACTGACGAGATGGTGCCATTTCTTCCAAAGCTGTCTATTCCCTTAACAGGACTCTGGGGGCGCCGTTGTCACGGTTTAGGAGATAAGGCCAAGGGATAAGGCGGCTCCCTATAGTTCTCTGCCCCCGCCCCCAAAACACTCGTTAAAAGAGAAGATCTGAGGACTGTAAGGCAGATCTGGCTCCCAGGGAGAACTTTGTCCTTTCACTATGGGAGGAAGTGCACAACGGTGATTATAAGTATAGAGTGATTCCACACATGGGTTCGCTCTCCTTTTCCAGCTCCCGGAGCTTACTTAGTTCATCTTGAATGGAAAAACCTAATTTTTTTTCTGTTTGAGTTTTACTCCTGTGTTCAGGAAAATGAACCTAGAATTTTGCATATGACAGAAAAAGCACTGTATCATACAGACTTACAGGTAAAACACATATACATGACCAATAAATCTTAAGCAATTAAGACACACACATAAATATGCTCACATGTGAAACGTCCTATGTATCCCCGTGGTCGCACAACAGTGAACAGTAAAAAACTAAAAACAGGGTCCAGAAGATGGCTCAGCCAGTAGAGCACTTGCTATGTAAAGCAAAGCATTGAGGACCTGCGTAAAAGCCCCCAGCCTACACTCCCTATTCTGGGGAAGTTGAGAAGGGACAAGCCCTAGGGTTTGCTGGCCAGCCAGTCTAGTCAGAATTGGTGAGAGACCCTGTCTCCAAAAAATAATGTGGAGAGTGATGGAGGAAGAGACTTCAGGTCAACTTCCGGCTTCCAAATGTACACACATGGGTATGTGCACCCAAGACACCAACACACATGCACACAACTAAAACAAAGGAACTAGAGGAGTCCAGTCAATAAGTATGTACAGCCACAAATGAGGACCTCTGTTTTTCAAGCTATGTTATCTTGTAGCCCAGGACTGCTAGCATGCCATGGATCATGGCCTTGAACTTCTGATCCCTAAACCTTCCAAGTGCTGGGATTTCAGATACAGGCTTGTTCAACCAGAAAAGATTTACCCACTTCGTTTGAATGTGATGGCTCAGTGTTAGTTAAGAATAGTTACTGTCTGCTCTTCCAAAAGACCTGAGCTCAATTCCCAGCACCCGCATGGCTCAGCTCATAACCATCTCCACCAGCTCCGGCTCCAGGGGAACTAAGCCCTTTTCTGTCTTCCCCATGTGCCTCGTGCACAGACATAACATACATGTAGGCAAAACACTCATACACATAAAATGGATAAATCTTAGAGATTCTATAGAGAAAAAAAAAGGCAGAATGTAAGTCTATATACTATACTGCCATTGCATAAGAGATGAAAGGAGTGGAACTCCGTTCATTAGAGTTTGTGTTTAAGTAAAACTTTCACCAGATGACCAAGAAACTAATCACCTGTAGCAGGCAAGGAGGGTAGAGTAGGGTGGAACAAGGGCTAAAGGGAGCCTTCTCAGGGCATATGTTTTCAGGGGGTTTGAGATGTATTTTCTGTCAGCTTTCTCTGTATACCCCTGGCTGTCCTGGAACTAGCTCTGCAGATCAGGCTGGTCTTGAACCCCAAGATCTATCTGTCTGTTCTGTGGTGAAAGATGTGTGCCACCATGCTGGAACTCCCCCTTCCCCCTTCTTTTTAATTTTTTTTTTTTTTGGTTCTTTTTTTTCCGGAGCTGGGGACCGAACCCAGGGCCTTGCGTTTCCTAGGCAAGCGCTCTACCACTGAGCTAAATCCCCAACCCCCTTCTTTTTAAATTGAGACAGGCTTTTACTATACAATCCTGCTGGCCTGGAACTTGGTGCATACAACAGGTTGGTCTTCAACTTAGAACCACCTGTCCCTGCCTTTAGAATACTGGAATTAAAGGCATGTGCCTTCATGTTTGGCTCAGTAAATACTTTAAAGTATTACTTTTATATTTCATTTAGTAGCTTGTGCGTGTGGTGTACACTGTATGTGTATATGGTGAGGTGTGTGTACGATATGTGGTGTGTGTGTGTATGTGTGTGGTCAGTTCTCTCCTATCTTCATGTGGATTCCAGGAATCAAACTCAAGTTGTCAGGCTTGTATGGTGGATACCTTTAGCTGCTGACCCGTTTCCAGCAGGCTCGAGTTTGATTTTCGAATGGTAGGAATGCATTGTATGTTCAGAATAATTAGAAATATTTAGGAGATGAAATAGCGGAGGTGTCCATTCTTTCCAGATCTTGTCACTGATAGTTATTTTACAAATAAGGAATGGTACTGAGAGGTCGTTACCAGCACAAGATGTCACACAGCTCGTAAACTGAAGGTGGAATGGAACCGGTCTGTGAAATCCTAACTCCCTCTCCTGCAGAGTTGCACATTTGCTTTTCCTAACTCATTGTAACACTTGGTACCTACTACCCTCAGGCTTCTCTAGAACATGGGGCGATCCTTCTGCCTCATGCTGACTAGCACTGGGTTGTCGCTAGTTTTATCTCAAGGGCTAGCGATGAGACACTCAAAACAAAAGGACTCTTGAAACTTTCTACACCACTTCAATGCTGCTGACCTCTCGGTTCTAGCCAGTTCAGTTCCTGGGGGTGGGGGCTGAGGAATGCTGAAGAGGAAAGAGAAAAGAAAGGGACATTTTTTTTTTTTTTTTTGGTTCTTTTTTTTTCGGAGCTGGGGACCGAACCCAGGGCCTTGCGCTTCCTAGGTAAGCGCTCTACCACTGAGCTAAATCCCCAGCCCCAGAAAGGGACATTTTAATTTATCTCTCCCTACTTCCTGTCAATAATTGTCACGTTTTGAGATCAAAACAAAAATTCTCAATCCTTCCCCAAGATCCTCCGCCAGCAGAGGGCGTTCACCCTCCCCCGCCTCTCGACCGTGGTCCTAATCGACTTCCCAGGCGTAGTGCGCATGCGCATGCTTACATGCACGCACCCCGCCGCAGGTGTCTAGCTCAGTGCCTTATCGATGTCTTCTCTGCCATGCTTGGCGAGACATTGTCAGCTAGGGCGGGGCTGCAGGAATGAGGAGACTGCTCACAGAACTCTAGAGATTACTGGGACCTGAGAGCTTTGGGGATCGATGCGGGAGCGGGCGGCACGCAGGGCAGTCCGTGGGGCGGGGCGGGGCGGAGCGGGGCGGGGCGGCAAGTCTGGGGCAGCGGGCGGCGGCGGGGCCGAGCCGGGCGCGGAGCCCTGACAGCAGGTACGCGGGCGGCGACCCCGCCAACTGTCTGCTGAGCAGTCCCGGAGCTCGCGCGGAGCTGGCGGGGATCCGGGGTTCGGGTTTGGTGGGCTCGGAGGGTGGGCGGCACCCCGGTTGGCGGGCGGGCCTGGGGCCCCACTGAGCGTTTCTCTCAGGCTTGTCCACTCCAGATTTGCGAGGGACCCCTGCTAGCCGTGACATCGAAGTGAGCATAGACTTTCTGTGGACACGTGGTTAGGAATTTGTGTTAAACGAAGACAAAAATTAATCCTAAAGGATTAAGACATGGGGGTCTGGAAATGCGTTTGATGTGAGTACGCCCTGTCCTGGGGTCCGACTAGGCTTGCAAAATGATCCTTGTGTAGTCGTCTTGTACACACATCCCTGGTCACTGTGGGCTGGACAACGGCTAAAGCACACAGATGCGAAACTGCTGTTTTCAAAGAGGCAGATCTTTGGACCGAAACTCATTTACAGCAGCGCAGAGAGCTGCAAGCGACTGTTGGCCCTTTGGTACCCTGGTGTGCTTAAGGTACTGAGAATGGAAGAACTGTGCCAGAAATTGGCGTTCTTAGCCTACTGTGCTACCAAAGCCTGACTTGCACTGTGTTTAAACAGATAAAGATAACCTAAAAAAAAAACAAAACGAAACTATGTATGAAAAGTATGTATGAGTGTAGGTCCCTACAGAGGCCAGAGATGTCAGGCCCCTGCAGCAGGAGCTATGGCCAGTTGAACTCAGGTCCTCTGTAAGAATAGTAGGTGCTCTTAACCACTGAACCAGCTATTCAGCTCTGTAATTTTATTATGTAAAAGGTGCTTTGTATACATATATGTTTGAAAGTTTGTGGTTCAGGTTTTTCTCAGCAGACTATTTCAGAACTTTCCATTCAAGGTATTTATTTCTCAAGAGTCTCCAACTAGGTTATATATGCATAATTTCTCCAAGTAGACAGGGAGATACTGGATTTTTGTTTGTTCGCTTGCTTGTTTGCTTTGGTTTTGGTTGTGTCTGCTTAACATCTGGTGCAGTTTTGGAAATGCAGTTCCAGAAGTAGAAACCCACCATTTGTAAAGGGGCAGTGTATGCCAATGGTTTTTACTTTAATGAAGGTATGTGTTTAATAGAATCTGGTGAAATACAGCTCTCATCTAGTCTGCATTTGTAACAATCTGTTGCATCAGATTCCCAGGTGATGCTGGTTCAGGGACAAGATCTTAGTTGACAGACACATTTTTGCTACGTACTATGTAGAACAAACTATTGTCCTGGGTCAGTCACTTTATCCAGCTCTAAAAACAGGAGTCAGGATTTGGAGACATCTCAGCCTCCTCTGTCTCAATGCTGGGCTTCTAATCCCAGTCGCCTTTGTTGTAGTTGACTTCCATGCATGATACTCCGTTTGGCAGATTTGACAATTTGGCTTGAACATTTCTAATGATGGGGAAATAACTAGATAGTTTCTCTCTCTCTCCCTACCTGCACCCCCTCCTTTGAAATAGAGTCTCATGCGATACAGGCTGGCTTCAGACTCCCTGTGTAACCACAGCTGGCCTCCAGTGCCCGCTTCTCCCCGAGCATCCCAGTTGCTAGGATTCTTAGCATAAATCACCCTGCAGGGTCCGTCCTTGTCTAGGCTGTCTCTTAGACTTAAACCAAAGAAAAGCAACCTCTTTCCAGGTGTGGTGACACTCAACTTGGTTGTTGTCTTTGTTTTTTGAGACAAGATTTTTCTGTGTATCCCTGGCTGTCCTGGAACCCACTCTGTAGACCAGGCCTTGAATTCAGAGATCTGACTGCCTCTGCCTCCCAAGTATTAAAGGTGGGAGCTAGCAGGACTGAGCCTGGTTTTTTAGTATTCAGCTTTAACCCCAACACTTGGGAGGCAGAGGTAAGTGAATCTCTGTGAGTTCGAGTACATCTTGATCTACAGAGTGAGTTCCAGGACAGCTAGGGCTATATAGAGAGACTGTCTCAAAAACACAAACAAACAAAGTCAACTCTTTAATCCCAGCACTCAGGAGGCAGGAGCAGGCAGATCCCCATGAGTTTGAGGTTAGCTTACTCTACATATTGAACTCCAGGACAGCCATGGCTACTTAAAAGATAAAAAAGAAAGTTGGCTTCTAAGCCATGCTTGTGATACCTGTTTATAATCCCAGCCCCAGAGGCAAATACAGGAATATTTCCCTGAGTTTGGGGACAGTCTGGGCTACATAGTGAGTTTCAAGTCAGCCCCAGCTACAGAGGTCCTGCCTCAAAAAAAAAAAAAAAAAAAAAAAAAAACAACAACAACAAAAACTAAAGGAAGCTGAGGTAAACCATTGACTCTTATAGCATCAGGTGACAGATACTCCCAGCATTTTCTTCAGACTAAATCGGTGCTTAATTCTTTCATCTCATTTAAGAAAATCCATTCTTAAATCTGCCTCTGTCTGTACATAGATGAACTTTGAAGGGTGGGCATGGTGTGCAAGACTACCGAAAGCACTGGGAGCAGCTGCTTTAGGACAGACGAGATGCACACACCAAACCTGGAACCATTAGACAATGGTTGATGGACACGGGAAGAGTGGAGACAGAAAGGGTGTGGGTGCTGTGGGAAGCCTGGCTGGATATGGGGGTACAGAGGAGAAGACACTGACCCGAAGGAGTCCAAGGGACTGGGAGACGGGCAAGAGCATCAGCCGCCCTTTGGCTCTGTGCAGCCCACCAGAAAAGATCAGAGTTGCTGTGGCCTGCTTAGAGGCTAGGTAGTAATGGGGGACTGTCAGATGTCTGTGTGTGAAGGGAGAGGAAAACTGGGTTCTCAGTGCCCCCCACCACCCAGGGCAGCAGCGAGTTCTGGAAGCCGGTGTCTATCAATCCAGTGATCTATATCTTTGCTAATCGGAGTGTGTGTCCATGGACCAGAACCAGGTAAGAGACTGTCTGATGCAAACGCACCTTAGGAACTTTGCCATCTTGGGATTCTGGCTTTGGCTTATTGATATTTTTCTTGGTGTTCAGTAGTATTAGTTGAGGTTTGGATCCTACCCTTTTCCTGCCCTTTCTTATCTCACAGGGGCTTTACTGCAGGAGAGAGTGGGGCCTTGGTGCCCTCAGAACCTTTTGGAGAACATTCCTTCTCTGAGGTCTGCATTTTATTTAGAGCCTTCTGTGCTTGTGGTTTCTTTACCATGGAAGCACATGAGCTGAGGTGCCTGTCTGAAAGATCATGCACTGGCTCTGTGTGTGTGCGCATGTGTGTGGTGTGTGTGTGCATGTGTGTGGTGTGTGTGTGTGTGGTGTGTGTTTGTGTGTGCGTGTGTATGTTTGTGTGTACATGTGTGTATGTGGTGTATGAGTGTGTATGTGTGTGTGGTGTGTGTGACTGTGAGGTGTGTGTGTGTGTGTGTTTGTGTGCGCGTGTGTGTGGTATGTATCTACTTCCCCCACCTTGTGTTTTTTTTGTTTTTTAAAGATTTGTTTATTTATTTCATTATGTGAGTACACTGTAGCTGTCTTCAGACACACCAGAGAGGGCATCAGATCCTATCACAGATGGTTGTGAGCCACCATGTGGTTGCTGGGAATTGAACTCATAATTTCTGGAAGAGCAGTCAGTGCTCTTTTTTTTTTTTTTTTTTTTTCTTTTCTTTTCTTTTTTTTCCGGAGCTGGGGACAGAACCCAGGGCCTTGCGCTCGCTAGGCAAGCGCTCTACCGCTGAGCTAAATCCCCAACCCCCAGTCAGTGCTCTTAACCACCAAGCTATCTATCTCTTCAGCCCCTGTTTGTGTTTTTGTTTTTTGGTATGTTTGAACTTGGTGTGATGTCTGCACATCTGTGTCTGGCGTGTGTCTCTGTGCATGTCCTGGAGGTCAAAGAAGGTATTATTCTCTAATGCTCTGATTTACTCCTTTTTTTGTTTTGTTTTGTTTGGATTTTTTTTTTTTGTTTGTTTGCTTGTTTCTTTCTTTCTTTGAGACAGAGTCTCACTATAGGCCTTTTGAGGCACCCAGCAGACGCCTGTAATGCTGTCTTCACTCTGGACGCTAGATCTGAACACAGGCCTTTGTGACTGCACAGCAAGCGCTGTCTTAATCACTCAGTCACTCTCATGGGCTATTAAGGGTGGAGTCATTCCTCTGATCTGTCCCTGGCCTTGTGCCTAGAGCCTGGCTGGCACAATAACTGTGGGCAAGGCACTGTGCTCAGTGCTTAGACACTTTGGGGTAAAGCCCTCTGTCCTAGGGGAAGGTTGGACAGGAGATGGCAGGCAGTATTTTCAATAAAGTGTGGTACTGTAACAAAACTTTGTCCAAGGCGTCTGTACAAGGGCAGAAAGGAAACAGCAGGCTCTTCAGGGAGAAGTTGGGGAATTCAGGAAAGAGGCGACTGTTGAGCTCAGTAATAATGGATGATGTGAGTTCCTGGTGATTCTCTTTTATATTTGCAGGGCAAAGGGCTTGAAGTAGATCCAAGCAGCCAGAATGGGGGAACTTTGGCATCAGAGGAGAGGTTATTGTTGTTCACAGTGAAGTTAATAAAAAAATTATTATATGTTTTACGTGTGTGTGTGTGTGTGTGTGTGTGTGTGTGTGTGTGTGTGACAACTTGTTCGAGCTGGTTCTTTCTACCATGTTGGTCCTGGGAATCAAACTCAAGTTGTTAGATCTGGTGGCAGACTTATCTACTGAAGCACTTCACTGCCCCCACCACAAGTCTTTCAATGAGGATGGCGTGACTGTATTTTGGGAAGCTGACTGCAGAAGGAAACTGAAGGGGTAGAATCTGAGTTCAGGATACTGGGAGGCTAAAAATGGATGTAATGGGGAGACTTACCATAGCAGAAATGTTCTAAGGCTGAACTGAAATTAGGCAACATGGATGGAGAGGACAGATGAATCGGAGAGAGACTCTGGCAACAGAATTAACGCAAGTAATGATTAATTGCTTCAAGTAAGAAGGTATTTAACGTGGGTAGACTCTGGTGTCAGTACCATAGAGGAAATGTGGAAGAGAAGTCTCTGAGGGGGCAGCTGCAGATGTGTTGGGGCATGGTGAACTTGAGTGGTTTGTGATGCCTACCAGCAGGGTACAAATGTGGGTCTGAGTTTCAGCGTCCCTGCTGAGGGTTGGCGGAAGAAGGTGGTTGGGAGGGGAGAGTGGGTTCTTCCAGCCACACTTACAGAAGGCAGGGGCAGACAGAGGAGTCAGGGATTGGTGTGCATGTGAGCAAGGCTGCTTGGGAAGTCAGGAGGGAGAGCATTTCCAGGGAAGGAGCCTCCGTCTTCATTTGCTTCAGGATAGCCACACCACATGAGCTTGACAAATGCATCTGGAGGTTGGGGGTCAAGATATCATGGTTACCAGGGCACTTTCACTTTGAGAATGTGAACAGCTCCAGAGGAGTAGTGTGCGCTCGATGGCACTGAGGGCTGCAAACTCAGTATGGCAGACAATGGAAGGGTAGGTAGATATGCTGGGGTGGCAGCCTGGGGAGGACATGGTAAGGACTAGAAGTAGTTGTTCCTAGAATTGAAGAAGCCAGGGCAGGTTCTTGTGGTGATTTGTAAGAACCAGCAGGGGGTGCAGCTGAAATGAAGGTCTTCAGAGGAGGAGACAGAGGTCAGAAGAAGGGAGGGGGAATGAATTTAGGAAGAGAGAGGCAACAGTGGATGCGAGGGAATTCTTAGCTGACAGGCCCAGTTTCCTTTCTCTGCAAGGCTGTTTGCTGAGGGTGGGTGGCCAGTGCGAGCTCCATCAGGAAAGATGCTTGGGTATGGTAAGAGAAGCTAGAAGGAGTTGATCAGAGTAAAGAGAAAGAGCCTTAGATAATCCTTGGGAGTGTGGAGGAACCTGTCTGAGCTGGAGTCCTATGTTTGCAGGCCTCCTCACCTCACAGTAATGATAGTGGCTGGCTCTTAATGAGTGCTTCACTCAGTTCTAAGTGCTTTCAGACTGTGCGTGCATGCATGCGTGTGTGTTGGCAGACAACGGAAGGGTAGGTAGATATGCTGGGGTGGCAGCTGGTGGAGGACGTGTGTGTGTGTGTGTGTGTGTGTGTGTGTGTCAGAGAGAGAGAGAGAGAGAGAGAGAGAGAGAGAGAGAGGGGAGGACAGGTGTCACTGCAGCATGGAACTCACTAGCTGTCCACTCCAGCTTTGAACTGCTAAACCCTCCTGTGGTTTCCACAAGAATCCTGTCAGCACATTGCTGCTTTATTGGAAGGAAAGTTGAAGCATACAGGGTTGTTAGGCTTAGCATTCATGTTTGATGAGTATCTATTGCAGAAATGGGAGTCGTTCTCCCAAGGCATCAGAGAAGGGAGATTAATGGGCAGGGAGGTGGGGTCTGTTGCTGCCACAGAGGAACTCTGAAATGCTAGAGTGATTCCCAGCATCGTGATTAGAAAGATGACTGGTGGCTGCTTGTCAGATATCACAGGGTAAGACAGTCACCTGAGATCGTGACCAAGAGGCGACACCTTGTTCTCATCTCCATCCTGTACCCTGTGTTACAGGATGGTTCTTAGCTCACCTGAGTTTTCCCACCTGGTGTTGTGGGTGAGCTCTGCAGGCAGAGCCTGCCTGTGGTGAGCAGAGGGAGATGCATGGATAGGGAAATAAACTCACCTTTTTTTGCTGCAGCCACTGGAGCATCTCTGTGTCCTTCCTTTTGGGGTTGCTATGGATACGCCTTTGCATGGTGTTTGAGGAGATTGATTTCCATTATGATCCAGTGATGACGTGGGTTTTAAAAAGAAAGGATGGCATGATCTGTTTCAGAGGAGTGGCTGGTGAGCTGCCCGAGCGGCAAGAGGCAGAGGCTCAGCCGAGGTGGCTGAGCCTTTGTTGGCTGCCTTGGCTTTTGCTGAAGTTGTGAAATGGTGCATCTACCTCAGTAGAGCGCAGTCTCAGTGCTCCCGGCCCACTGGGTCCTAGTGCCAGGATCTTGCTGGTTGATTTATGGGACAGAGCTAAGCTGGAAGCTGCTTGGAAACTAAACAAGTGGTACTCTGTCAGTGAGAGGGTTGCTGCTCTTCAGGACTGGATAAGAGGGAGACGGTGTAACTGCAGCCTCCTTTTCTGGATCTTAGAGGTGGACCTGGAAATCCCTGGGTACTTGCTGGAGTGAGGGCGACTTTGAGAGTGGAGAGAGCTCCAGTCAGATTGGGAGTATGCTGCAGACATTTCTGGGGATAAGGAGCTGGACAGGTGAAGAAAGCCTATTTAGGATGCTCTCCCATCTCTGTAAGGCACGTATTGGAGTAGGACCAGGACCAAAAGCTCCGTGCATGACATATTGCTGTGTTCATTTGAGCTTCTAGTCAGCGTCCCCCACGAGGGAGCAGACCTTTCCCTGTTGGACTCTGGGAGGCCGTGTGCACATTTGTTCTTCATGGGTGGTGCTTTCAGAGTCACTTTGGCTCTGTCGTCAGACTGCCTAAGTTTCAAACCAGCCCCTGCTTGGGTAGGATCAGAGAGAGTAGAAGAGAGGGTTAGCCCAGGATCAAAGTTTGGAAACATGAGACTGGAAAGTATTTGAATATTGAAGGATACTGAGGTGCTGGTAGAGACAGTATAGAAATGACAGAAGGATCCAGTAAAGTGGCTTCTCATCCTCACCTGCTCTCCTTACCTCACCTCCAGTCTGTGTATGTCCCTGTTCAGAAAATTCTCCAAGACTTCCTTAGTTACCAGATACTGAGTACTCCGTCCACTATTGTAGATAGCTTAGCAGTATTCAATATTGCTGAGGAGGAAAATGGATTAGAAATCAGGGACTGTCTTTCTGCTTAGGGAACGTGCAGAGTCCAGGACCAGGGATGCTGTCAGGAGCCCAGGAATCCTGTGGCAAGAGCATGCTTCTGTATAGCTCTATAGCTCGGCTTGTGTCAGACTCGGGCTCAGCGTCACTTATGGGTGGAAGTAATACACTAATCATAGTGTGCATGCGTGCGTGCATGCGTGGGTGTGTGCATACTCCAGAGGCCAACATCAGAATGTCTCCTTAATCAGAATGCCCTCCACCCTCAGTTAGGCTGGGTGCCCAGCAAGCTCCAGATCTGTCTGCCTTCACCTCCAACACTACTTTACAGATGCGCACAGCCATGCCCAGGTCTTGTGTGGGTTCTGGGGATCTGAGCTCAGCCCATCATGCTTGCACAGCAAGCACTAATTACTGAGCCATCTCCCAGCCCCCCTTTCTGGTTTTTGTTGGCAATATTTTAAACTTTTCTTGACAGGATTGGGCATGGGACTTGGGGCTATCACATGCTAAGCAAGTGTTCCAGTGAACCTATACTGCTTAAAATACTTTATTTTGGAATAACTAGTATATTTAAATATAAGTGTAAGGAAAAACAATGAAAAACTGGCCCGATGGCTCAGGTTTGTAGTCCTAGCTACTTGAGAGATTGAGGTAGGCAGATTATAACTTCAAGGCCTGCCTGGGCAGCTTTTTGAGATTTTTGTCTCCAAATGAATAGCACAAGACCTGGAAGATGGATCTGTTGGCAAAATGCTCGTCATGCAAGAATAGCAACCTAGGTGTGATTCCCCAGGACCCATGTAATCCAGTAATGGAGAGGGAGACAGGAGGATTCCGGAACTTACTGGCTAGTTCTTCTACCTAGAATTGGCAGCCTCCAGGTTCAGCCTGAGAGTTTGGAGAGTAACTGAGGAAGAAGCCTGATACTGACTTCTTGCCTCCATATTCCTCCAAAAATACCCACAAATAAAGAAATAAAAAGTTTTAAAAAGGGCTAAATATGTACAGTGCTTACCTAATGTGCACATGAGATTGACAGTTCAGTTTGCAGCAAAACACACACACACACACACACTCATGCACGCAGACACATGCACACAGGCACACACACATATATTCACACTCATGCCCAGAATAATAGAGATGACACATCCCTTTCCCAAACCCCTTGTTTAATGACTGTAAAGCTGTGGCCGTGTCTCAGAAGGACACGGACACTGTTGCAGTGACTGAGTGGTTCCATCACAGATCCCTCGTGTTGTCTTTATAGTCCTGCCTCCTTTCCCCTCATCCTTAACTGCTGTTAAGCACTCACCTCACGCAGGTCCACGTGGGAACAGATGACAAACACATTTTAGTGTGCATGGTTAAATTTGCTCTAGAAAGGCCCAAAGAACACCCCTAGTTTCCCTTTAATGTTTAGGTCCTCATTCTTTTTTCTGTGTTTTAAAAAATGCTTTTATGTATACACAGTGTGTGTGTGTGTGTGTGTGTGTGTGTGTGTGTGTGTGTGTGTGGTGGGTGTCTGAGGAGGCCAGAAGAGTCAGATCTGGAGCTGGAGTTATAGGTGGTTATGAGCCTTCCAGTGTAGATTCTGGAACCAACTCAGGTCTTCATTGATAGCAGCAAACATCCTGTGTGGCCCCTCATTTGCTAACCTTACATTCATTTATTGCAGCTTTGGAGTTTCTGCTGTGAGCCGGTCATCACTGATGTGTGGGTACACTGCCACAGAAGCACCTACACCTGACTGGGCACAGTTTGTGCCAGGCATTGCTACAGATCCTTTGCTTAAATCGTAACACCTTTTAGGGGTTGGGGCGTTGATGCTATGAGCTAGTCTCTCTCTGTACTCCAGTGTCTAGTATGGCTTGCTCTCCAGCTCCTGGCTGGTTTTCCTTATTCTTTGTAACATCCATGCGAGATAGAGAATGCCTTTTTGTGTGGATTGTGTTACCGTGGCTCAGTAAGTTAAACATCTTGCCCAGAGTCCCGCAGGTGAGGAAATATGAGAACAGAGCTGTGTCCAGGGCCGTATGTGAAGCCCATGCCAGCCTGCTGTCCCCTAGTGTTGCATCTGGCACAAGGCCTCCTCAGACTCCTTTGCTCTGGCTCTGGCTCTGTCTCCCTTCTCAACCATGCTCACCCTGCAGCACGCTCTTTGCTGTGATGCTGCCTGTCCTTGCATGTCACTCCTGTGTCCTCTCTACCCTGCATGTCTGCTCTTCCTAAAGCAGTCTCACTATGCCATCCCACAGCTCAGTCCATCTGTCCCTGCCTGATGTTAAACTCCCTGCCTACCCTTCTCACTTCCTTGTGCACCCCAGCATGTCTGTTTATTGAGTACCTGACTCCCTGCACTGAGAGGTTGTGGACTTTCCGGCAGAAGACTTTAGAATTTGACCCAAGAACCCAAGCAGATACCTTATACCCCTGTCCATCATGTGTCATAACTTACAGGGCTTCTGTGTAGCCCCAAACCAAACAGAATGCTCCAGAACTCAAGGCACAGTCAGGTGCACTCCCCACCCCACTTCACCTTTCTCCTGTGTAATATTTATTGTCTATACAGTTTATGTATATCTAGTATCATGCCAGGTAGCACTTCTTTGGAATTCTATAGTTTTCCTACTCCTGAATGTGCTTTCTCTCCTTGAGTCTTCTAACACTAAGGAGATGTGTCAGATACTCCCATTTGGTAGAATGAACAGCTCTCAAGGAGGAACGCACATTCACGCGCCATGTGCCCAGAGCAGTGAGGCTGCTCTTACAACCGGGTTCTCATTGTGTTACCCTGGCAGGCCTGGGACTCCCAGTCCTCCTGCCCCTGAGTGCTGGGACTGCAGGTTGATGCTCTTTGGGTGTTTTGCAGTAGTGCAGTTCAGAGCCTGACCTTGGAAGCCTGGAGATAAGCGAGGGACAGTGAGGGACAGTAGGGGCAGTAAGGGGCAGTGAGGGGAAGTGAGGGGCAATGGGACGTACCGAGAGTCCGGGAGCAGGTTTGTGCTTTCCTGTGTAGCTTCAGGGAAAATGGGTCTCTAAGCCTCAGTTTCCTTGTCGGGATCATCCCTGGCCTGCCTCTGGGTTATTGTGATATAACCCAGTATGGTGATGTGGTGTTCATAGCTAGTTTTTATTTGAGCACTTATATTTACAATACAGATAACTGTCCTAAATGTTTTTATTTAAGCAGACGTGTGCGTTTGTGTAATCATTTATTGGCAAATTTAAGGATTTGTTTTTCATTATGTGTATGGCTGTGTGACTGAGTGTGGACCGTACACAGTGTGCATGGGGAAGTCAGAGGAGTCAGATTCCCCAGAGCCACCTGATGTGGGTGCTAGGAACCAAACCCAGATAGGTCCTCAGTGAGAGCAGGACATACTCCTAACAGCGTAGCCATCTCTCTAGTCCTTATTTTTATTTTTAAAAAGGATTTATTTTATTTTAAAGTGTGTGGTGTGTGTGTGTGTACATAAATAGAGGTTCTTACAGCAGCCAGAGGCATCACATCTTGAGCTAGAGTTACATGTGGTTGTGAGTAGCACAGCATGGCTCATGGTAACCATGGTAACCATGGTACCAGGGTAAACTCAGGTCCTCAGCAAGAAGAGCAAGATCCTTTAGCCACTGAGCCATCTCTTCAACCCCTGTCCTAAATATTTTAATTTTTAAAGTTTTATCTTACATATATTTGTATCATGTATGTACCAAGCCCTTGGAGGTCAGAGAAGGGTATTAGATCCCCTAGGGCTGGAATTTAAGGACAGTTGTGGACCTCTGTGTGGGTGCTGGAATGAACCTATGTTTCCTGCAAAAGCAGCTAGTGCTCTTAATTGCTGAGCCATCTCTCTAGCTCCAACTTCCGTTCTACCCACTGAGCAATCTGCTGAGCTTTTTTTTTTTTTTTTTCTTTTTCTGTTTTTCGGAGCTGGGGACCGAACCCAGGGCCTTGCGTTTTCTAGGCAAGCGCTCTACCACTGAGCTAAATCCCTAACCCCTCTGAGTGATGTTTTGAAGTGTGTTCTGTAGATTGTAGATACTCTGAGTGGGTTTAGTATGGTCGTCTGGGCAGGGGTGGATAAGGAAGGGAGAGCAACCTGGAGACTGCAGGGAAGCAGAGAGGTAGGTCCTGATGGTTCTGGGCAGATATGAAGATACAGAGAATGTTTTGATTAAGAGTTAACCTAGCATATAAAGTGACTGGCTTCATTATGGCGTTTTTACAGGTGGTCACCACCTTCTTGCAGAACTGCAGTCTTGTCAGTGAAGGAAGACAAGTATGTTCAGGGATCTAGGTCCACATCACAGCCAGGGGGCCCAGTGGTTAGTCCCCAGGCCAACTTTGCTAAGGAATCAGACCCTAGTCTTTGATCTGTGAATAATAAATGAGGTAGCATGTGAAAATCTCTCTTACTACTAGAATAAGTAGTTTCATTAAATTAACACCATTTGTTTTTAAATTATGAAGGCACTATAACATAGCTAAGGAATTTTGTGAGGTATAGAACTATAAAAAATAAGTTAGCTTGTTGGGTCCGATGTTAGAAGACAAGGTCAAGGATATAAGAGATGAGGACTTGGTCCAAGGGAACAGTGAGGCCTTAGCTTTAGAAAACTGTCTTCAATAATCCGTTGAATGTGACATCTTGGGATCTGAGCCTGGCCTGACACAACAAGCAGAGGAGAGACAGAGTGACTATGGGGACCTCTGACGTTGCAGGAGTGAAGAGCTGGGACACTTCCTGGCTTTCTCTGTGTGAGCATGCTTCTATTTCTGCCCTTCTGTACTGTTTATCTGGCCAGGGTAAGGTGGAAGTTCAGACCCTGGTCATGGAGGATTGGACCTGGGTCCAGATCTCTCTTTGGTAGGGTGACACAGAACAACAACAGAAGGGGCTGGGAGTCCTTGTGAAGGCTGTAAGCAGCTGATCATTTTGAAGTGGCCCTTGATGCTTGGGGCCTGCTGAAGCCTCACTTTCTGGGGCTGGGGACAGTGACAGTGAAGGGCACAGGTGGGAAAGAAGTGTCAGGGCTCCAGAGCCCTGCGCTCCAGTGCTGAGGATTTTTTGACAACCCATCCTTGGGTTCAGGTGAAGGAGGGGAGCACTAGGACCCAGAGGCCAGCACGCTTCCTGACAGTCTAGAGCAGCACTAGCGCAGAGTGAGACTCATCAGCTGGCGAGCGGGGCTCAGTGTCTCTGGGTTCAGGAATCCTTGGGCAGTAGAAGGGACTTACTCCTCAGCCCCATCACTGCCCCTACCCCTCCCGAGGGAGGCCCATGGATGGAGGGAGGTCCGTTGCTGACGGCTTCTGAGCCGGTCCATGCAGGCCCATCACCCTGACCCCTCCTGCCTAGGTTTCTGCCTTTCTCTGTCTTTGGCTAGCTGGGGGAGGGGGTAGAGTCCGGGTGAGCAACATGGCCCAGAGCAAGAGGCACATGTACAATCGGGTAAGTGGCCCCAGTCAATATGGGATGGCCCTGGGAGGGCTGCTGGAACAGGCCTGGTGCCTGTGGACATCACTTGTGTGGGGGCTGGGGAGGCAGGTTGGCTCTCAGCTGAGGTACTCACACACTGGGCTTCTGAGGAGCCTTCAGGGCCCTGACAGTGGCAGGCTGGACAGGCTACCCCACCCACCCACCCACCCACCCAGTTGGGTCCTAACTGGGACCCAACCAGACTTGACCTCTGACTACAGCTGGCTCTGAGGCTTGGGATTGCTGAGGGGTCCAGTCTGTCTTTAACTGGCCTGTGGGTCAGAAGGCCTTGCTGTGAGGCCCTTTTCAGATGCCCTGGTCTGCCTCTGCTCTCTCCTATGTAAGATTAGATTTGCGTCTACAGTTAGAGCCACCTGATTCTGAGAGGCGTGTTGGGAGGTGTGGGAGGGTCTTTCTGAGTTTGTGTCCAGCCTTCCTATCATTGGCAGCTTCCTTTATTGTCAGGCCCATGAGATTTTCATTGTCCCTGGTATGGTTTGAGGTCCCCATATCCTTAGGAGCTCTGCCTTACCTTACTGGTGGGGCTCGGTGAGGAAAGGGGCTAGAGGGTGACAGCTCGCAAGGGTTTGACTTCCCAGGCTTGGGCAGGACTCCTTTCTGAAGCTAACTGTGCCGTGTGTGTTTGTATGTGTGTGTGTGTGTGTGTGTGTGTGTGTGTGTGTGTGTGTGTGTGTTTGGGGGGAGTAATAGGAAGGAGCCCCCTGGAGTCTTTAGGCCCATTGGGGGGTCACATTTTCTTGCCTTATTTATTTGCTGTAATCTCTCTGGTTCATGGAGCAGCTATTGCTAAAAATGGCTTAGGTGTGATTTTCTTCCAAATCATGGTCTGATTTGGGACCTAATTTTATGTGTTCTGTCATCACGGATATGTAAGAAGCTGGGTACAACCCAAGGACAGTGTCTTTGTACCTTTGCTTGCCCAGATGAACTACTGGTCAGGGCTTGAGGACAGTGAGGGGCTAATTTGAGGTACTTTGTTTGTTTGTACTCTTTTTTTTTTTTTTTTGTGACACCATGGCCTCCAGAGCTTGGGGGAGAGCAGACAGAGTAGGACATGGCCAGGAGGAAGGAGCTGGTGAATGGGCTGTAGTCAATAGCCCAGCAATGCCAGGTGGATATGTAGATGGACTGACATCATCAAGGCACAGTGGCGGTTGTGAGCCTGGAAAGAGGTGCAGTTCTATTCTTCTGAGAAGTCTAAGCAGATGTGCCGATTGATGCATGCCTGTGAGCCCAGCATTCAGGGGGCTGAGGCAGGAGGACTGCAAGTTCCAGACCAGCCTAGATAGTACTGACAGTCTGTCTACAATGAACAGTAACAAAAATTGTAAAAGGCACACACACAAAGAGGAGGAGGAGGAAGAAGAGGAGGAAGAAGGGTGGAGTGGGGTGGCCAGTGGAGAGGGCCACCCCTGAGCTGCTAGCTTTCTTAGGTCTGGTTCCTGGGGCTGGGTTGTGGGGATCCTGGTCTGAATTGAGTTGTTCGCTTGTTCTTGTCCTTTCCTTGGGGACAGTACACCCTAGAAGCAGCCAGATGGTGATGTTCAAAGATGTTCAAAAATTTGTTATACAATTTAAATATAAATTCTTTTTAAAAAATTCCAGTAGATTCTAGAGAATGTTAGAGTTTTGGTTTTTAAGATTGTTGTTATTGCTGGGCGATGGTGGCACACACTTTTATCCCAGCACTTGGGAGACAGAGACAGGCAGATCTCCAAATTTGAGGTCAGCCTAGTCTACAGAGTGAATTCCAAGACAGCCAGGACTACACAGTGAAATCCTGTCTCTAAAAAACAAACAACAACAATAAAAGGACTGTTTTTATTGTTCATTTTTGTTACTATTTTTCCCTAGAGGTTTGTCTTACTGTAGGCTGACTTGGAGCTCATCATGTAGCCCAGGCTGGCCTCAAGCTCTTGGTAATCCTCCTTGGTAATCTTGGTAAGTCTAAGCTGCCCAAGTGCTGGAATCCCATATGTGCTCTATCAAAACAAGCTTTTTAAAGATTTCTTGAAACAAGGTCTCATTATATTGCCTAGGCTGGCTTTTAGCTTATATATAGCCTGGATTGGCCTCAAACTCATGGCTAGCCTCCTGATTCTGCCACCCAGGTGTTGAAATCCTAGGTGTATGCCATTCTGCCTGGCTTTGGCAAAGTTTTGGACATGTCACTGATGTTTTCAGAGGAGAGTTTGTGGGCTCACTTTGCCCTGAGAATGGAGTTTAAAGATATGACTTGTGGTAGTTTCTCAGTCCAGGGTCCCATCTAGAGCCTCTGACTGACCATGCTGGTGTATGGCTTATTTGCAGACGCCCAGTGGCAGCAGGATGAGTACGGAGGCAAGCGCCCGGCCCCTGCGGGTCGGCTCCCGTGTGGAGGTGATTGGGAAGGGCCACCGTGGTACTGTGGCCTATGTTGGAGCTACACTCTTTGCCACTGGCAAGTGGGTGGGCGTGATCCTGGATGAAGCAAAAGGCAAGAACGATGGTACCGTTCAGGGAAGGAAGTATTTCACATGCGATGAAGGCCACGGCATCTTTGTACGCCAATCCCAGGTAATTCACCATGTGAACCTGTGCACGTTGTACACATGTGGTGCTTGTGTGTGCGCAGTGCCTGTGTGTGTGTGAGTGCGAGTGCACTCACACGAACATCTGTCGCTTGTGCTGCTAGTGTGTCCTTTTCCCTAAGTGGAATGAGAGGCTGTGGTTGGGAGAAAGGCAAGATCAAGTCTAGGGGAAGTACTCTGTATCCCAGCCTGCTCAGGAGCTCAGGAGGGACCCATGTTATAGGCATTCTTAACCTGACTGCTTTGAGTATGTTCTTTGGTCTCAGATCCAAGTATTTGAAGATGGAGCAGATACTACTTCCCCAGAGACTCCTGATTCTTCTGCTTCAAAGATCCTCAAGAGAGGTACTAGTTACATACTGACTTTGTATCTTCACATCCAAGTTTCCCACCCTTCTAATAACAGGGTGTCTGCTCTATTTCCTTCTATCCTTTCCATCCCATTCAGAGGGTTCTTACCCCTTCCCCTTTGGATAAATATATTTTGTTGTTGTTTGCTTTCTACAGAGGGAGCTGATGCAGCTGCAAAGACCAGCAAACTGGTGAGTGGTTTGACAGTGTAAGGGAGGAACACAGGGAGGGAGGAAGCCCAGGGCTGAGTAGGTGGAGGCCGTAGATGGGTCTGGGTTGAGTTAGACTTGTAGTCGACTAACTTCCCCTAGAAGGACACATTCTGGGTATGAATTGCTACATTAGGACTAGAATATAGGTAGTAGAGAAACTGTTAGAATCTAGACATTTCAGGTCAAATAGGATTGAGCTGAGGGGGGATTGGAAGGACAGGCCTAAACCCAAGAGTGTAGCCAGCTTTCTACCTTCTGGTATCCAAAGATGCCAAGACAAGATGGTGTAAGGGCAGATAAGGTGCGGTGTGGAGGGAGAAGCAGATCTTTTGTTCACAAGTGTTGTAAGATGCATGCAGAGGCCCTTTCCAGCTCCCTTTGCCTCTTCTGCAGAGGGACCCTTGAGGAACCCCTTCTATGCCCAGGGCTTGATGCTTACCTAACCTCCCTCGAGTGTGTTCACCTGAGTTGACGTTAACACTTATGCACAGGATGTCTGTCAGGCCAGTCTGTTCTCTAACTCTGACCTTTCCTGCTCCTCACGCAGCGGGGACTGAAGCCTAAGAAGGTGGTGTGTTTACTGTTGTGTCTGGCTGGGTGGGTGGGCTGTGAGCTCCTCCCACTCTCTTGCATGCTCCTCACCCCAACTGCTGCATGCATGTGTGTGTAACCATGGGGCTGGGCTGGCCAGAGGAAATGGCAGTTTGTCTTCTATCAGGTTGGGGGACCAGTCCAAAGCAGCACTCCGCTCGTTAGAGACAGACAGTTCTTCCATGCTCAAGACCCCCAGTTAGAGACTCCAGGTGCTCGGTAGCAAGTCACAGCTCAGTTGCTTTACAGGGCCTTCCCACTTAGCCAGGCTTGGCGGTGGAGGGAGGGCATCCTACAGCACTGGAGCTGAGGAAAGTGTGGTACAATGGTTGTGTAAGGAGGGGGTCAGGATGTTGCCTGCCTGCCGTTGAATCAGTGCTGTCATAAACGCCCAGCTTACCCTGCCCAATGGCTTTCACTGCCCCCCTCGACTAGTGTTTGCCCAAGGAGACTCATTCCTCCTTCCCCAGGATCTTGTCTGTTCCACCCCCTTGCTTCCACAGACTTTTCTTTAGGTCTTTTGAGAGGGTCTTACATTGTAGCTCAGGCTAGTCCAGAATTCACTATGTAGACCAGGCTAGCCTAGAATCTGTGGCAGTCCTCCTGCTTCAGCCTTAGTGCTGGAATTACAGGTGGGCCCATCATGCCCACCTCCTCTCCATGGACTTTTAAACACTTAAATTGCTGCCATGACCACTTCCTTACACCAGCCGTTGCCTTGGGCCTCTGCACTAGTTCGTCCTGCCCTGCATGTACCTGTCTGAGCCATGTGTGCAGTACTGTGAGCCCTTTGTTGCCAGCCTGTCTCAGGCCTTCCAGATGTCGCATGGGAAACTTTTGGATTGGGACCATAGGAGGGGGAAAGGAAGCTCCTTGTGGGCGTGGAAAACACTTGGAAGTCTTACCATGGTAGAAGCCACAGACTAGGACTTGTTTTTGATCCTGGGTCCTGGGTCTGGATAGGAATGGGAGTGTAAGGCAGACAATGCTGCAGAGAAGCTGGGCATGTTCCAGACACACGAGGACTTGCTTCATCCCTGGAGTGTTGTGTTGTGGTTGCTGCTCCAGTTTCTCCTCCTGTCGCTAAATAGAGAAGAGCATGAAACTGCAGTGTAAGACTGGAAGAGTCCTGGCTGCAGGCTGACATGACCCTGGTAGGGGCCTGAGCAATGTCCATGTCCTGGTGAAATGTGACAGCCTGGCCTTATGCTACAGCATGTTCCCTGCTCTCTCCAGGCTTATACCCTGATGGTTCAGTCCAAGCAGAGCATTTAGCCAGGATTCCCTATCATCCCACACAGAACAGCGAGGTCCAGAACAGAAGCCTGTGTGTGTGTGTGTGTGTGTGTGTGTGTGTGTGTGTGTGTGTGTGTGTGTATTTATGCGGATGGGTGTTTTGCTTGCATGTATATACTATATCTGAACTGTGCCAATGGAGGCCACAGGAGGGTGACGGATCACTCTGGGACTGAGTTACAAAGTGATTGTGAGTCACCAAGTTGGTGCTTGGAATTGAAACAGTCCTACACAAAAGCAGCCAAGGCTCTTAACCTCTGAGCCATTAGCCCCCCAAACCAGTGTTTTGAGAGGGAGTCAGGAAAGAATGTAGGTGTCACAAAAAAATACCTACCCTTTCTAGAAAGTCCTTTAGACATAGGCTTTGATCTCTCCAGCTTGGAGAGGTGAGGGAAGAACCCAACATTATCGTTAGAGCTGTTGCTATGCCACTGTCATGTCCCAAGACTCCTTAATCACTGTGTGCCCTTCAGAGCTGGGGCTGGGTGCTGGAGGGGTGCTCTGACTGTGTTCTGAATAAGAAGCCTAAGGGTTTCGCCAGTGTGTGCAAGAGAAGTGGACATGGATGGGCTTTTCAGGGGGAGTATAACTGTGACATAGGTTGATGGAGCCGGCAGGCCCCCTGTCCCTGTCCACAAATCCCTTGGCTCCATGAGGTGCTGTTTCTGCAATGGCCCCTGGCACAGCTTTTTGGAGCAAGGTCTTAGAGGTAGAGGAGAAGAGGAGCGCCATGCCAGAACGTGGTGAAGGGACTGGGAGGAAGGGCGGCTTTGCGCAGGACTTAGTACCATCAGGAGGAGGAGGAGCCATCCGGTTCTGGGTGGTTGCTAGGTGACCTAGGACTGGTAGCTCCACCCCCATGGAGCTGAGGAGGGTGGGTGCATGACGTCAGGTGGAGCTGCTGCTGCTGCTGCTGCGGCCACTGAGACTGCCATCAGCTTAAGCTGACGACCCGGGCCAGGCAAGGCTCCGGAGCCTGCTGGAGCTCACAATCGGCCGCCGTCCTGCTGTGCACCTGCCAGGGCCTGTGTCGCCGCAGCCGCCTTTTGCCGGCCCGGAAGCTAAGGCTGCATTGTTGGGATTTGATGCACTAATCTCTGTCTCCGCCGCCTTTCCCTCCCTCCCTCCCTCCCTCCCTCCCTCCCTTCGTCTGTCTTTCCTCCCTGTGTTTGTTTGCCCTCCTCTGTCCCTCCGTCTCTTTCCTCTCCTTGCTTTCTGTGGTTTTCTGCAATGATGAGACAGGCACCGACAGCCCGAAAGGTACTCTTGCTTGCTCTGGTCCTGCTGCTGGGTTGCCAGGGCGATGGAAGCAGGCTGCTGGGGTGGGGGTGGGGGCTGATTGACTTCATCAGTCTACCTGGCTGGGGGAGGAGGGTAAGGAAGAAGGGGTGCAGGTAGGGAGAGGTGTGTGTCACTACTGTGCCCCACCCTGGACATGTATATGTTCCTTGATCTACCTGCTTTGGACTGAGTCTGTACCAGGCCTTTTACCCAATGGCCTCACAGGCTTGGGCTTCAGGCAGACCCCACTGCAGTAGGGCCTGGGAGGGTTTCCTGGGGTCAGTGCACGAAGCAGGCCTACTTACCAACCTTTGCTGGAATGACTTACAGCTTGTTCTCCCAGCATCCTGCCTCCCCGGAGCTTGGGCTAGGGAGTTTACCAAGGCAGGTTGTGGACCCTAGAATAGTTTTTGATCCACAGCTGAAGTGAATTAGCCCTGAGCAGAGGGTGGAGGTTGGCCATCTTGGACTCAGTGTCTGCTCAAGCTGAATCTTGATTTGCTAGAGCCCCAGGCACAGGCAGCAAGCCTCTGGGAGTTGGCGCTAATTGCCCCTTAGCCACTTCAGAGTAACCCAGAGGCCTCCTGGGTTGCTTTGGGAAGAGTGATTTCTGAGGGTTGCTGCCCACCCCCACTTCCTCCAGCTGGAAGGGTTACTTTGCTGAGCTGTGGGCTTTTACTAATGCAGTATTCACAGTAGTGACACCTGAGCCCTCTACCCTAGGGAGGGAGCCTGCTGCAAGGCTGGGAGGGGATCAGCCCTTTTCTGTCTTAGTGATCTGAGCTCTCATTTCTGGGTGTCTGCACTCCTGCCATGGGGCCGGATCCTAGGGTGTCCTCTCTAGAGTCTAGCACTTGAAGGAAGAGGCTGACTTGGGGAAGTCCTTGGGAGAGGTGGCTGGGTGGGGCCCCTAGGCTGGTCTCTGGAGGCCTTCTTGCCAGCTGCTGCCTTTGGTCTCCTGTGGTTCAGCCTAGAGACCAGACTTGTGGGAGCTACAGAGGTCTGAAGGGGTGAGGCCTACAAGGGTTGGGTAAAAATGAGGGTTCTTCAGGCAGCAGGAGGTGTGAGCCTGGAGCAGGGACACTGAGTCCCCATGGGAGGTAGTGGGGCAGGGTTGGTGGGCTAGCCTAGTCCATTGCTGCTTCTACTCTCATTGCTACCTCTGTCCTCCTGCCACGACTCTCTTTCCTGACTCCTCCTCTTCTGGCTCCTGTTGCCTGTCCAGACCACAACTCGACGGCCCAAGGTGAGAACAAGCAGGTCTCTGTAAGCCACTGCTGAGTGCACATATATTTCAGGCATGTGCATGTATGTGGGCATGCATGCTAGCAAGTAAATGTTGGTTGCAGTATACCAAGGGAGAAGAGGAGCTTGAGGCTGGTAATTGGACTCCCTGGGAAAGTGATTTCTAGTTCTTTTTTGTTTTTATGTATATGAGTGTTGCCTGCATGTATGTATGTCATATGTGTGCCCTCAGAGGCCAAGAGAAGGTGTCAGATATTTTGGGATATGTGAGTGCTGGGACTCAAACCTGGGTTCTTTGGAAGAGTGGCCAGTTACTCTCCTGAGGCATCTTTCCAGGCCCTACAACTTGTAATATTTGAGAGGCCATCTTAGCCAATAGATTGGGTGTGGAAGAGCAGTAAGAAGGGTTATAGCTAATCAAGACAGGCTTTGATCAGCTTGGAAGGGTGCAATTAAAAGAAGTGAGTGCTCTGGGTGCCTGGGTGAGGGGTGGGAGCATTTGTGGGTAGTCTGGTGTTCAACATTACTGGGGCAGCACTGTCTACCCCAGGGTTTGTGGCTTCCTGAAAGCTGGCCAGCCCCCCCAACCCCCTCCAGCCTCAGCAGGAGCCTGGATTCTGTGACTTAGTTAGAGCTTTGTCGTGGGTGAGGAGGTAAGGGGTCAGCTCTACTTACCTTTCTTGGAGGGTAGTCTGTACAGTTTCCATCTCAGCCCAGTAACCTATAGGATCTGTTGATGTATACCAAAGCAGAGAAGACTAGGGAGGCTTACCAGGAGAGCAAGCCTGACTCCACCCTTTCGGCCCCGCCCTCTGTGAACAGGACAATTGAGAAGTCTCTAATCTGTTCTTTGCTTCTGGGAATGACATTGAGGCACTTTTTTCTGCTGGGGGAGTTGGACATGAGCCCAGCAAGCTAGGAATGGAGTATTAAGAAGTTGCTAGAATGATCACAAGTGGGTCACAAAGGGGAGTTCTGGGGAGTGAGATCCTGTTTTGAAGGTTAGGGCAGAGTGGGGAGGAATGTGGACACAGTGCCAAGGGAGGAACCTTATAATCTCATGTCTCCCGTCCTCTCTTCTTTTTCTCCACTGTCCATTGTCACTGCTACTTTCAACTCTGTCATTGTCCTCCCCTTACCCCGCTTTTGGTCCCATTGTGCTTTATACACTCTCTTTCTCTCCTCTGCCTCCTTTCCTTGTTCCCCCTCTTCCTTCCACACTCCCGTATTCTGTTTTCTTTGTGGTCTACTCTTGTCCTCTCAACAGCCTACTCGCCCAGCCAGTACTGGGGTGGCTGGGCCCAGTAGCTCCTTGGGCCCCTCTGGATCAGCATCAGCCGGTGAACTGAGCAGCAGTGAGCCCAGCACCCCAGCTCAGACTCCGCTGGCAGCACCCATCATCCCCACACCGGCCCTCACCTCTCCTGGAGCAGCACCCCCACTTCCTTCTCCCTCTAAGGTAAGGAGGAGTCAAGGCACCTCTGCAACCCTGGCCAGGGTTGGGGAAGACCTAGGACCGGAGTCAGAAAGAGTGGGGACATAGCGTGCTCCTGGCCGAAGTGTCCCCATCCTTCCTGCTCTTCTATATTCCCTCTGCGTCTCTCGTGCCGCAGTTTCCTCTTAGATGTTCGTAGGCCACCTGCTCCTGGTTCTCAGTCTAGGGAAAGGCTTTTATACATTCTTATCTTTGCTTCAGCTCAGTTTTGTTAGGGTGGGGCAGGAGCTGTGCACAAACCATGGGCTTCCTCTTGGCAGGAAGAGGAAGGGCTGAGGGCCCAGGTACGGGACCTGGAGGAGAAGCTGGAGACCTTGCGTCTGAAACGCTCAGAAGACAAAGCAAAGCTGAAGGAGCTGGAGAAGCACAAGATCCAGCTGGAGCAGGTGCAGGAATGGAAGAGCAAAATGCAGGAGCAGCAGGCGGACCTGCAGCGGCGCCTCAAGGAGGCGCGGAAGGTGCGCCTCGGATGGAGCTGGTGCCGGGAAGGTGGAAGGACCCAAACAAGGGAACTGGGAACTAGGCTGGGCTATAGGGTGCCCCGGAAGAAAGGGCAGCGTGGGAGTCGCTCTGGTTGCTCCACTGACTTCTAACCTCCAGGAAGCCAAGGAGGCACTGGAGGCAAAGGAGCGCTACATGGAGGAGATGGCAGACACAGCCGACGCCATCGAGATGGCCACTCTGGACAAGGAGATGGCCGAGGAGCGGGCCGAGTCCCTGCAGCAGGAGGTGGAGGCACTGAAGGAACGAGTAGACGAACTCACCACAGACTTGGAGATCCTCAAGGCTGAAATTGAAGAGAAAGGTAGGGGACGAGGAGCAGGAGTGGGGCCAGCTGGTGCAGCAGGACTGGCATGAACACCCCGTCGCTCTTACAGGCTCTGATGGGGCTGCGTCCAGCTACCAGCTCAAACAGCTGGAGGAGCAGAATGCCCGCCTGAAGGACGCCCTGGTGAGGTAGGCCTTTCTCTGTCCCCTCCTGCCTCAGGTGTCAGCACTCGTCACCTTGTGACCGACCACCCTTTCTGCCATCTCTGTCTTCCCTTTGACTCTTTCCTTTGCTGCTTCCACTTCTGCACAGGATGCGAGATCTCTCTTCCTCAGAGAAGCAGGAGCATGTGAAGCTCCAGAAGCTCATGGAAAAGAAGAACCAGGAGCTGGAGGTTGTGAGGCAGCAGCGTGAGCGTCTTCAGGAGGAACTGAGCCAGGCAGAGAGCACCATCGATGAGCTCAAAGAGCAGGTCTGAGAACACAGCCCTCACCCACCCCTGCAGCTCCCACTGCCCCTCCTGCATCTGGACCCTTAAGATGGCACTTTTCCCTGTCCCTTCCCCTTGACACAGGTGGACGCTGCTCTGGGAGCTGAGGAGATGGTGGAGATGCTGACTGACCGGAACCTGAATCTGGAGGAGAAAGTGCGAGAATTACGGGAGACTGTGGGGGACTTGGTAAGAAGAGAGCAGGTCCCTGACTTCTGACCCTGATGGAGAATATTTGGAGGGACCGTTCCGCCCTGCCATCTTGACCCTACATGTATGCTCTTCCCTGCTCTGCCGTCCAGGAAGCGATGAATGAGATGAATGACGAGCTGCAGGAGAACGCACGCGAGACAGAACTGGAGCTGCGTGAGCAGCTGGACATGGCAGGCGCCCGAGTAAGGGAGGCCCAGAAGCGAGTGGAAGCCGCCCAGGAGACGGTCGCCGACTACCAGCAGACCATCAAGAAGTACCGCCAGTTGACTGCCCACCTACAGGTGCCTGCCTCGCCTCTGGTCTCTGATCAAGGTAACCCTAGGGTTCCCAGGACCCACTGTGCATCACTGTCTGCTCTCAGGATGTCAATCGGGAGCTGACCAACCAGCAGGAAGCGTCTGTGGAGAGACAGCAGCAGCCACCGCCAGAGACTTTTGATTTCAAAATCAAGTTTGCTGAGACCAAGGCTCATGCCAAGGTCAGGAAAGTGGGCACCTTAAAGTCAGGGGTGTTGGAGAGCCCGGGCAGAGGAGGGGTAGCTGTGGGCTGACTTGGGGTGGGGTTCTGGACTTGGTGCTTAGGGTGGCAATTGTGGAAGAATCCTGGCCTGGACCTAACCTAGAAACAAAGGGCCTGGTGTTTCTGCAGCTTTGCATCCAGCCTGAGATCCCTTCTCCCTGTCCTTACAGGCGATCGAGATGGAGTTGAGGCAGATGGAAGTTGCCCAGGCCAACCGGCACATGTCCCTGCTGACGGCCTTTATGCCTGACAGCTTCCTTCGGCCAGGGGGAGACCATGACTGTGTCCTGGTGCTGCTGCTCATGCCCCGACTCATCTGCAAGGTATGGCCAGTGAGTCAAGAAAACCATTCAGTGTACTGTGAGCCAAGGCACTGAGGATGTGAGGGGAAGGGGGCAGGCACCAGCTGTCCACACAGCCTCTGAGGTAGGGCGGGTACTCCTGCTCAGCAGGGACTCAGTGAACACAGCCAGCTGCCACATTCAGGAGCCCTGTGTCTGCATTCCACAGCTGCACATCAGAGTGTTTGGAGAAAAGCCTTGTGCATGCACACTTTTTCTCTCACTGTTCTCTGAACAATCCAGTATATCCTTGGTATCACTTAGCTTGTGTTAGGTACCATCAGTAACCTAGAGGTGGTTTAACATGTACAGGTGTGTGCACATAGGTTACATGCAGATCCTGAGCATTTTACATGAGGCAGTCAAACATCATGTGCTAGTGTTTACAGGAGGGGTCTGAAACCAGTCCCCTCCAGATAGGAGAAAGTATCCAAGGAGGAGAAGGAGCCTCCTGGTGAGGCAGTTGGTGATTTCTTTAGCCGAGGGTAGAGGTTACTAAAGGAATGACATTTAAACTGGAGTAGAGGTAGCCCTAGGTGCTGGAGGATATGTGGCAGGGAATCTAGGCAGATTACGACCCTGCTCTGCCCTGAGCCTCCTGCCTGTTAAGAGCCGTGTCTGCTCTCCTCCACGTGTGCATCCCCTGCACATAGTCGCTTAGCTGTGTCATGACTCTTGGACTTGTGTTCTTTGTCCTCAACTCCCAGCTCCAGTGCCCTGGTCTTCTTCCCACAGGCAGAGCTCATCCGGAAGCAGGCCCAGGAGAAGTTTGACCTGAGTGAGAACTGTTCGGAGCGGCCTGGGCTGCGAGGGGCTGCTGGGGAGCAGCTAAGCTTTGCCGCCGGGCTGGTGTACTCGCTGAGTCTGCTGCAGGCCACACTGCACCGCTACGAGCAGTAAGAGACTCCTCAGCCCCTCCCTTGTACCCTGGGCCATGTAACTGCCTGGAGACCGTGCCCTCATGGAGCCCCTTTCTGGTCCTCAGTGCCCTCTCTCAGTGCAGCGTGGACGTGTACAAGAAGGTAGGCAGCCTGTACCCGGAGATGAGTGCCCACGAGCGCTCCTTAGATTTCCTCATCGAGCTGCTGCACAAGGATCAGCTGGACGAGACTGTCAACGTGGAGCCCCTCACCAAGGCCATCAAGTACTACCAGGTCTGGGGCCGGAGTTCAGGTCGGGGGAAATGGCAGGGCAGGAAGGGATTCATACCTACTGAGAGTTCTTGCCAGGGTGTACAAGGTTTTATGGCCGTGGTTGGCTTCTTGAGACCAGTTTGCTCTGCTTTTCTTTTTATTGTTGTTTGGGGTTGGTTTGTTGCTGTTGAAGGGGAACAGTATAATTTTTTTGTTTTGTTCTTTTGAGACTGGGTCTCATGTAACCCAGGCTGACCTTTAACTTGCTGTGTAGCGGAAGATAACCTTGAACTCCTGATCTTCCTGCATCCATCCCAAATGTTGAGATGCATGTATGTACATGTGTACTGTGTGGTACAGTGTGCATGTAGAGGTCATACGACAACATGAAGCAGTTGACTCTTTCTTTCCATCATATGGGTCTTGAGGTTTGAACTTGGGAGCAAGTGTCTTTATCACTTAGCCATTACTAGCTGCTTTTAATTTTTTTTTTAATTTTTTTTTTATTTATTCATTTATTATATATAAGTACACTGTAGCTGTCTTCAGATACACCAGAAGAGGGCATCAGATCTCTTTACAGATGGTTGTGAGCCACCATGTGGTTGCTGGGAATTGAACTCATGACCTCTGGAAGAGCAGTCGGGTGCTCTTAACCGCTGAGCCATCTCTCCAGCCCTTACTAGCTGCTTTTATAAGACGGCATCTCCCTGTAGCTCAGGCTGGCCTCCAACTCCTGATGCTCTTGTCTTAGCCTCCCCAGTGCCAGGATTGTGGGCCACCAGTCCCACTTCTTGTTTGTCTGATACGAACTTGCCTTGTGATGTCACTGCCTAGAGGTTTTAGAAAGCTTTGAACCTTTGAAGACCACAGTGTCTCCAGTTTGGGAGTAGGGCATCCCCCAGCTCTTGCCCTTCCCAAGACTGAAGGCTGCCTCTGTTGTCCTCCCCAGCATCTGTACAGCATCCACCTCGCTGAGCAGCCCGAGGAGTCCACCATGCAGCTGGCTGACCACATCAAGGTGACGTGTCTGCATCGTGACTAAGCTTCTATAGAGATGAGGGAGGGAAATGGGACCGAGAGGTCTGTGAAAGCAGAGGACCTGTGCACACGGGATAGAAGATGCGTCCCAGGGATGAGGATGGTGATGGAGCTCCCGTGAGGGGCCGAGACTCATGTTTCTTCCTGTACAGTTCACCCAGAGTGCCCTGGATTGTATGAGCGTGGAGGTGGGGCGGCTGCGTGCCTTCTTGCAGGTGAGGGCTCACCTGGATCTGAGGAGTTCTTCCCTATCCTTTCCCCTCCCCTCCCCCAGTGCTGATGGCAGTTGTCTGTTTCCTTCTCCCGAGTAGGGTGGGCAGGAGGCAACAGATATTGCTCTTCTTCTGCGAGACCTGGAAACATCCTGCAGTGACATCCGTCAGTTCTGCAAGAAGATCCGACGGCGAATGCCAGGGACGGATGCTCCTGGGATCCCAGCAGCGCTGGCCTTCGGCTCACAGGTTTAGGGCTGAGCAGAAACAGGAGGGGCCGAGCACGTTGAGATCCGGGTCTGGTCAGGGGGTTGAATTGGGAAGCCAGGAAGTGTGATGGTGGACCAGGATGGGCTCCTGACTCTGGCCTGTCACACAGGTGTCTGACACACTCCTGGACTGCAGGAAGCACCTGACGTGGGTGGTAGCTGTTCTGCAGGAGGTGGCAGCTGCAGCCGCCCAGCTCATCGCCCCCTTGGCAGAGAACGAGGGGCTGCCCGTGGCTGCACTGGAGGAGCTGGCTTTCAAAGCAAGCGAGCAGGTTGGCCCGGAACCGTGGGGTCTGCGGAGGCTCTAGCTGTTGCCAGCTTCTCATACCTGCTCTTGGCTGTGCAGATCTACGGGAGCCCCTCCAGCAGCCCCTACGAATGTCTGCGCCAGTCATGCTCCATCCTCATCAGCACGATGAACAAGTTGGCCACAGCCATGCAGGAAGGCGAGTATGACGCAGAGCGGCCCCCGAGCAAGGTAGGTGGAGGTTTCTGGGGACTCAGCACCTTGTGGAGAGTGGGGAGACTGGAGGGAGGGGCGTCCTGCCTAAAAGTCAGGTGATTTTCCTGTGACTGGAGTGGTCTCTTTCCCCCGCCTCCACCATCTGACCCACTCTATCCTTCCCCTGCCTCCACCATCTGGCCCACTGTCTTTTAGCCTCCTCCAGTTGAACTTCGGGCTGCAGCACTGCGTGCAGAGATCACAGATGCTGAAGGTCTGGGTTTGAAGCTTGAGGATCGAGAGACAGTCATCAAGGAGTTAAAGAAGTCACTCAAGATTAAGGTATGGAGGACTGGAGAGATGGATCAGTGGTTAAGAGCTGCTCTTCAGGGGACACTGGTTTGATCCCCAGCACTCACATGGTGGCTCATGACTATCTGTAACTCTAGTCCTAGGGGACCCAATGCCCTCTTCTGGCCTTTGAGGGCACCAGGTACACATATGGTACTCAGACATACATGCAGACAAAAGAACATATAATGTAAATTAATTAATTGAAACAATTAAGCTAAAGGCTGGGAAGTGTGGTGGGACTTGGCAATGTCGGGTGCTGGGTGGGAGCTGAGGAAAGAGGTGGAACCTGCAACTAGGTGTCATCTGGGAAGGTGCTCCACGTCCCACAGCCTAACGTGGTCCTGTGGCTCTGGGAGGATGCTGAGGAACTGAAGTGTTGCCTTATCTAGGGAGAGGAGCTGAGTGAGGCCAACGTGCGGCTGAGCCTCCTGGAGAAGAAGCTGGACAGCGCTGCCAAGGATGCTGATGAGCGAATCGAGAAAGTTCAGACTCGGCTGGAGGAGACGCAGACCCTGCTACGGAAGAAGGAGAAGTGAGCGCCGTCCTGGGGCCCCGAGTCCTCTCCCCGTCCTGCTCTGCAGTTTTCTGTCGATAGTGACTCCTTTAGCCTTGTAGTGTGACTACCCCAGTTTTCTTTTCCTACTCTCCTGTCTCCCTCCAGCCATGCCTCAGGTTGCCTCTGAGGGCCTGCCCTCAAGACCTGAAAGTCGTGGGCTGTGAGGAGGGAGGTGTCTGAACCCATGTTCTCTCCCACAGAGAGTTTGAGGAGACAATGGATGCACTCCAGGCTGACATAGACCAGCTGGAGGCAGAGAAGACAGAGCTCAAGCAGCGCCTGAACAGCCAGTCCAAGCGCACTATTGAGGGACTCCGGGGCCCCCCTCCATCAGGCATTGCTACCCTGGTCTCTGGCATTGCTGGTGGTAAGTATGGTGGCATTGGCCCAAAGGAGGCTGACTTGACTGTCCTCTCTTCTGACCTCAGTTTGACTTCAGGTGCTTGCCTATACCCTAGGTGTTCAGCCAAGAACATGCCTGCCCCAGTTTCACGCTGCCTATTTCATTGGGGTTTTATTTTCCTTGAAAATACGCTCACAGACCTCTGTATAAAGTAGCATGCGTGCTACCAAGACTGTCAGTAAAGGTGGATGGCGACTGAGTTAGGCCTGGGAGCTGTCCCTCTGGACCTGCCATCTGGCCTTTCTGTCTCAGCCAAGACACCAGAGAGGCCAGGCCACACTGCTGGAGTGTCCAGCCTCGTGTGAAGCCAGTATCTGATGGCCTGCAGTGTGCCTACTTCATTCCATGGCTTCCGTCCTGACCTATTCTTAGGTTCTTAATGAGGTTGGGGAGCCTTGTGTGGAGTTTGTGTCCTCCAGGCTGTTTCCCTGTCCCTGTCCCTCTCCGATCCCATTGCCCTGGTTTGTTTCTACCCCGCTTTCAGTATGTGCTTAACATTTTCACTCAAGAGAACAATCTAGTCCCATGGTTAAACCACCAGGATCTCTGGCCTTTCCTCACTGCTCATCTTACCTGAGGTCTTGCCCTTATCAAAGGCCTAGTCATAGATATGACCTGACTCAGGACGGTGACCAAGTGCCTTTGTGACAGCGTGCTCCCACAGTATAGGCAGCCCCATGTGCTTTGAGAGGGAACCTTTTGATTCACCATTTTGTGTTTCAGTATAGCTCTTAAACAAATTCCACTTCTGGATTAATGAACACCCCATCAGACAAGGGAGGCACTTACCTCAGAGCAAGGGGAAGCCTGAGGAGCAGAGCAGGGCCTTCACCTCCTTCCCAGACTTTGCAGCTGGAGCACTCAGGGTGCAGAGGTGCATGCAGCCTCTGAGGTGTCCTGTGCCTTTCCTGGATGGAGCAGGGGTCAGGGAGGCGGGAGCAGCCTCACCACATGCTTCCTGCAGTCACTCAGTTTACCATTCTCTCAGAGGTGCCCTGACTCACGGCCTTGTCCGCCTTTATCTCCTTTACACCCCAAAGGCAGAGGCAGGGTCTTAGAAGTGTTGGTGGTGAGGAAAAGGGTCTTCTGCATGTTGTGCCCAGAGTTCCTCTGCTTTGTCCAATGTCCCCATATTATCTAATCGCTCTCTCTCTTTTCTGCTCCCCCATGGGCTCTCCAGAGGAACAACAGCGAGGTAGAGACCTACCCGGGCTGGGGTTTACCAAGGCACTGGGACTGGAGACAGCATCAGAAGTGGAGGTGGGGATGGGGAAGGTAAAGAGCCCAGTTTTCAATCCTGTGCACCCAGGACTGATGATATTCTGCATGCTGTTCACAGGGGGCACTCCTGGGCAGGCTCCAGGCGCCTTGCCAGGCCCGGGGCCGGTGAAGGACTCACCACTGCTGCTTCAGCAGATCTCTGCCATGAGGTTACACATCTCTCAGCTCCAGCATGAGAACAGCATCCTCAGAGTAAGGCACTCGGGAATGTGGGCCCTGAGCTCGCCTGCCCATCAATGGTCAGCCGAGGCCACTGGTGCCTCTGAACCACTTACTCTGTTCCCTTCACCTCCTGACAGGGAGCCCAGATGAAGGCGTCCTTGGCAGCTCTGCCCCCTCTGCATGTTGCAAAGTTTTCCCTCCCACCCCATGAGGGCCCTGGTGGTAACCTCCTGTCTGGGGCACTGTATCGCAAGACCAGCCAGCTGTTGGAGAAACTAAACCAACTGAGCACTCACACCCACGTAGTAGACATCACCCGAAGCAGCCCGGGTATGTACCTCTGCTCCTGAGAAGATGGCTGCAGCCACTCTGACCCCAGGCTCTTCCCAGCTGTCTTCAGTAGCTTCAGGATTGTTTCCCTGATTCTTGTGCATAGTCTCTCCCTACTCTATCTCTCCCGTCTCTCTCTCCTTTCTTCTCTGATACTGGGGTCCAGCTGAGGGCCTCAAGCCTGCTACACTGGTGCTCTGTGGCCTAGGCCACCCTCAGACTCAGACCTGCACCAGCCTCGGCCTCCCTGAGTGCTGGAATTAAAGTGTGCGCCACCACACCTGGTCTCAGTACGTTGCCCAGGCGGACCTTGAACTTCAGACCCTCCTCCCCCAATCTGTCAGTGGCCTTCTAGGCCTTCCCACCAGAGCCAGTTTACTCTTTCTCTCTGAAGTGCTTGTTGTATGTGGGTTCAGTCCCCATGTGTCCGACCGTGCAGTTCGGCTGCTTGGATGGACTTAGTGTCCTGACATTTCTCCCTCCGCACAGCTGCCAAGAGCCCATCCGCTCAGCTTATGGAACAAGTGGCCCAGCTCAAGTCTCTGAGCGACACCATCGAGAAGCTCAAGGTCAGTCACATCCTACCTTCCCACACTGAGCTCCCTGGGGTAGCCAGGCTCTCGTAGGTGCTCTGTGCTTGCTCTGTGCTCTGTGGCACACTGCAGTGCAGGTGGGAGGAGCTGATCGATAAATTCAGTCAACAAAGTGGGTGACTAGCGCCATCTTTAGGCTGATGAGCCGCCAGTGCTGACGGGGTGACTCTGGGATGTGTGGCTGCAGTTTGTCATCTGAAATCACTGGAGGGGCAGCATGTTTGCAGCGACTTCCTAGACGCAATGGACAGAGTTAGGCCTTAAAGAATGGAGGCGTGTACAGGAGGGAGGGATGCTGGATGGGCCTAGACCAGAGACAAGAACAGAAGAACAGTGATGGGAAGCCACCCTCCCCTGGAGCTAGCGTTGCTGTGAAGCGGAGGAGGTCTTGAGCTATTGACTGGAGCCCCTACATGAACCCTGCCTCCCTCCTCCTCCCCAGGATGAGGTCCTCAAGGAGACAGTAACTCAGCGTCCTGGAGCTACTGTTCCCACTGACTTTGCCACCTTCCCTTCATCTGCCTTCCTGAGGGTAAGGGGGAGCATGGGGTGGGAGACGGTGCTCCCGTGGGGTGCAAGAGGCCCAGCCTCAGAGCCTGCTTTACCCGGCAGGGCCAAGTCTGGTTTGCACAGGACCAGAAGTGCTTCCAGCACGTAGAGATTGGAATATTGTAGCGAATAGACTCAGGTTACCTTGCTAGACCACCCTTGCTCTCATTTGAAGCGTTACTGTGGTGTCAGAACCCAGAAGCCTGTTTCCCAGGGGTTGCCACAGTCTAGTACTCAAGAACCCTCAGTGCCTATAATCAAGAGAGCCATTAACCTGAGGCCCTCTTTCTCTTCCCAACACAAGGCCAAGGAAGAGCAGCAAGACGACACAGTCTACATGGGCAAAGTGACCTTCTCGTGTGCGGCAGGCCTCGGACAGCGACACCGCCTGGTGCTGACCCAGGAGCAGCTGCACCAGCTTCACGGTCGTCTCATCTCCTAAGCACTCCTTCCCTGCCTTCCCTTTGGTCCCACTGCCCAGTGCACGGCCACCTCAGCCACTCCCGGGTTGAACCACATGCTAACTTCTTGAGTGGTTCACCTTCGCCTGGTCTGGTCAGGGTTCTGCTACTTCCGTAACCTGGGTTTGCCTGTTTACCCCTGGCCTCTTCCATATTTGCTGTTCATCTGCTCCCTCTTTCCTGAGGGGCCTCAGGGCATTGGAGGGGGCTGACACCCCTCCACTACAGATTGAGTGAGGTCTCCCTGACTGAGGACTTCACCCCTTGATTAAAGCAACTTCTGCTTCACTGCTTTCCGTGTGGCTCTGAGAGTGGGACTGGCTTTGGGACAGGTGGAGGAGGGCTGGTATAGAAGCCATGTGCCCAGCGAGGCTGGATGGCCTGCTCTGGGGATGGGGGCGGCGCTGCACCCTCTGTGTGCACTAAGCTGAGGGGAAGGGAGCCTGGTGGGACTCAGGAGTCCATGTAGGAAGCTTGGAGGGCAGAAACCCATAGCCCATCCAGCTCTGTTCCACTCCCTGCAGCTTCAGTTTCTAGAGCTGGCTTTCATGCATTGACCATCTCTTTCATCAGACTTGGGGCTCAGATTAACATTTACTAAGGCAGGGAAACTCAGGCAGCAGAGCAGTAAGAAGTGAAAAAAAAAAAAAACTGCACTAAAACTCACTCCAAATCACTGATATAGGAAGCTGCTATTATGACTTCTTGGAATTTCTGGTCTTGATTTAGAGCTGTTAAAATCCTTACAGGAGTGAGACTTGGGGGCCTGTGAGCAGCAGGGTAGAGTTTCAGAGTTAGTCTAGGCGCTCACTGACCAGCTGTTCAAGGTGCTCCCTCATTACCCACGTGGGAAAAGACGTGCAAGGATCTGGTCCAGCGGGGCTAGGACCCGGGAGTGGGCCTGGCTGGGGAACAGCAGCTTGGGAAGAGCCAGGGGCCTCGTGCAGTCACAGCACCCGCTGGAAGGACAGTGCTGTGTGGGGTTTGGAGACGCTGTCTCTAGCCTGCCTTGTTGGGGTCTGGGAAAGAACTTTAGGTAACATTCTCAGGGATCGTACATGGCTAATGCCATCTTAGATGCTAAAGTTTAACTTGCCGTGTATCAGGGGAGCCTGGGATGGAGGGCTTGGCTGCCGCAGAACTAATGACAAGGTTACTTTGTGTGTGAGCGCTCTAGGATTTGAACCCAGGTACTTAGGAATGGTAGGTAATTGCTCTGTCACTGTCTTGGTAGATGAGAGTCTCTACTTCATCTCTCCAACGTTGGCTTCTCTGGTGCTAAGAAAACCACAGGCCACACATCTATCCCCGACGTTGTGTCACGTTCCTGTCCTTTCTCCCAAATGACTGACCTGCCTCTGACTGGTGGTCAGGATACTCAGGGGCAGGACTCAGTGACTTCCAGGTGTGGTGGCACATACCTTTAACCCCGCACTCAGGAGGCAGGGGCAGGCAGGTGTCTGAGTTCAGGGCTAGGATGGGCTACACAGTGAGACCCTATCTCAAAAAAGTCCGAAAACCGAATAATAATTATTGAACAACCTGTGTGATACTTTGAAGTTAAGCATGTTTGGATTTCCCCCATGCTTTCACTTTGGTGGCAGGTTCTCAAAGTAGGACTACACTCTGGATTCCTGGGTTCTTCCATTCTGTGACATACGGGCTCCCTCCCTGTGAGTGCCCTACAGGATCTCAAAGTTCAACGTGTCCAATGTCCTAGGTGTGTGTGTGTGTGTGTGTGTGTGTGTGTGTGTGTGTACGCGCGCACACTCGCGCGCAGGCCAAAGCACAGCTTCACTGCTTCACTGGAACTCTGGGCTTGTTGACCACCACACCCAACTCTTCCTAGAACTCCAATTCAGGTCTTCATGCTCAAACAGCAGCAAGCCCTTCAATTGAGCCATCTATCTTCCCCCGGCGTCCATCTTTAAATGCTGTCTCTGATTTTCCACCTGCTGTTCACTGCCTCTCCTCACCCAGTTCTGCCCACCACTGCTGGGTGAGTGCATCTAAAAGGCAATGTAGTGGAGCTTCATCCTGAAATAAAATGACCCCTCTAAGTGCCTAGAACTTAAAAGATAAGTTTTTTGAGATTCACAAGACCATGAACTATTAGATTCTGCCCATTTTTCCAGTCTCTTGTGGGTCTGCCCTCCAAGTGTGCCCAGTGTCCCAGCTTTAGTTAATCACTGGCGTTCTCATACTCACCTGTGCTATGAGCCCTCTCCCTATGGAGGAAAGAAGCCATTTGACTCCCTTCCTAGTCTCCACTCCTTCCCTTTACCCCAACCCCCCTCACTGAGAACATTCTCTCAGAATTGCCATTCCAGTGGCTGCTTGGCTATGGCTCTTTGAGGCCTGTTTGGTGTGTATGGGTTCCTCCTGTGGCACATCTATTTCTATTGTCACTGTCACTTAACTCTTCTGCCTCCCACTTTGGAGGCATCCCCCTGCATCCCCAGTCACAGGAGAAGGGCCCATGTTAAGCAGAGTGTGAGTTCTGGACGTGGATTTGAGGTACTAGTGAGGATGTTGTGTGGGTGGATTCATACCTGTTCTGCTTGGGCCCATCATTGGTGCGGAGCTCAGCAGGGAAGTTCAAATTGGAGTGAGTTGGGAATGTGTCCCCATGGTGGTTGAGGGAATTATCTGGCTGAGTTTACTGTCTTAGCAGCCCCACCCCCACCCCTCACAAGCCCTCCCTGGATAGACCACATACAAGCACCACGCCTGCCTGGATGGAGAGGGAGCTCCTCTACTGTCACTGGAGGGTGTTAGCTCTCTTCCCTCTTGCTGTGGTTTCACACAATATGGCGTATCATCCATGTCCCGTAGGATGAGGGAAACAGTAGGCACTGGACTGCAGGAGTCACAGAACAGAGCTGGAAACTACAGCAGCAGCAAGACTTTCAGAGGGTGCAGAGAGCAGTGAGGGCAGAGACCTGGGCCGAGAACTAAGCACCCCCACCTCCACCCCAAGTACAGCTGGGGAAGCAGCCGCCAGGGCCCTTAGGAAGTGTCTGGGCAGAAGTGTAATCTGAAGGCAACTGAACAGGGACCGGTTGAATCTTAGAGTAGAGCTTTACTCAGAGAAGAGAGCATTATCTCCCTGAAGACTGTCTTCCAGCTCATCACCAGAGCCAGTCATTCTGGATCTCATTGCTCCCCTCTGCTCAGGTGCTCAGCCACATATCTGGGACCGGGGATGTCTGGGTGTCCCTTTGTCATCCTTTGTTCTCTCCCAGAGGCAACTGATATGTGAGTTCAGCTGGTGTCGGCCTTGTACCCCACCGAGTACGTTTGGGCAGGAGGAATAACACAGAAAAGCCTTACCAGTATAAGTTCAGGCGAAGACAGCAAGAACATGTATGTGTTGATCTGCTGTGACAGTGTCCCTGTTCCTCCCTCCTGTCTCTGTCAAATAAGAGCTCAGAGACAAGTAAGCTCTGGAGGTAAGCCTGGTAGTTTCCTGATGCCCTGGGGGATGGGAGCCCTGGAAGCAGAAGCGGGTTGTGCTGGCAAGAGAAGCGACAGAGGCCCTCACCTGTACTGTGGCTTCCCAGTTTCCCTATCCGTTGGCTCACTGGAGAGAGTCATGGAGCTGATGGTCTTAGGTGGTGAGTGGATGGCCAGACAGATGTCAGTGGGGTTGATTCGTGGGAACTGAGATGAGACGATGGAGAAGCCTGCTGGCTTCTTTGCACCAGGGATGGAGCAGACAGCATAGTAATTAGTCATGTTCCAGACTCCCACGAGCTAGAACCAAACAGATGGGCTGGCAGTGGGCAGAGGCAGCGTGTGAAGACTATTAACTCTGTCCCGTAGGAGCCTTCTCTTTTTAGGTTTCTTGAGCAGATTCCTGGGTCCAATGTCACGTGCCCAACATGAAAGCCGCTTTGTGGAGCATGGGAGGTGGGGTTTGCTGTGTAACCAGTACAGTACAGTCAGTTTTTCTGTCTGTCACAGGAGGCCAGAGGCGCTTACCCTGAGTGCTATTTCCTTAGATGATCTTTTTAAAGTTTAAACATATGCATTTGTTTGTATTTGTTTGTTATGGTTTTTGAGACAGTGTCTCACTACATAGCACTGGCTAGCCTGGAGCTTGCTATGTAGAGCAGGCTGGCCTTGAACTCACAGGGACTCACTTTTATTACTTAAGAATGTAATGAAAAATGTTTAATGGAGTGGTGGGCTTACAGTCACCACTTAGCTGGTTTACTGCTCCTTGAAGACCATATTGTTATTCACCACCCATTGTTCCCTGCCCTTCACGATCCCTGCTGACTGTTCATTTCCCTCACCGCTAAGGCTGCCATGAGCCTCAGCAGACCCTCTTACAGTCTAAGTCTTTCCCAGGATTCCTGGCTGGGCCCCTCAGCTGCAGCACTGGCCTGTCAGGGCCCTGTAGACTACACACGTCAGCTGGTTTCTCCTCCCGAAGAGACCCTCCTGACCTGGGCTCAGGCCAGGACTGGCATTCTGGCAGCTCGTCAGGGCACACACAAGCAGCTGAGCAAGGTGTGAACAGAACCTTTATGCACTCGAGGAGTGAGCAAGGCTTCCCTGTGCATTGTGAAGTCAGACACGAATCTAAGCTGCTTTTAATTCATTCATCTTCTCAGTCCTTCACCAAAAACAGGGGAATGATGTGTACTCTTTGTTCACATTCCTGGAAACAAAAACTAAGGTTTCTGCATATCAACTGATGATGATGATGACGATGATGATGGTGATAATGATCATGGAGAGGAGGAGGAGGAGGAGGAGGAGGAGGAAGAGGAGGAGGAGGAGGAAGAGGAGGAGGAGGAGGAGGAGCATGTGTTTCTGAAGTCCAAGCCAGCCTCAAACTTACTACATAACCAAGGATATGACCCTCCTGCCTGAATGTGCCAGGACATTGGGTTTATTTGGTGATGGGAATGGAACCTGGGGCAGTAAGTGTGTTAGGCAAGCACTCCTATACTGAACTGCTGGATTCACAGGCTTAATTGTTCTGCCTCCCCTCCCCTCCCCTCCCCTCCCCTCCCCTCCCCTCCCCTCCCCTGCCCTGCCCTGCCCTGCCCTGCCCTGCCCTGCCCTGCCCTCTCCTCTCCTCTCCTCTCCTCTCCTCTCCTCTCCTCTCCTCTCCTCTCCTCTCTCTCTCTCTCTCTCTCTCTTTCTCTCTCTCTCTCTCTCTCTCTCTCTCTCTCTCTGTAGGGTTTTACTAGGTAGCTTTGGTTAGCCTAGAACTCTCTGTGTAAACCAGGCTGTTCTCAAAATCATAAATCTGCCCTCACCTGTGCCTCCCAGTGCAGGGATTAAATGTATGACCCAGTCTTGTTGTTGTCACATTTATTTATTGTGTGTGTGCATAGGCCAGAGACAGCCTTCAGGAGTCAGTCCTCTCACCATGTGTGTGTGGATGGGACTCATCTCACACAGTTTGGTAGAGGGAAAGAAAGACCTTGGTATGCAGCTCTGGCTGGGCTCAGATTTTCAGTCTTTCTGCCTCAAGTCTCCCGGGTGCTACGATTATAGGCACCGACTACCATACCCAGCTTATGTAATTTGTTTTTAATTTTTAATTTTAATTTGTTTTATGTGCATGAATGATTGTCCTCCAAACCAAGCAACTGCTCTCTTGGGGAGTTCAACTGTTCTCTTTTGCAAAAGGATTATCCTACCTGGGCTTGTCCACTGATGACCCCCATTCCTCCCCCACCCCACCCCCCCACCCCAAGAGCTCACAAGATCCATAGCTGAGAATCCAATGGTTCCCTACCTCCTGTTGCATATAGCTCTGCTTTAATTCTACATACAGCTAAAGTATACAGACCAGGGATGACTAGTGAAGGGGGCTCATCTCTGCAACTATGGGGACCCCTTATCCCTGCTGGACAAAGGCTTTGTAGGCATGGCCTGTTTCAGGGAGAAGCACCACGACCCTGTAAATAACCCCTCACCTATCTGTAAAGAAACCCTATAAACTCAGTTTTCCAGAGGGAACTGTGGCAGAATCCTGCCTTGGTTTGTCTGTGGGACCTTAGAGGATGTAGACAAAGTTACTATTGTCCACTGGGAAGAGATGTTGACAGCAGTGAGTGTTTTCTGAATATATGTCTACACCACATGCCTGATACCCAGGGAGGACAGAAGCAGGCCTTAGATCCCTAGCTGTGAGCCACCATTCAGGTGCTGGGAACTGCACCCAGGTCCTCTGGGAGAGCACCAAGTGCTTTTAACTGCTGAGCCATCTCTCCACATATTAGGTGATATTGGAAATCAGGTTTTTAGTGGAAAATGTTTTAACTTTATTTTGGGAAGTAGGAGGTTACACTCCTTTTAAAATGAAAAGCACACATGCTAAATAAAAATAAGGGAAAAAAATCTACCAAAAAAATGCTGTGTGCATAAATGAATTTCCTTGTTCACAGACCCTGGTACTTTATGTTCAAGTTTCTCTAAAGAGCAAAGCTAGTTGCTTATTGGTGCACCTTTATTAAATATTGCCACATTGTGTTTGATGAGTGGCTCTACAGTTACACCCTCTCCAGCAGTATCAATACCCTTGGCTTCAGTCTGCCCCTTTCAAGAGTGGGCAAGGAGGTGGGATGATAAGGCCAGGAAGAATGAGGAAGCCAGTTCAAGTGGTCCTGACTTGGCTTGACGGCCCTGGGAAGCCACTGGCCACCTGGGAACAAGACACAGAAATCAGCGGTGGTTTTCAGAAAGGTGAGTCTGTAAAGGTCTTCGTTGGCTTGTACTGGGCAAGATGGTGATGATGGTGGGGTGACTTGGGTCCCCAAGTGGGATTCAGCTCACAGGAGAGAGGAGGAAGTACGTGGAGAGGGGCCCTGATGTCAGGGCAGATGTCAGGACCTACAGAACCCAAGAATTACAGATCTACCAAGTCTTATCCTAATATGATCTAGTTAGGCTCAGACATCAGGGACACCTGGGACACAGGGTGCCTAAAGGTATCAGGAAAGATGAGCATGCCCAGTCGCCCTGAAGCCCTGAAAATAAACAAGGAGAAAAGTCACACACACACACACACACACACACAAACCGGGAGCAACACCAACAGTCTCAAATGGGACAGAGAGAACTCTGTGGAGAAAACATGGTGTGCGCACATTCACACATCATTGTTTCCTAGGCTGGGTATTGGAATGGAACAACTATTTGCAGTGAATTTACATTAGATTAGATATAAACAATGTAGACACAATTTTAAAATGTAAAGTGTACAGGCATGTGTGCGAATTGGGTCCCACCCGTTAGACAAACGCTTCTCTGACAGCGGGTCTGCAGAAGGAAGAAGGGATTCCCCGGGAAGTGGGCAGCGTGAGGAGCCTCAGCTCAGAGTCTGCAGAGCCAGGATTCTGTAGCTGTGGGGCAGGGTGGTGGTTGTAATGGCCTGGAGGCTTCACCTATCTTGGCTGCCTGTCACCCGCCCCTCTCTCTCTCCTCACATGGAACTCTCTCATGGCTGTCACAGCATAACAAGGTAGAAGGCTCTCGGGTGGTCGGCTTGGTTAACCACTGAGGTGGCCTAGGTTTGTGTGAGGGACGGGGGACTGTGCGAGCCAACTCACAGTGAACCCTGGATTCAAGAAACACCCACTCCGGCCACAGTGCCCCCTGGGAAGCCTTGGACCCCAGACTGGATCTTTTGTGCATCCTGGAAAGAAGGCTATCACCTCATATCCTCCTGTCCCCTCTAATCCAGTGGGTGAGGAGAGAAAACAAAGAAAAAGAAACTATCCGAAGTCAATAAATATCCACACGATATTACTCTGGGTGATGACAGGCTAACAGCTCTTTGCTATAATCTGCCACGAGGGTAGTTTATTGTTTGGGTACAAAGTCCCAATCCTTTGAACCTGAGACTTCTAAGCCACGGCCAGCTAGCCATGTTCTAGCACAGTGGTTCTCAACCTTCCCAACCCTGAGACCCTTTAATACAGTTCCTCATCTTGCAGTGACCACAACCATCCAATTATTTTGCTGCTACTTCATAACTAATCTGTCTACTGTTATGAATCGTAATATGAAGTATCTAATATGTGACCCTGTGTGGGTCTCTCGACCCACACATTGCAAACTACTATCCAGAGTGGCTGTAGCAGCCAGGAACCTTACTTCCCCGAAACTGCTCTGTTGTAGGACAGCTCTCTAGTCAAAGGGAATCAGGTCATGTTTTCCCACCTCTGCCTGCATCCTCGCCTCTCAGGCCGTTATTTGAACGGTTTCCTCTCTTGGCCTCAAGCGCTCTTGGTAGCTCTGTTGTTCTCATGACAACCCTCCCCCCTGTATCTTCCAAGCCATTTTATAACCTAGGATAGATCAGGGCCAGGCCCTTAGAAGACTGCAGTAAACACTTGTGCTTTTGATTTCTCTGCACCTCTCCCAAGACGCTGCTTTTAAATTTGTCCCGTCTTCAACTAGCTAGAAATCCTCTAAGTCCTGAGACTGCCTTGGGGCAGTAACTGTCTTCATAAGTCCAGGACTAAGGGGTTTCCTGGGGTATGGGCTTCATCCTAAGAAAGTCTTAGACAACCCTTGATGTGTTGATTTCCATTTTGATTCCATAGAGTATTGAGACCCCTGATGTTGGGTTTATGTGCAGCCATGGCCTCCCAATGTTTGCTTCCAAACAGTTGTTGCAACTGTCACTGGCCCCAGGGGTGTGGCTTTTCCACTGAGGAGAAAACTCTCCTTAAGGACTTTTTCTGTCTTCTTTGTTTGTTTGTCTATCTGTATGTGAATATAGGAGTATGTGTGCTGTGGCATGATATGGAGGTCAGAGGATAACTGTGGGAGTCAGTTCTCTCTCTTTACCAGTTGGGTTCCAGAGGGTCACTTACAGTCTAGCTAAAGCTAATGGTGAGTGCTTTTGTCTGCAGAGCCATTGCCCTAAAGCGAGGCCTTTGAACCAGAGGTAAGTTTCTTACCTGAAGGAGGAGGGAAACCCTGACGTAGAGACTGTCTACACTCACGCCATGGTAGAGGCTGTGGAAGAAAAGGGCAGAGTTATTTTTCTTTCAGTCTTCAGTATCTTCCACCCAGTATGTGTGTGTGCGTGTGTGTGTGTGTGCATGTGCAAGCCTGCATTCACCCTGGAGTGTGTATGGTGCTGGCACTCAAGGTTTTGCTAGACAAGCACACTAGGTCTGAGCTACATCCCCAGCCCCGGAATTCAGCTTTTAGTGGGGTTTCAGTCTCTGTTTTTCCTCTTGTTTTTGAGACTACAATTAAATACTCTCTGAGCTCCAGCTTCTAAATGGAAAAGGTTAGACTTAAAGTGTGACTTGTTTGCCATTGGAAGAGTTCCACAAAGGCAAACAGGAGAAGACTGACTCCCACAGGTATAGGAGGAGGATCTTACTCCCATCCCCACAGTGACACACTTTCCAACAAGGCCACACCTCCTAATAGTGTCACTCCCTGGGCTAAGCATATACAAACCATCACAATGGAAGAGAAGAACCAACTCTCAAAAGTTGTTCTCCATCCTTGTGAACCATGGCACATGTGTGTCCCCACTAAAGAATAAAGTATTTGGGCTGGAGAGATGGCTCAGAGGTTAAGAGCACTGTCTGCAATTCCAGAGGACCTGAGTTCAATTCCCAGCAACCACACGGTGGCTCATAACCATCCATATTGAGATCTGATGCCCTCTTCTGGACCGCAGGCATACATGCAGGCAGAAAGCTGTATGATGTATACATAATAAATAAATATTTTTAAAAAAAGAATAAAGTATTTAAAATGCAAAAGAAGCCCAACCCAGTAAAAACCTTAGGAGATTCAGAATATACATGGTTTTTCCTCACAGGGTTTGGCATGTTGGAGATTAAACACAGGACCTTGTGCATGGTAGGCCAACTGCTCACAGGTGGGCCCAACCCAGACCCTCCAGGGCTTTCCCTGTTTCCCTGTACACTCCCTTTTTCTACGGGCTAGCATTTGGGTCTGCAGCGCTGTGGCCGCCCTGGGACTTGGAACATTCTCCTCAAGCTGATGCCCATGGACTAATGAAGTCTGACATCTTCCTGAGGATTCTGTTTCAAAGGAGTTGGTTCTCCTAGGAGGTCCCTGCTCCGTTGTGTTCTGACAAACTAAGCAGCAGTAATAATCCTCCCTCAGACTCCCTCATTAGATAAACCATGGACGACACAGATAAGAGATTCAAAAACATAATATGTTTACAGGATCTGAATAGACAATGACTTTTTGGTTCAAACATGGTTGGTGAAGTAATGGAGGAGGGTTGTGCTGATAGCAGAAGAAACGGGGGAGGGAGGTGGTACCTAGTTTGAAGGCCTCCTCTAAAAGGGATTGAATTCAAGGCCCTGGGAGCCACTGGCCACTTCACAGAGTGAAGAGTGAGAATAGAGGGTCTATTTCATATGTGTAGTGGTAGCTTTGTTGTAGCCTCTGACTTGGCAGAGTGAGGGGAAGCCCAAGCCCACCCAGGGCCAGGTAAGTTTAGTGCTTCCTCCATAGGTCTGTGCAAGCTAAAGGGTAGTCTGGCTGTCTAAAGAAATCTCTAGCTATCCCAACTGAGAAACAGGGCAGCAGAATGAAGAAGTTGTCCTGGCATGGTGCCGTTTCACTCCTTGTCTATGCTCTGTACTGCTCTCCTTGGGAGCAAGAACCAGTACATGCATACGTACGGTGTGATGCCAGGCTTTCACAGTGAGGGGTGGGCCTGTGGGCCCTTCCCTCTCGTTATGTGTTCTCTGCCTAGAGCCATAACTGTTGCCCTTCATCCCGGGCTCTTCCCTGTGCCTACCTCAGACCTCTTCCATTTCAATAAGGGCTTTGTAGCCTCTTCATCAAGTCAGGTAGATACAGGCAAGATGAGGCGTGTATGAAATCCTCGTTTCAAAGACGTGAGGCTCAAACAAGACATCCCTTTTCTATCCATCCATCCGTCTGTCTGTCTGTCTGTCTGTCTGTCTGTCTGTCTGTCTATCCGTCCATCCATCCATTCATCATTTATCTATTTTAATCAAAGACCCTCTTCTTGGGATCTCAGAAGGTAGTTAGCTTCACCATTACACTGTCTAGGCCACATCCCTGCTCCAGGTCTTTAAGGAATGAGTGGGAGGGAATGCTCAGGAGACCAGCTGTTCCTAGATGTACCGGGCTGTGCTATTCTTAGGCACTGAGACTCCTGGAGGTCAGTGCACTATCCAAAGAGAGGGCCTCCCAGGCTTTGTTGAAATTCCAACTTGGACACCCAGTGCCCTTAGCTGTGTGGCTCCTGTCTCTGAGAAAGTGTGTCTTCTGCTTTATCCAAGTGGACATCCTGAGGTTTGGAGTTCAGCTGTGAGCTCATGAGGGAAGTGTGTACCAGCACCCAGGAGACAGCCAGCTAGGTTCTCCAGCCGCCCCCACTCACCTATTGGGGGAGGGCAGTCCGTGAGGGTAATCTCTTCCCATGCTGAGCACTCAGAGAGGGCATTAAGCTTCACCAAATGCCAGCCCATCTGCCCTTCTGCCAAGCATCTTCCCAGAAAGGCAGCAATAAGCAAATGGGATGTCTCTTACCTCCACTGCAGTGTGAACTGGTATAGTGGCCTCGTCCACAAAACAGATACTTCATCAATTATGACAACAAATGGTGAGCGTGTCCACTAGTGGGACACTAGTGGAGTCTGTAACCCAGACTAGAATCAGTTGGTCTTGAACATCCTATACACAAATCACATCTGTACATTCCTTAAACCACTCAAGGCTGTTTCCCTTAGTGTTTGGCTTTGGGCCATCCCTTCTAATTTTTTTTTTTAATCTCATGGGTATGTAATTTGGATTGCTTTTTGCAGCATTTTAAGGACAAGGGCCTTTTCAGATTCTTTAAGCCTGTGTGTGTTCTTGTGTTCATGCCCATTCCTCAGGCTCTAGGCGTCTTGTTTTTTAAAATATTTATCCATGATTTATGGGTGTGGGTGTATCGCATGCCCGCAGGAGCCCAAGGAGGCCAGAGGAGGACACTGGATGCCTGTAGAAACACCTATACACATAAAACAAAAGCGAGTGGATCTTAGGAGCACATGGAACCTGTTGTAGTTAAAATTAACTGGGGGTTTCTGCCCACCTTGATCATTTAGTTCCCAAACACAAACCTTTATGTTTATAACAAACCGTAAAAGCACTAGAGCTGGGCAAATATCAGCCTCTAAGCTATTTGTCTGTTTCCCTAGGATGTCACTTGGCCACTCCTCCTCCAACTGGTTGGCCTCCATGGCCCTGCTCTCACAATCTGCCTACTCCATGTTGTCTTCTCTCTCCTCTCTCCCTTCCTTCCTTGTGGGCTCTGCCTCAGGCCCCAAGCCAGGGAACAGAAGCTCCACCTACCTCTCTTCCGCCCAGCTACAGGCTGTAGGCATCTTTATCCCACCAATAGTTTTAAAATAAGGAGCAGGGTTACATGGCATCATCTAATGTATGGGAAGATCCGGGGCGGGGGGGGGGGGGCGGAACCAGGTCTTGGGGGCCAATATTTAGCATTACATAGCAACAGACCAAACCTCAACAGGACCCCACCTTTGAAGAGCTTACCACCTAGAGGGCGGGGCAAGGCCCGTGCATATGGTGTGGAGAGTTGGCTCAGCGGTCAAGAGCACTGGTTGCTCTTGTAGAGAACCCAGGTTTGGTTTCTGCACCGATGTGGTGGTGGCTCACAACCATCTGTTACCCCAGTGCCAGGAGATCCTTACCCCTCTTCTGACCTCCAGGGGCACCAGGCATGCATGTGGTACACAGACATACGTGCAGGCAAAACGCCCATATGCATGAAATAAAAAATTAAAAAGAAATGCACACATATTTGTTAGTGATTCGAGATGATGCTGTAAGCTGCTTACGGGGTAAAATCAGCAAACCAGACATTCATGGTGGGGCCTGATCCCTCTCTGGTCCTGTGTGCACCTTAGGCAGTCACAGGGTTGTTTTGGTCACCCTTGGGTTCAGTCTTATGGCAGGATTACAGTGTCCACTCCCCTCTGCTAATCCGAGCTTCAGTCCTGATTCAGCATTGAGACCTGGCATCCTTAGGCTGGCACTGGAGGGGAAGCGGTGGCAGATGGGGTTCAGATCAAGTCTCAGGTTTTCACCCTTCCTCACTCACTCAGCTAACAGGGGGCTCTAACACAGTCAGGGTGGAGCTGCAGAAAAAAGAGAAGCAGGAAGATCCCATGTGCGTGCGTGCGCGCGTGCGCTTCTGGTCTTGCCAGGGTCCTCAGTGATATGTGGTCAATCTGCCTCTTGTTATTTTCCTCAGAAGCCATTCTTTTCTGTTCACTTAAGAGTCTACCTTTTGGGGCTGGAGAGATGATGGCTCAGTGAGCAGTTAAGAGCACTGGCTGATCTTCTAAGGGACCCAGGTTCAATTCCCAGCACCCACATGGCAGCTCACAACTGTCTGTAACTCCAGTTTCAGGGGATGCAACACCCTCACACACAGGATACAAGTTGGCTGAACACCAATATACATAAAATAAAAGGAAACAAATCATTAAAAAAAATGTTAAGGAGTCCGCCTCTGTTCATCTCCTGCCTCAAGGAGAAAGTTCATGGGGCCAGATGTGTCCTAGTTTCCCATCTGTGATAAAATATTCAGACAAAAAGCGATTCAGGGGAGAAAGGGCTTACTGTAGCTCACGATTATAGGTCACGCTCCACAGGAGTAGGAAATCAAGGTGGCAGGAGCATAAAGACACCCCCACTTTTGGGAATGGAGAGACCAAATGCACACAATGCACAGCGAGCTTGCGAGCTTGCGAGCGTGAGAACTTGCTGGCGCCGTTTGTTGCACACACGATCACCTGCGTGTTTGTGTGCGTTCGGCTCCATACTCCAGCCCTAGCATCTGCAGTTCAACCAGAAGGTCGTCCCTCCACATTCTGCTCATCCGGTCTATCCAGGGTTAGACGTTTGGGTTGCTCCTGAGGGCTACTGCTAGGCCTATGGCCATATGTCTAAGACCTGCCTCCTTGTTTTCCATGCTCCTGTGTTTAGGAGTAGAACTTAGTTGCGTTCGAGTAGGAAACGTAATTATATGGAGGACAAACACAAAATACACAAATAATCACTGAGTGGCTCCTAAACCCTGGCCTCCTGGTTACTGTATGAAGAAACATCACTGAAAGGGATCTCAATGCTGGGACTTTTTCTGGAGCAACCCCAACGTAAATAGGGGCAGCCACAAGCATTCTGTTGAACCTTGATTGTTTCTAGCGGCCAATATTTCTTTAAGAAAGTGTGTATGTGGAGGTCGGAGGCTGACATCAGATGTGTTTCCCAGTCACTCTCTACTTTATCTCTTGAACCCAGAGCTTACCAGTTTGGCTAATCTTGCCAGACAGCCTGTTTTAGGGATTGTCTGCCTTTCTCCTTAGTGCTGGGATTACAGGAGTGCGCTATGCTGCTCCCTCAGTCAGTGTTGGGGATCCAAATCCAGGTCCTCACACTTGCACAGCAAGTGTCTTATCCCATGAGCCTTCTCTCCAGGCCCCCACCTGTCAATATTTCTAAAAAAAATTTCTATGGAGTGTCTAAAGAGCAACCTCGTTCCAGTGAATATCCTTACGCTCTTTCAAAGTACAGATTGACTGAGACAAGGTTTCATGTAGACCAGAAAAGCCTGTGTGGTGGTTTGAATATGCTTGGCCCAGGAAATGGCACTTTTTGGTGGTATGGCCTTATTGGAGTAGATGTGGCCTGTTGGAGGAAGTGTGTCACTGTGGGCATGGGCTTTAAGACCCTCGTCCTAGCTGCCTGAAAGCCAGTCTTCTGTTTGCCTTCAGAACAAGAGGTTGAGCTCTCAGGTCCTCCTGTGCCTTGTCTGCCTGGATACTGTCATGCTCTCATCTTGATGATAATGGACTGAACCTCTGAACCTGTGAGCCAGCCCCAATTAAATGTTGTCCTTATAAGAATTGCCTTGGTCATGGTATCTGTTCACAGCAGGAAAACCCTAACTAAAACATTCTGGAACAGGCTATGTATCAGCCTAGCCTTGAACTCTACATCCTCAGTCTCCACCTCCTAAATGCAAGGGCTATAAGCAAGCAAGTGCTGCTTTTGCAGGAAAACTGAGTTGGGGACCCAGCACCATACAGAGAGGGCTCACAAACACTTGCATACCCAACTCCTGAAGGATCTGATGCCGCTGGCCTCCATGGACACCTGAACTTATGTCGAGTCTCTCCATACACACATAATAAAAAAGCAACAAAACTGAATCTTTAAAAACATTGGTTTCCTCTCAGGGCATTGAGGTAGTTTCTTATGCTTGCTGTGGTAAGTGACACTGTAGGGGACAACAGCCAGGAGTCACTGTGCTGCAGAATATTTGATCACACCGTGAACCCTGAGATTGTGTTGTTCACTGGAAAAACCTGTTTCTAGTTGTGGTGTGGATCAGCCTTAGCACACACCGCTAATCCCTCTGGTTGGACTACAGATGTACCCTTACTACAAACCTTTAATCCCAAATAATAAAGGTAAAGTTAGTTTGTGGAAGGAAGCACCCATGTCTAAAAGTGATGACTGGGGCGGGAGAGGTGATGACTAATTGAGTGGCAGACAAAGTGACAAATCAGAGAAAGATTTGACAGAATGGGATATGCTCAACTCTCATCAGAGAGGAAAGGGAACCTATTTGAGGGACAATGAACACGAGGAGAAAGGAAAAGTCTTTACCAGGACGGTTGTGGAGAGATATGTTGCACAGTGAGAACAAGCTAGACACAGTTGAAGACAGAACAAACCAGAGAATAAGAAGGAGCCGGAGATTAGAACATATTGCCAAAGTTAGTTTGAGGCCAAGCAGAACAATTCAGTAAGAAACTGAGAGAATCCAAACTGAATCAGTCAGCTTGGAGAGGAGTTGGAGTCAGAACTGAGTTGAACCAGCCAGCTAGAGTTCAGAAAGAGCTATAAAAGGGTGAGATTATTCAGCAGTAAGTCTCAGAGGCTGAAAACATTCTAGACTATATTGTCCGGAACTAAGCCTAGTTTAGCAGCTAGAGGCAATAAGCCTCAGAGACAGCAATTACATCAGGTGAATAAAACTACATTTACATCACTGACAGCCTAGAGCCACTGAACTCCCAGGCTCTGCTAGCCCACACAGGATTCTCTCCAGATTTTATTTAATTCCATATAATCCGATATGATACAAGTACAGGAGGTAACTGCCCCAAACCATCTGCTTGTCTTCGTTCACAGGAGAGACTGTGTCTGTAAGGCCACTTTCTAGACAAAGAGGCAAAGTTTTCCTAAGGAACGAGATAGTAGTGTCTTGGTTACTCTTCTGCAGCTATGAAGACACTGTTATCCAGGCAGCTTATGGAGGAAAGGGTTTGCTGGAGGCTTACAGTTCCAGAAGGTTAGTCCATTGTCACCACTCATGGAGGGACCAGGGAGGATGGAGCTTAACAATGAGACAGATTAAAGTCTCATGCAATGGCCAACTTTATTCAGAGAATCAGACATTTTATACTCCGAGGGTTAAGCTAGGTTTTATGAGCAAAGTTTGCATGAGTTCAGCTGTGTACAATCACAAGAGCAAGCTGTGCATGGATGGAGTGTAAACAGCAATGCATGGTCTAGAGCAAACCCACGCTGATCTGCTGCCTGTGGGAGGGGCACGGAAGCACATCCCACAAACAATCCTGTGCTTTGGAGGCCTCAGATCACAAGACTCTTGTCCTGTTTTCCTGGAGTTTCTCATAAGCCCTCAGAATTCTCCTCACAGAGCTTCACTCATAAACTCTGTTCTGACATGACCATCATTGCAGGGATCATAGTGGCAGGCAGGCAGGTGGTCACGTCTTGAAACAAGAACAATGAGGCAGAGAGAGAGAGAGAGAGAGAGAGAGAGAGAGAGAGAGAGAGAGAGAGAGAGAGAGAGAGAGCGCTAGGAATGGTGTGGGATTTTGAAACTTCAAAGCCAACTCCCTAGTGACACACCTCCTCCATCCAACAAGGCCACTCCCTCCCATCCTTCCCAAACAATTCCACCAACTGGGAACTAAGTATCAAATATATGAACCCTTGGGGCCATCCTCATTCAAACCATCACAGATAGGGTCTCATGTAGTCCAGGCTGGCTTTAAACTCACTACTAAGCAAGGGTAACCTTAAACTCCTGATCCTCCAGTCTCTGTCTTCAAAGTTCTGGGATTACAGGCCTGTGCCATTTGCACCAAGTTTTACATAGTGCTGGGGATTGAGCCCAGGGCTTCGAGCATGCTAGGCAAGCACTCTGCCAGTTGAGCCACAAATGCAGCTCCTGTGAAATGTTGCCATGCCAGTGTGAATGGTCAATGATGGTATTTCTGCACAGTTCTAACTTGCTTACGTTTTTTCTCCCCAAGATTTACATACCTTTACTTTTTTATGTGTATGTGTAAATGCCTGATGTGTATGCCTCATACCTCAGAGGCCAGAAGAGGGTTGTGGAACCTCTGGAACTGTTCAGTTTGGGCTGGGGTCTCTGCAAGATCAATATGCTGGTTGGTTTTTGTCATCTTGACATAGTCCTAGACATATCTGCGAAGATGAAGGAAAGTTAATTGAGAAAATGCCTCTATAGTACCGGTCTGTAGTCTTGGCTAGCGAGATAGCTCAGTGGTTAAGAGCACTGGCTGCTCTTCCAGAGATCCTGAGTTCAATTCTCAGTACCACATGGTGACTCACACTGTCAGTGATTCCAGATGCAGTGGATCCGACACCCTCACACAGACATGCATGCAGGCAGAACACCACTGCACATAACATTTAAAAAGAAAGAGATTAGTCTGTAGTCAAGTCCGTTTTTGTTTTTTTTTTTTTTTTTTTTGGTTCTTTTTTTCGGAGCTGGGGACCGAACCCAGGGCCTTGCGCTTCCTAGGTAAGCGCTCTACCACTGAGCTAAATCCCCAGCCCAAGTCCGTTTTCTTAATTAGTGGTTGATATAGGAAAGTCCAGCCTACTGTGGGCAATGCCACCCCTGGGCAGGTGGTCCTGGATTGTATAAGAAAGCGGGATGAATAAGCCATGGTGAGCAAGCCAGCAAGCAGCACTCTTCCCATGGTCTGTGTGTCAGCTCCCGCCTCCAGGCTCCTGCCTTGAGCTCCTGCACTGATTTCCTTCAGGAAAGGACTGTGACGTGGACATGTAAACTGAAATAGGCCCTTCGTCCTTAGCAATAGAAAGCTAAGGCAAGCAGTGTGTGCTCTTAACTGCTGAGCCGACCCTCCAGTCCTTTCCCCCTGTCCCCCAAATGAGTAAGACATGGAATCTTTTCAAATGTTTAAGGACCATTTGTTTTCCTAATGGTTTTTTTTTAAGTTGATAAAAAATGATTCCATACTTGGTCTAGGAGAATCTAAGGACAAGGTTGTAGAGTTTCCTTTAAATTTTAGATTTATGATTTAAAAAAAAAAGATAATAGTCACAGGATTCAAAATTGAAGAGGAGTAAGAGTTCTTTTCCAGTTTCTGGGCTCCCTCGCTTCCCACCTGTTTTGATCAGTCATAGACCACATTCAACACTCTGAAATAGCAAAATCTAGCATCCCATTCTGACCTCGCTCCTGTCCTGTAGACCTAACCCCACACCTGCCAATCAGCTTCATTCTGACCCCTTTCCCGACCCCTCACCTGCCCTTCTCATCGTATGGGGTCCTCTGTACCACAGTGGCACCCACCGGGAGAGCCTTGTGTATTATGGTATGCTGCACCAGGGCACGCTTCTATTTGCCAGTCTCCAGCACAAAAATCACACGTCCACTGTCTGGACATGAACCTTTCGAGACTGGGAGAGGAAGCTATCGATATTGAAGCCAAGACAACAGGAGCTAATGGTGAACATCCAAGACAGGTCAGGTCACAAGCTCAAGAGCCCTGTCTCCACGAGCAGCCATATTTAATTTCAGGCTGAAAAATAGCTGCTCAGCTCAACCAATAATTAAGTTGCTCTTCTCGCCTACTCCCCAGGTTGTTCCTCTCCCTTCCTCCCCTTCTTTCTGTGATTTAATTAGCCTCTCTCTCTCTCTCTCTCTTTCTCTCTCTCTCTCTCTCTGTTTATCTGTGTTTGTGGATGTACATGTGCCACCAAGCATATGTGGTAGCTAGGCCAGAGGACAACCTTCAAGAATTTGTTTTCTCATTCTATCAGAGGGATTTCAGGGATAGAACCAGGGTCATGAGACTCTAATTTACCCTCTAAGCCCCAAGCTTTGCTACTGTTCTGCTGTTGGAAACAGTGTCTCACTATGCAGTACTGGCTGACCTGAAACTCCATGTATAGACCCTGCTGGCCTCAACTCACAAGAGACCTGCCTATTTCTGCCTCCCAAGTACTAGGATTAAAGACATTTGCTACTTTATTCAGCTGCTGTTGCTGTTTCTGAGACAGGGTCAGGCTCTCTGACCCTGGATGCCTTGTGCTTCATGGGCAGCCCAGGATGGCAACAAACTCATGCAAATTCTCCTACTTCATCTCCCAAGTGCTGCTGGGATTACAGGTTTGAGTCATTATCGCCGGCTCGTTCGGTTCTTCAACAGGGTGTGACCTTGGACAAGCCATTTTACCTTCTCTAGGCTTCAAGTCTCTCATCTGTCAACGGAATCAGGCATGATAGGGCTCGCTAGTGAGGGTTTGGGAGACTTTTTAATTCTTTTTTTTTTCTTTTTTTCGGAGCTGGGGACCGAACCCAGGGCCTTGCGTTTGCTAGGCAAGCGCTCTACCACTGAGCTAAATCCCCAACCCCGAGACTTTTAATTCTTTAGGCATGTTTTTCTTTCTGTTATTATTGTCCAAAATGTTGCTAGCATCGTATTTGAATTTCATACAAACTTCTGAATATTTAACATATTTCCCCACTCAGAAATATGTTTTCTTATTATTTATTCCTAAGCAAAGTTTATCACATACTCTTGTTGAGACACACATGTAGGCAAGTTCACTTCTAGATGTTTTGCAATAAAAATTTTTTAATATTTTTTATTTACTTGTTGTGACAGGGTCTTACTATCTCCTAACCATGCAGACCAGTCTGGCCTCAAACTCACAGAGATCTGTCTACCGTTGTTCTCAGGGTGCTGGGATTAAAGGCATGTGCTGTCACAGCAGGCTGCATTGGAAAAGAAACCTCCCCTCCATATGTGTTATCCTAATCAGAACATGCTAATAATCTATCAATAGCACACAAGTGCCTTTAGTGCCAGTGAGTCTCGGTGATAGCCCCTCCCACCTTGCACGCACCACGTCAAGGAAGTAGAGCTTCAACACCTCAGTCATGACCCGAATAATAAGACTCGGCTTGGCGGAAGTGACCAAAGCCCAGTATCCTACTTCAGCCAGTACAACCTGGATGGAGGACAGAGGGAAGTGGCCAGTCCTAGCTGCCTGCCTGGTCTGGTCCCCTTTGGGACCGTGTCTCAGAGATAGCTATCCAGGTACCCTCAGGTTCTTTCTGGTCTTACTTGTTTCCAGTGGTAGCATTGCTCAATGGCTATCAGGGAAGCTTTGTTAATCTTGGAAGATGGGAGACCTTGGGGGTCTGGCTTGCTTAAGGGAAGGGGTTGCCATCTAGCAAAGCTCATTTCTCTCTGAGGGAAATGAAATTCGTGTCTCTCCGCCTGCTACCGAGGATAACCTCTAGGTGGCAGCAGAGATTAGGCAGGAGGGGCGGCCCAGTCCTTGCTTTCCAGGGCTGGCAAGGGACGCTGGTTCTCAGACTCTAGGAAGGCTAGGAGTCCTCCTCCCCGTCTCTGCTAAGAGACAACCCACCCAGTTGCCTCCTGTCCAGGACATGTTGCCAGCTTCCTCTGAGTGTCACAGTATGAAGTGTTTTTAGCCAGACACTGGCCTAATGTCTGCGTAGACTCAATCAGCCTCCGACAGAGAGGTCTTTACCCCCTTTCCAAGGTCCACAGAGATTTGAGCTGGCATCTGAACCCATTTAAAAACCCAAACAAACCCAATTTTTGAATTGGTATTTGAACACAAGCATCTACAAGCCATGCTTTATTTTGGTAACAGGGGCATAGCAGCGAATAAAATAAAGTCTTTCCCGTATTAGTGGGCAAGGCAGTAAAGCAAACAGGCAAGGAGGTACATGGTGCCCAGATGTGCTGTCTGTAGCCCTGCCCACATCAGTCCCTCGCCGTTTCTCAGTATAGCAGCTGCACCACTAAGCACCCTCAGTGTGACAGATCTCTTCCCAGCATCTTACCAGTCCTTAAAGATCTAAACCCCTGAAAGTTGAACACTTTCCAGTAGGCTGTAACTTTGTCTCAACTGAGGTCACATGGTAGGCCTAGGCTTGCCAGTGGGCTGTAACTTTGTCTCAACTGAGGTCACATGGTAGGCCTAGGCCTGTGCAGTTTCCAGAGTGATGCCACATTTCTCTGGGCCTTAGTTTCCCTGCATTTAAAATGGGTACTTTGGGGTAGGATGAGATAATCTTTTTTTTTTTTCCAACTACAACATCCCTCCAAGACAGAATAAATGAAGCGAAAGATCTGAGGCCAGAGAGATGATTTAGCCATTAAAGGCACTTGCTGACAGGGTCAATACCTAGGACCCACAAGGTGGAAGGTGAGAACTGAGTCCCACGAGTTGTACTCTGACTTTTGCATGTCTACTATGGCGTGCCTGCGTGATACACACACACACACACACACACACACACACACACACACACACACAAACACACACACACACACACACGATACAGAATTTCAAAGAGAAAAGGTCTTGGATAAAAGTGAGCAGGGAGATGAATTGGTATTTCAGATTCAAGGCTGGAATATACCACAACTATGAAATAAATGCTCACCAGGTTAAAATCACCTATGAAATCCAAAAAGAAATTGGGAACGAAGTCCCCTGCCCGTGGCTGTTGATGTCCCCAGTCAGCCCCTGCCACCTGGGTCTGTCCAGCCAATCAGGCATCTGTGCCTGACCTTGCGGGAGTATTCCTTCCCCCACCCCAGTCACATGGCTGACCGCTACTGAACCCCAGAAGTCAATCTCCAATGCCCCAAATACTGCTCAGCCTGGAAGCCACAGAAAGCCTTTCTGCAACCCAACGGGAGTGGAGCCAGGGGCTCTGGTCTTCCTGAGATTTGGAGCCTGGTGTCCACTGCTAAGAACACACAGGTATGTCTGCAGCAGGATCATATACGAAGCGTGTTTTTCCGCATGTGGGACCTGAGTGTTGAGGTGTGATAGGCACACACACTGTCCCAGAATGCTAGACAAATCCTCTAGGTGAGCCCAGGGTGTTTGCCTTTCCTTATTAGACTGTAGTTGTCTTTCTAGAGTCCACTGGACTGATGAATGGAGCTGAGCAGAGCCTCTTGTGCTCTCAGAACCCTGGAGGATCGTTTCAGCTTGCTTTCCTCTGAAGGAAGCAAGTATCTTTCACACATGTATTTCTGTTTGTGTTTCCAGTGCGTGTGACACTGGCAACACTTCAGAAGCACCCAGAAGCCTGAGGCTCGCCTTTTCCCCCTGAGAGTTGTAGAGAAATAGATGGCACCTGCTCTTCTAACACGGGATGGAGAAAGGCTAGTGGCTAGATATCCGTTCTGCAGTTCTGCTTCTAGGCTGTGGATATGGTGCATGGCGTGGCTACTGACAACTGCTCAGGGACATTTCATTTTCTTGCTTTATTCTTTCTCTTCTGGGGTGTAGGGGTTTGCTTGGCTGGCCTGGGACAACTAATGAGCCTCCAGTCAAGAGCTGGCCTTTCATTTCTCCGTTCTTCGTTTTCTGTTTTGTTTTGTTTTGTTTTGTTGTTGTTTGGTTGGTTTTGGGTTTTTGTTTGTTTGGTTTTGGTTTTTTGTTTATTTGGTTTTGGATTTTTTGTTTGTTTGTGGTTATTTTTGTTTTGTTTTGTTTTGTTTTGTTTTTGAGGTAGGGTCTCATGTGTCCCAGGCTGGCCTGGAACTGGCTATGTAGCACAGGCTGGTCCTGAAGATCCCCTTGCCTCCATCTCTCAAGGTATCTGAAACGACGTCCACCTTCCCTTGCCTGGTTTCTAGCTCCTCAGCCTAAGGTCTGGCACGGTTCTGCGTTTATTTGACAAAATTATCCACGGTATGCCAGAGGGGAAGTCTTTTGCTGAGGTCCTCTGGTTCACCAGACGCCATGCTGTCTGGTCTAACATTCTTAACTGTAAAGGTCAAATTGCTTAAAGTACAGACGGAACAAAAGACGAAATGGGTGAGCGTCTAGTGCAGCGAAAGCTTTCTCTTAGGTGGTTCCTGCCCACAGCCATGGCTGCCTGTGATGAGGTTGAATTAGCACTCTCTGACGTTCTTCCCTAATAATCAGACCCTTTCATCCTGACTGTGTCCAGGCCTCTGGTGCACATATCCGAATGGGTTTGCCTGAGTCAATGCACCCTGTGATCGTGTAGGTAGATGGCAGATGACTGCCACCAGGGCGTTGACGGGCATGAGGTGCTATGGACCCTTACGGGTGGCTATATCCCTGCTATGCTAGACATAATGGCTGCTTGGGTGAAGACTTGGGGTGTCCGTGTGCCAGGACACCATTGATTCAGCCTCCAAGTTTAGAATATCGGTCTCATCAGGAAGGTTTTAGACTATTCTTGGGATCCTGGGCTGGCCGCTGTGACATGGTCCCGGCCAGTGTCTCAGGACAAAAGAAGATTTGATTTGCACTGTGAACCATGCTCAAGGCCAAGGTGATTTAGATCTGAGGTGGATAAGAATATGGTGGCTCCAGTTGGGTAAGGGAGTGCCTGGAGGTAGGAAAAACTGTCCTTGTGAGAGCTTCTGTCTACTGCGTGCCAGGGTTCATTGCAAAAAACTTTTGATAACGTTTCACAGTGAGTTGT